>NC_133406.1:133934000-134552000 GCF_049350105.2 Macaca mulatta
TTTGAGACAGAGTCTTGCTCTGTCACCAAGGCTGGAGTGTAGTGGTGTGATCTCAGCTCACTGCAACCTCCACCTGCCAGGTTCAAGCGATTCTCCTGCCTCAGCCTCCTGAGTAGCTAGGATTACAGGCAGGTGCTACCACAACTGGCTATTTTTTTTTTTTTTTAATAGAGACAGGGTTTCACCCTGTTGGCCAGGCTGGTCTCGAACTCTTGACCTCAAATGATCCACCCATCTTGGCCTTCAGAGTGCTGGCATTACAGGCATGTGCCACCTTGCCCAGCCTGAAGCTGCTGAATTATGTTTATTAAAGTGGCACTATATATTCTGCATGGTCTTAGTTACTGGGGAATAATCATAAACAGGCCAGTCCTGGAATCTTAAGAGATTTTTCATCTGGTTGAGAGACAAAATTTACTCACAAGGTAATAATTTACCTTAATGGTTCTAAATATGAATAAGTATCAGAATTACTGAGAGTAGCTTCTTGAAAATACAAATGCTTGGTCTGTGTTAAGATACAATAATCACATTGTGGTTTTGATTTGCATTGTGATTATTGTATCTTAACACAGACCAAGAATTTGTATTTTCAAAAAGCTACTCTCAATAATTCTGATATTTATTCATATTTACTATCATTAAGGTAAATTATTACCTTGGGAGTAAATTTTGTGGTGGGAATGTAAACTAGTTCAACCATTGTGGAAGACAGTGTGGCGATTCCTCAAGGATCTAGAACTAGAAATACCAATTGACCCAGCCATCCCATTACTGGGTATATACCCAAAGGATTATAAATCATGCTGCTGTAAAGACACATACACACATACGTTTATTGTGACACCATTCACAATAGCAAAGACTTGGAATCAACCCAAATGTTCATCAATGATAGACTGGATTAAGAAAATGTGGCACATATACACCATGGAATACTATGCAGCAATGAAAAAGGATAAGTTCCTGTCCTTTGTAGGGACATGGATGCAGCTGGAAACCATCATTCTCAGCAAACTATCACAAGGACAAAAAACCAAACACTGCATGTTCTTACTCATAGGTGGGAATTGAACAATGAGAACACTTGGACATAGGAAGGGGAACATCACACACCTGGACCTGTTGTGGGGTAGGGGAAAGGGGGAGGGATAGCATTAGGAGATATACCTAATATAAATGAGAAGTCAATGGGTGCAGCACACCAACATGGCACATATATACATATGTAACAAACCTGAATGTTGTGCATATGTACCCTAGAACTTAAAGTGAAATAAGAAAAAAAAGAAAAAAAAAAGATACAATAATCAGAATTTCCTGGGGTGAACTAAAGCAGGGATGTGTATTTATAAGCAACTCACGGGAGACTCTCAACTATCACTTAAGGACTGAATTGTGTGCTATGTACAATGTCTAACTCAAAACAGTTTTACCTTTCTCTTGAATACAGTAAAACTCCATCATAACACAGTAAATGTGGTCCAAAGATTCAACCACTTATTAAGAGATTAATAAAATGGCTGTCAGAGACTGGCCTGTATAGCTGGCCTGCTGAGATTTTTGAGTTCCATCTAAGATTCATTCTAATCCTGGCTATTTTAGTGTCTTTTGGTTTCCCTGCCATAATTGAGAGAGGATCTATATCCTGGGCTGGGTGGGAGTTCCTGGACATTAGCAGATATTCAGAACTCACCAGGATAGTGAGAACTCACAATTCACATCTATCCAGGAAGATTTGAACTGAACGAATTTGAGTAAAGCTACCAATCCAACTTCCCAAGACATAGTTACCTACCCTTTTTATCTGCCTCATCTTTCCCTCTTCATTTACAAAAGGTAAGGAGTTTAGCATTTCCCCATTTGAGAGAGTGGGTTGAGATGCATTTAGATACAAATTAGCTAAGGCCTGATATCTAAAGTAACAGTTATATGAAAATTTGCAATATCACAGGTGTGTTATGAAGAATGCTTTTCTTGATTCTTTGATCAATTATTCCATATTTACAACATACAAATAAACAAGTTTAAGAAGTCTGATTTTTAAAAAATTCTCTCAAATAATTTCAACATGGATATCATTATTTGTAATGTAATATCTCTAAATGAATCTAAGAATTGAATGGACTTCTAGAGTGCATATTTACTTTAAAAGCTGTCAGAATCTAAAAGGCAGAAAGCTCAGGCATAGCAGTTGGAATCATTCATAGATTTTTCATTTGTTTGAGTTTATTAAATAAAAAATACATCTATTGTTCCATCATACAGATTCAAGCCACTCTTTAGGATGAGTGATTAATAAAAGCTTTACCTAAATCCTTAAAGAAAAATTGGAGTCAAATCCTAATCCAAACATAAACCCTGTTTGCAAATTAGAACCCAAATCCTAATCCTTCTGAGGCTTGTCCATGTCTACTCAAAATGGCATTGCTGTTCTGATTTAAAATCTAGCCTTCCATAACATCTTTTAAAAGTGATTGCTATTTCTTTGTATCATTAAACACAAAGGCTTTTAAGTGATTTTTTTCTCCAAAAATGTGCTCCTAAATAAAGCTGAATATTCAGCTTACCTAAAAATAAGAAGAAATGTGCTTTAAAAGAAAACTGTTAAACGGAGACCATAGATACAATATTTTTTGTTCAATGCGACTCAGTTTTCAGGTTTAATTTTGATAGATGAACTGAAACTAACATAAGACCAAATTATTTACACCAATGATCTCTCTAAATTGTTGGTAATTCCTAAGATGTATCTTTTAAGATTAGATTTAGCTAACATGACAGTGACTTCCTGTAGTTTTCAATAATTCCAAAGATAGGGAATCCAGAACTGGTGGAACAATTCCACAAAAGATTCATGAATCCAGGAACTTTCAGATCATTGTTAAACTGTCTCTGTATGTGACCTCTATTCTTGGGTTCAAATTGTCTGTTGAACTCCAATCTCTCAACTACATGAGATGAAGAAATAGAACTGGAGGAGAAAAGAATGTGCCTTTTATTTACCTTATAAAGTAAGTATTTTGTAGAACAACCACTTAGCAACTTAATCTTTCCATTTATGTTACCCAGTTGTATGGTCACAACAAATAATAAAGAAAGCTGGAGAATGAAGTTAGAAAGTCATGTGACTAGATAATTATTATATTTTACTTGAGTAACAAGAGGAATATAGATGTCATAGATAACCTGAAGCTTTTGCCACTGAAGTGCAGGGCAATACTGTTTAGAATAAAAAAAAATCTTGTATGTGCAATTAAGAACATAATATTTATTGTGCATGTACCATACTTCTTAATCCTCAACTAAGATAGGTTTCAAATGGCCTTGACTTCTTCCCCTCCCAGACATGACAAATGTCTACTCATCTTTAAATATCCAGATAGGATATGACTTCTGGGAGAGAATTCTGAGCAGATGGCAGAATAAAAAATACCAGGAAACTGTCTCTATACCTAGACAAAAATGCACTGGCAGAATCTGTCTGACGTAATTATTTGAGAACGCTGCATTCTATTGAAGTGTTGCAACTTTGAGGAAAAGGCTTGGAAGGTAAATTGTGATAAATTTCAGCCAACTTAAGATCTTAGTCCAGTAGATATTACCTGTCTCTCACCCCAGCCCTGTGGTGGGCAGCTGTGAATTTCTTCCTGAATCAGTTTATACATAGCCTGTGGGAACCAGGATGACCAAAAAGGATCTTGTCCTCCAATTATTGGAGATCAGTATTCTGATTGCTGAAATGCACAAAGAGGCAGACTGCCATTGATATTGTACTTCCTGTCATTTTTGTGAGCCACCCCTTATCCCCTGCAGTTGAAATGACCTCCAGAGGATTTAGGGCCAGGATTTTCCTATCCACTTCATTTCCCCCACCTTTCAGAGCCAGACTTACAAAGACTAGAACATTTAAAAACAACTCCATACACAGATAAATTTAGAACATGACCACACATGCCCAGGGAAAGGCTCAAAAACCTGAGAAGAACTTATGTTCATACTGCAGGCAGAACCTTAGCATAAAGACAACATATAACATTGAAAAAAAATTGCAAAACTCAACAGATCCTTGGGAAGGGGGAAGATCTGCTTTCCAGTTACCACATTTGATTGAAACGTCCAGCTTTAAAAAAAAAAAAAAAATCACAATGTATAAAAAGAAACAGGAGACAAGGGCTCATTTGAAGGAAGAAATCAACAGAAATTGTTCCTGAAAGAGATGTGATGGTTGATCTACTAGACAAAGACTTTAAAACAGCTGTCTTAAAGAGGCTTAAAAAATGAAAGAAATATGTGGTGAAAATCAAGAAAATGATGGATGAACAAAATGGAAATATCAATAAGGGAAACAACTAAAAAGAAACCAAAAAGAATATTGGAGCTGAAATATACAATGACTTAAAATTTTAAAAAAAATCACTAGATGAGTTCAAAGGCAGATTCCAGCCGGCAAAAGAAAAAAATCTGCAGACTTAAAAATAGGACAATGGAAATTATTGAGTCTTTCAAACAAAAAAAAATTGAAAAAATCAAATAGAGACTAAGAGAACTGTGAGACACCATGAAGCAGACCAGTGTATGTACTGTGGGAGTCTCAGAAGATAAATGGAGAGAGAAAGAAGAAGAGAGAATATTTGAAGAAATAATTGCTGAAAATTTCCCACATTTGAAGAAAGGCATGAATACAAATATCCAATATGCTCAACAAAATCCAAGTTAGAAGAACTCAAATAGATCCACACTGAGACATGATCTAATCAAACTTTTAAAAGACAAAGAGAGAATGTTGAAAGCAGCAAGAGAAAAACTTATTATATACAAGAGATCTTTAATAAAATTACAGTCATCCCAATAGGATAATTTTTCAACAAATATTACTGTGAAAACTGGATATCTGCATGCAAAATAATACATTTGAGTCCTTACTTAACAGATACATAAAAATTAACTCACAGTTGATCAAATACCTAACTGTAAATCCTGAAACTATAGAACTCACAGAGGAAAATGTAGGGCAAATCTTCAGGACATTTGATTTGGCAATCATTTCTTGATTATGACACAGAAGACACAGGAGGCAAACAAACAGACAAATTTGCACTCCAAGAAAACATTTTTAAATTATGCATCAAAAGACAATAAACATCAACAGAGTAAAAAGACAATTGTGGGATTGAAAAAAATTGGCAATTATATATCTGAAAAGGGATTCATATCTATAATATTTAGAGAACTACTAACATTTAATAACAAAAAAATGTGATTCAAAAATGGTCAAAATACTTTAATAAACATTTCTTTAAGGAAGATATATAACTGGACGATAAGCACATAGAAAGATATTCAGCATCACTAACTTATTAGGGAAATGCAAATCAAAACTATAGATATCACCTCACACACATTAGGATGTCTATCCCCCCCAAAAAAAATCAGAAAATAAGTGTTTGTGAGGATGTGTAATGTTTTTTGCACTGTTGATGGGAATGTAAAATGGTACAGCTACTGTAGAAAACCTTATGATGATTTTTCAAAAATTAAAAATAGAATTACCATGAGATCCAGCAATTTAACTTCTGAGTATGTATATAAAAGATCTGAAAGCAGGATCTCAAAAGATATTTATACACCCATATTCATAGCACAATAGCTGAAACCTAGAAGCAGCTCAAAAGTTCAGTGACAGAAGAATGGCTAAGCAAAATGTGGTATATACACACAATGGACTATTTCTCAGCCTTTAAAGGAAAGGACATTCTGGCATATACCATTAAATTGAATGAAACCTGAGGACTATGCTAAGTGAAATAAGCCACATACTTCGAGTAATCAAAACTATAGGAACAGAAAGTAGAATAGTGGTTCCTGGGGCTTGCAGGAGGGAATAATAGGGAATTATGGCTTAATGCGTACAGAGTTTCAGTTTTGCAAGAGTAAAAGATTTCTAAGGATGGATAATAGTGATGGTTGTATAGTATTATGAATATAATTTACACCACTGACCTAAACCCTTAAAAGAGTTAATAGGATAAATTTTTATTATATGTATTTTACCTCATTCAATTGAGGAAAAAAAAAAATCTTTCTTCACAAAGCTGCCCTTTACCACCAGACTCTAATCTAGCATGAGTGACTCACTCTCCTCCGTGCTCGTATGTCAAATTTCGTAGTTGCTGAATGTAGAATAAGATGCCAATATGACTTCAAGTTGCTGCTCCAAACAAGTTCTGTGTGGTTATAGTTTGTCAGATCTTAATGTGATTCCTAACAAGATAACTTGTAAAGTTAAATTCCTACCTCTGTTTAGCCAAAACATAGGAGTTACAGTATGTCTGTTGTCCTCAATTGGAAGATGTCACCAGCTGGAAGCTGTGGATCTCCAACCAGGGTGCACACAGCTTTGTCTAAGTCAGACGTCAGTAACCAATTAATTCGTGTATTTCTTATTGGTACGCTTGTTTAAACAAAAAATTCTCTAAACTCACAGTTTTAATCTGCATTTACTTAACTTCGGGTGATTGTTTCTTATCTTTCCAAACTTTAGACTGTTTTTTTTTTTTTTTTTTTTTTTTTTTTTTTTTGCTGGGCCCTAAGCTATTTGCATATTTCACCCCTTAGAAACTAAGGACCTGACTTGGATCCACCACCTCCTCAGACACGCAACATATTCTAGGATCTGAATCAGGCAATTTTCTGAATGAAATTTATTGTTATTTTAAATTTTGTTGGAAAACATATGAATTGGAACCCTCTTGGGAAAATGGCGATATATAAACACCCTGGAAAAATGGACAAACTAGAATCCTATAATTTAGAAGATACTAGTGGCTATTCTTGCACTGGGCAGTGTTCTGGGAATAAATTGTAGTAGGAGAGCCTAATAGCCATAGCAAAGAGAGTTAATATTAAAAAAAAAAAAAAAAAAAAAAAAAGAAGCTCTAAAAGTCAGTACAAAAAAGTATTATAAAGGCATTCTGTGACACAGGCATGCGCTGCTTGAGACTGTAATAGCTCCCCAGACCATGTTGTTATAAGCATGATAAAATAGGGTGAGGGTTTTTGTTTCTGTTTTTATTTTTTTATTTGTTTTCCTTCTTGTGCAAAGGCATGGGTAGATTACATTAGACAGCTAAAGTCTTAAACATTGCCAGTTCGAAGAAATAAGCTGTACATTCCAGCTATAGTTTTAGAATCAAAGGAAAGCCTTTATGTGTTTAATATAGTAAGGAGAAAATAAGCAGGTATTGTCATTTCAGGTGCATCAAATACTTTCTCCTGACCCTTATGTTACCAATTATGTGTATTTTGTGACAAAGTTAATTTGTGGGAAAAAAAACTTGTAAAGCAAATTTGATAAATCTGATGTATTTTTTGGAGGTCGTTTCTTTTTGAAAATCACCATTTGATCATCACTCTTTATGTCTACTCTCTCACTGCCCCTTACAAACATGGAACCTAGAAACATACTCTAGAAGCCTACCATTTTAGAATTTAAAATGTTGCATTGAAAAGAATTTAAAGAAGAGACTTTGATGCCAATAGGTACAGCTTTTACCATGATCCCAGAAAAGTTCCCAAGGTTTCCAAGCTGCCCGAAGTTCCATTAATCTGGACTAGGCTAAATTAAACATAAGATAGTTCAGCTGTGTTTGTTTTTAATTTGCAAAGGAATTTAGTGTTCCCGAAAGTGAGGGACTAGCAAATGAGGCTTCAGTCAGTCAGGAATATTTTGGGCATCTCTGCCAGGAGCATTAATGGGAAAGATTTGCTGTTATAACCCAGAAGGTCTTTGGCAGGTCCTGAAACAAGATAAAAATAAATTTATAAGAGAATATGAAGCCTAAAAACTGGTCAGGGAAAGAGTCGGTAAAACTAACATATGGAATTTTAGCTAAGGTACAGGAGTTCTAGGGTTGAAGGAGACTTACATTGGAGTGTGAGAAGTTTTTAAAGAAATGCTATTTAAAAATGAATCTACAATTGTATCCATTTAGGCACACCATTTAAAAGTTCAAGTCCTACTACAAAATCCTAAGAACACATTTTCATTCTCCCTGACGCCTGTCATGCTCCTCAGTGAGCCATTTCAAATTGTTTAATGTTTTCTTCTGTTATATAGCACCCTATTCATTTTATTTATTTATTTAATTATACTTTAAGTTCTAGGGTACATGTGCACAACGTGCAGGTTTGTTACATATGTACACATGTGCCATGTTGGTGTGCTGCACCCATTAACTCATCATTTACATGAGGTATATCTCCTAATGCTCTCCCTCCCCCCTCCCCCCTCCCCCCACCCTACGACGTGCCCTGGTGTGTGATGTTCCCCTTCCTGAGTCCAAGTGTTCTCGTTGTTCAATTCCCACCTATGAGTGAGAGCATGCAGTGTATTTCTAAATACTAAACTTGCACTGCTTTCCTAGTTCCTAAGTGCCTGACGTTAGCCAACGATAAACTATTACAGGAGATAAGAATTTCTGTCACCATCTTTTTCCCTCCTAGGAAGAGTTATAACATAGATTTCATTAAATACATACTTATCATGATTTTTTAAATGTGGTTCACTGCTGAGCCATATAACACAGCTTGATTTTTTCCTTATATATGTTGTTTCTTTGCAGTAATTATGTATTTTTTTAAAAATTTCACTTAGTTTTTGCTTACAGTAAATTTTTCATAATGCTGGGACTAATGGATTAAACTGTTCTCAATGATATTTTCCAATACATGAAATAATTTATTGGTTCTATTTCTTTTTCTAACAGTTTCTTTCCTGTAAACCTCTGACCCACTCATCAATTTACACGGTTTTCTGTAGGCTGCTGGCATAGTTATTCTCCTGGGTTATCTTTTATTACTCACTTTTGTTGGAGCTCTTGATTCTGGTCTCCAAATATCTTCTTTTTTCATTTACTTTCTTATTTTCAAGGAGCATGTCCTCCAGGAGTTTCTTGAAAAAGAATGCATGAGTGGTTAAAAACAAAACAAAACAAAACAAAAAAACAGCAAGACAACAACAACAACAATGTGACAATTCTGAAGTACTAAAAATATTCTTGTTGTCCCTCATGCATAAGGGTTAGCTTGGCTAGATAAAGGCTTCTAAGTTAAAAACATTTTCCTCTTACACTTATGCAGACATTTGTTTATTTTTTTTCTCTAATGTCTTGTGATGTAGATAATTCCTGACATCATTCTAATTCCTAAAGTTTTACATATAAACTTTCCCCACCCTACCTCCAAAGCTTTTATGATAATCATAATAGTGATAAATTCTTGATTTTTTTCCCTAAGATACTACTGCAAGAACTTTGTGTGCATTTTAATAATTCAATCTTCAAAATGGCCTTAGAATAAAGATAGTATCAATATCACACCCATTTTACAAATAGGAGATAGAACACCAACATGTCCAGTGAATGGTCCAAATTCTTGCAACTGACAAGTGGTGAAGATGAGTGCTGAATTCAGGTAATCTGGCATTAGATTACATATGCATAGCCACTATACCATCTGCCTCTCTTTCACAGAAGTTCTGAAATCAGTAATTGTTGGACTTTCAATTTGGATACATCTCTCAGTGATGTGAAATTTTGTTGTGTGATTATTTTTCTTTATTCTATTAGTAGGATAGGGAAACTCTTGATTAAACTTCTACTTTAAAAACTCATTATTTTGCTTTTATTTATTTATTTATTTATTTATTTTGTTTGTTTTTGAGATAGAATCTCACTCTGTCATCCAAGCTGGAATGCAGTAGCATGATCTCGGCTCACTGCAACTTCTGCCTCCCAGGTTTAACAATTCTCGTGCCTCAGCCTCCCCAGTAGCTGGGATTACAAGCATGTGCCACCACACTGAGCTAATATTTTTGTACTTTTAGTAGACATAGGTTTTCACCATGTTGGCCAGTCTGGTCTCGAATTCCTGACCTCAAGTGACCAGTCAGCCTCGGCCTCCCAAAGTGCTGGGATTACAGGCATGAGCCACCACACCCAGCCTGCTTTTAACATTTTAAAAACAGTTTTATCCTTCTTTTCAGGAAATTCCATAAATCTTACAAACTTTCCACTGACATTATTATTAAGAGTAATAGTATATAATTTTGCTCATCCTTGTTTTTAATTTTCAGGGGACATTTTCTGTTTCCTGGCTTTTCCCGTTAAATATATGGTACCTTGCATTTCTTTATTGATATGTAATAGTTTTACATGTTTATGGGGTACATAAAATACTTTTTATATGTGTAGGATGTATAATGATCAAGTCAGGAAATTTAGAATATCGATCACCTCATGTATTTATCATTTCTGTGTGTTGGGAACATTTTAAGACTTCTAGCTCCTTTGAAATATGAAATACATTATTATTAACTGTAGTCACCCTATGCTACTATCAGATTTTATATCTTATTCCTTTTATCTAACTGTATGTTGGTACCCATTAACCAGCCTCTCTCACCCTAGCTCACCCACACACACCCTTTGCAAATTTTGGTAAATTGCACTCTACTCTCTACCTCCATGAGATCAATTATTTTAGCTCCCATATGAATGCGAACATATCTTGTTTGTATTTTTGTGCCTGGCTTATTTCACTTTAGATAATGATTTATCCAGTGTGGGCAACATAGTGAAACCCTCATCGCTACAAAAATTAAAAAATTAGCTCAGCATAGTGGTGCATGCCTATAGTCCCAGCTACTCAGGAGGCTTTGGCAGGAAGATTGCTTGAGCCCAGGAGTTTAAGTCTGCAATGAGCAATGATTGTGTCACTACGCTACAGTTGGGTTGACAGAGTGAGACTCTGTCTATGGAAAAGTAAAAAAAAGAAAGAAAGAAAAAATAATTATTTCCAGTTCCATTCATGCTGCAGCAAATGACATGATTTTACCTTTATCTTTTCAATTGCTAAACAATATTCCATTATGTATGTATGACACATTTTCTTTTTATTATTATTATTTTATTTAAATAGTTTTGGGGGTACGGGTGTTTTTTGGTTACTTGAATAAATTCTTCAGTGGTAATTTCTGAGATTTTTAGTGCACCTGTCACTTGAACAGTATACTATACCCAACATGTAGTACTTTATCTCTAACCCCTACCCAACATACGCTACCTGAGTCCCCAAAGTTCATTATATCACTCTGTATGTCTTTGCATCCTCATAGTTGGCTCCCATTTATAAATGAGAACATATAGTATTTGGTTTTCCATTCCTGAGTTACTTAGGATAATGACCTCCAGCTCCATCCAAGTTGCTGCAAAAGACATTATTTCATTCCATTCAGTGGCCAAGTAGTATTCCGTGGTGTATATATACCACATTTTGTTTTTCCACTCATTGGTTGATGGCCACTTAGATTTGTTCCATGTCTTTGCAATTGTGAATTGTGCTGCTATAAGCATTTGTGTGCCTGTGTCTTTTTCACATGAAGACTTCTTTTCCTTTGGGTAGATACTTAACAGTAGGATTGTTGGATCAAATGGTAGATGTAGTTTAAGTTCTTTAAGGAATCTCCATATTATTTTCCATAGTGGTTGTACTAGTTTACATTTCCACAAGCAATGTAAAACTGTTCCGTTTTCACCACATCCACACATCTATTGTTTTTTGACTTTTTAATTAATGGCCATTCTTGGAGGCATGAGGTGGTATCTCATAGTGGTTTTAATTTGCATGTCCTGATGATTGGTGATGTTGAGCACTTCTGTCATGTTTGCTGGCTGTTGGTATATCTTCTTTTGAGAAATGTCTATTCAGGTTCCTTGCCCACTTTTTGATGAGATTATTATTTTTTTCTTGCTGATTTGAGTTCCTTGTAGATTCTGCATACTATTCCTTTTTGAGTGCATAGTTAGCTAATATTTTCACCCACTCTGTAGGTTGTCTGTTTACTCTGCTGATTCTTTCTTTTTCTGTGCAGAAGCTTTTTAGTTCAATTAGGTCCCATTTATTGGTTTTTGCTTGGTTGCACTAGCTTTTACGGTCTTAGTAATGAATTATTTGCCTAAGCCAATGTCCAGGAGAGATTTTCCAACGTTATCTTCGAGAATGTTTATGGTTTCAGGTCTTAGATTTAAGTCTTTGATCCATGATGAGTTGATTTTTGTGTAAGGCAAGAGATGGGGATACATTGGCTTGCCAGGTTTTCATTCTTCTACATTGGCTTACCAGAATTCCTAGCACCATTTATCAAATAGGGATGTTTCCCCAATTTATATTTTTGTAGGCTTTGTCAAAGATCCATTGGCAGTAAGTATTTGGCTTTATTTCTTTGTTCTCTATTCTTTCCCATTGATCTACATGCCTGTTTTTATACCAGTCCCATACTGTTTTGGCAAATACAGCCTTGTAGTATAATTTGAAGTCTGCCTCCAGATTTCTTATTTTTGGTCAGTGTTGCTTTAGCTATTTGAACTTTCCTTTGGTTTCATATGAATTTTAAGACTTTTATTTCTATTTCTGTGAAAAATAATGATGATATTTTCACGGGAATTGCATTGAATCTGTAGATTGCTTTGGGCAATATCATTATTTTCATAATATCGATTCTTCCCATCAATGAGCACAGGATGTGTTTTTATTTGTTAGTGTCATCCGTGATTTCTTTCAGTTGTGTTTTGTAGTTTGCCTTGTAGGGATATTTCACCTCCTTGGTTAAATATATTCCTAGATTGCTTTTTTTTTTTTTCTTTTTGTGCAGGTGTTGCAAAAACGATTGAGTTCTTGATTTTTTCTCAGTTTTGTCATTTTTGGAGTATAGCAGTGCTACTGACCTGCATACATTGATTTTGTAACCTGAGATTTTACTAGATTCATTTATCAGATCTAGGAGCCTTTGGATGATTATTTAGGGTTTTCTAGGTATACAGTCATGTCATTGGTAAACACTGACAGTTTGACTTACTCTTTTCCAGTTGATTGCCCTTTATTTCTTTCACTTGGCTGATTGCCCTGGCTAGGACTTCTAGTATTATGTTGAATAGAAGAGATGAAAGTGGGCATCCTTGTCTTGTTTCAGTTCTTAGAGAGAATGCTTTCAACTTTTCCTCATTCAGGATGATGTTACCCATGTGTTTGTCATAGGTGGCTGTATTAGTCTGTTGTTTTTTTTTTTCTGCTAATAAAGATATACCCGAGACTGGGAAGTAAAAGAGGTTTAATGGACTTACAGATCCACATGGCTGGGGAGGCCTCACAATCATGGTGGAAGGCAAGGAAGAGCAAGTTGTGTCTTACATGGATGGCAGCAGACAGAGAGAGCTTATGCAGGGAAACTCCAGTTTTTAAAACCAACAGATCTTGTGAGACTCATTCACTATGATGAGAACAGCACAGAAAAGACCTGCCCCTGTGATTCCATCATCTCCCCTGGGTACATCCCACAACACATGGGAATTATGGGAGTTACAAGATGAGATTTGGGTGGGGACACAAAGCCAAACCATGTCATTCCTACCCTGGTCCCTCCCAAATCTCATGTCCTCACATTTAAAAACCAATCATGCCTTCCCAACAGTCCCCTAAAGTCTCAACTCATTTCAGCATTAACTCATAAGTCCACATTCCAAAGTCTTATACAAGACAAGGTAGATCCCTTCTGCCTATGAGCCTGTAAAATCAAAAGCAAGTTAGTTACTTCCTAGATACAATGGGGGTAAAGGCATTGGGTAAATACAGCTGTTCCAAATGGGAGAAATTGACTAAAACAAAGGGACTACAGGTCCCATGCACGTCCAAAATCTAGCAGGGCAGTCAAATCTTAAAGTTCTAAAATGATCTCCTTCGACTCCATGTCTCATAGCCAGGTTGCACTGATGCCAGAGGTGGGTTCCCAAGGAGTTGGGAAGCTCTGCCCCAGTGACTTTGTAGGGTATAGCCTCCCTTTTGGCTCCTTTCATGGGCTGGCATTGAATGTCTGCAGCTTTTCCAGATGCATGGCGCAAGCTGTCAGTGAATCTATCATTCTGGGATCTGGAAGATAGTGGCCCTCTTCTCACAGTTCCACTAGACAGTGCCACAGTAGGGACTCTTTGTGGGGGCTCCAACTCCACATTTCCCTTCTGCACTGCCCTAACAGAGGTTCTCCATGAGATCCACACCTCTGCAGAAAACTTCTGTCTGGACATCCAGGCATTTTCATACATTCTCCAAAATCTAGCTGGAGGTTCCCAAACCCCAATTCTTGACTTCTGTGCACTGGAAGGTTCAACATCACATGGAACCTGCCAAGGCTTGAGGCTTGCACCCTCTGAAGCCATGGCCCAAGTTCTACTGTGGCCCCTTTCAGTCATGGCCAGAGTGGCTAGGACAGAGGGAATCAGGTCCCTAGGTTGCACATAGAACATGGATCAGGGTTACAGCCCACAAAACCACTTTTTCCTCCTTGGCCTCCAGGCCTGTGATGGGAGGGGCTGCCGTGAAGACCTCTGACATGCCCTGGAGAAAATTTCCCTATTGTCTTGGGGATTAATATTCACCTCCTCGTTACTTGTGAAAATTTCTGCAGCTGGCTTGGATTTCTCCTCAGAAAATGGGATTTTCTTTTTTATTGCATTGTCAGGCTGCACATTTTCTAAAACTTTATGCTCTGTTTCCCTCTTAAAACTGAATACTTTTAACAACACCCAAGTCACCTCTTGAATGCTTTGCTCATTAGAAATTTCTTCTGCGAGATACCCTAAATCATCTCTCTCAAGTTCAAAGTTCCACAAATCTCTAAGGAAGGGGCAAAATGCCACCAGTCTCTTTGCTAAAACATAACAAGAGTCACCTTTGTTCCAGTTCCCAACAAGTTTCTTATCTCCATCTGAGACCACCTCAGCCTGTATTTCATTGCCCACATCATTATCAGCATTTTGGTCCAGGAGATTCAACAAGGCTCTAGGGAATTCCAAACTTTCCCGCATTTCCCTGTCTTCTTCTGAACCCTTCAAACTGCTTAAACAACTGCATGTTACCCAGTTACAAAGTTGCTTTCACATTTTCAGGTATCTTTTCATCAGCACTCCAGTCCTGCTACCAATTTACTGTATCAGTTCATTTTCATGCTTCTGATAAAGACATATCTGAGACTGAGAAGAAAAAGTTTAATGGACTTACCGTACCACATGGCTGGGGAGGCCTCACAATCATGGTAGAAGACAAGGAGGAGCAAGTCATGTCTTATGTGGATGGTGACAGGCAAAGAGAGAACTTCTGCAGGAAAACTTCCATTTTTAAAATAATCATATTTCGTGAGACTCATTCACTATGGTGAGAACAGCACAGGAAAGACCCACCCCCGTGATTCAATCATCTTATACCTGGTCCCTACCACAACACCTAGGAATTATGGGAGCTACAATATGAGATTTGGGTGGGAACTCAGAGCCAAACCATATCAATGGCTTTTACTACTTTGAGGTAAGTCCTTTTTATGTCATATATGTTGGGGAGGGTTTTTATCATAACAGGATGCTGAATTTTATCAAATGTTTTTTCTGCATCTATTGAGATTAACATATGATTTTGCTTTTAATTCTGTTTGTGTAATGTATCTAATGTATCACATTTTTTGACTTGTGTATGTTAAACCATTCCTTCATCCCTGGTATGAAACCCACCTGATCATGATGTATTATCTTTCTGATACACTGTTTGATTTGGTGTGCTAGTATTTTGTCAAAGATTCTTGCATCTATGTTCATCAAGAGTTTTGGTTTGTAGTTTTCTTTTTTATTATGTCTTTTCCTAGTTTTGTTATTAGGGATACTGGCTTCATGGAATGATTTAAGGGAGTATTCCTTCACTCTCTATTTTTAAAATAGTTTTAGTAGTATTGGTACCAATTCTTCTTTGAATATCTGGTAGAACTCAGCTACGAATCCTTCTGGTCTTGAAAATTTTTTGCTGGCAATTTTTAAATTGCTGATTTAATCTTGCTGCTTGTTATTGGTCTGCTCGTGGTTTCTATTTCTTACTAATTTAATCTAGGAGGGATGTGTGTTTCCAGGAATTTATCCATTTCCTCTGAATTTTCTAGTTTGTAT
This sequence comes from Macaca mulatta, assembly GCF_049350105.2. Taxonomy (NCBI): domain Eukaryota; kingdom Metazoa; phylum Chordata; class Mammalia; order Primates; family Cercopithecidae; genus Macaca; species Macaca mulatta. Next base: position 133,950,041 of record NC_133406.1, read on the forward strand.
GCATAAAGGTGTTCATAGTAGCCTTAAATGATCTTTTGTATTTCTGTGGTATTGATTGTAACATCTCCAGTTTCATTTCTAATTGACCTTATTTGGATCTTCTTTTCTTAGTTAATCTCACTAAAGGTCTATTAAGTTTGTTTTTCTTTTGTAAGAACTAGCTTTTTATTTCATCTATCTTTTATATTTTTTATTTCAGCTTCATTCAGTTTTGCTCTGATCTTTTTTTGTTTGTTTCATTCTGCTCACTTTGGGTTTAGTTTGTTATTGTTTCTCTAGTTCCTTGAGATTTAACATTAGGTTTTCAAATTATGCTCATTCAGATTTTTTGATGTAGGCATTTAATGCTATGTACTTTCCTCATAGTACTTCTTTTTCTGTATTACAGAGGTTTTGACTAATTTTGTCACTATTATTGACTCTAAAGATTTTATAAATTTTCATCTTGATTTCATTGTTAAACCCAAATAATTCAAAAGTAGATTATTTAATGTCCATTTATTTGTGTAGTTTTGAGGGTTTCTTTTGGAGTTGATTTCCAGTTTTATTCCACTTAGTCTGAGAAGATACTTGATGTAAGTTTGAATGTCTTACATTTATTGAGACTTGTTTTGTGACCTAGCATATGGGTCTACTTTGGAGAATGTTCCATGCGCTGATGAGAAAAGTATATATTTTCCACTTGTGGGGAAGAATGTTCTGTAAATATCTGTTAAGCTCATTTGGTCTAGGGTATAGTTTCATTCTATTGTTTCTTTGTTGACTTTCTGTCTTGATGGGCTGTCTAGTGCTCTCAATGGATAGAAGTGCCCCACTATTATTGTGATGCTATCTATCTCATTTCTTAGATCTCATAGTAATAGTTTTATAAATCTGGGAGCTCCAGATTTAGGTGCATGTAAATGTAGGATTGCAGTGTCTTCTAATTGGACTGATCTTTTTATCATGTATCAAATGATAAGTGATATTGTCTTTTTATTTTATTATTGTTGCTTTAAGGTCTGTTTTTTTCTGATATAAGACTTGATACTCCTGCTCACTTTTGGTTTCCATTTGCATGATATGTGTGTGTGTGTATGTGTGTGTGTGTGTGTATATATATATATATATATATATATATAGAGAGAGAGAGAGAGAGAGAGAGAGAGAGAGAGCCTCACTCTCTCACTCTGTCTCCCAGGCTGAAGTGCAGTGGCACAATCTTGGCTCACTGCAACCTCTGCCTCCTGGGTTCAAGCAATTCTCCTGCTTCAGCCTCCCTAGTAGCTGGGATTATAGGTATGCACCACCACACCTGGCTAATTTTTGTATTTTTAGTAGAGATGGGGTTTTGCCATGTTGGCCAGGCTGATCTCGAACTCCTGACCTCAGGTGATCCACCCACCTAGCCTCCCAGAGTGCTAGGATTACAGGCATGCCCAGCCATGGAATATCTTTTTTCATCCCTGTACCTTGAGTTCTTATGAATTATTGTGTGGTAGGCTAGCCTCTTGAAGACAGTAGATTTTTGGTTGGAAGTTTTTTAAATCAATTCTGCCATTCTGTATCTTTTAAATGGAACATTTAGGCCATTTACACTTGATGTTAATATTGAGATGTGATTACTGTTGTATTCATCATATTAGTTGTTACCTAGATAGCTTTCTTTGTTATTGTATTATTGTTTTATAGGCTCTGCGAGTTTCATGCTTTCAGGAGGTTCTTTTGATGCATAACAAGCTTCTGTTTTTAGATTTATAACTCCTTTTGCCATTTTTTTGTAGTGCTGTTTTAGTATGGCAAATTCCATCAGCATTTTTCTAAAAAAGACTTTCTCGCTCCTTCATTTATGAAGATTAGTTTTGCTGAACACAGAATTCTTGGCTGACAATTATTGTGTTTGAGGAGGCTCATGATAGGATCCCAATCTCTTCTAGTTTGTAAGGTTTCTGCTGAGAAATCTGCTGTTAGCCTGATAGGTTTTCCTTCATAGGTTACCTTATACTTTTGTCTCACAGCACCTAGAATTATTTCCTTTGTGTCAACTTTAAGATAGCTTGACAGCTATGTGCCTTGGTAATCAGGTATGTGATATATGTCAAGGTGATGTTTGCAATACATTTCTCAGGAGTTCTTTGAGCTTCTTATGTTTGAATAACTAAATCTCTAGCAAGGCCAGGAAAGTTTTCTTCACTTATTTCTTCGAATAAGTTTTCCAAACTTTTAGCTTTCTCTTTTCCCTCAGGAAGGTCAACAATTCTTAGGTTTGGCTGTTTTACATAATCCCATATTTCTTGGAATTTTTTTTCATTTCTTCTAATCCTTTTTCTTTATCTTTGCCTGATTAGGTTAATTTGAAAACCTTGTCTTTGAGATTTGAAATTATTTCTTTTACTTGTTCTAGTTTATTATTGAAATTTTCCACAGTGTTTTGTAATTGCCTAACTGTGCCTTTCATTTCCAGAAGTTCTGCTTGGTTTTTCTTTATGATATCTGCCTCTCTAGAACTTTTCTTAATTGAGGTCCTCAATTGTTTTTTAAATTTCTTTATTTTGGTTTTCACCTTTCTCTGGTATCTTCTGAAGTAGCTTAATAATCAACCTTCTGAATTCTTTATCTGGTATTTCAAAATTTTCATTTTGGTTTGGATTCACTGCTGGGGAGCTAATGTGATCTTTTCAGAGTATCACAGAACCCTATTTTGTCATATAAACAGAATTCCTTTTCTAGTTTCATCTCATTTGAGTAGAGTATTTCATCAATTATTCTTGAATTTATTTTTTATTTGTGTTTTTAATTTTTTTCTCTCTTAAAGATGTGACTTTAATGTGTATAGTTTATTATAGCCTAGTTTGATTCTTGGTGCCTGGTTTGAATCTGTATGAGTACCTTGGTTATAGAGAGTCTTTGTGTGTTGACTTTCTCAAATGCTGGTTATAGTACTTATGTACTTGGTGTATGGGTAAGTTCACTGTTTCCTATGAGGTTTAAAAAGACAGAATATCTTAAAGTTTATATCATTCCCCTGTGTTGTGTACTTTTTTATTTACTTATTTTTTTCCCCAGTTTTTTATGTAATGGGTTGATGGTTTAGGATTCAAGCCAGCAGGAGATTTAGGCCAATATCCCTAGGTAGAAACTAGATGTAGCTAAAGCAGGTGGGTAGATGCAATAGGCAATTGTGGACAGAGTTTCCAGCCTTGATGAAGGTGGCTGGGGGAGCTGTCAGTTAGATGCACTGCTATTTTACCAGGGTGAAGAGTGGAAGCTACCTCAGCTCCCCTGCCAAGCCAGCAGGAAAGCTGTACATCTCCCAGCCTCAATCCTGTCCAAGTGTTCTGGTTATTCAGATCAGACAAGTACCTCTTTTTGTCTATAGAAATGTTGATGTTCCAAGTAGAAAGGAACTGTGACTCTGCCTCTCATGCAAGCTGGAACCTGGAGAGTGCTCCTCCTGTGGGGATGCAATCACCCTGAATTATTCCAGGAATGCTATTTATAGGTACATTTATGCTGAGTTCTTATGGGGAAAGCCCCAAATACATCTACAGTGGTGGACAAGGGAACTACAAGAATCCCTTCTCTAAGACCGTTCATGAACATGAAGTTTGCCTGACTGTTGGAGTAGAGATACAGACTTTCCCTGCTATGCCCAGCACTTCAACTGTGTCTCTGCTATAAGAAACTTCCTAGCAGTGGAAAGATATGGAAGTCAAGGCATGCCATCCAGAATCCTTTATCCCACAGGGTGCTCTCTTGATGTGGTGCTCTCCCTCTATTAGCAATACAGTGACTGCTAATGCTCTTCTTGTCTAGCCACCCAATGGGGCTGCCACACTCCATGCTGGCACTGGGCAATGTCTTCATGGGATCCAGTGATGCGACCTGTTTTCAAATCTCTCAGCAGTGGGTACCAGCACCAGCTCTGATGGAGGCGTCAGGACAGTGATATAGACTCTGTGAGATTTCTTAATTGTAGATAGATTTAGTGTGCTGGCTTCCTTTAATGCTGGTTATAATTGTATTGAACTTTTTATGTGGACAGACTCAGAACCTCTGATTAGCCATGGTGTTGCAGGAAATGGTGATAGCTGAGGTCATGCATTTATTTTCTACTTCCTGGCACAATATTATTCTATCTGGAGGTGCTTTAGTGGACTGTGTTGGTTGGCCTCCAACCAGGAGGTGATGCTTGTAAACTAACACTAGCTGTGGTAGTAGCAATGGGATATGAGCTTGCCCTACCTAAGGTGCCAAAGGGAGGTACTTTTGTTTCTCTGGTGTTGGAGGGGCCATAAAATTCCCAAACATTTATATCCTACACTACCAGGGTGGGTGAAGGGGCACAATCAGATGTGGGTGAGTTTAAGCGGATCTGCACTCTGACTCTCCTTTAGTGGGGCCATCCATAGCTCCTGTGAGGGTCAGGGATGAGTCTCACGCTGCTGGAGGAACGATCCAGAGCTCAGTATAACTACCTCTGCTACACAAAAGAGATTGCAAAGGAGTGGAAAGTAATAGGCCGCAGTAACTCTCCCCCAGCTCCCAGGCAGATAGCAAGGCTGATCTCACTTCTGCATTGCTCCACTAACAGCACTGGGTTAAGACCCACGCAGTCTGAGAGTCAGACCCATCCCATGCCATTAACTTTCCCTGTAGAGATAGGAACCATGAATTTTAGGCCATGCCCCTCCCCATCTGCCAGTAAGGCCTGGTGCCCAGCTTCTGCACTCATGTCTGCAATGCACTTCCCACTTGCCACCTTGCTCTCCATAATTAGCTTCTTATTGAGGGAGTTTGGAGTTTGTCCCCACTTGAGATTAAATCACAAAATCACAAAATTCAGTTGGGAGCTTGTTTCACCCTGCATCCCCTACCTGAGCTAGTTGGCTGCCTTCCACAAGGTCCCCTATGAGATGGATTTAGGTGTGGCTTCCCTCAGTTCATGCTGGAGACTGGGAATGCTTGCAAGTTACTTTCTGCTTCTGCTTCTACCTTTATATTTCTTGCTGCTCCCTAAACCAGTTCTGTCTCTGGGTAGGGTTAATTCCTTCTCCAGTCGCCTGTATTTTTAGATTCCCTTGCAGGCATGTGTATTCTGGAGGCATTATCTGCCCTTCTCACACTGTGGGAACTAACAGCTTTTCATCTGTCTCACGGAATAGACTGCATCCCAACACTTCTTTCACAGGGTCTTTGCATTCTTTCAGTTTTTCTGTTAAGTTTCTGCATTGCTTTTTGAAAAAATCTGTACACTGAGACTCTCTACACACATTCTGTCCTTCCAAGTGGGAGAGGCATGCTAATATTGCCTCCAACCACCATCTTGGGGAAAAATAGAACTCATATTTTCTTTTCTTTGCTTTTTTTTTTTTTTTTTTTTTTTTTTTTTCTAGATGGAGTCTCACCCTTTAGCCAGGCCAGGCTGGAGTTCGGTGGCATGATCTCATCTCACTGGAACCTCCACCTCCTGAGTTCAAGCAATTCCCCTGCCTCAATTTCCCAACTAACTGGGACTACAGAGACATGCCACCATGCCTGGCTAATATTTTGTATTTTAATAGAGACTAGGTTTTACCATGTTGTTCAGGATGATCTTGATCTCTTGACCTCGTGATCGAACCTCCTTGGCCTCCCAAAGTGCTAGGATTATAGGCATGAGCCACCGTGCCTGGCCACATTTTCTTTATTACTCATCTGTAGAGGGACACTTAGGTTAATTATATATCTTTGCTGTTATGAATAGTGCTACAATGAACATGGAGATGCAGTTATTCTTTAAAATACTGGTTTTCTTTCCTTTGGATAGATACCAAGCAGTGGGATTGCTGTATCATATGGTAGTTCTATTTTCAGTTTTTTTAGAAACTGTTATACTGTTTTCCACAATTGTTGCACTAATTTACATTCATACCAACAATATATGAGTTCCCTTTTCTCTGCATTCTCTCCAATATCTGTTATTTTTTGTCTTTTTGATCATAGCCATTCTATCTTGGGTAAGATGCTATGTTATCGTGGTTTGGATTTGCATTTCCCTGATGATTAATGATGGTGAGCATTTTTTTTCCCCATGTACCTGTTGGCCATTTGTATATCTTCTATCTTCTTCTGAGAAATATCTACTAAGGTCGTCAACCGCTTTTTAATTAAATTATTTATTTTGTTGTTGTTGAGATATTTAAGTCCTTTGTATATTCTGAATATCAGTCTCTTGTTGGATGAATAGTTTGTATTTGCTTTCATCCAATAAGTTGTCTCCTCACTCTGTTGATTGTTTCCTTTGTTGTGAAGAAGTGTTTTAGTTTTATATAAAATCATGTGTCTACTTTTTTTGTTGTTGTTGTCTGGGCTTTTAAGGTCGTAGACAGAGAATCATTGCCTAGACCGTTATACTGAAGTGTTTCTTGTAGGTTTTCTTCTAGTACTTTTAGTTTCAGGTCTTAAATTTAAGTTTTTACTTCATTTTGAGTTGATTATTTATATAGTATGTGAAAAGGGTCAAGTTTTGTTCTTCTATATATGGATAATCAGTTTTCCCAGCACCACTTATTGAAGAGGATGCCATTTCCCCAACATATGTTCTTGGGGTCTTTATTAAAAATCAGCTGGCTGTCAATATGTAGATATATGTCTGAGATCTCTATTAAGTGTCTATTTTTATACTAATACTTGCTGTTTTGCTTACTATGACTTCATAATATATTCTAAAGTCAAGTGGTGTGATATCTCCAGCTTCCCCCCCCCCCTCAGAGTTTCTTTGTCTTTGACCATTAGGGCTCTTTTTTGGCTGCATACAAATTTGAGAATTTTTAAACAGTTTCTGTGAAAAATGACATTGATATTTAGATTGAGGTTGCACAGAGTTTGTATATTGCTTTGATAATTCAATATCTCAGTTAAATATATTCCTATGTATTTTCTTCCCTTATTTTTGAAACTATTATAAAAAAAGATTGCCTTCTAGAATTATTTTCTAGATAGTTCATTATTGGTGTAAAGCAATACTACTAATTTTTGTCTGTTGATTTTTCTTTTATCCTGAAATGTCATGAACTAACTATAGCATCATGTCATCTGAAAAGAGGCACATTTTGACTTCCTCTCTTTTAATTTGGGTGCCTTTTTTTTTTTTTTTCTTTCTTGTGCCCAACTGCCTGGCTAAGACTTCCAGTACTATGTTGCATAACAGTGGTAAAAGTGGGCTTGATCTCTTTTTCCAATTCTTAAAGATATTCGGCTTTTCTCCATTCAGTAGAATGTTAGCTGTGGGTGTGTCATGTATGGCCTTTATTATGTAAAAGAATGTTTATTCTGTTCCACATTTATTGAGAGTTTTAATCATGAAGGGATGTTGAATTTTATCTAATATTTTTCTTGATGTGTATTGAGATGATTATATGGATTTTGTCCTTTTCTCTATTGATGTTATCATATTAATTGATTTGAGTATATTGAACCATCCTTACATTCCAGAGATTAATCTCACTTGATCAGTGTTTATATACTGTCGGATTTGTTTTCCTAGTATTTCAATGAGAATTTTTATGTCTATGTCCATCAGGGATTGTTGCTATTGTTATGTCTTTATCTGATTTTAGTATCAAGGTAATACTGGCCTGATAGAATGAGTTAAGAATAATTCCTCCTCTTCAATTTTTTGGAATAATGTAAGGAGAAGTTTGTTAGATTTTGAAATATGTTTATGTTTTTCCCAGCAGTAAAGCCTTTGGGTCCTGGGCTTTGCTTTGTTGATAAACTTTTTATTACTAATTCAATCTCATTTTTATTGGTTCATTAAGGTTTAATTTTTTTATGGTTCTATTTTATAAATGGCACATTTCTAGGAATTTTTATTTTCTTTAAGTTTTGCAGCTTAGTGTATAGTTGTTCTTAATAGTCTCTGATAATCTTTTATGTTTCTGTGGCATCAACAATAATGTCTCGTTTTTCATTTTTGATTTTGCTTATTTGGATCATTTCTCTGTTTCTTGGTTAATTTAGTAGTGGTTTATCAACTTTGTTTATCTTTTCAAAAAACCAAATTTACATTTGTCAATCCCTTGTTTTGTTTCCATAGTCTCTATTTTGTTTAGTTCTCTTCTGATCTTTATTCTTTGCTTTCTTTTCCTAATATTCAGTTTGTTCCTGTTTTTCTAGCTTTTCTGAATTCTCAAGAAGCAAGAATATTAGGTGGTTTATTTGAAATCATTCTACTTTTCTAATTTGATTGCTACACAGTTTCCTCTTAGAATTCATTTTGCTGTGCTCTGTAGGTTTTGATATAATGTGTTTCCACTTTTATCTGTTTTAAGAAGAAATTTTAAGATTTTTTAAATTTCTTCATTGACCCAGTGGTTGTTCAGGAGCATGTTCTTTATTTCCATGTATTTGTACATAGCTTCTAAAGTTCCTCTCGTTATTGACATCTAGTTTTATTACACTGTGGTCTGAGAAAATACTTGGTGTGATTTTATTTTTAAAAAAATTGTTGAGGTTTGTTTTGTGTCCTAACATATGGTCTACCCTGGAGAATGTTTTATGTGCCAATGAGAAGAAAGTGCACTTTATAGCTTTGCACAAAATATTCTATAAATATCTATTAGATCTATTTGGTCTAAAGTTTAAATACAATCTTTTCTTCTTAATTTACTGTCTAGATGAACTGTCTAATGCTGCGAGTGGAATGATGACATTCCCAACTATTATTGTGTTGTATCCTATCTATTTCTTTAGATATATTATTATTATTTGCTTTATATATCTGGGTGCTCTGATGTTGAGTACGTATATATTTAGAATCGTTATATTCTTTTGCTGAAATGAATTCTTTAGTACCAGGTAGCAACCTCCTCTGATTGCTGTTTAGACTTTCTCTTCATTTTCTGGAATAACCAAAATTCAAAATGTTTTTTGCTTTATGGTGCCCCATATGTTTTATTTGTTCTTATTTAACCTTCTTTTATTATTTTTTTCTTTTGTGTGTGTGTAATTATTTTAAAAGACTTGTCTTCAAGTTCTGAAATTACTCTGCTTGATTTAGTCTATTGTTGACACCCTTGATTGTATTTTTTATTTTATTTATGAGTTATTCTGTTCCAGTACTTCTAGTTTACTTTTAAAAAAAATGGTATCTATCTCTCTGGTGAATTTCTCATTAATATCCTGAATAATTTTCTGATTTCTTTGTATGTTTATCTGTGTTCTTTTATATCTCACTGAGCTTCTTTAACATTACCTTAAATTTCTTTTTGGGAATATTATAAATGTCTTATTCAATGAAATCTGGTGGTGGGGAATTATTGTGTTCTTTTGGAGGTGCCATACTTTCTTGCTTTTTCATGTTCCTTGTATCCTTAGGCTAATATTTGTGCATCTGGCATAAGAGTTGCTTCTTCCTAATTTTTTGATTGGCTTTTATTGGAAAAGATATTTTTCTGAAGATGTGTCTATAGTGATTGTAATATTGGGTACTTCAGCTATGATTGTGGATGAACGCAGTAGTGTAGTCTTTTTATGATTTCTTTAGCTGTCAGTAATGCCAGTGGTATCTGTGGTTTCCTTAGTGGCTTGGCTATGCTTGGTAGTGGAGGCTGTGGTGAGACTTTCCTGGGTTTGTGGGTTCCAAGTGGTCCAGTCTTGGGGCTCCAGTGGTGGTAGCAGCAGGTCAAGCATGTCTGTCTTTTGGCCCCTGTATGGCATACATGAGTATCAGTGTTTGTGGGTCCAGCTGTGTCAATTCTTGGGCCTCTATGCATCTTGTTCAAGTGTGAGCAGTGACATCAGTGAACCTGATGAGTGAGGTGGACCTTGGGCCCCTGTGCAGCATGCATGGCATGGGCAATGATAGTAGTAATGGACCCTCAGGCAGTGCTTGCTAAAGTTATTAATAATTGTGACTGTGACAGGCTGGGTGCATTAGATCTCATAGATCTCAGGCTTCCAGCTGATTCATACAGGTGGGTGTTGGAGCTGGTGTTAGCAGTAGACCATGAGGGCATTTACAAAGGTTCCAGGAACGAGTGAATAGATGACAGTGGTGGTGGACTGGGCAGGGTGATCCCCAGTCCCCAGGCAATGCGCTCAGCCATTGAGGAAGGAGAATGACAGGCTTGCCAGGCGTATCTTCAGGTTCCCCAGTGGTATGCATGGGCACAAGCTGTGATTAACAGAAGGTGGTGATCCATGGAGATGACTGGGGAGAGCCTGTCCTCAGGATGCATACAGATGTGCAGCAACCCTGTTGCTGACAGTGGGGTTGAAGACTTGTCAGTGGATGTAGCCCCATGTATCAGGTGGCTTTCAGGCTCTGGGGAGTGTGTGCTTCAACCCTCAGTTGTAATGGCAGCTATAGCAGTGTGCAGAAAGAGCCTGTCCTTTGGACATGTGCTGTGCACAGTGCCTGTGGTATGGGGAATAGGTTTGCAGTCAGTGAGAGTGGCCCCAAGCAGGGTGGTGGCTTTCAGGTTCTGCCCTTCGGGGGAGTGTATGCTTTGGCTCATTTGCTCCTACAGGTAGCCTCCCAGATGAACTGCACTGCCTGTTCCCTAGGATGTAGGACCTTGTGAGGGCTAGTTGTAGAGACTATGCTAATTAATGACATTCCAGGACCAAACTCAGATTTCTCAGCAGCAATTAAATGCATTAAACACTTATTGATATTCACGGCTATTGATCAGGATCTATGATTCTTTCCATGGCACTAGTCATTCACGTTAGTGTTATTTATTTATTACTTTTCAATAATTGTTACCTTGCATCAAACCTAATTTGGAGTTAAATATATGGGACCACTGATTAAATAAAAAGAAATGTTCAATTTTATCTTAATCACTATTTTCTAGCATTTATTGCCTCCTATATGCTGGACCATATGTTAGATAATTGACTTTTATTTTCTCATTTAATTTTTACAAGACCATGATGCTGCAAGTATTAATATATTTATTTTACACCTGTGGGAACTAAAGGACAAAAATTGAGAAACTTGTGCAAAATCACAAAGCAATTAAATTACAGTGTTAGCTATCAAACTCTAGTTTTTCAACCATCTAAGTCTTTTTACACTATACACTTTGACTTTTTGTAAGTATTATCAATGAAAATTCACTTTTGACTTTGACTATGTACCAACTCTGTTAGTTAAAACACAATATATTCTCATTTGTGGAACTTTAATTTGGCCTTTCTAAATAAAATTGTTATTTTATAAAAAAAAAACAAAAACTTGTCAATATGAAGCAAAACAACAATATCCTCGAGTAATATGCGTTATTGGGTGCACATTATCATTTCTGAGTTGCTATGCCTATTTCTTCCTATTAAAAAATGAATGCACAACTAATGTTTACTCAAGAGAGCAATTATTTTGCAAATGAAAAATTATAATTGTTATATTCAGTCACATTTCAACCTTACATCACCAAAAGGGAGCCTTTTGCTTGGAGCTCTTTTGAAACAATGTTTTTCTAAAGCTCTCCAGCCAGCTTTAATGATTGTAAAATATTTAGGTATTTTTTAAATGTTGTAGACCAAATAGAATAATGCATGAAAGCAATAAATAAATAAGCAGACTAATCACATCTAAAGCAGACTGATAGTGAAGCTTTTACAAAAGGGTTGACCACAGAGGTTTTAAAATCCATTTGATAGTTTTTATTTGTGGTAGAGAGATTCTTAAACAGCTGAACCTCCCTGCCCTTGGAAGAATACAGAGGAAGCAGTGATTAAGATATTATTATCAAACCAGTGAGACATGTTAACCACAATGAAAAATACTGAACATTCTGGAAGGAATACATAGTGAAGCTACCAACTTTTGGCTACTTTCCAAATCCCAATTTATCTGTAGGCATGCCTTACCCCAGGGGAAATAATGTTCTTTGACCAAGCAGGCAAATTCTGCCTCATCATTGTCTACAACCTGGAAAATGCTTTTTAAGACTGCTCTAGACTTCTCACCAATGTGGAGTCAGGTCTTATTCACACAATACCTTTGTACCATAGACTTGTCCCACACCATTGAAATGAAGGGTTTATCAGAAGGAATCCTTTTGATTTGGAACTCCTCTTTTTTTCTTTCTTTTATCTTGTAATGTTTTTATATTTTGAAAATATCCACAATGGCACTTCGATGTGTCCGTGTTTTCTCCAGTAAGTACTTTTCTGTACTTCAATCACCTCAATTTAAGAAACAAACTCTGATATGTCCAATTTTTTTTTTTTTTTTTTTTTTTTTTTGAGACGGAGTCTCGCTATGTCGCCCAGGGTGGAGTGCAGTGGCCGGATCTCAGCTCACTGCAAGCTCCGCCTCCCGGGTTTTTACGCCATTCTCCTGCCTCAGCCTCCCGAGTAGCCGGGACTACAGGCGCCCACCACCTCGCCCGGCTAGTTTTTTGTATTTTTTAGTAGAGACGGGGTTTCACCGTGTTAGCCAGGATGGTCTCGAACTCCTGACCTCGTGATCTGCCCGTCTCGGCCTCCCAAAATGCTGGGATTACAGGCTTGAGCCACCGCGCCCGGCCAGATATGTCCAATTTTTGACAACACTAATTTTTTATTATGAATTCATGTGAAAACATGCTACCTTAGTCTTAATATTAATGTGTTCATTGAAAATGACATGGAAGAAAGGGCATTTAGCACTACAGAGAATTAATTAGCATGTAATTCTCAGTATATCATCTATTGTTAATTAGCAGTTAAACCATCTTCTTGTACATGACCTGCTGATTTTCAATACAGTGTTCTATTTTGGAGGTCCTAGGGGAAAGAAACTTGAAAGGATTATTCTATTTTCTCTTTTTGAAAATAAAATATGAAATCACAACTGTGATTTTCCCATTTTAACTAACATATATTTTTCTCATTTTGCCCCTTTCCTAGATCTATGTCATAATCATTATCCCTTCCCTTTCTAATAAAACAGTAATCAAATTGATGAGTAAAATTAATATTCACAACTAAGTCTTTTTTAAAGCTAGAACTTTTTCTATTTCTTCATATTTACAATTCTTAGAGGAATGTTTGATATGATTGCTAGATAAAACTGTGAATGACCTAATGTTACTGCTTTTTTTTATGTTTTCATATATATATATATATATAATAGGAGACATGCAGCTTTTTTAAACAAACAAGTGCATTAAGAAATCTGAGAAGTCATGAAAAATAAATTTTGAATTTTTTTTAGCACACTCATATTTACTTATCTCAATAGATGCCAGTAGAGTAAGACCATGGCTAATCTATTCAAACCATTCAAATTTATCTTTTAAAATGCGTAATTAAGGCCGGGCGCAGTGGCTCACACCTATAATCCCAGCATTTTGAGAGGCTGAGACAGGCAGATCTTGAGGTCAGGAGATCGAGACCATCCTGGCTAACACGGTGAAACCCCATCTCTACTAAAAATACAAAAAATTAGCCGGGCATGGTGTTGGGCGCCTGTAGTCCTAGATACTTAGGAGGTTGAGGCAGGAGAATGGCGTGAACCCGGGAGGCAGAGGTTGCAGTGAGCCGAGATCGCGTCACTGCACTACAGCCTGGACGACAGAGCGAGACATTGTCTTTAAAAAAAAAAAAAAAAAAATGCATAATGTAATGCGTATGTATGATATGGTAGAAACTCAAAATACTTCCAAAAATGAAGAAATGTCATTTTTATATTTTTGAAAGATGTCATCCTACAGACCAGGACTGCTGACTCAGTGTCTGTGGTACATTGTGCCTCATTCTCCCCTATCTTCTGGGTTCAGCCTTGGCTCTCCCCATGATGGAACCAAATCCTTGTCCCTGTCCTTTGACTATCACTTTAGTTCACAACTTTCTTAGATTGGTAGTAAGACCAAAGATGTCAAAAATACATTATTTTTTCAAGGCTTTTATGGCTTTTTGATTTATACTCATCTTGAGAAGAGGTTGGTTATTAAATTATCTTCTTCACTGCCAAAGAGCAACTTAAATTTGCTCAATCCACAAAGCATTTTCACATACATTATCTCATTTGATTCTCACGAAAACTCAGAGAAGGTAGAATTACTGTCATTTTACAAATGAAGAAAAGAGTCTCAGAGAAAGTAAATGATTTTCCAAGGTATCAAAAGTAGATAGTGGTGAAATCAAGAGGAAAACTTGGGTTTTTGACTTTGGCATACAATTATTTTCCCCCTGTATTACACTTCAAGATATAGACATGAAATCTTGGTGTTTTTTTTCTTTTTTTTGTGAACTCCCATTAGGCTGCAGGTCTTGGAAGATGATAACGTAATCAAATAAAGAAGAATAGAAATAAAGCTGATCTGGATTGAATTTAATATAAGGTTTCCTATCATATGACATTATTTCTGTATCCTGGGGGAGCAGGATTATTTGTTCCCTTTCAATATTATATCTCACATTGTCCCTCAATGATATAGCTTTACTTAAATCTGTGGTGCCATGGCTACAGGTTGACTTTGAGACAAGCTCCATAAAGACACTCCTCTCATTAAACACAGTTTTAAAGAAATTGAAATGTTCCTATCTTTATTTTATAATTTGAATAGAAATGGGCTCCTGAACTATCTGAGGCTAAGACCCCATTCTAAATATCTTCAACTACTAAAAATTTAAATTCTGCTTACCTAACCTGCATATTTAAATTTATAAATTTTCCAGGTAAGACTCTGGAAAATATGAAAATTGCAATATTTGAACAATCAGCTCCATCACTTTAATTAAGAACTGAACTAAATTTATTTCAAATTATTTATGCTTCTAGCTTCATATTTTTAGAGTTATGAGGACAGAATAAAAGCTCAACACACAGGCTTTGACTTCAGATGACCTAGGTTCATAACTGTTCTTACAGTTACTGAATTCTTGACTTCCAGCAAGACAATTGATATCTGTGTGCCTTGGTTTGTTTTAAAGATGAACTAAGGTAATGCACTTGTAATTAATCAATACATGGTGTCTATTATTTTTACTATTATATACTCAAAGAGAATACAAAGTGCCTAGCATCTTATGTCATCTCTTATAATCATGGTGTTTTGAGAATGGTAACTTGATACTTATTTATTTATTATTTGTCATCACAGCTTTTATATTTCTATACAATTTTTTGGTAATTTTGATCATTAGTTTAGATACATATTTTTATACTTTTGTATTTGTGTAAGGTATAGGTAAAGCCTTCGATACATTTCCATACTATACCCAGTCTTTGAAAACAGGAAATTTCCTAAATTTCCGAATACATTTTAGAGATATAATACCAAGTGGTTCATCTTACATTTACAATTTTAAGTACATGTAATTAAGACTTTTTTGCCTTTTGCTGGATAATTTAATTGAATTAATGTTGGCATTTTATATGCCTATCTTGAATTAGGCATTTTTGTTTGTTGTTGTTGAGACGGAGTCTTACTCTGTCGCCCAGGCTAGAGTGCAGTGGCACGATCTCGGCTCACTGCAACTTCTGTCTCCAGGGTTCAAGCAATTCTCTGCCTCAGCCTCTTGAGTAGCTGGGATTACAGGCACGTGCCACCACACCTGGCTAATTTTTGTATTTTTAGTAGAGACAGGGTTTCATCATCCTGGCCAGGCTGGTCTGGCTGGTCTTGAACTCCTGACCTTGTGATCCACCCGCCTAGGTTTCCCAAAGTGCTGGGATTACAGGTGTGAGCCACTGTGTCCGGCCTGAATTAGGCATTTTTATACATTGTTTTTCAGTTTCTTAAGATATCATGAATACATATTTCTGCCAGTGGTATGAAAATATTCATGCAGCTTTCAAAATTTCTAATTTATTTCAATATAGTAGATTATATATTGGAAAAATCTAATTCAGCATGACGTATTTGCAGTAAAAATTATTTTACCATAATAAATGTACTTAAAATATATTTGTACGGAAAAGTTTTTTCTCTTCTTTCAGGTGTACTTCTCTTAGAGTTTTACTGAGACTCTCATTGTGATGACTACACAGGGAGTTTTATGAAGAGCTGTGATATGTTGGACATAGCTACCTGGTTGTCAAGGTTATCACTTCAATTGCAGAAGCTAAGCTTCAACTGTACAGAGGTGGTCCTCTCATTATTCTTTCATCATTCCTTCCCTTGATGAAATCATTCTATAAATATCTGGTAATTTTTGCTTTCAGTTCAGAGTCACCCTGGTTTAGTCTTATGAAAACATGAAACGTGCTTTTGGACATGCGATTATATGGGCAATATAGGAACTGAAATAATTTAATCCAATTCACAGATTCCAAATCAAATACTACACATACCTGAAGAAAACGACAGATGATAGTTGTAGGTGGTAAGGCAAAGTGTAGTATATTTTTTTACACAGATGGGTTAAAAGCTGTCTTGCTCCTATTGTAGATGCCCAAAGGAGGTGGTCTACAATTGTTGAAGTAGCCTCAGGGCTCTCTCCTGAGATACCTCAAAGAGTCTAATGGTATGTCTTTACTGAGATTATGAGTATTTGGATATATCTATCTTCCTTTGACGTATGATTCGGAATCTTTGGAGTTTTATTTGAAAGAGACCTCTTTAAAAATATAAGCTTGTTCTTTTTAAAAGGATAATGTTTTTCTTTCATTCATTCCTGAGTACATTTATCATTCTTTTCATACCCAAATACGTGACAGGCACTTTGTTAAGTACCTGGGAGAATAGAACGAAATGGAAAGAACCTACTTTCAAGATATTTTATATGACTATCAACTTGCAAACTAGACACAAACTAGACTAAACTTGCTTTCACTTTTCTGTTTCATGTCACACAACCATGTGACAGCATTTAGTTTCTCACTTCCAATAGCCAAGTTAATAAAATTAAACAAAATTGTGTTCTTGGACGTTAGATTTTCGTTAATGCCAATGCATCTAATTTGAGTTATTTTTGTAATTCCTTTTTCAATTAAAAATAATTATTTATTTTTAGATCGACAAATAAATATTGTATATATTTATGGTGTACAACATGTTTGGATATATGTCTACATTATGGAATGACTAAAACAAGTTAATTAATATGTCCATTAACCTCAGATACTTAATCAATTTTTTCATGGTGAGAACACTTAAAATGTATTCTTAGCAATTTTCAACTATACAATAAATTACTATCCACTATAGTCATTTACGGTACAAGAGATTTTGTGAATATATTTCTTCTGTCTTACTGAAATGTATTCTTTGACAAACACTACCCCATTTCACCACTTATCCCCTGCTCTGCCCTCGACCCTGTCAACCATATTTCTCTTCTGTTTTTATAAATTTGACTCTTAGATTCCACATATAAGTGAGATCACTCTCACATAAGTGAGATCTCAAATACCACATGATCACTATTAAATGCAATTTATCTATTCCAGTTGCTTTTATAATGGACAATATTATGTACTAGAGCAAAGGTTAAATGAGAATATTTGCTTCAAGTAGTATGCAACTAATAAAAATTACTTGATGCAACAAAGGAACATTCCCACCTATCTCAGACATTCTACCTGCTTCTAAAGCTCCTAGTGCAACCTGGTACATGAAATGTAGACCTGGTCTCAAATCAATGAAAGCTACTATACCACCTCCCCAAATCTATGTTACTTAGGTAATGGATTCTTGAAAGACACGTTCTGTGGACAATTTAAATTTAGCTATAATAGATAAGTTATTTCTCATCGTATTACAGATATGACTATTCCCTTTACAGCTTTACAAAATAAAATTACAGTATGTTTCATAATTTCAAAATATCCTAAAGTGAAATTCTAAAATCATCGTTTTGATTCTGAGGATCCCATAGACCATTAAAATCAAGTTAGCACCTTCAGATTTAAAGTAATAATTCACCCCCACCCTTGTACATTACATGTTTTGAAAATGAAGGTCAGGCTCTGAGGTTGACCCATCCTCTTTCTGAAAAGCATGGTGTGATCTTCAACTCCACTTGAGCAGTCACTAGAGGTAAGTGGATAAGACCTCAGTTTAACGTCTCAGCTGAAGGGCAGACAGGCAGAGCCATTATTAATGCCTGACAAGCCGAGAACTCTGCCTCTGTGCAGTTAAAGCCTCAGTAACAGGCAGTGGAGGTTTATAATTTATAAGAATGGAAATAGATAGAGACTCTATTTCTGGGAAGAAAATACAGTCGTAATGCATTTACAACTGATGCTTAGTTGCACTTAAGTGTCCCCGAGGGTGTTCCATTAATGAGGACCTGAGATTACAAGAAAGATATAGATGTGTAAAAATGTTGAACTAACATATTTTTCCTTTATTTAAACTTGAAAAAGCATATAATGTCCTTTCAGCATATTTGACAAACATATACCTAAAGGCAAAACTGTTACTTACAAAAGGCATAATACTACAGGAAACCATATGGTAAACGGTCTTTCTTGGTGATTACAAATCCCAGTTTTATAGTACCCTAGGGACATCATAAAAATTTGGAAATTATTTTTAATTAAAAATGTATAATAACTTCATTGTCACACATTCTCTATACACCAGATTTTCCTTAAAACAAATTTACCTTAAACTCTGTCTAGATGGGCTTTGTCTATGTTAGAGGTATTTATATGGAAGCAATTTGAAGCATTGATATGGGAGCCATTATTAAATCACATTTTCTTTAGTACTGAAATGACTCAAAAATCAAGTAGCACACAATAAAACACACCAAGTCTGAAAGTATTCAGAACAACTGAGCCAGAAAATACATATTTCATTTTCTACTTTTTTTTTTTTTTTTAAAAAAAAAGGTTTTCTAATGTCTGCCTCACTCAAAATATTTGAAATAATACCTCCTATCCTTGGAAGAGACTTAAATTTTAAATCATATAAGTCATATATATGTGTGTATGTGTGTGTTTATATAAATACTACTACACACGCACACACATGTATCTCCTATTTAAAACCAGAATACCAGAATTTAATACTTCCTTTGCCTGATGATGGCAAAGAGTATTCTTAAAGGCATTCTTTCCTTTCCCAAGTTAGTGTTAGGTTTAGATGTGCTTCTAAGTTAACAAAGTAAATTGAAAAATTTTAGGTTACTTAATTCACCTCTAAGGTATACAAACAAAGTAAGAGCCCCTCAACCTTTCAAATGATATGTAAGAATCCAATAGAAAGAAAATATAAATTAAATAAAGAATGAAGCTAAAATAATTGTTTGCTACAATAGCTAGCTTTGGGGCCCAAAGGATACTTACAATACTGATAAATGAAGAAAGAGAAGTGGTGCTTTTTAAATTATTTCTCCAGGTAGTCATATATTAAAAGAGAAAAAAAAATGGTCTGAGCCTTTGTAATTATGGCTGTTCTAGAAAGTCATTGGGAGAAAGCATAATTCATACATTTTATCACGTTAAATACCTGAAGCCTGATGAGACTAGACAGTAATATGTGTGCAAACATCAATTGTTTCATACTTTGATGTAAAGATTCATCAGTGTCAGGAGAAGCAGCCAGATAATGAACCATGGGCAATGTGTTTTTAAATTGGTCTCATATATATTTTATTTATATTTTAACTTACGGCTTCTATTAAACCACAGAGCAGTGATTCTTAACCTTTTATATATATTTTTTCCTTAATTCGTAATGAAGATTTCTCATTTTCAGTGAGCAGAGAGAAGAGCTGCAAGAGATAGGTATTAAATTAACCTTGCAAATACGTGCTGCTTAACCACACTGATTGCTATTCCTCTGTCTCACCTTTGCAAAGTGTATGAATAAATACAACAGTGACATGCCACTAGTGACAATAATCCTACAGAACCCTCATTCTTGCAGCTTATTCTTAACAGATGTACAAATATTACTCTACTTGTGCTTCATGGATTCCTAAATATATCTTCGAAGATACCACTCCTACATTGAGAAACGCAATTTCTAATTCCTAGGGCACTTTTATTTTATTACAGTAATCTGTTCGTTTATCCTTTAGTCAAATGCACACTAACAGCCTGCTTACACTGATACTGTGCTTGACATTGAGGATTTAAAGTAAAACATAGTCTCTACCCCTGAGGTGCTCCCAGGGTTGTAGAAGGTGACATACATATAAAGAAATAAGAGGAATAGATTACTGTAAAGCCTATCACAGAAATGTATGTATTACAGTCAAGTACAAAGAAGGAAATGTTTATCTCCACCAAGAGTTGAATAATAATACAGAGGAAAAATTATGCTTAATGGGTATTTATAATTGAAAATACAAATGAATTAAGCAAAAAGAAGAGTGAGTGAAAGTGACCATAACCAAAGGAAAAAGACCATTAAAAAAAAAAAAAGATTTTCACAGAAATAAGATGAGAATAAGACTTACTGAGAAAAATTTTAAAATGTTATTTAAAATAATTGAAAATAAATACTTTGATAGAATATCATTTAGATTTTCTTTTATTCTGAAAGATACTGATGACTTATTATGGAACAGATCCTTATTGAAATTTATGTAAAGATTCTGGTTTATTTTTCCAAACACACTTCTGGAATAATACTCTGGGATCAATAACTTTTCTTAGTAGATGTTTTACTTTAGCCTATTTGTTAATTCTGCAGTAATACCTATTTAATCATCATATGGATTGAATCATGTGGCATGCAAGTTAAATACACACGTGTGTAAATCCATTAAACCAGTATAGCAGGGTTTGTTAAATGGCTGGTAGGATATGTTCTATAAAAAATTAATTAATATTTTGGATTCAGAAACATTATGGTTTTTGATGGTTAATATTGAGTATTAATTGGATTGAGGGCTGCAAAGCATCATTCTTGGATGTGTCTATGAGGGTGTTGCCAAAAGAGATTAACATTTGAGTCACTGGACTGGGAGAAGTAGACCCAACCCTCAATCTGGGTAGGCACCATCTAATTAGCTGCCAGTGCAGTTAGGATAAAAGCAGGCAGAAGAACATGGAAGGACTAGATTGGCTAAGTCTTCTGGCCTCCGTCTTTCTCTCATGCTGGATGCTTTCCAACCTCAAACATCAGACTCCATGTTTTTCAGCTGTGGACTCCTGGACTTATACCAACGATTTGCCAGGGGCTCTCAGGCCTTTGGCCACAGACTGAAGGCTACACTATCAGCTTCCCTACTTTTGAGGTTTGGGGACTTGGACTGGTTTCCTGGCTCCTCTGCCTTCAGCCTCCCTATTGTGGGACTTCACCTTGTGATCGTTTGAGACAATTCTCCTAATAAACTCCCCTTGATATATACATCTATCCTTTGAGTTCTGTATCTCTGGAGAACCCTGATTAATACATGGTTTTTGCATGAAATAAACTAATTCAGAATACTGGATATGTAGTAGTGGCAGAAACCATTGCTAACAACTGGAATAATACTATGACATCGTTTAATAGACAGTTTCCATGTTGGATGACATGAAAGGCAGAGAATGCCTCCTGCTAAATTAAAATAAAGAAATTTATATACAGATTAAATCACCAGAGCAACTATTTAAATATATATTTTTAGCTCAAATACACTCTGGCACTAGGTAATAAGTGTTTTATAGTTCAAGAACTTTTTCCAAGGATAAGTTTTTCAGACTTTGCAAGATTATTAAAAACTCTTAGTCAAGATTGGGCATTTTGACTCATGCCTGTAATCTCAGCACTTTGGGAAGCCAAGGTGGGTGGATCACTTGAGGTCAGGAGTTCGAGACCAGCCTGGCCAACATGGTGAAAACCCATTTGTACTAAAAGTACAAAAATTATCTGGGTGTGGTAGCACAGGCTTGTAATGCCAGCTCCTAGTGGGGCTGAGGCAGGAGAATTGCTTGAACCTAGGGAGCGGAGGTTGCAGTGAGCCAAGATCACACCGTTGCACTCCAATCTGGGTGACAGAACAAGATTCCATCTCAAAAACAAGCATATATATATATATATATAGATATAGATATAGATATAGATATAGAGATATATAGATATATAGATATACACACACACACACACACACACAAATATATTTAGTCAAATGCCTTGTGCTGTGGGTCATTAGTTGTTGTGAATCTGAGTCACAAAGAACCAGGGATAAGAAGCCCTCATCTTGGAACTTAATTGGTTTAAATGAAATTGTCAGTAAATTATATGGTTAATATTTGGATTTTTAGTCTTTTTAAAAATAATTTTCATGCATTTGAGTTATATTATGTGCAAACAAACGTGATATTGAACATAGAAATCATGGAACCTGACTTGGAGAAATAATATCACACTTAATGGAAACTAAACCCACTTATAAAGTATAAATTGTTAATAGTGTTAAGCAACACGTCAAATTGTGGTGCAGTGTAACTCTCTACAAATTGAAGGTCTGAGGTCTGAAACAATGAGTCAAAATGGAATAATGAGGATAGAATAAGACTGATTTCCAAAATGTTCCCAGAGTTATTGAATTTTATGGCTTAAAATCATGACATTTATCTATCTGATAGCTTTGCACAAAATTAACTATTGGAACTACAATTCCTATTATTCCTTTTGCAGGTTAGT
Organism: Macaca mulatta; assembly: GCF_049350105.2. NCBI lineage: Eukaryota > Metazoa > Chordata > Mammalia > Primates > Cercopithecidae > Macaca > Macaca mulatta. The sequence goes on from NC_133406.1 coordinate 133,972,534, forward strand.
TTTGGCCTCAGGAGAGTTTTGTGTGAGATTTGCAAGGCAAAAGTGTAGCAGCAGCCACTACTCTCTGAAAGTCAGTGTAGGGAAAAGCACTACTATATCTCATACAAATTGTCACTGTGTGACAGAGATAGTGTAGGGCAGCAGCCAGGGTTGCAGAGATTCCAGATCCAACTGGATCTTTTTCTTAAGCTTCCCAAACCGTAGTCCAGATGAAAAGTATCAGCTTCTTTTCCACATCCCTGTATCACCAAGCTGGCAGGTGGTGAGAGACAGAGGTGGGGTTTACAATGGTCTTCACTCCCCAATGCCTTATGGATAGTTTTTTATCTTGACTGGTGGCCTTCCCGATCTACAGTAACTTCATTCTCTTATCACAGTCAACAACTTTCTATAGTACTCACAATTTCATATGGTGGATTCCCTATAATTAGCCCTTTATTATATAACTCAGTGGTTCTCCTTCTCCAACTGAACTGCAAATTATAGAGAAATTCATATCAGAAAAAGTTCCAGGGGGAGAAAAGAAAGAACTTTTTGAAAGTATGTTCTCTGTAATGGCTCTGGGTTATCTGGAATTGGTATTTGATCTAATTATATTTCAAGATGTTAATGATCCCATGGAGAATGGTAATATAGACACTGTTAATCCATGGTAAAATGTTTACTTAGAATATCACCTGTAGACACCTGTAATCAAATGTTTATAAAAAGAAAGGTTTTTGGTGACAAAATACTTTCTGCCACAGATTGCTTTATAAAAATAAGGAGGGTAATGGGGTTTGGTTAATTACTTCTAATTGTGCCAGAGGACTTGGGAAAAGTCAATAATGAGTTCAAAGTTTTAATTTTCCAGTCAAATATAAGAGATGAGAGCACTTCTACATCTTCCTTAAAATAAACTTTTGTATTCTGTAGCCAAAGGATTGAGATTTCTGAAAACCTAACCAAAACTCTAACTCTATTAGTAGCTAAATTAAAAAGCAATTAAATTCACAACTTCACAGGATCTGTTATATTAAAGTTAGGATATTCATTAAGGAGTTATACTCAGAAAATATGGATGGGATTATATGAAACAAATTCTAATGAAGCTGGGGAAATTAATCCTAAATTTTTCTGTGTCTCTTTTATCATTAGAAACATCCTTTCTCCCCTGTTTGAAAAAGTTAGTTTTCTTCTCCCTAAGGAATGTATAACAGCATCTTCTGACGTATTTGAATTACAGGGGACTGCTGATCTTTAAAAATAACTCTTAACCTCTCGTTGGTTCTAAACCTACAATCAGACTCTAATACCAGAGTGTAAGGTTATAAAAATGTGGCCTGTGTGAAGGTGAAAACCATACCAAAATTCTTAAAATTTTGCCAGTTTGTATTGTCAGAAACCTGAGGAATATGTGAGAAATAGATCCTCATGAATGTGGGATCACATTGGTAGGAACATAATGTTAAGATTTTTCTTAAGTTTGTTGGTATGAATATTCTAGACCGCAGATTCTAAATTGAATTTGAAATGTTAAGTATCTAAGAGTGACCCTAATTGCTTCCTTACTTGCTTGTTTCATTAAAAGATTACTCTCACTAAATGAAGTTAGGATGCCAGAATTTTCTTGGTATGGAGAAATACATCAAATGGCTTAGGAAGATTGGAGGAGTAGGGTGGATTTACCACATAAGACAGACAGTTTACCTCTAATTATGTGTCCCCAAGAAGATCAGAGAAAATTCCCATCTCCAAAGCCGTGAGAAAATAAATTTGGGGAGGAGATGCCCAGAATCTGTGAAGAATTCAGTATAGATATTCTCTGGAATGACAGTTAGAAATGCTGCCTTTTAATTGGCCACCTTGAAGGCAATCAGGCTGATGGGATCCCAGAGTGTCAGGGCCAGGTGCCACCATGTTACTGCAATAGGTTGCAGAGCTGGAGTGTCACAACTGCTTTGATCCGCAGAGATCTCTGACATTAGCTCAATGATCATGGTTCCCTAGAATTGAAGTACAGTGGTAGTCTATTAAAATACTCTTTGATTTGTATAAGTAGAAAAGTTCTAGACATAGTAAAAAGAAGTTTGACTTGAATCAAAATTATCACCCTCCAGGCAGTCACAGATTCACAGCCCTCTGAATGAAGGGGAAGCTTGTCTCTTTGAGGAAGGACCCTGCCCACACACAGTCAAACATGTGTATCTTCTATCTCTCTCCCTGCATTCTCCAAAAGGAACTGTAACATTTACTAGTGTGTCTGTGCATTGAAGGTAGACAAATAAGCACATTTTTTTCAGGGATTACTGGGCACTGGTTCTGAATTAATATGAATTGCTGAAGACATAGTACACCACTGTGTTTTACTGGTAGACAAAATAGAGGCTTGTGGAGTAAGCTCATCAATGTAATTTTTGCTCAGATTCTTGTTTCAATGGAACCTGTGGTTCCTAAAACCTACTTTATGATTATTTCCCTAGTTCAAAATGCATACTTGAAATACACATGTGATATGCTTGCTAGATGTCAACTACTTGGTAAGTATTAGACCTTGTTCTAAGTACAACTATATGTATTGATTTATTTCTCACAACATGCTAAGACCTAGATACTATTAGCAGACAGGTTAAGAAACTCACCCAAAGTTATGAAACAAGCACGTACTGTATCCAGGATCTGAATCTAAGTAGTCTGGCTACAGAGTCATCGTTCTTAGGGTGATATGGTTGGAGACAAGAGGTTTGACTTCAGACATTAGAGTCTATAAATTTATAAGAGAGTTGCAATAAATTACACAAGAAATAAAGTGTAGGATTTAGTTAATACATCTTAACATGTATCACACATGTTTTTTCCATTCCCTATACATTCGGTCAAATGATTGTCCTTTTTAAAGAACATATTAGATTTATTACAGATAAGAAAAAATAGTGCCTAGTCCTCACAAAATTCTGTTCAAGAGAGGGTCTGAAACAGATCAATAATGTGATGTAAATCTTCTGATAAATGAATAGGAAGCAGTTGAAATATTGAGTGTGAGAGAGAGAGGGAGAGGTGAAAATAACTTCCATTCTAAACTATGACTATGCACTTGTAACACATTTTATATTTTCACAGTAATATTGATGTATATTTTTGTGTACTTGTGTGTATGTATATATTTGTGGGGGTGTTTGTGTACATACACTGTATGCTGTTACTCTGTTTTATCCTCAGACTAAACTCTTTGGAAGATAGCAAAGGCAGGGAAGCATTATAAATAGCTGTCTTGATAGACAAACCCAGACTGTTTCCAGGAGTGATCTTCTAACTTTTCCTACCTTTTAGGTTGAGATGCTGAATAGAACAGTCCAGAGAATAGAAATACTGCTATAAGATGTCACAGCTAAACTGATCTACTTCGGAGACACAATGCATAGGATGTGTCTCGATGGTCTGCTGAGCACACAGAGTTGATTCTTTCACATAACAGCATAATTATGTCCCTTCATGAACTTGATATGTTGGAACATCACTCCTTTCATATTTTCCTTTGGTTCTTTTCCTTAAAAGGAGATGGAAAGACACATGGAGAAAACATATAATTGTGTTTTAATTTATTTAAATAGAATTAGAAATTTCTTCATTATTATGTTAGTTTTGTATTGCTATGTATTACCATAAACAATATTGCTACAAATTATGATAAACTTGGTAGATGAAAACAATAGATATTGGCCCTATGGGAAAAATCCACAAACATTATATTCAACAGTGAAAGACTGAAATATTTTCCTCTAAGATCAAGAAAAAGGTAAGGATGCCTACTTTTACCATTTCTATTCAACATAGTACTGGAAGTTCTAGCCAGAGCAATTAGGCAAGAATATGAAATAAAAAAGGGCTGGGTTTGATGGCTCACACTTGTAATCTCATCATTTTCAGAGGCCTAGGCAGGAGGATCGCTTGAATCCAGAAAGTCGAGGCCAGCCTGGGCAACACTGTCAGACCCTTTCTCTACAAAAAAAATTTAAAAATTATATAAAAAATTATTAGCCAGGTATGGGTGGTGCATGCCTGTAGTCCCAGCTACTTGCAAGGGAGGGCAGAAGGGTCATTTGAGCCTGGAAGATTGAAGTTACAATGAGTCATGATCACGCCACTAAATTCCAGTCTGGATGACAGAGTGAGATCTTGGGAAAAAAACAAAAAAAAAAAAAAAAAAAAAGAAAAAGGACGGAGGGCGGGAAGGAAGGAAGGAAGAGTCCAAATTGGAAAAAGAGATGTAAAATAATCTCTGTTCATAAATGACGAGGTCTTATATGAGGAAAATCTTAAACATCTCAAAAAGAAAACCTGTTAGAACTAATAAACAAATTCAGCAAAGTAGTATACAAAGTCATCTGGTGCATTTCTATACACTAATAATCTGAACAGTATAGTATGCAAACAATTCCATTTACAAGAATATCAAAAATAATACATACTTAGGAATTAACTTAGTCAAGGAGGTGACAGCCTTGCACAGTAAAAACTACAATACATTATTGAAATAAATTACAGATTTAACTAAGTGAAAAACGCATCCCATGTTTATGGGCTGGAAGACTAAATATTTTTAAGGTGTTTATACTACACAAAGTGATCTAAAGATTCAGTGCAAATCCCACCAAAATCCCAATGACTTTTCTTTTTCTGCAGAAATAATAAAAACTGATTATAAAATTCAGAGAAAAACCTAAATGGAACACCCAAGATGTCAAAATAATTTGAAAAAGAACAAAATTGGAAGACTCACACTTCCTGATTTCAAAAGGTAGTACAAAGCTAGAGTGATCAAAATAATGTGGTGCTGGCATAAAGACGGGAATATAGACCAATGGAATAGAATAGAGAGCCCAGTAATATAACTTCACGTATATAGCCAAATAATTTTTGACAGTGATGCCAAGACCATTACGTAGGAAACAAAAATCATTTCAACAAATGGTGTTGGGAAGTTGGGTCCTTACTTTACATCATATTAAAATTAACTAAAAATGGATTTATGACCTAAATGTAAGAACTAAAAACATAAGACTCTTAGAAAGAAAACAGAGGAATTGCTTCTTCATGCTGGATTTGGCAATTATTTCTTGAGTATGACCCTAAAGGCATAAATAACAAAGGAAAAAATAGATAAATGAGACTATATCAAAATTTAAAAGTTTGTGCAGCGAAAGACGTTATTAAAAGAATAAAAAGGCAGCCTGTGGAATAGAGAAACATATTTGCAAATTTTGTATCTGGTTAGAGATTAATATCCGGAACATATAGAGACTGCAACTCGACAATAAGAAACAAACCAATTGTTTAAAATGAACAAAGGAATTGAATAGACAGGTCTTCAAAGAATATAACAAATGGTCAATAAGCACAGAAAAGATGCTCAGCATCAGTCTTCATGAGGAAATGCAAATAAGACTCACAATGCAATACCACTTTATACCTATTAATATGGCTATTATCCCAAAACACAAAACAAAATTAAAAACAACCAATAGAAAAGAACCACTCTTGGGAAACTGGAATATTCACACATTGCTGGTGGGAATGTAAAATGGTGCAGTTACTGTGGAAGTCGTATGGTGATTTTTCAAAAAATTAAACATCAAAATACTCTATGGTCCAGTGATTCCTGTTTGAGGTAGGTACCTACAAAAGAGCCAAATGCAGGGACACAAACAGGCACTTGTACACCAATGTTCACAGGAGTTTTATTCATAGTAGCCAAAAGGAGGAAACAGTTCAAATATTTATTTAAAGATCAATAAATAGACAAATAAAATATGATACATAGACAACAGGATATTAATCAGCCTTAAAAAGATACATGTTACAACGTGGATGAATCTTGAAGACATTATGGTAAGTGAAATAAGCCAGAGATAAAGAGACAAATTGTACATGATTTCACTTATACGAGATACATATAAGAGTTAAAATCATAGACACAAAGTAGAAGAGTGGTGACCAGCTGTTGGGTAGAGAGATATTGAGGAATTCTTGTTTAATGGACACACAGTTTCAGTTCTGGAGATGAGAGTGGTGATTTTCAACAGTGTGAATGTATTTAATTCCACTGAGCTATACATTTAAAAATGGTTAAAGCGGTAAGTTTGATGCAGATATTTTATCACAGTTAAAAAACAAGATACCTTTATTACTTTACAGTTGTGTAGGTTGGAATTCTCTGTTTAATTTCTCACACAGCTTAAATAATGGTGTTGGCTGAGGCTGCAATCTCCTTAAGAATCTTCTGCAAGTTTTTTTTTTTGTTGTTGTTGTTGTTGTTGTTAAAATAATTCAGTTTCTTGTAATCATAAAACTGAGGACACTGTTTTGTTGATTATCAACTGGGAGCCATTCTTACTCACTCTTTCCTGTCACAAGATTCTCTCCAAAACAGGGCAGGTTGCTTCTGCTTCCTGTCTTTTTGAAAGGCTTACCTGATTAGATCAGTTCTAACTGGGATAATCTTCCTTTTGATTAGCTCAAACTCAACTAGATTAGGGACCTTAATTATATCTTCAATATCTGTTTCTCCATAAAACATAATCTAATTTTATGAGTGATAGCCTATAATATTCAAAAGTCCTGCCCATACTCAAGGGGAGAGTATTGTGTAGGGCAGATACAACAGGAATTAGACTCTTGGCAGCCATCTAAGAATTTTACCTACCATATTTATGGCCATCAGCACAAGAAGGAGATACACTTTTAATGCAAGAATACACCATCTAAAATAAAAAATAACACATAAATATGTTTGTACTAAATAACAAAATACTTTATAAGCAAAAAGTCTAAACAGATTTGAGAAGACATGGAAGCATGATAATAAGAGTCTTTAACATGCTACTTTCAATACACATCATTTCAAATGGACAAAAAGAAAACTTATAGAAGAGATAAACATCATCAATAACACAAAGCATATGGACATATATTAAACACCACACACTGGTCATGAAAAATATACCTTCTTCTCAAGTGTATATGAAACAGTCACAAAATTGATAGTTTATTAGACAATAGTGAAAACATGAATGAATTCCAAAATGTGGAAATATTTTCAACATTTTATCACAATGCTATAGGCTAGAAATTATTAACTTTATAAAAAGGACTAAGTCTGTTAAACTTGTTTGAAAAGAGAAATATAAAAAATGATAAAGGGGATATCACCACCGACCCCACAGAAATACCAACTACCATCAGAGAATACTATAAACACCTCTACGCAAATAAACTGGAAAATCTAGAAGAAATGGATAATTTCCTGGACACTTACACTCTTCCAAGACTAAACCAGGAAGAAGTTGAATCCCTGAATAGACCAATAGCAAGCTCTGAAATTGAGGCAATAATTAATAGCCTACAAACCAAAAAAAGGCCAGGACCAGATGGATTCACAGCTGAATTCTACCAGAAGTACAAGGAGGAGCTGGTACCATTCCTTCTGGAACTCTTCCAATCAATAGAAAAAGAGGGACTCCTCCCTAACTCATTTTATGAGGCCAACATCATCCTGATACCAAGGCCTGGCAGAGACACAACAAAAAAAGAGAATTTTAGACCAATATCCCTGATGAACATCGATGCAAAAATCCTCAATAAAATACTGGCAAACCGGATTCAGCAACACATCAAAAAGCTTATCCACCATGATCAAGTGGGCTTCATCCCTGGGATGCAAGGCTGGTTCAACATTCGCAAATCAATAAACATAATCCAGCATATAAACAGAACCAAAGACAAGAACCACATGATTATCTCAATAGATGCAGAAAAGGCTTTTGACAAAATTCAACAGCCCTTCATGCTAAAAACACTCAATAAATTCGGTATTGATGGAACATACCTCAAAATAATAAGAGCTATTTATGACAAACCCACAGCCAATATCATACTGAATGGGCAAAAACTGGAAAAATTCCCTTTAAAAACTGGCAAAAGACAGGGATGCCCTCTTTCATCACTCCTATTCAACATAGTGTTGGAAGTTCTGGCTAGGGCAATCAGGCAAGAGAAAGAAATCAAGGGTATTCAGTTAGGGAAAGAAGAAGTCAAATTGTCCCTCTTTGCAGATGACATGATTGTATATTTAGAAAACCCCATTGTCTCAGCCCAAAATCTCCTTAAGCTGATAAGCAACTTCAACAAAGTCTCAGGATACAAAATTAATGTGCAAAAATCACAAGCATTCTTATACACCAGTAACAGACAAACAGAGAGCCAAAACATGAATGAACTTCCATTCACAATTGCTTCAAAGAGAATAAAATGCCTAGGAATCCAACTTACAAGGGATGTAAAGGACCTCTTCAAGGAGAACTACAAACCACTGCTCAGTGAAATAAAAGAGGCCACAAACAAATGGAAGAACATACCATGCTCATGGATAGGAAGAATCAATATCGTGAAAATGGCCATACTGCCCAAGGTTATTTATAGATTCAATGCCATCCCCATCAAGCTACCAATGAGTTTCTTTACAGAATTGGAAAAAACTGCTTTAAAGTTCATATGGAACCAAAAAAGAGCCCGCATCTCCAAGACAATCCTAAGTCAAAAGAACAAAGCTGGAGGCATCACGCTACCTGACTTCAAACTATACTACAAGGCTACAGTAACCAAAACAGCATGGTACTGGTACCAAAACAGAGATATAGACCAATGGAACAGAACAGAGCCCTCAGAAATAATACCACACATCTACAGCCATCTGATCTTTGACAAACCTGAGAGAAACAAGAAATGGGGAAAGGATTCCCTATTTAATAAATGGTGCTGGGAAAATTGGCTAGCCATAAGTAGAAAGCTGAAACTGGATCCTTTCCTTACTCCTTATACGAAAATTAATTCAAGATGGATTAGAGACTTAAATGTTAGACCTAATACCATAAAAATCCTAGAGGAAAACCTAGGTAGTACCATTCAGGACATAGGCATGGGCAAAGACTTCATGTCTAAAACACCAAAAGCAACGGCAGCAAAAGCCAAAGTTGACAAATGGGATCTCATTAAACTAAAGAGCTTCTGCACAGCAAAAGAAACTACCATCAGAGTGAACAGGCAACCTACAGAATGGGAGAAAATTTTTGCAATCTACTCATCTGACAAAGGGCTAATATCTAGAACCTACAAAGAACTCAAACAAATTTACAAGAAAAAAACAAACAACCCCATCAAAAAGTGGGCAAAGGATATGAACAGACATTTCTCAAAAGAAGACATTCATACAGCCAACAGACACGTGAAAAAATGCTCATCATCACTGGCCATCAGAGAAATGCAATTCAAAACCACAATGAGATACCATCTCACACCAGTTAGAATGGCCATCATTAAAAAGTCAGGAAACAACAGTTGCTGGAGAGGATGTGGAGAAATAGGAACACTTTTACACTGTTGGTGGGATTGTAAACTAGTTCAACCATTATGGAAAACAGTATGGCGATTCCTCAAGGATCTAAAACTAGATGTACCATATGACCCAGCCATCCCATTACTGGGTATATACCCAAAGGATTATAAATCATGCTGCTATAAAGACACATGCACACGTATGTTTATTGCGGCACTATTCACAATAGCAAAGACTTGGAATCAACCCAAATGTCCATTAGTGACAGACTGGATTAAGAAAATGTGGCACATATACACCATGGAATACTATGCAGCCATAAAAAAGGATGAGTTTGAGTCCTTTGTAGGGACATGGATGCAGCTGGAAACCATCATTCTTAGCAAACTATCACAAGAACAGAAAACCAAACACTGCATGTTCTCACTCATAGGTGGGAACTGAACAATGAGATCACTTGGACTCGGGAAGGAGAACATCACACACCGGGGCCTATCATGGGGAGGGGGGAGCGGGGAGGGATTGCATTGGGAGTTATACCTGATGTAAATGAGGAGTTGATGGGTGCTGACGAGTTGATGGGTGCAGCACACCAACATGGCACAAGTATACATATGTAACAAACCTGCATGTTATGCACATGTACCCTAGAACTTAAAGTATAATAATAATAATAATAAAAAAAGAAAAAAAAAGTAAAAATTTAAATTTTAAATTGAAAAAGTAAATTCCTAAAAACTAGAGTAGTAAAATACATGTATCATCATCTATGAGATACATTTAAACCAGTGATTAGATAAAAATGCCAGCCCATATACTTGTATTTTTAAAATTAAAGAATAAAAATAATTGAAATCATTTCCAAAATCAGAAGTGCAGAAACAACAAAACATACCAAAAGAAAATATGATAGGAAATAGTAAAGATGAAAGCAGAAATTAATGCAGTAGAAGAAAATATATTAACTAAATAAATCAAAATTCTATTTTTAATTAATATTATATAAAGCATTAGTTGACTACAGAGTGAAAAAGAAAGAAAATATAATCCTGCAACTTATGTAATATGGAAACAATAGAAACATTTCCACTAAGATTAGGAACAATCCCAATTACTAATCAGTATTATAATGAAAATATTAAACAGTGCAATTAAGCAAATCTATTAGAATAATAATAAATGGAAAAGAAGTAAAAATATATCTATTTTCATACAATATAACAGTAATCCTGAGAAACAAATAAATGATAAAACTCTCTCAAGAAATGTAAGAATATAGTAAAATAGAGTATAAAATTAGCATACAGAAATATGTATCTTTCATATACAACATTAATAACCAGTCAAAGGATGTAATGGCAGAGAACCCAATTTACAATAACAGTAACAAAGAGAATATATTTAGAAATATAATGAACAAATGTTCAAAAACTCTATGAACATATATCAGACAAATTTTAAACCTTTGAAATATACAAAATTAAAATTGTACAAACGTAAATAATTTTTCCTTGTTTTTAGATAGATTACAAGCATCATAAAGATTTTAGTTCTGCTTAAGATAATTTATAAATGTTGCACAATCCAAATAAATATAGCAACAATGTATTTTCTGTGGCTATAAATTTAAATAAATAAAAGCAAACGTGAGAAAAGAAAAGGAAACAATGGGAAAAAAATCTCATGAAGAGATATAATCCTCTCAGACAAAATATACTGTAAATTTTATGATTAAAATATTTTAAATTACTCTCTGACTAGACATACTTTAGAAACTAATAGAAAGACTAGAAATAGACATACACACACATTTTATAAAGCATATGAAAAGGTTTTTAAGAATTAAAAATTAAACTTCCCTCATAATTAGAGAAATGCAAATTCTAACACTGAGCTATCATATATCGCATATAAAATTGATGAATAATTAATGGAATGACAACATTTTTTATTGACAAGTTTGTGGGGAACCACAAACTCATATATTTCTGGTGGCCCTGAAAATTGGTATGAGTTTTGTGGGAAAAAAACTTAAAGTCCACACTTATATAAATAGATAAATACAAGTAGGAAAGCTTTTCCTATAATAGAATTCCAACTAACCTACACACACACACACACACACACACGTGTATATATATAGTTTATATGAATAAACATGTACATATATATGGTTAGTATTTGTGGAAGAAAGGGAAGGGGAAAGAGAGAGAAGAGAGCACAAACTTAAGTTATAACAAATAGTTTTTAGGATAACATAAATGTTAAGATTATGAGAAAGGGACCATTATTAAGAACACGATTGCAAATGATTAAAATTCTTTTTTGAACTAATGATATTGCAGTAAAAACTGGAAAGAAAGCAAAGTTGAATATTTTCAAATTATTACCAAGTAAATTTGATGGTACAGATAAATATTTAGAAAAGGAGAGGGAACAAAAAAACCTTGTAAAAAATTTAGTGAGACCAAGGTGTATCTTTTAACACTCCTCCAAACAGCGAGATCTGATAGCTTGATATAAGTTTCTAGAGATGTTTTGGAGGAAATTTACCTCTAGGGAGAATTTATGTCAATGAAAAAAGGACTCAAAAAATTCAGAAAACTTACTATAGTGAAAACTTTTAGGGTAAATCTCTATTATTTAATAAATGCCTTAAATCCAGGTTTTACTATTCATATAAATAGGTAATTCTCCAAAGGAGCAAACAAAGCACATTTCATTATTTATATATGATTATTTTATTCATAATTCTACATCAATATCTGCCATATTTCTGAAGTAGAATGGAATATATCTTTTAAATTTACATAAATATATGTTTTGATATAGCTGTAAGATTTAATCACTTAATTTTGTAGTTGTATAACTATAAAAAATTGCATATATCAATGGGTGGTTTTCATCCTAAAGTACAGTGATAACTTGGTTGTTATGCCCCATTAGTGAATTTGTTTGAACACTGGTTATATTAAAGCAGAATCACTTAAAGTTATGGGAATATAAATATAGCAGATAATTAAATGTGTACAGAATCTATTAATGTGTATAATTAAGATAGAACATCATTGGAGTTTATTATGAAACTATAATATCATACAATCATCCTGAAAGGCATTGCTTGTCGTGTCATATTGCTTAATTACGGCCAAGTAATTCATATAACTTGTAGTTACAGTGATTAAAACAATTAGTCTATAGTTAGACTGAGTTATAAAAGTTGTAATAAAAATATTAGAAAATTTAAATGTGAGCAGAAGAACTAGATTTTATCATGCAACATTTCTTTGGAGATTGATTAAATTTAATCTATTGCACTGTTCTCAATTAGTAAGAGATGGCAGTGCTCCATTCCACTTAGTAGTTGTTAGTGCATAATATAAAATATTTTTATGAACTTTAGAACTGCTAAATCTAAATGAAAACTTAAGAGAGAAAGCATCTCAATTAATTTATAAATAATGTCTCTTACTGACTATGTAATATCTGTATGCTTCACTGTCATCATGTGCAAATTCATGGTAATTCTCAAAAGATTTCATCATGAGGATAAATTTTATATATGTATATGTATATACACACTTATGTGCAAGCTATTATTACTACTATTACTATTACTACTGGTTTACTCTGATGTTTTTTCTTTTACACATTTTATTAGACTTAGATTCCAGAAAATGACATTTTCTTGCCTTTCTGATTTAATGGTTCAGAAATACATTCCTTCCTTTTACACCTATGACTAATGGAATATGAGACTTGAATGATCCTTGAAGTTGAGTCTACAAATGGTATGTGAACTAAATGATTACTAAAATAATTCTTCTTCATTTGTGTCATGGTGTATTTTATACAAAGAATAGGAGAGTTCACATATGACCACCATTTGTCTTCACAGAGACTTACTCTCAAGCTAACACATGATGTTGAGAATTTATCTTATTTTCAGAAACCCTCAGAAAAGGAGACTCTATGAATTCCAACAATCTCTTATCCTCTCTTCTGCATCATCAATATTCCTTCTCTGCTGGTAATTTTGACAAGGGTGGTCTCCAAGGAATTGTGGGAATAAAGCTATGATTAGAGAAGGTTCAAGAGAGAAGAGATGAAACAGTGAATTTAGCACGTATGAGTATATACTTTGGGAAGATTTGTTTGAAAGTTAAGAAGAGAAACAATGAGGTAGATAATGCATAGGATAAGCAGAGAGGTTTTATTTGTTTTATAGTATGTTAGTCTTCACAATAAGCCTTGAAAAAGCTTATGAACAAAGCCTTGAACAAAGCAGGTTGCTAAGAATACGTGTTCACTTGGCATGGAAGGCTTACCTGGAAGTCTCTACAGAGAAACTGTTTATCAGATTTGTGCACAAGAATGAAAATGAAGAGGGATTTATATGCATAGCTCTCTCCCATTTCCTATTGGTCAAGGTAGACCTTAAGAGTTGGTCTACCAACTCACTCTCCCAGCATTTTGTGATCGTGCCCTCCACCCTAATATATAGTTGCCAGATTTCACACTCTGAAATGTGAAGCTTGATCCAAGGCAGAGATGAAGGGATGATCTAGAGGTAGGACATTCATCAAAGGAAAAGGTCAAAGGCATCTCAAAAGTTGCAAACCTTTATGGCTCACATACTGCTTCATATCCAGAATGTCCAATCTCTTTTCTTGTATTATTTTTCTCCGTAAATATACTGATTTGTTGGTTGTCCGTTTACTCCCTCCTAGAATGTAAGCCCTATAAGCTAGGGATGGAAGTTGAGAGTATTATCTGTCTTTTCGTTGCTGGTGGTGCTGGTGCTGGTGTTGTTACATTTTGTCTTGTTTTACTGTTCCAGTTTCTATTATATATTAGGTGCTTAATAGATATTTGTTTAAAGAATGAGGCACTCTAGGAAATTGTATTAAAATTATCCATAGTTGAAGGAATATATCAAAGCATCTGATCACATGCACATCAACTGTGCTAAAGCCAAATCAAGACTACTAGGCAAACAAATACAACTCCCTCATCTCTGATCTTCAATTTAAACACCCACTTACCAATTCTGATAATATTCAAGATTTTCACATCACAAGTCAAAAAGTAAAATCTCAAAGAACAGACAATATTTCTTTTTGGTTTGCATGTGAAAGATCTGAAAAAATATTTTATAATTTGGGGCTTAGAGAAGCAGTAGTGAATTTTACTTTGATACACCTCTAAAAGATCAAATTAGTGGTTATAATTCATTCACATGTGACAAAAGCAATCCCTAGCTAAACAGGACTTGGAAGGAAAAAAATTACTCTGGGTTTCACCCAGGTAAATTGATCAGAACTGAAAATTCATGACTATTTCTTGGCTGGACTCTGAATTTTAACAACAATGGTGTGTTTGTCACTGGTTTATTTGAGACAGCCATGGTAAGAAATACCTATCTATCTTGTTTTGAGGTTGCACATTACAGAGAAGATAATTTCATTTCATTTAACAATATACAGTATCAGAGACTATGGAAATCTTCCAAATTGATTATTTGCATAGGCCTTAGAATACCAACTTGGAAACCATGGGGAAGATATATTTATTTTAATGAGAACACGCTTTCCTGTAGTGAATTTTTATAGCAAGGAAATGAAGATGTCATTGCTAAAGGGGGTGAAAAAGACCTCTGGGGTCTCAGCTTATCCAGTACTTGTGATATCAGATGCCATTAACCACTAAATTAATGCAAATATAGCTTAATGAAATGTTTCTCATATTTTGATCATAAAATATTTCTGCAAAATACCACTCTGTACTTGATAAATATGAGAGTCAAACCAGAATACTCCACATATTGATTTTCAAAATCTATGAATATATTCCACATACTCTTTAAACACTCATATGATCAACATGAGCCTCAAAGGTCGGTCTAATTGTCAGATGAATTTGAATTGATTTAGCATCATCTCTGTCAAATGGATGGCAATAAATTCAATGATGATAATTTTGGTTACAGTGAGACCATATCGCAGTATGCCACGTAAAAGCAATGTCAAAAATACAGATTATGAGGCCCTCATTGAAATAAAGATTTTATTCCCATTCCTTTTGACCAGTTTCTGTAGGCGTATGCAGGGCCATTGCTACTCAGTGTGTGTTTCACAGATCAATTACGTACTGACATTTAGAGTACGCATTTAAAAACTTTCATAGCAGTTTGACATTGTTGTGCCATGTAAGTGCATGATATTTTTATAGCAATTAATTTTAGAGCATTTTTCAAAAGTATTGGAATGCATTGGATTGCAGATCAAAAAGTAATAATAATAGGTAATCAATGATAGCTTGAGAAACACAGTCCTGGGATTTATAACTGGAGAGTATTTGTTGAGTGTGAGTCAGAGATTGTCTGAAATACAGTGTGGCATATGAAAGAGAAGAATTGAAAAAAAAATCCAATTTCACCCCCAAAAAGCATTGTTTGGAGCAAGAAGCATAAAACTCTTATGATAGAGACAAAATCACCAGTTATGGTAATGCTTTAAAAACAGCCTCCAGTGATCATCATGGAAATTTGAGTGCTTTTGATTAAAAAAAAATATTATCTTTGTGTGGATGTTTGACTGTAAGAGAGTAGAAAGTAGTATTTATCAAGTTGCAAGATAAAGAATGTTATCATAGATTTTAAGAATATAAAGTATTCCCAGAATATAGAAACGATGTCACCTTCTCAGAGTGTAATGAGTGATATGAGCCAGCTGTTCAATTCACTAACCCATAAAAATTGAGAGGATTTGAAATTTCTGAAGAACTACCAAAGTATTTTACACATATGAAAAAGTATTATAAATGAATAAAAAATCTAATAAAGCTAATTATGATCCCCATAGCAGGGAAAATTTGCATAGAGTATAAAAAGGAAACCTTGAATACTCAGGTGTACACAGAAGACAGAGAAACTGATTGCCTGAAATTACATTATAACCTGCATTAAAAAAATAATACTAATAAAAGGCCGGGCACAGTGGCTCACGCCTGTAATCTCAACACTTTGGGAGGCGGAGGCGGGCAGATCACAAGGTCAGGAGTTCGAGACTAGTATGGCCAATATGGTGAAATCCCGTCTCTACTAAAAATACAAAAAAATTAGCCGGGTGTCGTGGCACATGCCTGTAATCCCAGCTACTCTGGAGGCTGAGGCAGGAGAATTGCTTGGAACCTGGGAGGTGGAGGTTGCAGTGAGCAGAAATTGCACCACTGTACTCCAGCCTGGACAACAGAGCGAGACTCTGTCTCAAGAAAAAGAAAATAATAAAATATAAACAAAAATTATAATATAATAAGATAACTGGTAAAACAGAAGTACGTTAAAATGAAGAAAAGTTTGCGTAAGAAATTATGGAAAGGTTTCCCCTATAAGTTCGCATTTGATCTTGAATATGAAGTATAAAGAGTTTGCCTGGTGAGCAGAGACACTGTCAAACTCAGTAGCTTCTTATCTTATAATTCTATTCCCAGCATGTAGGAAGTTCCTTGAACTTGTGGATAAGTAACAAGAGCATTCGTAACTGCAGAGCAGGAGTGGTTCATGGGCTTTGATAAAACTGCAATAATAATAATGCAATGGTAAATTTTATAAATCAGTTTGGCTGGGCTAAGGGATGCCCAGATACCTGCCATAACATTATTTCTAAGTGTGTCTGAGAAGATTTTACCGGAGTAAACTAGCATTTGAATTCATAGACTGAATAAAGATGATTCACTGTCACCAATGTGGGCATGCATCATTCAACCTGTCCTTCTGGGGCTGAATAGGAAGAGAGTGAGATGAAGAGTGAATTCTCTTTCACTTCTTACCTGAGGCATCTATCTTCCCCTTCCCTCAAATACAGGAGCTACTGGTTAGGTGTCAGGGACTTACACCAGCTGGGTCCCCACTTTGGCAGACCTGTGACCTCAGACTGGACGTTACATTATCAGCTCCTCTGCTTCTCAGGCCTTCAAACTCAAACTGAATTACACATCTGGCTTTCCTGGTTCTCCAGCTTGCAGACAGGGCACATTATAGGACTTTTTGGCCACCATAATCATGTGAGCCAATTCTCATAATTAATCTCCTCTTACAAATATCTATATATCTTATACCAACAATTCTATTTCTTTGGAAATCTCTAGAACAAATAATTAAGATGATAAGTAACATATGCTGATAACTTATTATAAGCCAAACACTGTTCTACGCATGTTAAGGATATCAATTCATTTAATTCTTCCATCTGTGAGTGACAGAAACTCAAAATTAACTGTGCGTTCCAACAAAAGAGCAGATGATTTCTCTCATATGAGAAAGCCAAATTTAAAAATCTTGTGTAATGGAAAAGTGGTAGAATGAAGAGGTGAGTCAGTCCTCCTACAGGTAAGAGATGAAACCTTGAAAAATACATATTATTAAAAAACAACTGTGAAAAGACTTGGAAAAACATTAGAAAGGAGACAGAAACGAAAACAGAGTTATTCTTGAAATATTTCAACTAGAAAAACAAAAACAAGGAGAACCCAGAAAACATGTAAGTTGAAATGTGTGAATTTGATCCACTGCGTATCTTCTCTTCTCTTTTTTTTTGTTTTTGTTTTTGTTTTTGTTTTTGAGAAAGAGTCTCCTTCTGTCTCCTAGGCTGGAGTGCAGTGGCGCGATCTCGGCTCACTGCAAGCTCTGCCTCCCGGGTTCACGCCATTCTCCTACAGGCGCCCACCACCAGACCCGGCTAATTTTTTATATTTTTAGTAGAGACAAGTTTTTTTGGTTTTTGTTTTTTGTTTTCTCCTTTTTAATTGACCACATTTTCCAACTCATCTACAACTTGGTCAGCAGTAAGTTGAAGTCTCCTTACAGGTTTAAAATATAGGAAGACAACACCAAGAGTTGACAAACAATAAATTGAGAGTGGATTTCCAATAATCAAGAAAGAAATCAGAAATGGTGAGATAGTAAATATGAGTAAAATCAGCATTTTATTTTCATGGGTTTCAAATCCACAGATGTCACCTTTCAAAATTATTTGAAAAAAATAACTGCACAACAATGAAAAATAATATTAACTGTTAACATAGCATTAATATTGTATATGGTGTAGTGAAAGAGATGATCTGTTGATCATTTAAAGTATATAAAGGATGCGCATAGGTTAAATGCAAATGCCACATAATTGTATGTAAGGAACTTGAACATATATGGAATTTTTTTCATTTTTTTTTAGACAGAGTTTCCCTCTTGTTGCCCAGGCTGGAGTGCAATGGCCTGATCTCAGCTCACTGCAACCTCCGCCTCCTGGGTTCAAGCAATTCTCCTGCCTCAGCCTCCTGAGTAGCTGGGATTACAGGCATGTGCCATCATGCCCAGCTAATTTTGTGATTTTTAGTAGAGACGGAGTTTCTCCATGTTGCTCAGACTGGTCTCAAACTCACGACCTCAGGTGATACACCCACCTTGGCCTCCCAATGTGCTGGGATTATAGGCGTGAGCCACCATGCTCTGCCCATATGTGGATTTTTATATCCTCAGGGGTCCTGGAACCAAACCACATGGTTATTGAGGGACCATTGTATATACTCTCTTCAAATCCTTGGCCTACCCTATTTTATGCAAGCCTATGGGAAATGCCAAGGAGCCAGGCTAAATAAAATAAAATAAATAAGCAACTGAAACTGTTAAGACTTGAGTAAAGATTTCAGCTACTGTACACTCAGTGGGAGGGAGTTTGTAGTTTAAATCTGTACAAATTAGTTGCTACTAGAATTAAAACAAGAGCAGCAACAGCCAACAGCAAAAAAACCCTAATATTCCTCTAAAGAAGGCATCTTAGTAACAGTGATTTTTCCTGCCGTGTGCCATATGTTATATATTATCTTATTTTCTTTTTTTCTTTTGAGAGTTCTTTTTCATTCAAAAAAAAAATAGAAAATAATTCTAGAAGTAAAAAAAAAGAAATTGAAAATAAGCACATGTAACACAATTTCTAAACATTTTATAGTTTCTCTATTTGAAATCAAATAAAAACATTCTTTTTTTTAGAACTTGGGGAACACTTTAAAAGCATTTTTCATGTCTTGAAAGTTTTAAGCTTTGATTTGGGGAAGAAGAGAGGAATATATTCCTAGGGGAGAGGAGATTTGGAAAGTCTTTTCTTGTAAGAAGACGACTTTGAAGAGAAGTCACTCCATACAGAATCTATTGTGAAAAGAAGACTAATGCCCTTACAATCCAGAGGAACCTAAAGGTCACCTTTGGTCATTTTGGAAGGATAACGTCATGCAACTCTCGAGAGTATTCATGTACCTTATCCCTTATTAGATTAAAGGGCCTGATGCTCTGGTATCAAGTCAGAGGGCAGATTTTAGGTTTTCTTACTGTGATTTTAGCTATCAACATTAGTGAAGTTGCTATTCAACGGCTAAATGTAGCTTCACATTTTGATAGTCAGCTAAGATTAGATACAGACACAATTCCCATATGTGGCAAGTAATAAGCTTTTTAAAAAAGTCTAGGACTTTGTAAGTTTAACAGCTGATGTAAGGTCTTAAGAATTTGTATTAATGACAATAAAGTCAAATGCACATAATTCTGTAGGTAGCAATAACTTTTGTTTCAAATTTATAAATAGAAGCATTTTTTTGTTCCTGTTTTTGCTCTTACAATTCTCAAGACATTCTGCATTTTCATTGTCTCTGTGTGAGAGAACAGTGACATTTTCAAGTAAAAATAATACAATAATCACTATTGAAGATACAAAAATTCATACATGAAGAGGATAAAACTGTGCAAACTAGAAGATCCATGTAATCATTTAATCACATAGCCATCTCTTTGAGAAGATATGATTTAGCTATCATCAAAGTGAGTGGCTACATGAAGGATTGCATTATTTTTGTCAGCTTAAGTGGAGTATTTCCATAGCAGAGGCTGAGTTCGAGTCTGTTACCATTTGAGTTCATTTGATAGACCATGAAGTATTATCTTCCAGATGAAGCAGCTTGCATTTCAGTGAGTATACCTGAGAAGTTCCAGATAAACAATCAGAAAATAGGATTACGTTTAGTAAATGCTAAGGAAATGACTAGGACAGCAACATTTCAAATGGAAGAGGTACGAACAGTCAGTATAATAGATTCTTCAAGTAGCTAACAATGTATACATTCATAAGACAATAATCACCTATTTGGGGGTGTTCATCCTCTAAAAAGTTTCCTCTTTTATCAAGAGAATTAACTCTAACTCAATCTTGATGCTTTTTAATAGCCATATAGAAGTGCACAGTAAGCGTAGTGAAAATAATGTGGATTCCAACAGATCTGGGTCTGAAACATAGCTCTATTGTTTATTGGCTCTGTATCTTGGATATTTTGTGTATGTTTCTGGACTTGAGTCTCCTTTCAATGATATTGGAATAATAATAAATACACAGCATGGTTTCAGGAAATGTTATGTGAGGAGATTAACAGACAAAGCTAAACATTTTACCTGACAGAGAAGTTTCCTAATCCTTACAGATAATTAACCCTGTAGAAATTATCTAATGCAATGTTAAAAAAAAAAATGTACACCCTTTTTCTAAAGACACACTTTAGAGAATTCTAAGACTATTGTACAAAACAAATCCATTCACCTATCTTTTCTGAGTGTCATTGTCTATATAATAGTGTAGAAATATGTGTATAGCATTCTACTTTAAAATTGAGGAAACAGATCTGTTAATGTTTAAATAATTATCCTCTGTTAAAGTAAATTAAACTTGGCCTAAAGCTCCCTATATACCTAGTGAACTGCAACCAAACTTAATATATACAAATTGCAACCTAACTAAGAGTATATACTTGTAACAAATAGCTAAATCTCAGCCAATTATAGCAGCCAAGTTTTAACCAATCACAGGCTGCCAACTAATCAGACCTGTTAATGTAAGGCAAAGCTTCATCACACCATGTCCAAATAAGGGAAATGCTGAGCTGTAACCAATCACTCTGTTTCTCTGTGTCACTCCCTTTTTCTGTCTACAAATACCGCCTGCTCACGTTGCTGAGTGGAGCTCTCTGAACCTCTCTGGACCTCTCCTGGTTCTGAGTGATGCTCAATTCATAAATCATTATTTGCTCAAGTGAATTCTGCTAAATTTAAATTATCTAAAGTTTTAATTTTAATACCTCAAATATAAAATATATATATATATATATATATATATATATATATATATATATATATTTTTTTTTTTTTTTCTTTTTCGAGATGGAGTCTTGCTTTGTTGCCCAGATTGGAGTGCAGTGGCACAGTCTCGGCTCACTGAAACCTCCTCCTCCCAAGTCAAAGCAATTCTTCTGCCTCAACCTCCTGAGTAGCTGGGATTACAGACACACACCACCACGCCCAGCTAATTTTTGTATTTTTAGTAGATACGGGGTTTCACCATGTTGGCCAGGCTGGTCTTGAATTCCTGACCTCAAGTGATCTGCCTGCCTTGGCCTCCAAAGTGCTGGGATTACAGGCATGAGCCACTGTGCCCGGCCAAACTCCCACAGATATTAAAGGCACTTGTCCTCCAAGTGCTATTCAAGGCTATTTGTACTGAAATATCCTTTCCTATTTATACTCAATTAAAATATTCTCTGTTAATGAATGAGGCCAAAATTCACCATCTCGTGTAGAATAACCGCTATTTGCAAACCAAATGAGCAACTGCTCTTATATAATTCTGACATTTTAATAGAGTAAGGTATACTATGAATTTCTTTTCTTTGTATTTTGGAACAATTATTGCCATATGTAGGCATGGATCTTAGAGTCAAATCTCAGTGTCATTTTTTGCCATCTGTGGGACTTAGGGCATACATTTATCTTCTTGAGCAGTTTCTTCATTTGTAAAATGGGTCAAATAATACATCTCATTTAGAGTTGTTATGAGAATTGAAGGATATATTAGCTATGTAACACTCAGCTTAGTGCTTGGTGTAGAGTAGATACATACACTTTATTAGGTACTCAAAGCAGTCCTCAGATATTATTTACTTATTTTTGACTCATTTGTAACAAGCAAAGAGTTAGCAAAGTAGCAATTCTTATATTTCTAAGAAAAAATTAACATTGTTTTCCACCCATCCCCTGTAATATTCTGCATAATGTCATTGTCACCACTAAATGTAGGATGGGCATTTTAACTCAGTATTCTATGCTTGTCATTTTGAATTCCTAAACTGAAGTATCTGTGTGGTTTTTGAAAGCTAAAAGATCTATGTGGTCCATGTGATGATATAACATGTAATATTCTCTTAAATAGCATGCAAATTAAGGGGTAAGAATGAGAAGAAATAATAATAGCTAATATATAGGCTTAGCTGGCATAGTGCATACTGTGTGCCATTTCCTGTTCTAAGTGCTTTACCCCTATTAAAATATGTAGCTATTCAGCACCCCCAAACAACCCTCTGAGGAAGGTTCTTTTAATATTTATTTCTATTAATTATTAATGTGACTGTAATTTTACATACAGGGAAACAAAGGCACAGGTAATTTAATCCGGTAATTTAAACTGACCAAGTTTATATTGCTGGCAGTAAGCACAGCTAGGATTCAAATTCAAGATGTCTGACTACAGAAACTGATCTGCTCCTAACCACTATGCTAAGCTGCATTTTTAATCATAAAGTATTTTTGTAGCAATCACCCATAATGATGTCAAAGTATGCATCTATGTAATTAAAAGTTCTGAACACTATATTTTTAAGAATGATTGAATCTTACTTTATTAATCTTTCATTAATGATTTTTCTTTTTTTACCAGAAGTTGTTATTATGTTTCCTGGTGTTTTTCACTACTTTTATCATACAGAAGAATGCTTTCTGATTTTTTTTTTTTTTTTTTTTGCAAAAAAAAAAAATATTTTCTAGAATGGGACATACCATGTAGCATCTTCATTCTTTTATTAGAGGAATGTGTTTGAGAAAATATTTCAGCTCACAAGCCTCAGGAAGGAAAGAAACAGGTTCTAAAGGCCATTTAGCTGACTAGGAGACACACTGTAGCAAGCACACAGATCTCTCAACCTCTAACACACTCCTCTTAAACACTTTGAAAATCATAGGAGGGTAGGATTTGGGGCCTGGGAGAAAGATAATCTAGGTTGTTCATTTTGTTCTGGAAGATTTTCTTTACAGTTTAGCCAAATAATGAAATGAGGTTGCAAGCAGAATCTAGTTTCTGGACATTGACTTTGATAACATTAATAATTTAAATGTTGTAAGGGACTGAGTTTGTTGCTTAAGGGAGGGAACATGATTTCATAGTAAAAATGGACCTTATGAATGTATAATGTGTAGCATTATAAACATTTAAATAGGAACATGTTTCTAAGTTACTATTTATTGAATTTTATAATTGTTTTTATGTGAATCATTACATAATTTTAATGTATTTTTGAGTCACATATACTAGATGTTGAAGAATGCCATATTTCTATTTTTCTGACATCGTTTCCAGTACATCTACTGGCCTATAAAACATGTTAGACATTTAATGGGTTATCCCAAAGTTAACATGTTCAAAATAAAACTTTTACTTCCTCTGCACTAAAAGTTTCCTCTACCTTAGCCTTCCCCATCACGATTCATAGCACCACAATTTACTCAGAAATTCTTTCCCAAACGCTATGATCCTTGATTCCGCTTTTTCTTTCTAATGCCACTTCCAAACCATGAGCAAGTTTTCTCATCTTTTATGAACAAAACATATCTTCCTTTGGTCTCTCCTCACTACCTCCTTCATTATTCTCATAGGCCATGTCATTAACCTCTGCCCTGGGTTTATTGTATTAGATTTCAGTAGACCCCCCTGCTTTCACTATTACTCCTCTATAAGACCCCAAGAGTGACCTTTGTGAAAGAATAAATTACATTGCCTTACTCCCTCTGCTTAAAACTCACCATTGTCTTCCAATTACAATTAGATTAAATTCCATATGTATTAGCATTACTTACACTTTGTTTTGTTCTGTGTTTGGGCCCTGCTACTTCTTTCATTATCTCTTTTCTTTGCCTGTGTTTTGGTCTCATTTTATTTTAGACACACTGATCTTTTTATTTTTTTCAAACAAGTTTAGTTTTTGTTTTTGTTTTCCTCCATTTCAGGGCCATTGCATTAAGCATTGCTCTCCTGGGATGGAGTATTCTCAGATCTTTGCATGCTTTTGGTTTTTGTTTTTGTTTTAGAGAGAGTCTCACTCTGTCGCCAGGCTGGAGTGCAGTGGCATGAACTCGACTCACTGCAACCTCTGATTCATTCTTTTTAATCATCCACGTCTCTGCCTAGACAAGGCTTCTTCTGAGATGACTTCTCTAAACATGTTCTCTAAAAGGCACCTCAGCAGACTCACTCTTTATTACTGTCTAAAATTATATACTATTAGTTTTAATTTTCTTATTTTCAGTGGCTTGTTACATTTTCCAAAGGTGGTCCTAACAGTATTTTCTGTTTCACACGCTCTTCTATCCAGGCCACTCCCCATCAAGAAGCACAGTCCAATTTTCCTCCACTTGAATCTAGGCAGCTCATGACTGCTTCAACTAATACAGTAAGGTGTAAGCAATGCTGTATGGCTTCTGAGGCTAGGTTATAAAAAGACTGGCAACTTTTGTTTGGTTCTCTTTGAAGGTTCAGTGTAGGAACACTTTATCTCAAAATCCAGCTTCAGTGCTGTGAGAAGCCCAGGACACATGGAAAGGCCATACACAGGGGATCTTCTCACCAGTCCCAGCTGAGCTCAGCCTTTGGGTCATTCCAGCTGACCCGAAGGATCCTCTATTCCAGACAATTCCAGACTACAGCTCTAGAGTTTTCTCAGATAAGTTCCCAGACATTGGGTACCTGAGATAAACCATCCTCTCTGCCTGATCCAAATTCTCACGTATAGAATCTATAAGGACAATAAAATGGTGGTTGTTTTACGTCACTACCTTTTGGAGCATTTGGCTATATGACAGTGGGTTACCGGAATATTGTCTTTCTAACGCATTACAAGTTCCATGAGAGTAGAAGGTTTTATTTTTGACAAAAAAAAAAGTCCTTAATAAATGTTTAATTGAAACAATGACATATATGGAGAGTTGTTGGCTTGTTGTGTTAATTCCACTTGTAGTATATTATTATACTTATTACTTATTGTACTCTTTTTATTTCTCTATTTTCTATCTTAAATCATACAAAAAAAAAGACTTAAAGCTAAATCTCATTGTATGTATACTACTAAACATTTAATTACCTTTTTATATAGTGGGGAAATTTTTTATATCATATATAGTACAAATATTTAAGAATTATATTATGTTTGTCTTTTAACTTTATGGTATTTCTTTATGACACATCTTTTTTATTTTCAAGTTTATTAAATTTTTTCTCTGTCAAAACTGCCTTTGATATCTTTCTTTGAAAAGTTTTCCTCAATCTGAAGTATTTAGCTATTATTTTATTTAGTAAGGTATGGTTTTATGTTTTTTATTTACAGTCAAATCTTTAATTCAATTGGAATTAATTTGGTGTACAGTTTGTTATAATGCTCTAACTTAATTATTATTTTCTCAGTGGTTAACTATGTGTTTTAAAATCATTTATTATATAGTGCATTCTTTTTTCCTAACTTGAAATTATTTTTCTAAAATTTCTAATTAGAAATTATTTTTCTAAA
Source organism: Macaca mulatta (assembly GCF_049350105.2). NCBI lineage: Eukaryota > Metazoa > Chordata > Mammalia > Primates > Cercopithecidae > Macaca > Macaca mulatta. The sequence continues at coordinate 133,998,602 of NC_133406.1, forward strand.
ATTTACCAAATACCTTGTATTAGTCAGGTTTCTCTAGAGGGATAGAACTAGTAGGATATATAAAAATAAATAAATACATATATACACACACACATATACACACACACACACACATACATATATCTAGATATATCTATATACATACATATATATATAGGAGTTTATTAAGTAGTATTAACTCACACTATCACAAGTTCCCACGATAGGCTGTCTGCAAACTGAGGAGTAAGGAAGCAAGTCCAAGTCTCAAAGCTGAAGAACTTGGAGTCCAATATTCTAAGACAGGAAGTGTCCAGCACAGGAGAAAGATGTAAGCTGGGAGGCTAAGCCAGTCTAGCCTTTTTACATTTTTCTGCCTGCTTTATATTCTGGCCACAGTGGCAGCTAATTAGATTATGCCCACACAGTTTAAGATTAAGTCTGTCTTTCCCAGCCCACTGATGCTAATGTTAATCTCCTTTGGCAACACCCTCACAGACACCCAGGATCAATAATTTGCATCCTTCAATTCAGTCAAGTTGACACTCAGCAATAACCATCACATACCTATATAAAATTGGTTCTGCTCCTGGAATTTTAATTTCCTTAGTGTACATTGGTGTTTTTATTTATCTTAATTTACTTATTCAGTTCTATGTATTATAAAATACTAATTCTATTGAACATAGGGACCCAAAAGAAATAAAAAAAAAATCACAAAATTAACTATTTTGTACTCCTACAAGTGCCTTACTTAAGGGAAGAAAAAATTAAAATACAAAGTCCTACTGAAGATATGTGACATTATTTCCACTGTACCCTTGAAACCTGAGTACCAATTGATTTTTTTCCAAAACACTTTTTACTGTTGAAATTTGAGAGGAAGAAAAGTCAATGCTATCAATGAAGTCTTGTAGATTTTGAGTAAGACAGTAAACTTTTTAGTAAAGTAATATAATCATGTTTCATAACACACAGATTGTGATTTTGAATGTAATATATTAAAATTCACATTAAAATTTATTGAAATTATGTTGATTTTGAATTTGTATATTAAAATGTATTCAGAAGCGGTAAATGGTATTGGCTACAAAATGAAGTAATAAATTCTATGCTGAACTCTGGATGTCATGGGAACCATATAATTTCTATTTAAGAGTTATTAATGATAACTTTTAACATATGCCATTATTCTATCAATTCTCTGGACAGATTTTTCACAGATGTAACAAATTTATTACTATAATTTTGCAGATGAAATAAACTGAGACAGCAGGGTATTTATCTTCATTGTATAAGATAAAATAAAAAATATAGACATAGATCAGGTGTTTAAATATGCAGCAAAGATAATTATTTTTCTCATTCTATTTTTTTTTTCCTTTTTTTGGCCTAGGATAGATTTTAGCTGAGGATCATGTGGCAAGGACCTCAGCGTGCTACCGAAATCGCACCTCAGCTTTCACATATATTTGCTTTTTCTGAAGGCTAAGGAGTGCATATATCCTCTGGTTAAGGCAGCACAGAAATGGACACTAATATGGTTTTGTTGTGTTCCCACCCAAATCTCCAATTGTAGATCCCATAATTCCCACATGTCATAGGAGGGACCCGGTGGGAGGTTACTGAATCAGAGGGGTGGATCTTTCTTGAGGCTGGTTTCATGATAATAAGTAAGTCTCATGAGATTTGATGGTTTTATAAAGGGGAGTTTTTATGCACATGCTCTCTTTCTTGCCCACCACCATGTAAGATGTGCCTTTTTCCTCTTTCATCTTCCACCATGATTGTGAGGCTTCCCCAGCCATGTGGAACTGTCAGTTCATAAAGCCTGTTTTTCTTTTTAAATTACCCAGTCTTTGGTATGTCCTTATTAGCAACATGACACAGACTAATACAGATACTTAACATTGTTGGAAGTCTTCCTAAAATATGATTGGTAGGATTCAATAGATACTTCCTTTGGCTTCTTGTATTTTAAATGAAAAAATATAAATTATAAATTTAATTATGCATGGTTATTCAGAAACAATTCAATTAATTGACACACAAATCAAAACCACATGCATACACATCATATAAACTACTGAAAACTAAATTATAGACACATATTATCAGTCAGAGAAAATAGATCTACTGTAAACATTGGAATAATGATAAGAATAACAAGAAAAGAAAATAAAGACATAAGATTGTGAAATAATATCTTTAAAGAGTTAAAAGAAGAGAAAAATTGTCAAATCAGAATTCTATCTGGCAAAAATATTCCTATGACTTAAGGCAAATTCAAGTTACAGAGAGACTGAAAGAATGTAAACTCAGAATACCTGTACTATAAGAAATAATATCAGATGTTCTGAAAATGAGAGAAAATTATATATATGAAAACTGATGGAATTATGTACCTGTAGGAAGGAATGAAAAACACCATAATTGGTATAAATTTGGGTAAATATAAAATTCAATGTGTGTATTTGTACGTATGGGTATAATTTTTAAAAAGACATTCTTTAAAAGAAAATCAATAGAAAATGTTGCGGAGTTTATAATACACATAGAAGTAAAACAAAAGAAAAAATATACCGGAGAACTAAAAATAAATACATAAAACAGGTGAGAAGTTATGCATTGAATTGGGCTGCTGTCATTTTACTACATTGCATAAGAAGTAGTGTAATCTTATTTTAAGAGAAACTATGGTAATTTAAATTTTCATACTGTAATTTCTAGAATAACCACCAAAAATAATAAAACTAATTATTACTAAAAAGTGAAGGGAAGAGAAAGAAAGGAATAGTCAAAACAATGATTTAAATCCAAAGGTTACAAGCAATGAAAAATTTAAAAAAAAAAAGAGAATAATTGAATAATTAGGAAACAATTACCATGATGGTAGACTTAAGCTCAACTCTATCAATAACTACATCAAGTATCAATAAAACAAACACACTGAAAAAAAGGCAGAAGTTTTCAATCCACATAAAAACACAAAAACACAAGATCCAACTATGTTTTATTCACAGGAAACCCACAGTAAGTATAAAGATACAGACAGTAGGAAACAACAGGGTAAAAACAATATATCACGACTATACCATGCGTAAAAATGCAAATTTTGTTTTATTAACACTGACAAAGTACACTTTAAGAAAGACTGTATTAGTCTATTCTCATGCTGCTAATAAAGATATACACAAGACTGGGTAATTTAAAAAGTAAAGAGGTTTAATTAACTCACAGTTCCCCATGGCTAAGGAGGCCTCACGATCATAGTCTAACGGGAGAAGGAGCAAGTTATATTTTACATGGCAGTAGGCAAAAGAGGGCTCATGCAGAGGGACTCCCATTTATAAAACCATCAGATCTCCTGAGACTTATTCACTACCATGAGAACAGTATGGGGGAAACTGCTTCATGATTCGGTTATCTCCACCTGACCCCGCCCTTGACATGTGGGGATTATTACAATGCAAGGTGAGATTTGGGTAGGGACACAACCAAACCATATCATTCCATCCCTGACACCTCCTAAATCTCATGTTCTCACATTTCAAAATTAATCATACCTTCCCAACAACAATCCTCCAAAGTCTTAACATTTCAGCATTAACTCAAAAGTCCAAGTCTAAAGTCACATCTGAGACAAGGAAAATCTCTTCCACCTCTGAGCTTGTAAAATCAAAAACAAGTTAGTTACTTCCCAGATACAATGGGGGTATAAGCATTGGGTAAGTATATGTGTTCCAAGTGGGAGAAATTGGCCAAAATAAAGGGACTATAGGCCCCATACAAGTCCAAAATTCAATAAGCCAGTCATTAAACCCTGAAGTTCCAAAATGATCTCTTTTGACTCCATGTCTCACATCCAAGTCATGCTAATGTAAGAGGTGGGCTCCTACAGCCTTGTACAGCTCTGCATGTGTGGCTTTGCAGAGTACAGCTCCTCTCCTGGCTGCTTCCATGGACTGGCATTGAGTGTCTTTGACTTTTCCAGGGTGCAAGATGTTGGTGGATCTACCATTCTGGGGTCAGGAGGATGGTGACCCTCTTCTCACAGCTCCACAAGGCAGTGCTCCACTGGAGATTCTGTGTGGGGTCTTAAACCCCACATTTCCCTTCCACATTGCCCTAGCAGAGGTTCTCAATGAGGGCCACCCTCTGCAGCAAACTTGTGCTTGGACATCCAGGCATTTCCATACATCCTCTGAAATCTAGGTAGAGGTTTCTGAACCACAATTTTTGATTATTATTTTTTTTTTTTTTGACGGAGTCTTGCTTTGTCACCCAGGCTGAAGTGCAGTGGCGTGATCTTGGCTCACTGCAAGCTCCGCCTCCTGGGTTCACACCATTCTCCTGACTCAGCCTCGGAGTAGCTGGGACTACAGGCACACACCACCATGCCTGGCTAATTTTTTGTATTTTTAGTGGAGACGGGGTTTCACCGTGTTAGCCACGATGGTCTCAATCTCCTGACCCTGTGATCCACCCGTCTCAGCCCCCCAAAGTGCTGGGATTACAGGCATGAGACACCGCACCTGGCCATCCTGAACCACAATTTTTGACTTCTATGTACCCACAGGTCCAATACCATGTGTAAGCCATGAAGGTTTGTAGGTTGCACCTTCTGAAGCAACAGTCTGAGCTACGTATTGGTCTCTTTTAGCCATGGCTGGGGCTGAAACAGCTGAGATGCAGGACACTATGTTTGGAGGCTGCATAGAGCAGGGGTGCCCTGGGCCCAGCCTACAAAATAATTTTTCCCTCCTAGGCCTCCAGGCCTGTGATGGGAGAGGCTAACATGAAGGTCTCTGACATGCCCTGGAGACATTTTTCCCATTGTCTTGGTCATTAGCATTTGGCTCCTCCTTATTTATCCAAATTTCTGTAGCCCACTTGAATTTCTCTCCAGAAAATGAGTTTTTCTTTTCTACTGAATCATCAGGCTGTAAATTTTTTTTTAATGTGTTTATTTTATATTGCTGCTGCAAAAAAATACCAAAAATTCAGTGACTTAAATCAACATAAATGTATTGTTTTACATTTCTGTAAATCAGAAAACTGACACAGGTCTCAAAAGAATAAAATCAAGACATTACTAGGGCTTACTTTCATGTTGTTAGGTCTTGTTTAAAATTCATTTCTGTAACCTTCGCAGCATCTAGATGCCAGCCACAATCCTTGGCTTATGGCCCCTTTCTCCATTTTCTTTTCTTTTTTTTTTTAAATTTATTTATTATTATTATACTTTAAGTTCTAGGGTACATGTGCATAACGTGCAGGTTTCCATCAGTGACAGATTGGATTAAGAAAATGTGGCACATATACACCATGGAATACTATGCAGCCATCAAAAAGGATGAGTTTGTGTCCTTTGTAGGGACATGGATGCAGCTGGAAACCATCATTCTTAGCAAACTATCACAAGAACATAAAACCAAACACCGCATGTTCTCACTCATAGGTGGGAACTGAACAATGAGATCACTTGGACTCAGGCAGGCTGTAAATTTTTTAACTGTCATGCTGTCACCTCTTGAATGCTTTGCCACTTAGAAAGTTCTTCCACCAGATACCCCAAATAATCTCTCTCAAGTTCAAGTTTCCACAGATCCTGGGGCAGGGGTAAAGGCTACTAGTCTCTTTGAATAGCAAGAGTGATCTTTACTTTAGTTCCCAACAATTTCCTCATCTCCTCTGAGATCACCTCACCATAGATTTTATTGTCCATATCACTATCAGAATTTTGGTCAAAGCCATTCAACAAATCTGTAGGAAATTACAAACTTTCCTACATTTTCCTATCTTCATCTGAGCCCTCCAAACCATTCTAACCTCTGCCTGTTACTTAGTTCCAAAGTCGTTTCCATGTTTTCAGGTATCTTTACAGCAGCACCCCACTCTACCAGTACCAATTTACTGTATTAATCTGTTCTCATGCTGCTTATAAAGACAAAACTGAGACTGGGCAATTACAAAGAAAAGAAGTTTAACTGACTCACAGTTCCACATGGCTGGGGAAGCATCAAAATCACGGTGGAAGGCAAGGAGGAGTAAGTCACATTTTACATGGTGGCAGGCAAGAGAGAGCTTGTTCAGGGGAACTCCCATTTATAAAATGGTCAGATCTGGTGAGACTTATTCACTACCATGAGAACAGTATGGGGGAAACTGTCCCCATGATTCAATTATCTCCACTTGGCTGTGCCCTTGATATGTGGGGATTATTAAATTCAGGGTGAGATTTGGGTGGGGATATTTTATTATGGTAAAGTCATCAGTTCATCAGGAAGACTTAACAATTCTAACTGCACAGCTAATAAAAATAAAAGATGAAAAAGTCATAAATAGGGAAATATACAAATAATTCACTGTATTAAAATCATATAGTAGATTTTAAGAGTAGTGGTAAGTTACAAATTAAAATTTAAAAATTTTAAGAAACCACACATTTATTTGTAAATAAAGCAAAGAAAAATCACGTAGGAACTTAGACGTTATGTGAAATTGAACAAAAATAAAAACCAAATATGTCAAAATATGTGGAATAGAGCTAAAGCAATTATTAGAGTAACAGTTATAGCTTTCACCATCCATATGAGAAACTACAAAGAGTGTAACATCAGTATTCTGATCAGTTTAAGAAACTAGAGAAAATAAAATAGTTAAAGTTGTATTAAGGAAAAGAAAGAAAATAATAAAAGAAAGAGCTAACATTAATTGAATAGAAAAGAGAAAAAAAGCTAGAGTTGAATATTTGAAAGATCAATGAAATTAATAAACTTATTTCGGCATGCAGCCAAGATGGAGTTCTGTCTTTTGTTGCCTGATTGCAATATCTATAAAATATCATATGTCTTTTATAGATATTGCAATATCTATAAAAGACAGAGAAATATCCCTATAGTAACCTTAGTTCACCCCTTAGATAGATTTTTCAGGCCGCATCATTAGAGGAGTTCTAGGCAGAACCTAGTAGTTTTTCTGATTTGAAGATACCTAGTTGAGAATACAGGGACTCCAAAATAGCTAGTTTTCAGGGTAGAGTATAAGAAAGTAAAGAGCTATGCACAGAAAGAGATATATAGTATTCTGCAGAGGGTCTCCATAGCATGCATGTGAGGAAAGTACTGAACACTGGGGTAAGAACTTCTTAAAAAAATCAACATATGCAATCCTCAGATCTTCCACAATATTAGGAATGAAGTGCTACTATCAATCAAAGCTTCATGATTTACATAAGTAATACTCAGAAGATTTTTGCCTCAGTAGGAAGAGGGCAAGTCACTAGTCCAGAAAGATTGCTCTAGTACTCCCTAAGAAATATTAGAAATGAGACCTAAAAGGATCATTCTCTTCCCAGCCACCTTTACTGTATCTCAGAACAAACAAAATAAATATTTGCAGGAGTACAAAAATGTCCAGCATTCAAAAATGAAAAAGATACAACGTCTACAATCCAGTCAAAAATTGATAAGCATGCAAACACATTTGCATGAAATTTTGAAAAAATTGGGAAAATTATGAGAAAAAAAATCAAACTGATACATACATGACACAGATGATAAACATAATAGACAAGGACATTAGAAAAGTGATTAAAATATGTAACTATATCCATACTCTCTCATATATTCAATTGTATTCCACTTGTTATGTGTTCAAGAAGCTAGAGGAAAACATTCACATCTTTAAGTAGAGACATAAAAGATATGTATTTGGGATATAGCTATATATCTCTGTCTCTGTATCAATATCTACCTATATAGATATACTATATTTACAAGCTCAAACTTCTAGGGATGAAAACTAAAATGTATGAGATAAAAATACATGATGTGATTAGTAGCAGATTAGATATTGTAGGGAAAATCTTAGTTAATATTGACACAACAATAGAAACTATTCAAAATGGAATACAGAAAGAAGATGACAAAGTCAAGTATCAGTAAGTTGTCAGTGGACGGAGGGAGAAAACAAACAAAAATTCTAATAATGGCCACATATTTTCCAAATATGAGGGAAACTACAATCCCAAATATCCATCACACAGATGCACATGCATCAACACCCATTACTAAACAAAAATGTCCATATTGTATTTGCAAAAACAGTTCAATTTGTTTCAGTTGTGTTAGTCATGATATGTAACAAAACGATGAGTTGTTTTTCAGTTGCAAAAGACCTCCAAAGTGTAAGTTATGTAATCTGAGAATGCCCAGATCAACCAAGTGTGGCAGATTCATGATCCCAGTGCCAACCAGAGCAAAATATCAACCACAAGTGAAAAGAATTTGGATCAAGGAATAGGGACCACATGAACAAGGGAGAGGACACCAGTGCATGATGGTTCATGCCTGTGATCCCAGTGCTTTGGGAGGCTGATGCAGGAGGATCTCATGAGGCCAGGAATTTGAGACCCAATATCTACAAAAATGTTGAAAATTAGCTAGGCATGGTGGCATGTGTCTGTAGTCCTAGTTACTCAAGAGGTTTATGTGGGAAGATCCCTTGAGCTCAGGAGTTTGAGGGTACAGTGAGTTATGATCACGCCACTGTACACCCACCTGGGAAAAAAAATAAGACCTTGTCTTTAGGAAAAAAAAGAAACAGATAGAGAGAGAGAAAGAGAGAGAGAGAGAGAGAGAGAGAGAGAGAGAGAGAGAGAAAGTGAGGGTTGTCCTGCTTTGTTGTAGTACAAACTTAAAACCCAAGAACTCAACAATACTACTTTGCATGACCCAATCAGATCATGCCTCATTGCATTTTCCTATCTCCCTCATAGTTACCTTTTGTGGATAAAAGCTGCCCCATACCAAAGCTTGTTATTACAGATTTGAGTGTTGCCTCCTGTCTTCTTGCCAGTTGACTCAAAATAAAGCTTTTCCTCTCCTCAAAAGCTGGTGCCATAGTATTGCACATCAGGAAGCGAGCCCATTGCTCAGTAATAATATTATAAAGAAACTCCTCAAAATCAATGATAAAGAGAATATCATAAGAAGATAGAAAAAGAGAAGTCCAGTTACAAAAAGAGAAAAAAATATATGATTTCCTGTCAGAAAAAAAGGCAAGCCAAAAGAAAGAGGACAGCATCTTTAAAGTACAGAAATAATGAAAATGTCCATCTACAATTTTAAGATAATTAACTAGGCAAGCATATACTCTTTCACAATTCTCACATTATATTAGAAGTCCTAGCTAGTGCAATGATACAGGAAAAAGAACTGAAATAAATAAGTTTGGAAAATAATAAATTAAACTGTCTTTATTAACAGTAACATGATTATCTAAGTAGAAAACCCCAAAGAATGTACTAAAGTGCTCCTAGAACTATACATAATATATAATTTTAACTATATATAATTTTATATATTGATCTTATATATTAAACTTACTAGCCAGTAAGTTTACTGGTAAGTTTAAGATGTAAGATCAACATATAAAATTAATAGTTTGTATAAATAATAATCAGAAATTGAACATTTAACAATTGCCATTTCCATATGAAATGAATGGTCCTCATGTATGATTGGCAAATAGACACATAAAAATACACTTAACATCACTATGTATTAGAACACGCAACTTTAAATGTCAATGAGTTAACACTGAATGCCTATTAGAATGGGGAAAATTAAAATGACTGACAATGTCAAGTGTTGGCTAGTTTGTAGAGGAAGTGGAATGATTTCCATACAACTGTGGTGGAAATATGTAATGCTACTATCACTTGGTAAAAAATGTTTGGCAGTTTCTTTAAAATGTCAATGTACAATGAACATATGACCCAGCTATGTCACTCCTTATATTTCTCTAAAAGAGTTTAAAGTATAGGCCCAGTCAAAGACTTGTATATTAATGTTTTCAGTTGCTTTACTTATGATAGATTAAAACTGTAATGAATCCAAAAGTCCATCAACAGATGGATAGAAAGCAAAGTATGGTATATCCATACAACAGAATACTAGTAGGCAATAAAAAGAAAATCAACTGGATAACAACATGGATTAATTTCAAAACATTTATGTTATGTGAAGGAAGCCAAGTAATATGAGTATATATTGTGTGATTCTATTTATATACAATTCTAGAAAATGAAGGTTTAATCTGCAGTCGCAGAACACAGATCAGTGTTTGCCGGGAGATCATGGGAGATGGGAGAAGCAGCAGGAAGGAGGAATATTGAGGGAAAGGAGAACATTTTTGTGAGGGACATGTTAATTATTTTGCTTGTCATAGTTTCATGGGTGTTGATGCATGCCAAATCTTATTAAATTGTACACTTTAAATGTGAATTTCACTGTTTGCCGTTTATTCCTCAATGAAGCTGTTAACAAAGCATAAAACCCTAAATATTGATCAAGGAAAAAGAACAAATATTACCAATTACCAATATCAAAAATTAAAGAGGGCATTATTGATCCTTCAGACATTAAATGGGTAACAATGAGCTTGATAAAAAATTAAATGCCAATTTGACACTTAAATCAAGAAATTTCTTAAAAACACATTTTACGAAAATTGACACAAAGAAAGTAAAATGTAACTAATCCAAATACCTATCATGTAAATTGAATTTGTATTGGTTGCTTCATGGGCTTCATACAGTCTGTTTTAAATATTTTGTAAAAGGTTTGTTTTGACTGTGTTTGCCAGTATATTCATGGACTGTTTATTATGCTTTTCCTATATATAATTGATTTAATTTTCTGTAGGGTCAATTCTGTTCTTCACTGCTTCTAAAGCATTTGTTCAATGTGCTCCACCACTTATAGAAAATTTATCATTTCTAACTATGTGCCAAGCCTTTATTCTCAGAATAACACTCTGAGGTAAGTGGTGTAGTTAACATATTTTACATGAAAAGATTCTAAAGTACAGTGAAATTAAGAACCTCTCTTCTCTCCAGAGCCCAAGTTATTTTTCTGAGGTCCTACAATGTTACATGTTAATTTTATAACTCAAGAAGCAAGATAAAAGAATAGTTATAAGTGAGAACTTTGGCTCCATATCCTAATGCTACCACTTCCTAGTTGTGTGACAATTGAAGCAAAATTTATTTGCTTCAATTTTCTCATCTGGGAAATGTAAAAAATAATAATCCTAGTAATATGACTTTATCAGAATGAAATGAGTTGATACATTTATAGTGGTCAGAACAGTTCCTGGTGTATACTAAGTCCTACTTAGTTTTAGATTGCATATACTACTACTACGCTTTATTTAATTACTTGTCTTCCTTTATATTTTTGTTCACTTCTCAGACAAACGCACATTTTTCTTGTTTTTTTTTAACTTCTCTTCTTTCAGTTACATTGTCATAGAAACTATATATCATAAATTTTGGTGAGGCTATAATGTAAAAAATTGTACAATTTTTTTCATTGTTTTGGGGGTTGTGGGGAAGAGATGTTTCTGGTATTTTAAATTTTGAGTTCTGCTTCTTCAATTTAGTGGATATTTTCACAAGTTTCATACTAAATATGGAAAACTTTTTCAGTATTTTTCCCTAAAGAAAAGGTGAGACAATTCTTTGGTTGTTTCAATTTCTGGGTATAATGATTAATATAATAGTCTGCCTTCTCATTGGTAAAATGAGAACCTTAAAAATTGCCTCATAGAGTTCATGTGAGAAATAAATGAGATCATATATATAAAATGCTCAATGTAATTGCCAACCTATTTTAAATAATTAATAAATGTTAGATTTTAATTATTATGTTAGAAAACTCCTTTAAATTTTAGGTTAGAGTTCTAGTTATTAAAACAATAATGTCTTAAAAGTGGTGAAAAAAGTACTAAATGTTTGGAAAATTCTAACAGAATTTGTTTTTTTCTATAAGATTCTACTGTGTTGGCCGGGCGCGGTGACTCAAGCCTGTAATCCCAGCACTTTGGGAGGCCGAGACGGGCGGATCACGAGGTCAGGAGATCGAGAGACGATCCCGGCTAACACGGTGAAACCCCGTCTCTACTAAAAAAATACAAAAAAATAGCCGGGCGAGGTGGCGGGCGCCTGTAGTCCCAGCTACTCGGGAGGCTGAGGTAGGAGAATGGCGTAAACCCGGGGCGGAGCTTGCAGTGAGCTGAGATCCGGCCACTGCACTCCAGCCTGGGTGACAGAGCAAGACTCCGTCTCAAAAAAAAAAAAAAAAAAAAAAAAAAGATTCTACTGTGTTAGGAAAACCTTGTTCAAGCCTAACATGTGGCATAGTTTGTTTCCTTCCTAATACTCCACAGCTTCAATATAGGAAACTACAATTTTTGAACAGGCCCCTAGACTGCCGCTGTAGGCCTTTGGTTGCTAGAGCAGGCAGGATTCTAAAAGTTGTTCTCCTCCTCCTGTTCTATGCAGATCTGCTCAGACAGTTTACTAACAATTTGGGAACCACTAACTGAGAGAGGCAGAATCAGATGCATACTAGTAGAATAAATTTTTTAACACCCAAAGACTAGTTAAGACTATTCTGGGAAAGGATGTAAATGGAGGTGGAAAAGTAACTCACATTGAAGCAGGAGGAATGAGGAAGGTAAAATTTGGGAGTATCAGGATCCCCAAAATGAAAGGTGGAAGATGAAACCTTTCATTATAAAGATCAGAGAGCTAGCGCAAGCTTGTGATGTGTGTGAAATGAAGAAATTTGAATGTGGAAACCGAAACCACCTACTACAACGCCCTCTAATTGCCATATACCTGTGGAAAATATGCAAACCTTACACATGTTTTTGATATTATACTTTAAGTTCTAGGGTACATGTGAACAATGTGAAGGTTTGTTACATGTATACATGTGCCATGATGGTGTGCTGCACCCATTAACTCGTCGTTTACATTAGATGTATCTCCTAATGCTATCCCTCCCCCCTTCCCCAACTCCACAACGGGCCCCAGTATGTGATGTTCCCCTTCCTTTGTCCAAGTGTTCTCCTTGTTCAATTCCCACCTATGAGTGAGAACATGCAGTGTTTGTTTTTCTTGTCCTTGCAATAGTTTGCTGAGAATGATGGTTTCCAGCTTCATCCATGTCCCTACAAAGGACATGAACTCATCCTTTTTTATGGCTGCATAGTATTTCATGGTGTATATGTGCCACATTTTCTTAATCCAGTCTGTCACTAATGGACATTTGGGTTGATTCCAAGTGTTTGCTATTGTGAATAGTGCATGTGTCTTTATAGCAGCATGATTTATAATCTTTTGGGTATATACCCAGTAATGGGATGACCGGGTCAAATGGTATTTCTAGTTCTAGATCCTTGAGGAATCTCCACACTGTTTTCCACAATGGTTGAACTAGTTTACAGTCCCACCAACAGTGTAAAAGTGTTCCTATTTCTCCACATCCTCTCCAGCACCTGTTTCCTGACTTTTTAATTATCGTCATTCTAACTGGTGTGAGATGGTATCTCATTGTGGTTTGAATTTGCATTTCTCAGATGGCTAGTGATGATGAGCATTTTTTCATGTCTGTTGGTTGTGTAAATGTCTTCTTTTGAGAAGTGTCTATTCATATACTTTGCCCACTTTTTGATGGGGTTGTTTGTTTTTTTCTTGTAAATTTGTTGGGGTTGTTTGTTTTTTTCTTGTAAATTTGTTTGAGTTCTTTGTAGGTTCTGGATATTAGCCCTTTGTCAGATGAGTAGATTGCAAAAATTTTCTCCCATTCTGTAGGTTGCCTGTTTACTCCGATAGTAGTTTCTTTTGCTGTATAGAAGCTCTTTAGTTTAATTAGATCCCATTTGCCAATTTTTGCTTTTGTTGCCATTGCTTTTGGTGTTTCATACATGAAGTCCTTGCCCATGCCTATGTCCTGAATGATATTGCCTAGGTTTTCTTCTAGGGTTTTTATGGTTTTAGGTCTAACATTTAAGTCTTTAATCCATCTTGAATTAATTTTTGTATAAGGTGTAAGGAAAGGATCCCGTTTCAGCTTCCTATGTATGGCTAGCCAGTTTTCCCAGCATGATTTATTAAATAGGGAATCCTTTCCTCATTTCTTCTTTTTATGAGATTTGTCAAAGATCAGATGGTAGTCGATGTGTGGTATTATTCCTGAGGACTCTGTTCTGTTCCATTGGTGTATATCTCTGTTTTGGTACCAGTACCATGCTGTTTTGGTTACTGTAGCCTTGTAGTATAGTTTGAAGTCAGGTAGTGTGATGCCTTCAGCTTTGTTCTTTTGGCTTAGGATTGTCTTGGCAATGCGGGCTCTTTTTTGGTTCCATGTGAACTTTAAAGTAGTTTTTTCCAATTCTGTAAAGAAAGTAATTGGTAGCTTGATGGGGATGGTATTAAATCTATAAATTACTTCGAGCAGTATGGCCATTTTCAGGTTATTGATTCTTCCTATCCATGAGCATGGAACGTTCTTCCATTTGTTTGTGTCCTCTTTTATTTCGTTGAACAGTGGTTTGCAGTTCTCCTGGAAGAAGTCCTTCACATCCCTTGTAAGTTGGATTCCTAGGTATTTTATTTTCTTTGAAGCAATTGTTAATGGGAGTTCATTCATGATTTGACTCTCTTTTTGTCTGTTATTGGTGTATAAGGATGCTTGTGATTTTTGCACATTGATTTTGTAACCTGAGACTTTTCTGAAGTTGCCTATCAACTTAAGGAGATTTTGGGCTGAGATGATGGGGTCTTCTAAATATACAATCATGTCATCTGCAAACAGGGATTATTTGACTTCCTCTTTTCCTAATTGAATGCCCTTTATTTCTTTCTCCTGCCTGATAGCCCTGGCCAGAAGTTCCAACATTATGTTGAATAGGAGTGGTGAGAGAGGGCATCCCTGTCTTGTGCCAGTTTTTAAAGAGAATGCTTCCAGTTTTTGCCCATTCAGTATGATATTTGCTGTGGGATTGTCATAAATAGCTCCTATTATTTTGAGATATGTACCATCAATACCTAATTTATTGAGAGATTTTAGCATGAAGGACTGTTCAATTTTGTCAAAGGCCTTTTCTGCATCTATTGAGATAATCATGTGGTTTTTGTCTTTGGCTCTGTTTATATGCTGGATTATGTTTATTGATTTGTGTATGTTGAACCAGCCTTGCATCCCAGGGGTGAAGCCCACTTGATCATGGTGGATAAGCTTTTTCATGTGCTGCTATATTCATTTTGCCAGTGTTTTATTGAAGATTTTTGCATCAATGTTCATCAGGGATATTGGTCTAAAATTCTCTTTTTTGTTGTTGTGTCTCTGCCAGGCTTTGGTATCAGGATGATGCTGGCCTCATAAAATGAGTTAGGGAGGATTCCCTCTTTTTCTATTGATTGGAATAGTTTCTGAAGGAATGGTACCAGCTCCTCCTTGTACCTCCGGTAGAATTTGGCTGTGAATCCGTCTGGTCCTGGGCTTTTTTTGGTTGGTAGGCTATTAATTATTGCCTCAATTTCAGAGCCTGTTTTTGGTCTATTCAGGGATTCAACTTCTTCCTGGTTTAGTCATGGGAAGGTATATGCGTCCAGGAATTTATCCATTTCTTCTAGATTTTCTAGTTTATTTGCATAGAGCTGTTTATAGTATTCTCTGAGGGTAGTTTGTATTTCTGTGGGATCGGTGGTGATATCCCCTTTATTATTTTGTATTGCGTCTATTTGTTTCTTCTCTCTTTTCTTCTTTATTAGTCTTGCTAGTGGTCTATCAATTTTGTTGATCTTTCCAAAGAACCAGCTTCTGGATTCATTAATTTTTTGAAGGTTTTTTTGTGTCTATCTCCTACGGTTCTGCTATGATCTTAGTTATTTCTTGCCTTCTGCTAGCTTTTGAATGTATTTGCTCTTGCTTCTCTAGTTCTTCTACTTGTGATGTTAGGGTGTCAATTTTAGATCTTTCCTGCTTTCTATTGTGGGCATTTAGTACTATAAATTTCCCTCTACACGCTGCTTTAAATGTGTCCCAGAGATTCTGGTATGTTGTGTCTTTGTTCTCATTGGTTTCAAAAAACATCTTTATTTCTGCCTTCATTTTGTTATGTACCCAGTAGTTATTCAGGAGCAGGTTGTTCAGTTTCCATGTAGTTGAGCGGTTTTGATTGAGTTTCTTAATCCTGAGTTCTAGTTTGATTGCACTTTGGTCTGAGAGACAGTTTGTTATAATTTCTGTTCTTTCACATTTGCCGAGGAGTGCTTTACTTCCAACTATGTGGTCAATTTTGGAATAAGTGCGATGTGGTGCTGAGAAGAATGTATATTCTGTTGATTCGGGGTGGAGAGTTCTGTAGATGTCTATTAGGTCTGCTTGGTGCAGAGTTGAGTTCAATTCCTGGATATCCTTGTTAAGTTTCCGTCTCATTGATCTGTCTAATATTGACAGTGGGATGTTAAAGTCTCCCATTTTTATTGTGTGGGAGTCTAAGTCTCTTTGTAGGTCTCCAAGGACTTGCTTTATGAATCTGGTTGCTCCTGTATTGGGTGCATATATATTTAGGATAGTTAGCTCTTCTTGTTGAATTGATCCCTTTACCGTTATGTAATGGCCTTCTTTGTGTCTTTTGATCTTTTTTGATTTAAAGTCTGCTTTATCAGAGACTAGGATTAAAACCCCTGCCTTTTTTGTTTTCCATTTGCTTGGTAGATCTTCCTCCATCCCTTTATTTTTTGCTTATATTTGTCTCTGCATGTGAGATGGGTTTCCTGAATACAGCACACTGATGGGTCTTGAGTCTTTATCCAATTTGCCAATCTGCGTATTTTAATTGGAGCATTTAGCCCATTTACATTTAAGGTTAATATTGTTCCGTACGAATTTGATCCTGTCATTATGATGTTAGCTGGTTATTTTGCTTATTAGTTGATGCAGTTTCTTCCTATCATCAATGGTCTCACAATTTGGCTCGTGTTTGCAGTGGCTGGTACCAGCTGTTCCTTTCCATGTTTAGTGCTTCCTTCAGGAGTTCTTGTATGGCAGGCCTGGTGGTGACAAAATCTCTCAGCATTTGCTTGTCTTATGAAGCTTAGTTTGGCTGGATATGAAATTCTGGGTTGATTGTTCTTTTCTTTAAGAATGTTGAATATTGGCCCCCATTCCCTTCTGGCTTGTAGAGTTTCTGCTGAGAGAGCAGCTGTTAGTCTGATGGGCTTCCCTTTGTGGGTAACCTGACCTTCCTCTCTGGCTGCCCTTAACATTTTTTCCTTCATTTCAACTTTGGTGAATCTGCAAATTATGTATCTTGGAGTTCCTCTTCTCAAGGAGTATCTTTGTAGTGTTCTCTGTATTTCTTGAATTTGAATGTTGACCTGCCTTGCTAGGTTGGGGAAGTTCTCCTGGATAATATCCTGCAGAGTGTTTTCCTTCTTGATTCCGTTCTCCCCATCACTTTCAGGTACACCAAGCAGATGTAGATTTGGTCTTTTCACATAGTCCCATATTTTCCTGGAGGCTTTGTTCATTTCTTTTTACTGTTTTTTTTTTGCTAAACTTGTCTTCTCACTTCATTTCATTCATTTGATCTTCAATCACTGATACCCTTTCTTCCAGTTGATTGAATCAGTTACTGAAGCTTGTGCATTTGTCCCGTAGTTCTCGTGCCATGGTTTTCAGCTCCATCAGGTCATTTAAGGACTTCTCTACATTTCTTATTCTAGTTAGCCATTTGTCTAATCTTTTTTCAAGGTTTTTAGCTTCTTTGCGCTGGGTTCCAACTTCTTCCTTTAGCTCAGAGAAGTTTGATCGTCTGAAGCCTTCTTCTCTCAATTCGTCAAAGTCATTCTCCATCCAGCTTTGTTTCGTTGCTGGTGAGGAGCTGCGTTCCTCAGGAGGGGGAGAGGTGCTCTGATTTTTAGAATTTTCAGCTTCTATGCTCTGTTTTTTTCCCCAACTTTGTAGTTTTATCTATCTTTGGTCTTTGATGACGGTGACGTACAGATAGGGTTTTGGTGTGAATGTCCTTTCTGTTTGTTAGTTTTCCTTCTAACAGTCAGGACCCTCAGCTGCAGGTCTGTTGGAATTTGCTGGAGGTCCACTCCAGATGCTGGTTGCCTGGGTATCAGCAGCAGAGGCTGCAGAACAGCAAACATTGCTGAACAGCAAATGTTGCTCCTGATCATTCCTCTGGAAGCTTCATCTCAGAGGGGTTCCCAGCTGTGTGAGGTGTCAGTCTGCCCCTACTGGGTGTGCTTCCCAGTTAGGCTACTTGGGGGTTAGGGACCCACTTGAGGAGGCAGTCTGTTCATTCTCAGATCTCAAACTTCATGCTGGGAGAACCACTACTCTCTTCAAAGCTGTCAGGCAGGGACATTTAAGTCTGCAGAAGTTTCTGTTGCCTTTTGTCTGGCTGCTGCCTTTTGTCTGGCTATGCCCTGCCCCCAGAGATGCAGTCTACAGAGGCAGGCAAGCCTCCTTGAGCTGCAGTGGCCTCCACCCAATTTGAACTTCCAGGCTGCTTTGTTTGGTACTCCAGCCTCAGCAATGGCGGGCACCCCTCTGCCAACCTCGCTGCTGCCTTGCAGTTCAATCTCATACTGCTGTGCTAGCAATGAGCGAGTTTCTGTGGGCATGGGACCCTCCAAGCCCATCATGGGATATAATCTCCTGGTGTGCCATTTGCTAAGACCATTGGAAAAGCACAGTATTAGGGTGGGAGTGACCCATTTTCCATGTGCTGTCTGTCACAGCTTCCCTTGGCTAGGAAAGGGAATTCCCTGACATCTTTGCTTCCCAGGTGAGGTGACGCCTTGCCCTGCTTTGGCTCATGCTCTATGGGCTGCACTCACTGTTCTGAACCCGCCGTTTGACAAGCACCAGTGAGATGAATCCAGTACCTCAGTTGAAAATGCAGAAATTGCCAGTCTTCTGCGTTGCTTACACTGGGAGCTGTAGACTGCAGCTGTTACTATTTGGTCATCTTAGAACCACCCCTCTCAAGACCTTTTACGTCTCATGGAGCAGTGAATGTTGGATTTGTATACTTAACATGGGATGAAAAACCTCACAGCATGCACAAAGTGGACTTGAGCAATGATAGTTGAAAACTCTTCTATAGTCCTAAGCAAGCGTAGACATAGGCTACCGTTGCCACTAGCAATTTCCTCTTTTATAAATGATGGTGAGACAGTGTATTCAAGATAAAGAAGAGCAGCATTATGATCCAGTGACAATCAAAATGGAAATATAGATATATAGATACAATCATGAAAAGGTTAGTATGAAAAGACACCATTTTCATTGTTGCTATATCCAATGCATTCTGGATTTCCCTTTAAAATATAGTGCTTGGAAATAATTAAAAATAATATTTGCTTTTTAAAATGAAAATAATACTAACTTTGACTCTCTAAACTGAGATTCTGATGATTTGATGTACAATGTCATGATAATTTGAAATTACTTTAAGATATAAATTAATGCAGAGAGCAGAAAGTTGTATAAATTTATGGAAGGACACATAATCATATATATCACATGTTATATATTATGTTCAATATAACTAAAGGTTATAATTTTACACAAAGGTCCATACATAATAGGAAATATTTTAAATATTAAACTTTTATCTACTGTTTATGTTTTAAAGCTAAGAATATAGTAATTAAAAATTAAATTACATAAAACAAATATTAGGTCTCAAGTAATATAAAAATCAAAGAGCAGTAATAGAAAAATTTATTACTGTGATTAAATACTTGAATGTACAAAACTTAACCTTTTTAAAACCTACTATGGGGATACATAAGATAGAATATGTTTTTATTATTGCTTTTGATTGCTTAATGGCTAATGGTAATACTTCATTAATTCTAGTCTAGGATACAGAAAATGGCTTCCAAGATTGCTGTCCAAGTAAAATGTTAAGTGAAGAATTAGCTTTTGATGGCTATCTATAACGTAGAGAAAATATACACATTTCTATTGCTTAGTTAAAATAATATAGCCACCATGAAGACCAAAATACAACTTTAAAATCAATCAATTTTTTTTAAAAAAGTATGTTTGCAGTATATACTCTGAAATTGGATTTCTCAAATAGGAATGATAATCCCAAAAAAGGACAGCAATTGCATTTATTGATAATTAGTCACCATATAAATTGTCTATTTTAAAAAATACAAAGGTATATAGCCCCTTCACTTATTTTCTTTTTTTTGTAATTGTCCTTCTCACTATATTTTGCAAGAAAATATTACTGACAGGTCATGGCCTATCCAAACGTAAATTCTGCTTACATTAAAACTATAATCATGCTGTAGCCCCAGATAACATCACTAGAGAAATAATTTTCAGCTCTCATGAAAGTTTCCCACTAGGAGCATGAAAAGGCTGTTGGTCATAAAAAATTAGATTGTCTTCATTCAACTATCTATCCATCTATTCATCCACTCATCTATTGTTTCATCAAACGTGTATCAAGCCCTTACTATATTTAAGGTAGCACAAAGGTCTTAGGAATATTATATCCTGTCTTTTAAGAGTTTACAGGGGTGTTCAATCTTTTGGCTTCCTTGCTCCACATTGGAAGAATTGTCTTAAGCCACACATAAAATACACTAATAGAATCTACTAATTTTTCTAAAAGGTTTGCTTTAACGACCACTAGTCAATTCATATATTTATGCAAATCTGGATTTGTTAAAGCTTAGGCAAATATACAAATGCATATATATATATTTTTTTCCCAGCTGAAGAAAGATTTTCATTCTTGTTAATATCATATTATTAGCAATTCAGTTGGGAGAGAGGAGTATCATCTTCCTGACCTCTTGTTTTTCATGGAGGAAATTCAGCAATATTGACACATCTACCTCTTTTTTCACTCTCATTGTCTCCTTCCAATGGTAGAAGTGACTTTTCAGATTGATGAGTTTGGTAAAAGAAATGGAGCATGATCCACTGAATCTCTATCGTGTATTTTTCACATTTACCTGCTCACAAAAAGTATGTGTTGTAACCTGCTCTCTGACATGGGACAGATTCTGGACCTGTTGGAGCCTGAGGTTGTCCTACTATGCTGTGATTGGGTACATAATAAGTATTTTACAATGCTTTGTCAATGGAGTGGGCTTCAATTATGTTCACTGTTTTGTTGGAGCAATACAAAATCTAACATATCAAGAATTAGAAAATCTACGTTCTAGGTCTTTACTTGTCAATTTTTGGGCAAACCGTATACCTAATTATTCGACTCAAGTTTTTTAGTCTCTCTTTGTGTGAACACTTTGAAGAAATATGTTTAAACATGTAGTACTTATATATACTATCTCAATTTGTAATGTGTATTTTTAAAATATATGATATGGTTTGGCAGTGTCCCCATCCAAATCTCATCTTGAATTGTAGTTCCCATAATTCCCACATGTCATGGGGGAGACCCGGTGGGAGGTAATTGAATCATGGGGACGGTTACCCTCAAGATGTTCTTGTGATAGTGAGTGAGTTCTCACGAGATTCGGTGGTTTTATAAGGGGCTATCCCCACTTTGCTCTGTACTACTATCTCCTTCCTCCATGTGAAGAAAAGCGTGTTTGCCTCCCCTTCCACCAAGATCATAAGTTTCCTCAGGCCTCTCCAGCCATGCTGTACTGTGAGTCAATTAAACTTCTTTCCCTTATAAATTACCTGATCTTGGGTATTTCTTTATTAGCAGCATGAGAATGGACTAATACAATATACTAAGATTTAATAAGGGGAATGTGATAGATAATTCACAGGAATTGTTCAACATAATCCTCACAACTTGCATATGGCCTTTTTATAGTTTGCATATAGCCATTTCTATTTTTTCTGCTTATTTGTTAATTTATTTGACTTGATTTAGAAATAGTTACAGCTTCTTAGAAAAATTACAAATATAGGACAATTTGATTTTTTTCCCAAACTGCTTCAGATTAAGTTGCCAATATAATGATCCAAACACTTCAGTGTGTATTTCCTACAAGGACATTTTCTTATGTCACAGCTATATGACTAACGAAGCTAGCTATAGTACCATCTAGTTCTGAAAGGCCATTCAAGTTTTGCTAGTTTAGATGCATGCTTTGCATTGAGATGTCATGTCTTTTACATCTCCATCTATTTGGAATGATTCATTAGTCTTCCTTTGAATTTGTTAGTATTTCCTTGAATAGTCCTTTGGAAATACAGACAACATTGAAAATTATAGTTATTTGTAGAATGTCCCTCAATTTAGACTTATCTGATGCCTACAAATGGTTAGGTTCAAATGATGTGTCTTTGGCAGGAACATGACCTTTGTGATAATGTAGTCATCTCCTTGCATCGTATCAGGTGGCATAGGATTTTGAATTGGTATATAATTAATCAGTTATCTTTGATTGTTTTATTAAGGTACTGTCTGCCATGATTCACCACAGAAAATATTTGTATTCTCTTTGGAAGTTAATAAATATTTGGTGGCAAAGTGCTTTAAAGTTATATAAATATCAAATTTTAAATCAGTAATTTATTTAAATGAATATGGACTCTGGGTTCCTATTTAATCAATTGGTTATGACCTAATTTAATTATTATTTTAAAAAATGCTTGTGTTTTGCTAGATTTGGCCAGTAAAAAGCCCCTTCTAGTTGAACTCTGTGTCCTTTCAACATGTTTACAACTTTCTTTGAGTATTTCATTACTTCCTGGCTCAATAACATGTTCCTAGATAGCTCAGACTACCCTTGCCCCAGCTCTTAAATCAATCTTTTCTCCAAAGAACCATGGTTTATTTTAGTGGAAAATATTTGGAAAATTTCATGGTTTGTGGGTTACTGCTGGTCCCCAATACTCTCAATGGATAAAGGTACAGGATATATGTAAATATACACACAAAAAAATTCATAAACATATGCATACATTTAAATCTATATTCATTTTCAAAATTGCCTTTATATTGAAATCTGTAAGTTCACATTAATACCTTCACTCAGATCTAACACCAACTGTTCATTATAGTTTTCAATATTTGTAACTTTAATTATTTCTGAGACTCCTCCAAAGAAAGAAAATGGTCTCCTTTTATCCCTAATATATTTATATAATATATTACTTAGTGCATTTGCTTAATTCCCCTGCAGGTATTCAAATCTTCCATTGCCGCTACTCTTCCCAGCAAGACTGCTCTTAACTCCCTGTCTGGATGCCAACAGCTTATTAATGTGACACCCTGCTTTTTCTATGCTCTTCTCATTCTGAGTTCTGGCTGCCCTCCTGCTTGCCCCTCTTGGGCACCTTATTTATTTATTTATTTATTTATTTATTTATTTATTTATTTGAGACAGAGTCTTGCTCTGTCTTCAGGCTGGAGTGTCTAGCCTCACTACGACCTCGGCTCACTGAAACCTCCGCCTCCCGGATTCAAGCGATTCTCCTGTCTCAGCCAACTGAGTAGCTGGGATTTCAGGCGCAGGCCACTACGCCTGGCTAATTTTTGTATTTTTAGTAGAGACAGGGTTTCACCATGTTGGCCAGAATGGTCTCGATCTCTTGAGCTCGTGATCCGCCCGCCTTGGCCTCCCAAAGTGTTGGGATTACAGGCATGAGCTACCACGCCCAGCCTTGGGCACCTTCTTTATTATGCTCAGATTCAAGTCTGGGTGGCCTTTACCATCCCATTACAGGCTTTGATAACCTGTACTGGGCCACTCTGCTTATAGTCTCTAGTCTCTCCTCATCCACATTCTCTCCTCAATCTCCTCCAATAGCCACACACACACACTTTCACTGAGTGCGAGCATTAGCTGTTACTATTATTATTATTTCAACCAGATGAGTGGAGGTGCCTATACTGAACCATACATTTCCCTTGCCCTGCAGCTTAGGTGCTTACTACTTATATTACCTCCAACTGATCTTGACTAGATAATATCATCAGATTGTTCTCTATTTTCTAAAACCCTTAACTAATTGTCCTTAATTTCTTAACCCTTCAATATTCTATCAGAAATAACATATTAAACATTTTTGTTCAGAATTAATTATTGAGCTCCGCTTTGCCCTGTTCACCATTCATTCATTCCACATGTATTTATCCAGTGCCAGCTGTGTCCTGGTCACTACTTAAGGTACTATAAATACAACTGTAAGCAGGATCAGCATTTCCTGAGTTCTCATTGCATTTACATTTAGGTGGATTGGCAGATGATAAACAAATATATACAAAAATTGTTCATATGGTAATAATGTAACATAAATAAAGAATGGTAAAAACTCCTGTTCTTGAAGTCTTCAGAGTTTGAAGCTGCCTGGTGAATTTACACCTTACCTAATTGATTACATGTTTGATAAAAGCACTCTTGGTTTACTCTTTCTGTCCAAACTTAGATTATTACTCTCATGCCTGGGGGGATTGAATGTTGGTAGTACATATTATGGGTCTTGATTACTTTTAATTTTTATATAATAATTTCCTCATTGCTCATAGTAACATGAATATTGATGTTGGATAAAAGAGGACTGCTTTTGTGACTCAATTTTATTGATTTTTTTACTTTCAAAAATATTTCTTTATATTTTAGATATGCCTCCGGAATACAGCATATAGATTGGTTTTAGCTTGTTATCCAAACCTCGTCTATATTTGAAGCATTATTTAATGTAATTCTAATATTTTGAGGATTAAGTCTAACATCTTACTCATGCCTCTTGATTTTCTAGTGTTTATGTTTCTTTTTCTCTCTTTCTTAAACTTTTCTTTTAAATGTTTTGAAAATTATTGAGTTTGCTCTCTTCCAATATGATACACAGACAACCATAAACTCTCCTTTCTCCCTGCTCCTGGCATTTGTGTATCAAATCTCTCAAAATTTGATACCAGAATATATAGCTATTGATTTACACATTATTATTTATATAGAATTACCAACACATTTTACATTTTGGTGTTTCTAAAATTTGCATTTCCAAAATTTCACTTAGGATGTGTGTGAGCACACACATATATGCATACACACACACACACACACACATACACTTTTAATTATTGTAGCTACAAAGTAGTTGTGTATATTTATGGGTTACATGTTTTTTGTTTGTTTGTTTGTTTGTTTGTTTTTTGAGACGAAGTTTCACTCTTGGTGCCCAGGCTGGAGTGCAATGGCACAATCTCGGCTCACTGCAACCTCCGCCTCCTGGTTTCAAGTGATTCTCCTGCCTCAGCTTCCCAAGTAGCTGGGATTACAGGCATGCACCACCATGCCCTGCTAATTTTGTATTTTTAGTAGAGAGGGGGTTTCTCCATGTTGGTCAGGCTGGTCTAGATTCCTGACCTCAGGTGATCGGCCCACCTCAGCCTCCCAAAGTGCTGTGATTACAGGGGTGAACCACCGTGCCCGGCCAGTATATTTTGATACAGGCATAAAATGCATAATAATTGCATCAGGACCAATGGGATATCTATCATATCAAACATTGATCCTTCATGCTGCAAACAATCCAATTATAATATTTTAGTGATTTTAAAATGAATAATCAAATTAGTTTTGACTATAGTCACCCTGTTGTGCTATAAAATAATAGGTCTTCTTCATTGTTTCTAAATATGTTTTTGTACACATTAGCAGTCCCCACTTCCCTTCTGCTTCCTGCAGCACCATTCCCAGACTTTGATAACCTCCCTATTCTCTGTCTCCATCAGTTCAACTGTTTTGAACTCATTTGAGTGAGAACGTGTGATCATGTGATGTTTGTCCTTTTCTGCCTTGCTTATTTCACTTAAAATAAAACATCGAATTTTGTCCATGTCATTGCAAAAGACAGGACTTCATGATTTTTTAATCACTGAATAGTACTCCATTGTGTATAAGTACTATATTTTCTTTATCTATTTATCTGTTGAGGGACAGTTAGGTTGCTTCCAAATCCTGGCTATTCTGAACACTGCTGCAACAAGCATGGGAGTGCAGACATCTCTTTGATATGCTGATTTGCTTTTGTGGGGGGTATATGCCTAGTAGTGGAATTACTGGATCCTATGGTAGCTCTATTTTTAGTCTTGTGAGTAATCGCCAAACTATTCTTCATAGCGGTTGTATGAATTTACATTCCCACCAACAGTATACAAGAATTTCCTTTTCTCTACATCCTCTCCAACATTTGTTATTGCTTGAATTTTGTATACATGCCATTTTAACTGGAATGTGATGATATCTTACTGCAGTTTCGGTTTGCATTTCACTGATGGTCAATTATGTTAGGCACCTTTTCATATGCCTGTTTGACATTTGTATCTCTTCTTCTGAGAAATGCCTGTTAAGATGTTCTGTCCAGTTTTAAATCAGATTATTAGATATATTTCCCATAGAGTTGTTTGAGCTCCTTATATATTCTGTTTTCTTGTCCCTTGTCAGATGGGTAATTTTCAAATATTTTCTCCCATTCTGTGGGTTGTTTCTTCACCTTCTTGATTGTGTCCTTTGCTTTGCAGAAGCTTTTTAACTTGATATGATTCTATTTGTCCAGTTTTGCTTTAGTTGCTTGTGTTTGTGTGGTATTACTAAAAAATCTTTGCCCAGTCGAATGTCCTGGACACTTACCCCAAGTTTTCTTGTAGTAGTTTCATAGTTTTCAGCCCTAGATTTAAGTCTTTAATCCATTTTTATTTGACTATTGCATATGGTGACAGACAGGGGTCTAGTTTCATTCATTGGCATGTGGATATCCAGTTCTCCCAGCACCATTTATTGAACAGACCATTCTTTCCTCAATGTATGTCTTGATACCTTTGTCAAAAATGAAGTTACTGTGGGTGTGTGGATTTGTTTTTGGATCCTCTATTCTGTTCCATCGTTTATTTGTCTGTATGCCAGTACCATGGTGTTTTGGTTACTATAGCTCTGTAGTATAATTTGAAGGTAGGTAATGTGATCCTTCTTTTTGCTTAAGGTAGTTTTGGACATTCTGGGTCTTTCGTGGTTCTATATTCATGTTAGGACTATTTTTTTCTATTTCTGTGAAGAATGTCATTGGTATTTAATAGGCATTTCTTTCAGCTTGTAGATTGTTTAGGTTAGTATGGACATTTTAACAATATTGATTCTTCCAATTAATGAACATGGAATATCTTTTCATTTTGTTATGTCTTCTTCAATTTCTTGCATCAATGTTATACAGTTTTCATTGTAGAGATCATTCACTCTTCTTTGGTTAGGTAAATTCCTAGATATTTTATTTTATTGTAGCTATTGTAAATGAGATTACTTTCTGGAATTCTTTTTCAGATTTGTTAGCTATTGGCTTGTAGAAATGCTACTGATTTTTATATGTTGATTTTGAATCCTGCAACTTTACTGAATTTATCGATTCTAATAGTTTTGTTGGTGGAGTCATTAGGTTTTTCCAAATATAAAATTATCCCTTTTGCAGACAAGGATACTTTGACTTTTTTCTTTCAAATTTGGATGCCGTTTACTTCTTTCTCTTGTGTGAACACTCTAACTAGAATTTCCAGTACTATTCTGAATAACAGTGGAGAAAGTGGGCATTCTTGTGATCCTGATCTTGAGGAAAGTCTTTCAGTATGATACTAGCTATGAGTATGGCATGCATGGCTTTTATTATGTTGAGTACATTCCTTTTATAACAAAGCCAGTTTATTGAGGGTTTTATCATAAAGGAATGTTGAATTTTATTAAATGCTTTTCAACATCAATTGAAATGATCATATGTTTTTTATCCATTCAGTTGTTACAATGTATCACATGACTTTATTTGCATATGTTGTACATTCCTTGAATCCCTGGGATAAATCAAACTTATTCATGACAACTGATCTTTTAAATGTGTTGTTGAATTTGGTTTGCTAGTATTTCTTTTTTGTTTTTGTTTTTATTTTGAGATGGCGTCTTGCTCTGTCACCCAGGCTGGAGTGCAGTGGTGAGATCTCTGCTCACTGCAAGCTCCACCTCCTGGGTTCACGCCATTCTCCTGCCTCAGCCTCCTGAGTAGCTGGGACTATAGGGGCCCACCACTACGCCTGGCTAATTTTTTGTATTTTTAGTAGAGACAGGGGTTTTACCATGTTAGCCAGGATGGTCTCAATCTCCTGACCTAATGGTTCACCCACCTTGGCCTCCCAAACTGCTGAGATTACAGGAGTGAGCCACTGTGCCCAACTGGTTTGCTAGTATTTTTACATCAACATTGATCAGAGATAACGGCCTGCGGTTTTCTTTTTCTTTCTTTCTTTTTTTTTGATGTGTCTCTCTGTTTTGGGTATCAGAGTAATGCTGGCCTTGTAAAATGAGTTTGGAAGCACTCCCTCCTCCTCCATTTTTTTTTTTGAAACAGTGTGAGTAGGACTGGTTTTAGTTCTTGTTTAAATGTCTGGTAGAATTCAGCAATGAAGCCATTGTGTCTTGAGTCTTTTCTTTGCTGGGAGGTTTTATTTATATGGATCTTCTCTCATTTTTTCTTAATTAGTCTAGCTATAGGTTTGTAAATATTGTTTTCCTTTTCAAAACACATTTTTTGTTTGTTAATCTTTTGTATTGTTTTCTTCATTTCAAATTCATTTATATCTGCTCTAATCTTTATTATTTCTTTTCTCCTACTAATTTTGTGTTTTGATTACTCTCATTTTCTAATTCTTTAAGATGCAACATTAGGTTGTTTATTTAAAGTTTTTCTTCTTTTCTGGTATAGTCGCTTATAGCTATAAACTTCCCTCTTCGTAATGCTTTTACTGTGTCCCATAGGTTTTGGTATGTTGTGTTTCCATTATCATTTGTTTCAAGAAAATTTTTGTTTCCTTATTAATTTCTTTTATTGACCCACTAGTTATTTGGGAGCATATTGTTTAATTTCCATGTGTCCAGTAGTTTCCAAAATTATCCCTGTTATTGATTTGCAGTTTTATTCCATTGTGGCCAGAGATGTTTGATATAACTTCAATTAAAAAAATATTAAAACTTGTTTCATGATGTAACATAAAGTCTATCCAGGAGCATGATCTGTGTGTTGATTGAAAGAATGTGTATTCTGTAGCCATTGGATGAAGTGTTCTGTAATATCTATTAGATTCATTTGGCCTATACTGCAGATTCAGTCTGATGTTTCTTTGTTGATTTTCTGTCTGGAAGATCTTTGAAATGCTGAAAGTGTGGTGTGCAAGTCTCTAGCTATTGCTAGATTATTTTGAGGTCTGTCTCTTCTTTTAGCTCTAATAATACTTGCATTATATGTCCAGGTGCTCCAGTGTTGGGTGCATGTATGTTAACAATTGTTATATCTTTTTGTTAAATTGTCCCCGTTATTATTATGTAATGACTTTTTGTCTCTTGTAGTTTTTGTCTTGAAATCTATTTTGTCTGATGTAAGTATAGCTATTCCTACTTGTTTTTTTTTGTTTTTTGTTTGTTTGTTTGTTTCAATTGGCATGGAATATCTTTTTTTAATCACTTTATTTTCAGTCTATGCATGTCTTTATAGGTGAACTATGTTCCCTGTATGCAACAAATCATTGGGTCTTGTGTTTGTTTTTTCTCCATTCAGCCATTCTATGACTTTTGATTGGAGGATTTAGTCCATTTACATTCAGTGTTATAATTAATAAGGAGTTACTTCTGCCATTTTCTTATTTGTTTCTGGTTGTTTTGTGGTCTTATCGTCTGTCTTTTTTTTCTTCCTGTCTTATTTTTATTGAAGGTGATTTTCTTTGGTTGCATGCTTTAGTTTCTTGCTTTTTATTTTTTATGTATTCATTGCATATTTTTGGATTTGAGGTTACCATGAAGCTTGTAGATACTATCATAATACCCATTTTTATTATTAGTATTGAATATTTAGAGAAAATTAAAATTAATATGTATGCGTGTTTTAAGTTCCAGGGTAATATGCAGGATTTGTAGGTTTGTTACATGGGTAAGTGTGTGCCATGGTGGTTTGCTGCACCTATCAACCTATCACCTAGGTATTAAGTCCAGCATGCATTACCTATTTTTCCTGATGCTCTCCCTGCCCCCACTTCCCACCCCACAGGCCCCAGTATGTGTTGTTCCCCTCCCCATGCCCATCCATGTGTTCTCATTGTTCAGCTCCCACTTATAAACGAGAGCAAGTGGTGCTTTGTTTTTCATTCCTCTGTTAGTTTGCTGAGGATAGTGACTTCCAGCTCCATCCATGGTCCTGCAAAATACATGATTTCCTTCCTTTTCATGACTGCATAGTATTCCATACTAGCCATTATTTTAAGCTGATAATAACACTCTTTTGCATAAAAACTAATAAAAACTCTATATCTCAACATAATCCTTCCACTTTTTAAATTTTGGTAGTTTCTATTCATACCTTACTGCACTGTCTGTGTCTTGAATAGGTTAAATAGTTAACCTGCACGTTACCCTGGAACCTAAACACACAGACACACACACACACACTTTAATTTTAACTTTCTCCAAATCTCCAATAATAATAATAATAATAATGGGTATTAAGATAGTATTTGCAAACCTCATGGTAACCTCAAATCCAAAAATATACAATGAATACACAAAAAATCATAAATAGTTAAAACTTTTGTTTGATCTACCTTTTAGTCATTCTACTTAAGATAAGAACAGTTTGTACTCCACAGTTACAGCGTTTTAGTATTGTATTTTATTCTGTATACTTACTATTACCAGTAAGTTTTGTACCTTTGGATGATTTCTTATTCCTTATTAACATCCTTTTATTTTCTGACTGAAGAATCTAGTATTTCTTGTAGGACAGGTCTGATGATGAAATCCCTTAACTTTTTTTTTTTTTTTTTTTTTGGTCTGGGAAACTATTTCTTCTTCTTGCTTGTAGAATATTTTCACTGGCTGTGCTATTTTATGGTAATTTTTTTTCTTTACTTTAAATACGTCATGCCACTCTCCCCTGGTCTTTAAGATTTCCCCTGAAAAGTCTGCCCTTAGTCATATTGGAGCTAAATTTTATGTTATTTGTTTCTTTTCTCTTGCTGATTTTAGCATCCTTTCTTTATCCTTGATCTCTAAGAGTTCGATTATTAAACCTCATGCAGTAGTCTTCTCTTGGATTAAATCTACTCATTTTTCTATAGCTTTTTTGTACTTGGATATTGATATGTTTCTCTGAGTTTGGGGAATTTCTGTGTTACTATCCCTTTGAAGAAACTTTCTACCCCTATCTCTTTCTCTACCTCCTCCTTAAGGCCAATAACTCTTGGATTTGTCCTTTTGGAGCTATTTTCTAGATCCCATAGGGGTGCTTCATTGTTTTTTATTCTTTTTTCTTTTGTCTGCTTGACCCGTGCATTTTCAAATAGCCTGTCTTCAAGCCCACTAATTCCTTCTTTTGCTTGATCAATTCTGCTTTTAAAATCTCTAATGCATTCTTCAATATATCAATTACTTTTCAAAGCCAGAATTTATGCTCAATTCTTTTTAGTAATTCCCATGTCTTTGTTGAATTTATCTGATCAAATTTCGAATTCCTTCTCTGTGTTGAGTTTATGTTTCCTCAAAACAGTATTTTTAATTCTGTGTCTGAAAGGTCACCAATTTCTGTTTGTCTAGGATTGGTCTCTGGTGACTTATTTGATGAGGTCGTGCTTTCCTGGATGGTCTTGATGCTTGTGGATGTTCATCTGGGACCAGGCATTGAAGAGTTAGGTATTTATTGTAGTCTTTGCCATCTGGCTTACTTGTACCCCTCCTTCTTGGGAAGGCTTTTCAGGTATTCAAAATAATTTAAGTGATGCAGTCTAAGCCATATCTGCATTTGTGAGCACCCCAAGCCTGGTAACACTGTGTTTCTTATAGAATCCTAGAAGTATACCTTTACTGTTTTTGATAAGATTTAGAAGAATTATCTCAATTATTATACAAAGAATCATGTTCTCTTCTCTTACCCTGTCCCAAACAATTGAAGTCTCTATCTGTTCTGAGCCTCCTGGAAGTGGGGGTGGGATGACAAACACACCCCTGTGGCCAACACCACTGGAAGTGTGATGGATCAGATCTGAGGCCAGCAAAGCACTTGCTGCCTCCCAGTGCTCACTTTAACCCCTACCTGGTTACCACTTATGTTTTCACAAAACCCTGGTGCTCTACAATTAGTGGGTGGCAAAACCAGCCACACTTGTGTCCTTCCCTTCAGGGTGGTGAGTTCTCTAAGGCTTTGGGTGGGTCCAGAGGTGCCACTTGGGAGACAGGGACTAGAGAAAAAATCTTAGAAGTCTACCTTGTGTTCCATTGTACTGTGGCTGAACTGGCACTCAAGCCATCAGACAGTCATTCCTCCTCTTTCCTCTCTTTTTATTGTCAGAGGAGCCTCACTCCATGAACACCACCATCACAGGCATATGAGGAGTACTCCCAGGCTACTGCAGATGTTCTCTTCAGGCTCAAGAGACCTTCATTCAGTAGTGGTGAATGCTTTATGACCTAGGACTCATGCTTCAGGGCAGTAGGCTCCCCTGTGGACCACGGCTAGTCCAGAAATGCTGTACAAGGGCCAAGGCCTAGAATTGAGGACCTCAAGAGCCCACTAGGTGATTAACTCCTCTGTGGCTGAGCTGATACCTAAGGTGTAAGACAAAGTTCCCTTTACTTTTCCTTCTGCTTCTATCAAGCAGAAGGAACTTCTTCCCATAGCTACCTAAGCTGGGAATGTGCTGAGTCTCACCTGAAGCCACCAAGTCTTTGAGCCTCACGCAAGGTCCATAGCATACTACCTGGGTAGTATTCAAGGCCCAACGTCTCTTTAGTAAGAAGCTGATGAATCTTGTCAGGACTGGGTCTTTCCCTTCAAGGTAGTATGTTTCCTTCTGGCCCTAGGCGAGTCTATAATTTTTTTCATGGAGCTAGGGCTTGGAATAGGGCCTTCATGATTCTGAGCGGTGTCCTATCTTCCTGTGCCTGAGCTGGTATCCAAGATGCAAGATAAAGTCCTCTCTACCTTTCCCTTTCTTCTTCTCAAGTGAAAGGAAGGAGTGTCTTTTGGGGCTATGAGCTGTGTAACCTGGGGTTGGAGGAAGGGTGGTGCAAGCACTTCCTTAGCCACCATGGTTGTTGTCTTAGTAGGTTGTGTGCCATCCACGTCCATTGGCTCTGAGACTAGCTAAGCATTAGGACTTGCCTAGTAGCTGCCGTCCTTATAGCCTAGACTGCCTTTCAAGTTTATGTGCAGGCCCAGGGCGCTTTTGCCCACATTGTTGATGCTTGCCAGAACTCAAGTTCTGATGGGTAAGATGGGTAATTTCCCTCTGTCTAGGGCCGGTTTAATGTGAGTGAGCATCAGCTGAATTCTGCCTTGTTTTGTTTTTTTCTGTAATGGAGCAGCACTGAATTTTATGCAATGTCTCACAATTGCTGAGCTCTCCCTATCCTAAGTGCATAGATTCTCTCTTCATGTCATGTGGCTGCTGCTTGGTGCTGGGGAATGGGTTGCATTGACTATTCAAGACTGTCTTCCGTACCTTCTTCAGTGCCTCTTTCAGTGATATGAAGTTAAAACCAGGCATTGTGCATGCTCACCTGATTTTTGCATCTTAAAAAGGTGCTTTGTGTGTGTACGCAGCTGTTAAATTGGCTTCCTTGTGGGATTGCGGTATGATTTGTTGAGCCTTCTATTTAGTCATCTTGCTCTGCACCTCTGGAATTCTTTTTAAGCCTCACCCTGCCTTTTATTTATACATCCTGGCAGGCTAGCAAGAAGGCTGTAAGTTTGCCTCTTCCTTTAGTACTGGCAGAAAATTTAAGTTTCTCATGTGTGAAAGTTGTTGTCTAGTTACAACCCCTAGCCATTCTAATGGAGTAAGTGTACTCACCTTGGTTTTGCCTCAGCCAACTATTTGCTCTCACTCATCTATTCCCATGAGTCCTTTGTATGAATAATACACTTTCTCATAAACTCTCTAGGTGTATTACATGTCACCAGACTCCACATCTGAACTGAATTTTGGGTGGAAATCCATTTTGCTTTTTTAGGGGGAAGTGGGTATAAAACAATTGCTTCCGGAAAGTTTTCAGGAAGTTTTTCCTTAAAAATGGTCTCTGCTTTTCCTTCTCTCCTAAACTTTAATAGAATAGCTTTTGGGAGAGTATAATTATTCTCTATCCAGTGTTTTCCATTTAGATAGAGCTCTGAGGTATTAATTGATGTCAACACTTAGGGACAAATGCTCATCTAGGGCTACAAAGAGATTCTATAATTTTTATAAAATTTCAAATCTACTTCTTAAAAATTATTAAAATACATTGAACATTTAAATCCTTACTGCACTGTGAATTTCAAACAGCCCATATAATAACTCCTATAGTATCATCACAAAAGAAACACTCTCATAATTATAACAATCAAAACATTCTATTTGACAGTAACAAAAGTATTGTTTAAAAAATAGTTTAGAATCTTCATACCTATGAAAGTGAACTTCCAAATCCATTTCATGACAAGGGGCAGATTTCTACCTTGCTTCCTCTAGTATCCCCTTTTTTGCCGAGGTCAAGTTGTCTCTTTGAAAGAAATTTTTCTCTATCTTTTTTGATGGTGCACTTCTGAAACTGTTTCCGACCAACTGACTCTCCTACTCCATTTGGAGCCCTTACACCTATGTCATCAGTAAGAAAATAAAGCTGTCAAAGGGGAATCTCCACCAACTGACGTACCAGCTTCCACTTTTGCTCATATCTCCTGCATGTCTTCCTTTATTCCCAAAGAAGTTCTCTACTCTCATCAAAGGCTTCCTTCTGTGCTGTGGGATCCTTGTCTTCCATTAGGAAGGACTTGCCTCCTTCTTTTACCTGTTTTCTCTTCTTCATTCTAAATATTTCCATCTCTGTTAGATAATTTCTATCAACACACAAGCACATTTTCTTATCTCCTCTATTGAACAAAAGAAAACAAAAGGAAAGACATCTTCCTTGACCCAATTACTTTTCTAGCCTATATGTGTATTCACTGCTCTTAACAGTGAAGCTTTGCAAATGCATTGCATTCACTGGGTTCATTATACTCTTCAACCCACTTCAATTAGGTTAGAACCACTCTTGTAAAAATTTCCAATTGTACTTATGATGTCAAATACAATGCATGTCTTTCTGTTGCTTGACTTCAACTGCCTTTAACACAGTTCTCCATACTATATGAGTGACACTGCTCTCATGGCTTTCCAGACTTGGTACTTCCCTACCTTTCCAACCTCAAGTCACCTCTAAATTCAGAATATTTTAGGCTCAGCCATTTCTTACCTTTAAATTATATCAGTATGTAGATGACTTCAAAACTTACTCTCTACCTAAATCCTCTCCACTGGTCTTCAGATTTGTATCAAATTGTCTACCCGAATTTTCTTTTCTTTCTTTCTTTCTTTCTTTCTTTTTTTTTTTTTTTTTTTTGAGACAGAGTCTTACACTGTCACCCAGGCTAGAGTGCAGTGACATGATCTTGGCTCACTGCAACCTCTGCCTCCTGGGTTCAAGTGATTCTCCTTCCTCAGCCTCCTGAGTAGCAGGGACTATAGGCGTACACCACCATGCTCAGCTAATTTTTGTATTTTTAATAGAGACGGGTTTTCACAATGTTGGCCAGGATGGTCTCGATCTCTTGACCTTGTGATCTGCCTGCCTCATCCTCCCAAAGTGCTGGGATTACACGCCTGAGCCACTGGCACCCTGCCGTCTACCTGAAATTTGTACTTGGACACTTTATAGGTGTTTCACTCTTATTAGACCTCGTAGTAGGCAGAATAATGGTCCCCACAAAGAAGTCCATGTTTTAATCCTTATACCTGTAATCATATCACTTTAGATGGCAAAAGAGACTTGAAAGTAGGCTTAAATTAAGATCCTGAAATTGGAGATTATCCTTGATTATCTAAGTGAGCCCAAAGTAATCATAAGCATGTTTATAAGAGGAGGGAATAAGCGTCAAAGTCAGAGAATGTGATGTGATGCTGGAAGATTATTTTCATCTTTTAGATATTTTCTTCCAATTCACTAGCTTTGTTTCGGCCTGTGGCTTATCTGTTACTAAATAGGTAACAATGGTTTTGTTTTGTTTGATTTGTTTTGCTTTATTTCACTTATAGAATTTTATTCTATTTATTATGTTATAATCCTCAGGCACAATCATCAATATACTCTTTTATCTACTTGAATACAGTAAGCATATAAATGTGTCTGTATCTGAAGTCTGTTAATTTATTTTTATTGTTTATTTTTTCTTCTGATTTCTGGTTCTTGTTCTCTGTGGATATGTTTTTGACTTTGATTTTCTTATTATTTTACAGTAAATATTTGCAAAATTGTTTGTAGAATAATTTGAGAGGATTTATATATGTTCCTGCCAGGCACATGACAGCAATAGGAATCTGGGATCACTTGGATGTAATTTCAGTAGTTGAGCTCTGGAGAGGCAGAGATTCAGCTAATGCAAAGGATTATCTAGTTTGATTTGCTTATATTCTGAGAATGTCTCTTTCATGACTCAATCTGAAAAAGAGGAATTTAACAGACTCTTATCTTCTCAGTTCTGGATTCCAGTGTTTCTCCTCCCAGCTACTTTTGGCTGTCAAAAGGACTCTTTCATTCATCCTCTAAGCCACCCAGTGTCAGCAAAAAAAAAAAGAGCTCTAACACTAATACTGGACAGGGCTCCTTGGACTTCTCCTCTACTGGTATCTGACCTATTTATTTTTCATTATCATGGTAGTTGTCTGAGACATTCACACAGATATTTTGTTCAAGTTGTCTTAACTGGAAAGGTAAGAAAATGTTATCTAGTCTACCATGATTAAAAGCAGAATCCATTTTAATGTTCTTAAAATAATTTAATTGATATTTAAATTTTACTACATTCTAAAAAATGACAAGACAATTGAAATGATTTTTGAAGAGTGATTTAAAAATTAATTTTGGGGAAAATGCATCACATATATATTTTTGAATTGGTTCAAAATAGATATGTTCCAAATATAGTCAAATGTCTGTCTTCAGTGAAACCAATAGGTAAAGCAGAAAACAAACTAAATGAAACAGTTTAACGTAACGAACAAAAATAGTAAGGGTAAATGGTGAAGAAAAGAATCATGCGGGCCTTGGAACATGAGAATTGTATCTGAGGATAGATTTCTTCTAGGCACCAATTAATAATGGTCAAGAACATATTAAAACCTCAAGTTGGCCTGAATGTTAGCAAAAGTAGTTAATGTATGGGTATCTTGTAAGAACAATAAGCGGAAGGGAAGAGTAGGTAGAAGAGTGTTGCCTTCTGGCACTGGATTGTTCTAAAGCTAGTTGGTTCAAGTCTAGTTACAGTGGAGCTCAGATAATACACAGAAGCATAGTCAAAAGAATCTCCCTCAAGAAACAGAAAAGCTAGCAAAATCTAGGGAAGAATATGTTCCTCCAACTTGCAGACTGGAGAAATAAGCTGCAATCAAATCATGAATTGGGATGGAAAAACAAGTGTAGGTATAAGAAAAACATTTGGTGAAGAAAGGAGGACAGTAAATTTTGCAAAATAAGCAGATCACTGAGGAGATGGCCCCAACTTCCTGCATAGAAGATCTAAAAGTTGCATGACTACTGTTACTTCCTACTTACATGTTCGGATAATTTTGTGACTTTCAGGATTTGTTAGGATTGGCTCAGGCTCTGGAGGTCCTATGTTGGCAGATGACAGTCTTCTTAACTGCAGGTGAGCAAACTAGGTAGCTAGGAAATGCTGTATCTCCTTACTCCATAAACAAGCAAAAATCTCAAGACTATAGCTGTTTATTTTAGAGCATGAGGTTCATCCTTCTACTTAATTTCTTTTTACTGTTTTAAAATTGTGTTTATATTTTTCAATATATATTTCATCTTAATATTTGATGAATTATGTATGATAAATTCTTTCTGTGATATCAGGATACCAGATATTGAATCTAAGCTAAATTAAATTTAAAATAATTAATGAGGAAATGGCATCAAAAACTTCAAAAAGAGAATAAACACTTCAAAAATGAATTTATTTTGATCTCATAAGGGAAATAGCCCATATATTTTTCTTTTAAAATGTCTACTGAAAGATTTACAACTAATAGATTTGAAATGCAAGTCTGAGTCATGTGACTCCCTACTCACATGACAGTGGAGTAGAATGACTATTAATGGTCAGTTTCATTAGAAAAGATAAAACTCACACAACCTTATGACAGAAATAGTTACTTCTCCTTATATCTATGCCAATATAAAATAAACCTCCACTGTCATTTCACAATGAAAAGTGAATTTAGTATCTTCACATTTGTTAGGTGAAAGTTTGTATCTAATACTTGCTTCCATGTATTAAGACTCCCCAGACTGTTTTTAATTCTTTTTGATTCAAGTCCTTAATCACCAAGTTTCCCTGACCCTTACATCCAGTTCACCCACTGTTTGAAAACATAAGTCATGTAAAAGTCTCTTAAATTAGATATGCTTTTCATCAAGTTGTTTTGAAAATATTCATCCCCAGTGGCACCTTGTTTAGTGAGCATCTTATAAATCAAATATTTTTGCTTTCTCCTTTGACCTAAGGATACAAAACCAGGTCTGTTATTTAAAGACTGAGCTATTTAGTGGAGGCAAAGGGGAGAAATCAAATTTGTTTTTATATTAAAGCTTTCTGATTAATTTACCCCCAAACTCCCCTGAGATTTATTTTTCCTTCAAGTTCCCTGTAACTTGGGATTAACTTCTATTAATTTGGATCTGTAAATAGTGGCATGAAATAGCAACTAACATTTCTCGAAAATTTACCCTATAAATGCTCAGCTCTGAGTTAAGTCCTGGATATTGTTTTTATCAAGTTTTGCAACACTCATCATGAAATAGGTATAAAGATCTTCATTTTTACATATTAGAAAAACTTACACATTCACTTCTGATTTTTAAAATATTCAGAAGTGAGCCTAGAATAATTTTTCTCCTAATGTAATTAGGTTTAAAAATGTTTTCTTTAAATAGTCACAAAAAGAGACAAAAAGAAATTATTATTAAAATAATATTCAGTACACTAAATATTACTGGAATAAACTAAGTCAGAACATATTAAGTAAAAAAGATAAATCCCAGCTGAGAACACATTTACAACATCTGAAATATGTAAAGGCTTAATATTGAGAATTCAAAAGAAGCTTCTAGAAACCAATAGTCATTCCGATGTCATGATGGGCAAAGAATTTTATCAGACAGTACACAAAGAAAGAAGCCTGCATAGTAATCAGATATATAAAAAGTTGTTCAAATTTACTGGTAATTAGGAAAAAGCAATAAACAAAAAATAAGATACCATTTTATAACTATCAGGTTGATATAATTAATTTAAATGTGATAAATCAATGTGTTGTTATGTATACTTTGAAGCACAATTTGAAACTATCTAGTCAATTTAAAGATGCATATCCCAAATACATATTTTGAATATATTCAGTGATGGAGCCAATCTATTTCTATGTATTCATTATAGGAAAATTATTTCACATCTACAAAAGAAGTACATAGACGTTTGTTGGAGCACGTTTCTATTAAAACAAAACAAAACAAAACTAGAAACAATCAAAAAGCCCATTAGCTGCAGAACACATAAACTGATTTATTTATGAAAACGATTTACAATGGATAAACATAGATTAACTAAATCTACATATTTATATATGAATGAATTTTCAAAAATGCAATGGTAAGGGAAAATTTGCAACTTGATATTATTTATTTGATTTTGAAACTGAAAGCTATATTATATACACTGTCTAGAGGCAAAAACATGTAGAAAGAGTATAAAATCATGCCTGACAACTAAATTAGGTAAGTTAATGCTAACTATGGAATAAACACTAAATAAGTTTATTTGTTGTTCTGAGTAAGCCCCAAAGAATTGCTCATATATGATGAGCATTTTACCCAGAGTGAAAATAAAGTTGAGAAGCCTGATATTGCTTTAAACTGAAAATCAATAATTGTAATATTAGATACTTATGTAACATTTGCTGTGTGCCAGACGTTTTTCTAAGTATTTCACATGTTTTAGTTTATTTATTCCTCCTATAGGTGCTATCATTATGAAGCCCATTTCCTAGATGAGGAAAAAAAAAACACAGCGAGATTAAATAATGTGTTCAAGGTCGCTTAGCAGGTTTGAGGCCTAGAATTCTAACTCAAGTCTGCCTACAGTCTATGTGCCCAACCATTAAGGTATCCTGTTTCCTGCTAATACATTTACTACTCATTGTGATTCGAATTCAATAATAACAGAGAAACATGGCCTGGATAGGGCAATTCCACAGACAATCCAAAATCACATTTTAGCCTTTTCCCCTATAAAATTTATTGAAATTCTCCCTTCCCAACAGTAACGAAGATATGAAAAACATCAGGATAAACCTGGTAAGCAGTCAAAGAGAAACACAGGAGACAGAAAAAAAAAAAAAAAAGTGTACTGGATAATTAAAAGCAGCTCAGCTTAATTTAATGGAAGCATAGATTTGTTGATGGTTTAGTTGTGCATCAAACATTCAATACTATTAGACACTCTGGTTAAAGAAAATGTCAGATAAAAGTTTTATTCATTATTCTACTTTGGTTAGACCTTTTTTCTTTCAAGAGAGACATTTTAATGGCTAAGTATTTGCTGAGAAGCAACTAAAACTTTGAATGAAATGCAATCACACCGAAGAAAAATATCTACCTACATAATTAGATCTACTGAGACTTAAATTCCTATGGATGTTGTCTCAGCAATTCTTTTCCTTTTCCTTCATTTATTTCCTTTCCTTTGACTGATTAGTTTTGCAGCCTGTGGTTTGTTTTCACTGATTAACTATTTTTCATGTATTTCCAGTAGTCAATTAAGTTTTTTCACCAGTCTATAAAATAACCATTATTTCTCACATTTCACTTTCTCCATCTTCAGAAAGACCTTGGGAAAGATTTTGTGATTGCATTATGTGGTTTGTGTATACATCAAATGAGCGTTTTTATATAGAGACTGATGATATTTATCAGGCTTCTCAATTACAGAAGCACGTACCTAGAAGCTTGCTTTCACTGACCTCAATAGAGAGTCACTAATTATGGGATTACAGTTTTTTTTTTTTTTTTTTTTTTTTTTTTTTTTTTTTTTTGAGACGGAATCTTGCTCTATGGCCCAGGCTGGAGTGCAGTGGTGCCATCTGCTCTCATTGCAAGCTCCGCCTCCTGGGTTCAGGTCATTCTCCTGCCTCAGGCTCCCATGTAGCTGGGACTACAGGCGCCCGCAACCACGCCCACCTAATTTTTTTGTATTTTTAGTAGAGACGGGATTTCACCGTGTTAGCCAGGTTGGTCTCCATCTCCTGACCTCGTGATCCGCCCTCCTCAGCCTCCCAAAGTGCTGGGATTACAGGCGTGGGCCACTGTGCCCGGCCCGGATTACAGTACTTTGATTTGTCTTTGGATAAGAAAAAAATCAGTAATTATTCATATACATAATTAAGTGATTTTTAAAAATCCAAACTAAAAAGAGAAATTCCACTCCTACTTATTTACCCGAATTCAATTATTCCCAGGTAAAGTATCTATAATGTACAAAACCTTTAACTATCTTCTCACAATGATTTGATGAGTCTTTTTAGCCCATCCACACACAGAGTATCATGACTTTATTTTTAACTGCTGTTTTTGCAGTGGATAAATATTCTACTCAATAAATAATTTATCTTGGGAATTAGCCAAAATATATAAGCATTCTTCAAGCAAGATTCAAAACTCCTCTTCTTGTACTTCTGATTCAAGCTTTATTGCTTGCTTACTTATTAACATGGGAATAAGCCCTTTCTTTTGTGCTTTGAAGGGAGAAAAATAGATCCTTTTCTTAGCTTCTTTGGGAAGAAAGGAGTTTTCTTCGTATTTGTATAGGAAGAAGTTTATGAAGGACAAGACATTCCCCAAAAGCTGTCAGGAAGATCATAAAAATGTCGGTATCTGAAAAGGAAAAACTGTGTCTACCACGAAAGTGGTCTATTTGAGCAGAAGTATGAGAAACAAAGTTATGAATTGGTTGCAGATAGAAGCTGGCAAGCAGGAAAAGTGAAGCTAATTTATATTGACATTTCAGGTTGTCCAAAGACCACAACAAGACCATTAGTATTCTTTCATGACCATCCAAGAGACACTGTCACGATAAAATTTTACTTAGGCTAATAATATTGATTTATTTTGGTGCGCTTCAAATATGAAAGAAAGGAAAGATTACTTCCGTCATGGTTATATCCATGGACCACAGGAATTTGAATATGAAGTTGATTTATTTTCACTTTGTTTAATTTGTAGATGATCATCATTCAAAAAATGCCTTTTAATTTCACCTGATTTCAGCCACTTTACTTCATTTTCATATTTTCCATCAGGGTGATTTTCTAATTCATAATTAAATGTACACAAATTAATTTAATCACTACTTCACCAAATATTTATTTAGTTCTCATATGTGTTTGTACTACATTAAGTACTGAGGATACAAAATAAAAAACTGATTTTATCCTTAAGGAATTTACAGTTCCCTTGGAAAGAAAGGGTAACTAATTTTCAAAGTCAAGTCTTCTAAAGTGCTTTGAGTATTTTAGAGCAGTTGCCTGCTTCCAGTCTGGGGCACCTTCACTGCCGGAGGGGGCATTGAGTTGCACCTGGATGGTAGGTAAGATAAAGATAAGATGCAGAGAAAGAGGTTAGTTACTGCTGTGTTCTCTGGGTCCAGATGGCATGACCTCTGGAGTCTCACAGTTCCTGGTGTCAGACTTCTATGCTATTATGTGATGCAGCCAAAACACTCTCTTGTTCTCTTGACATTCAGGAACAGTATCTCAAATCCACTGGTTACATAGCCACTCAGCCATTTCTTCTGTTCTTATGAAAAATCCTATTACTTTTGAAGAGTTGACCTTGGAAAGTGAGAATACAAGTCACCATTGCGCTCAGACCCTAAACCTATCTTGGGATTACTTAATTATATATCTTCTTTTGAGATCCACCTTGGAAAAGGAATAGTAGAAAAGTACAGGATCCTGCCTAGAGGTCATAGGCCAGTTTCTATTTCATAGTTTTGCGTTAAATTGTTTTTTTCTCCTCTTTGCTCCCAGGACAGAAAATATAACGTATTTTACCAATACCTTACATTTATGTCCTGATACTTCCTGGCCTTAGGGTAAAAAAAAAAAAAAAAAAAAAAAAAAATTGAACTACCAAAGTTTTAAAAACTGAAATCTCCTTTCTTTCTTTGCTTTCCTGAAACATTGAATGCACCTGATTAAATAATGGGAGAGTGGGAGAACATAAATCTAAGGAAAAAATGTTGGTTCATATTTCGATAAATTATCTTTGAGATGAGGGGTGTTGGGTAAGAAGGTTGAGAAATGTCTTTGGTTGCTAGTATAGCTTTCCCCCTTGTTATACTGGGTAGAACAGGTAAAATAAAGGAATAAACAAAGTACTTTGAAAGCCTCTATGTATGGAAGTCATGAGGAAATAAAAGAGAATAGCCTGATCAGGAATGATTTCTCAGAAGAAGTTGCATTTCACCTTGTTTTTCCACTCTACATATGACAAAACTGAGGCTCAGAAATTGACTCCTTTAAGGAAATTATAGCTGGTGTTTCTCCATCTCATTATGCATATTCTTTTACATTGTTGTGTCAGTGGTCTAACCTGAAGTTCTCTAGTCAGAAACAAATATTTTTCAAGTTTTAACTATATGCTTTTTTAAATAGAGATTTATGGGCTATCTGTGATGAAAATATAAGCAGACTAACACTAGTTGGTTTGTGCCAGCATAATTGTTTTTTGTTTTTTTGTTTTTTTTTTTTTTTTTTTTCCCCAAAATCCCCATTGGCTGTTTTGGAAAAAGAATCTTATTTAGATGCCACATGCTA
Source organism: Macaca mulatta (assembly GCF_049350105.2). NCBI lineage: Eukaryota > Metazoa > Chordata > Mammalia > Primates > Cercopithecidae > Macaca > Macaca mulatta. The sequence goes on from NC_133406.1 coordinate 134,042,390, forward strand.
TTTATCTAGACAAAGATCGTAACTCTGCCAGCAGAAATGAAAACTCTATTGTTTCCAGAGACCAAGATGAAAGCTTTCTGTGGGAAATTTTACTCTCTAATTACAGGTAATTTTATTATTATCTTGTTTAGATCATTGTGGTGACAGATAAGGTTTCAATATTTGCTAAAATCAGTTTGAATGCACTGGCATAGCTGATGTCCCTGTGATGCATTTCCTTTTTTAAAATCAATGTTTGCTTTTCAGAGCTTATCTACAATAGTCACAGCCTTTATTTCACAAAGCCATTAAAGTAAAGACGTTTGAAAGGGAAGGCAGCTATAATAGCAGGGACCTAGATTTTCATTATTAGCATAATTCACAATTATTTTCCAGTTCCAAAAACAGACATTTGACAGTTACTCTTGTGTTTCTGTTTTCATAATATAATGTACTCTCCTCTATTATAACACTTACCAGGTTGTGCTCTGCATTTCTGTTTATCACATCAGGCTAGGACCTTCAAAAAGACAGGAACTGAATGTATTTCCTTCTCTAGTTCCCGTCAGTGCCTCACACAGTGCTGATCACATTGTTGAGGCTGAAGAAAGATGGTTTCGGATAAAATAAAGATGCACACATAAATTAAAGTGAAGGAAGAATGCATCTGGTTACCTAAAAACAAAGCTTTAACTTCCTGAAGAGTTTGTATAATCATGTACATTTTAAATTTTGCTGTATAGAAATTAGCACAACTGTACTGACAAACTTTGAGTTATCTCAGCAAAGAAAGAAAAGTAAAGTTGTTTCTTATAAGAAAGCTATATATGTTCTCTGTGGATATATTTTTGTGTAGTGAAAGAAGTATAGGTGGGGACGACAGTGAATTGAAGGTTTATAGTAAATTAAATATGTTGAGATGCTGTATCTGGGTGAATAACCTAGGGTTCTTTAGATAATTTTAGAAAAAAAAAATTTTTTTGTAAAATACAAGCTGTCCTGCTAAAAAGTTGACTATAATGATTATTTTAAAATAATAGTCTGCTTTAATTTTCATAGACTCAATAAACTCTTTTGAATTCTATTATATGATATATCTAAAACTATACTATTTACTTGTTATAGAAAAATAAATATTCCATGCCCTTAAAGATCTTACAGTCCAGTTTATAAACTTGACATTAAAGAGATATAAAAGATAAATTGGTGAGTATTAAAATGGAAATTACAGTTAAAATTCCATTAAAATGGAAAAGTACAGTTCTACGTGAGGACAGTGGTATAATAAAGCACATGGAAAAAAAGGATGTAACATTAGAAAAGGTTTCACAAAGGACTAAAATTTTACCTAATGTCTGCTCCCTAGAGAGTATAAATATCTCTAATTTGGCTTTATAATTAGTAAATCATAGAACCAAGATTTGAATCTATGAAAGTTTGAATTTAAAGCCCATTTTCTTCATACTCTACTTGTCTTTCTGCTCCTCTCTCCCACAATATTATGACCCTTTCAAGCTGGTTAAATTTTATACTCAATTTGTCTTTCAAGCTGGTTAAATTTTATACTCAATTTGTGCAGTGAAAGATTGCTTCTTTATGTGGTATGTTTTCTGTGTTATTTCATATACTTTCCCTGTTTTGATGTTATCAACTTTATGAACATGGGATATAGAGACCAAATGAAAATGATAAAAACATGATGGTTAATGATAGGCACATAATGTCTCCTAATTAAAAAAAGATTTTAACCACATCTCTGTTGCAAAATTCAGATGAATGATTGGTACCATATTTATTATATACCACTTTATTATGTTATACGACAAGCCATGTGATATCAAATTGAAATGTGTTATACGAAACACTATGAAAATTAAAAGATGATATTATTATGTGGTGAGTGAAAAGTTTCTTCAAAGTTCAGTAAACAATGTTATGAAGTTAAAATTCTGAGGCATATGCATGCTAGCTAGTTACTATTTAGAGAGCTAGGACCAAGAGGAAATAGCACCAGTTTTCATCTCTGAACACATTAAATTGGAAGATTTAGGGATCCCATGGTATTTTGTAAATGCTAAGAGAATATTTTTATTGCAAAATCCTTTTTCACCAACCCATTTCATCCTCTCTACCGTCTTGTGTGAGAAAGCATTTGTATTTTTTCAGGCAGAGTTTTATATTTGTAATTTCAAAAGTACTGCATAGAAAGGCTTGGATATTTTTACTAGAATGCATTTAATAGTATAAAGCTAACCAAAATATGATTCTTAGTAAACATAATTTCAGCAGCCTGCTTTTTGTTCTAGGATATGTTGTTCTCCAATTTTACTTGTTTTAGACTTGGTAGGAACCTTGAGATTGAAAGAGGCATGGTACCCGAACTGATCTGTAAGATGGCTGTGGCGATAAAAAAGAAGCATTTAGAGATGACAAACCCTTACACAAATGCAATATTTCACAAAATTGTGACTGGTATTTGAGCAAAGTAAGCATTCATTAAATAAATAAATAAATACATTTTGTAAAGTAGGTCTTGTGGTCTATCTTTCAAAATGGTGTTGATCTTATAAATATGTATGTGTTTAATACGTCCCCATTAGAAGTCTTATTGTCAAAACAGAAAAAATGTTTTGTAAAGCTTAATGCATTTTTTTTTCAGATCTTCCCGTTGCATAGTGCAAGCCTTTGTAATCAGCTGGAAACTGAACAAATGATACCATTCATGTTACCTTCAGTTGCCCTTTTCCTCCAGGCAAAATTCTCATTCTTTGAGGGGACAGCTCACATATTTCCTACAATGTCAAATTTTCCCTGCTTTCCCAAAGCAGATTTAGATTCATCTCTTTCTTGGCATCATTGCACTTGGTATCATGGAGTTTTACAATTAATTTGTTTGGCCAAGTGACTCTATACTGACCAAATAAATCTCTGCAGTCAGAAAACCAGATACAAATATCAGCTGTACGGACTATGACTTGGGCATGCTACTTAATCTCTCTGAGTCTCAACTTCCTTTCTGAGAAAATGGGTACATATACCAACCCACTGAGTTGTAGCAGTGAAGCGAAAACCATATATGTGCCTGATCCAGCAGTACCTGGAATATTGTAAACATTAAATAAATGTTGTTCTCCTTTTATTTTCCTGTGTCTATCACAACTCATAAATGGATTCCAGAAGGACAAGAATATATAACGCCAACATCTAGCACTCTGTCTCACATATGCTTCACGAGTCTTAATTTCTTATAAGAATAAAAGGCAGATGACTTGCTAATGTTTAGGAAGGATATGGAGTTTCATGTCCTAATGCTATTTTTCTTAAAGGAATTTGAACTAATTTTCCATTGTATTATTTAGGCAAATGAAGCATCAAGGGATCCACTTAAAAATATAATTTAGTATCGTATTTCTACTTCTTTTCTGCCCACCAGGCATCTTCTCTTTGAATGGGCCCTTTGAAAAAACGCTATTGATGTTGAAACTTATAAGCAGGTCCACCCTTCTCTTTTCCCTGTAGTAATCACATTTCTGATAACAATTTACTTTCAATTAAAAGGGCTGATGAAGACCATTTTTATCTTGAAAACATAAACACAATCAGGTCTCAAAGCCACTATCAGCATTTTTAAAAAACATTCTGCTGTTGAAGAGAGAGTGGGGCTAGGCTTCCCTGTGGCAGCAGAAAAGTAATAGTACTTATCTTCTTACAGAAAGGGACAATCTCAAAAGAGAAGCCTCTTAAAGGGCATTCACTTATTTTTTTATCCAAGAATTTTATCATTTTATGACAAAAAAGTTTATTAATAATGATAGTAAACAGAGGAAGTAAGCCATGTTGAGTTAATCAGTGAATTCTTCCTAGAATAGATGATTTCTTTTCCATAAGTTATTGGGGTACAGACAGTACTTGGTTACATGAATAAGTTCTTTAGTGGTGATTTGTGAGATTTTGGTGCACCCATCACCCAAGCAGTATACACTGAACCATATTTGTAGTCTTTTATAACTTGTCCCCCTCCAACTCTTCCACCCAAGTCCCCAAAGTCCACTGTATCATTCTTATGCCTTTGCATCCTTATACCTTAGTTCCCACATATCAGTGAGAACATACGATGTTTGGTTTTCCATTCCTGAGTTACTTTGCTTAGAATAATAGTCTCCACCCTCCCCCATCCCCATGATAGGCCCCAGTGTGTGATGTTCCCCTTCCCGAGTCCAAGTGATCTCATTGTTCAGTTCCCACCTATGAGTGAGAACATGCGGTGTTTAGTTTTCTGTTCTTGCGAGAGTTTGCTGAGAATGATGGTTTCCAGCTACATCCATGTCCCTACAAAGGACACAAACTCTTCCTTTTTTATGGCTGCATAGTATTCCATGGTGTATATGTGCCACATTTTCTTAATCCAGTCTGTCACTGATGGACATTTGGGTTGATTTCAAGTCTTTGCTATTGTGAATAGTGCCGCAATAAACATACGTGTGCATGTGTCTTTATAGCAGCATGATTTATAATCCTTTGGGTATATATCCAGTAATGGGATGGCTGGGTCATATGATACTTCTAGTTCTAGATCCTTGAGGAATCGCCATACTGTTTTCCATAATGGTTGAACTAGTTTACAATCCCACCAACAGTGTAAAAGTGTTCCTAATTCTCCACATCCACTGGGAGTTATACCTGATGTAAATGACGAGTTGATGGGTGCAGCACACCAACATGGCACAAATATACATATGTAACAAACCTGCACATTATGCACATGTACCCTAGAACTTAAAGTATAATAATAATAAATAAATAAATAAATAAAAATAAAAAAATAAAAGACCTTAAATTAGATACTAAAAAAGAAAAAAAAAAGTAAAGTTACAAAATCCTCTGATTTGCATGTAAATTAATGTCCATAAATCAATAAACTATTAGTAGTAGTAGTAGTATGATTATTACTACTATAGAATTAGTTGTAATAATTGCAACAGTGTTGTGATAATATGGTTCTAACCCCAAGGAATAATTGTTTTATGAACAAAATCTTAAAACTCCAAAAAAAAAAAAAGTTAACTGAGGCTAAAAAAAGTTGGTTCCTTGATTCTCCCCTGTTCTCGTGTCCTTCCTATAATAAATGTCTGCCACCCCATTTTATAGACCAACTTCTAAGAATGACACACCTTAGTGCTATTTCTTGGATTTTATTTACCTTTTAGCTGGAATTTTACCAAATATTATTTGTCTTATCATCCTGAAAAAAAATACTCTCGCGTGATAGGCTTCTCCTTGTCAGTTAAGATTCAGGTCAATTCTTTTTTCAGTGAGGCCTTCTCTGACCATCCGGTGCAAAATGGCTTGTCTTTCCCCTAGCTATTTTTTCACCAAATCTTATGATTTTGTTTCCTCGTGGCAGTTATTACTGTTTGAAAGTGTCTCATTTGTTTATGTATGTTATTGTTTTCTGTCTATCATGTCTACTAGAATATAACATACATGAAAACAGGAGCTTTGCCTGTCTTGTTTACTGCTGTATCCCCTCTAATCAGAACATGATATAATTAATAAATAAAACCGTGCCCCCCAAAAAACAAAAAACAAAACAAAAAAAAGTATAATAGTCTCCAATTTCAACCAAGTCACTGCAAATGCTATTAATTCTTTCCTTTTTATGGCTGAGTAGTATTCCATCATATATATGTGAGTGTGTGTGTGTATATACACACATATATATGAACATGTGGGTGTACACATATATACACACACACATATATATAATTCCATCATATATATGTATATGTATAATATGTGTGTATGTGTATATATGTATGATGTGTATATATGTGTGTGTATATATGTGTGTGTGTGTGTGTATATATATATACACACACCATAGTTTCTTTATCCACTCATTGACATTGACTGATGGGCATTTGGGTTGGTTCATGATTTTGCAATTGTGAATTGTGCTACAATAAACATGCGTGTGCAAGTATCATTTTTGAGCAGTGACTTCTTTTCCTCTGGGTAAAGTACCCAGTAGTGAGTGGGATTACTGGACCAAATGATAGTTCTACTTTTAGTTCTTTAAGGAATCTCCACACTGCTTTCAGTAGTGGCTACACTAGTTTACATTCCCACCAGCAATGTAGAAGTGTTCCCTGATCACTGCATCTGTGTCAACATCTACATTTTTAAATTTTTTGATTATGACCATTCTTGTAGGAGTATAACATTGTGGTTTTGATTTGCATTTCTCTGATGATTAGTGATGTTGAGCATTTTTTTCATATGTTTGTTGGCCATTTGTATATCTTCTTCTGAGAATTGTTTATTCATGTTCTTAGCCCACTTTTAGATATGATTTTTTTTTTTCTGACTGATTTGTTTGAGTGTGTTGTAGATTCTGGATATTAGTCCTTTGTCAGACTGTAAATTGTAAAGATTTTCTCCCACTCTGTCATCCAAGAATTTTAGAACTTGAAGAAAACTTAAAGATTGTGTATCTCAGATCCTTCATTTTACAAATTAGCCAGGTAAGATGTAGAGTTGTTTAAAGACTAGCTTATACAATTGGCATTTAGAGGGTGATATTGTTTGGCTCTGTGTCCCCCCAAATCTTATGTTGAATTGTAATCCACAGTGTTGGGGGAGAGACCTGGTGGGAGGTGATTGGATCATGGGGGTGGATTTCCCCCTTGCAGTTCTCTTGATAGTGAGTTCTCACAAGATCTGGTTGTTTGAAAGTGCATAGCGCTTCCCCCTTCTCTTTTTCTCTCTTGCCACCATGTGAAGATGTGCCTGCTTCCCCTTTGCCTTCTGCCATGATTTTAAGTTTCCTGAGGCCTCCCAGCCATGCTTCCTGTACAGCCTGTTGAACTGTGAGTCAATTAAACCTCTTTTCTTCATAAATTACCTAGTCTCAGGTAGTACTTCATAGCAGTGTGAGAATGAACTAATAGCAAGGAAAACCTAAAATATAAGTGTGTTTGGCATTTCAGTCCAGCTACTTCTAAGTGGAAACTTTCTGACTCATCTGAAATAATTCTAGTATGGACTTAATAGTGGAGCTTGGATATAATATTAAGTGGGTATGTAGGTATGTATATGTATATGTGTGTGTATATATATATATAATTATGTCTTTCAAATATAGTTATTTCTCTCTCACGAAATTTTCATTCATAATTATGTATTCATTTGGCTTACATTATAAATGTGTCTGTATGTGCTGTGTGCACACACTGGCAGAATAGCAGTGTTGAGGTTCAAGAAAGCCCTATTTTTGGAAAGTCTGTATGAGATAAGCAATCGGTCTCAGAAAACCTATAATTAGGAGAAAATAGATAATTCTCCCGTCAAAAATGGGTTGAACTGAATAAGAATGAGAGAAAATGCATTAGCATTTAACTAATATCTTTGCTGTTTAAACTTGAGTAAATCAATCTATAGCAAGAATTAACCTAAAAATAATGTTTCTTGGCTAAAATTAGGAAAAGAAACACATTATTATTAACTTGTGGTCACAACTCTCCTTTTAGGCAGTGCTGACCCTATATCAGCCCCTTTGTTCTCAAGCAGAAATCTCAGTACTTTTTGTTGTTACACATTTTAGCCATCTGCTTTGTCTTTCAAGTCATCTTAAGCTCTATGACTGGGCTAAGCAAAATGTCCAAACACCAGCAAAACTGATATCACCAGGAAGTGGTTAGAAGTGCACAATCTGAGGCCCCATTTCAGACCCATGATCCAGAAACTGTATTTTCTTAAGCTCCAGGGCATTTGCAGGCATCTGAATATTTGAGAAACACTGTCTTGAGAGAATACATGTTCTCTTTCTATTTTCTGCATTTGTAGCCTCCTTCTTGGCTTGACAACAGGGACTAATATTTTAACTCAGCCATACCTAAGGTTTTGAGGAGAAACATGTCAGCTGCAGGAGAATCCCTTCAGGAAAACCAACCCATTGGTATTTTCTGATTTCCTCCCTGTGCTCCGCCCCTTAGGTCCCTCCAGCAAGCCCAGAGCACATCACTTCCTGAGTTATAGGCACATACGTAGTGTGGCATTGAATTTTTATTTCCTTCAGTTCTCTTCCTGCTTTCTATGTGTTGCATAAGAAAAGGTTGAAAGTGGTTACAGTACACTCTGCTTTCTTCTTAAATTATAAAAATATTTGCCACTTTTTGCCTTTATTGTTATGATAATTCCTTATATCACCATTAAATTCATCTGGAGGTCATCACCTTTATGTATGAAGACAGGTATAATAGCTTTCAGAGAGGCTGAGTAGGGACATTGCTAGCGTGGACCAATGGAGAAGAAAACTTCGTTAGAAAAAAATATTATCTTTTTCTTTAATCCTCATCCCTGAGACTTTATTCCATTGTGTTATAACAGAAGCATCCGTTAGTGGATTTCAAATCTCAGACAGAAAATGCCCACCTTTCATTGTAGTCACAGGATAGTGTTCTCCCGATTGCCATCAAATCTATAGATTGTAATCTGTCAGTACTAACAAATAGAAAGTGGTGATGGTTATCACAAGAAGCACAATATCACCTAAGAATCTTTACTCACTTTAGAAAATGGATCATTAGAAGAAGCCTATTTAAAAGAAAAGAAAAATAAAAGCTATCCTAGCACTGCTATAATGTAATTCCTGTCGTCTGTCACCCTTCCCTGTAAGCTTTTTTAGGTGAGGGATGATCCCTCTTGTGAGGCCCACCACTTATTGAGTGTATGACCCGCAGCCAATTATTTTATAAATGTTCTGTTTTAAGGTTTCTTTTATTTGGACAACACAGTCCTAATAAGCTTCCTCCGAATTTTTAATGTATATGTATTTTAGAAATTATTGGATATATATAAAATTAAATATATCCAATGTAAATGTAAATTAAATATTGTAATTAAGTTATGATTTTATTTAATAAGTCCTCCTTGCACTAAATCAGATTGTTTACTCTAATTTTTCAATTCTCTTCTTGTGACACTGGTAATACACATTTTGGCACTTCAGATAATTTTACTCATTGTGAAAATATTTTCTGCTTTTTGTTGAAATTTAGGCTGAAAAGATGCTGATGATTTAATTACATGCTTTATTTTTTGAGTAGATTTAAAAACCAAGTTGCTTTTAATTCAATCAATCCTAAGCCATTCCTTCATGTTAGATTTTTTTTTTTTTTGGAAAAAAATAATAGAATGATTATAACCAAGGAGCTTCCTGCCTTTTCACATCTTTGACATATTGATAAGGTTTTATAAATCTTTCTGTCTTAATGATATGCTATGCAATTAGCAGCTTTCTTTAGGGGATAATTCACATACATGGGTATAGTTCATGTACAAAGTTATCTCACCACTAGAGAAAGATTGTGAAATACTTTTTATCTTCACTAGTGACTGTGTATCTCTAAGGCAACCGAGGAGAGAGTGCTTCAGTTCTAGTTAGACAGAATCATCTTAGTGCATTTTTCCTTTGAAGGCATTAGCTTTTTAGTAGCAGCAGAAATATATTTATGAAAATAGCTATAAGCTCCTCTGATAGATTATAAGTGCTTCATGTACAATGGCAATGCCTTTCCTTTGTTTACTTATTTAAAATTTGAATGTCACATATTAAAAAATCCAACACAAAGTGAGAATTCACAAGCATTTGATTCAATAATTGATGACTAATCAAGTTCTTATGATGCATCCAAAAGAAATAACTACAGAAGAGAAAAACTGAATTATCTCCAAAGAGAATATATCAACATTAAAATAACTTCAAATGTGTGTCTGCTTCATAGTGGCCTGAAATGATTAATTTTCATAAGTTGATGATACTGCCTTTGTGTTTGCTTATATATTTATATTTTTATAACAGCAGCAAGCAAATCCACTGATTAGCAACTATGTTTAGCTTGGTGTATGACCAGTATGAAAAGTATGAGCTTAATAAGCTTGCTACTTTACAAAATAAATTGCTACACATTTTTCCGTGATAGATATATTTGTAATTGAAAAAAAGTTTACATTTTCTATTTCATTAACAAGAAACACAAATGTATGCATATGCTTTCTCTATGTATATAAATATATATTTTTATTTAAATATATATGTATAGATTCATTCATTTATTTGTTAATTCACTCAGGTTATCCACTCACCAGTTATAATACATGCTAAAAAAAACCCTTTTGATCTTCACATTTGAATCACTTGAAAAGTTTAAAGCACTTGGATCGCAAGTCAAGAAATACTTATTTAATTGGTCTAGGAGTTATCATGGACATTGCATTTTTAAAACCTTCCAAATGATTCTGATATGCAGACAGAATTGAAAACTTCTTTTTCTTAACACTATTTCTTTAAATAAAGTTTCATATTACAGCTAGGAACAGAAACTATATTAAATAGTTTTAGTGGTATCACCACATAGATAGACATTGAACTTATGGGTACCTCAAATTAAAATGTCATGTAAGTGCACACTTTATTCATTGGAAGATCCCAAAGTACAAGGAGATGTAATTGTAGTCCTCATGGAACTTGGGATATAAATGAATGCAAAACATGAAAGAGGTTGTCTTAAAAAATATGTGTGCTGCCACTTATTTTATGAATCAAATACTCTGTTTTCTTGACACTGCTTGCTCTTAGTCATGCACTTAAGTGGACGTTGGTGAGATGTAAAGGTTTACTAGATGAACACGTTCTCTACAAGCTAGTCTTCTAAAGAAAGAGTTGACCTCTTGCAGAGCAGTTTGAACACCAAAACCTACTCGAAGGACACGGATTATGTGCTCAAGCCCATCACACTATGGAGAATGCTGAGGTGGCGGGCCAGGACTGAAAGTCCCTGGTAGCACAGGACCTAGAGCTGTAGATGCAAGTCTTTGAACCCAGCCCTAGATCACAGCCAGCACAGGAATGGTTTGCCCCAGGCCTGAGTGGTGAAGTGATGGTGAAGTTCTTGAGGCCAAGATTCTAGACAAGTTATAGAGGTAAAATTATGCAACTTATATTCCAGCCCCTTATCATGCCAGAAGAGAAGTTGACTGAGCCCCAAACATGCAGACTAAAAACATCACATTCCAGGGATGAACTCTCTATTTTGGCATCTAACTTTTAGCTAGATTTTGGTGCCTGAACATAGGCTGGGGATACAACAGTGAATAAGCTATGTGCTCAACTATCACAGTTTATAGTTTAGTAAGTGTGTGTGTGTGTGTGTATGTGTGTGTGTGAATTAAAAAAAATCCTCCAAGGCCGGGCACGGTGGCTCAAGCCTGTAATCCCAGCACTTTGGGAGGCCGAGACGGGCGGATCACGAGGTCAGGAGATCGAGACCATCCTGGCTAACACAGTGAAACCCCGTCTCTACTAAAAAATACAAAAAAAAAAACTAGCTGGGGGAGGTGGCGGGTGCCTGTGGTCCCAGCTACTCAGGAGGCTGAGGCAGGAGAATGGCGTGAACCCGGGAGGCGGGGCTTGCAGTGAGCTGAGATCCGGCCACTGCACTCCAGCCCGGGCGACAGAGCAAGACTCCGTCTCAAAAAAAAAAAAAAAAAAAAAAAAATCCTCCAGCAAAATCAGCTTTTGTTTGATTGTTTGCTTTAGACTTTTCTAGGGAGTCAGAAAACCTAGAATTAAGATATACACTTACATTATATCTCACAGGCCATTAATAAAAGCTTTTAGGTATTCCACTTCCTCCTCTGCTAGTTAAATGTTAGCAAGATGATTAATAAAGTTTGTCTCTCCTATAAGATTAATAATTTTATCTGGGATTTTTTCCTGGATGTGATGTTGTCAGCCTGGGCTGCCTGACACAGAGTTCATTTGGCTGATCGGCCCAACTAGGGGAGCAGATCTTTCTTTGACCACAGTTCCTCTATACCTCTTTCGTTAATCTTCAAGTTCAGTGATGAATCAGGGAGGCATTGAGAACATGATGGGAATATGAGAGGACAGGTTTTGTCACTGGCCTTGAATGCCAGTCTTTTCTATTCTTGAAGAGGTGACAAGCCAGATTGAAAGTGGAGCTCCTACCCAAAGTCCTGGCTCCTTGCAGAGACAGGAATTGCAATAAAATGGCACTAGAGCAAATCGAGGATCTTTGGGAACCCTTTCATTTTCTTCTTACTGCTTCGATATCACAAAATAAACAGTTGGAACAAGTTTGTTTTATCTTTAAATAACAGTTGGGAGTATTTAATAATCAATACATTTTACAAAAAAATAAATTAAGAACCTGTGACAAACTGGTGATTTTATATTGTAGACTAAGTTCAGCCTTCTTCCCTGGACATTCATTCACTAAGTTTAATGTATATGCTTTAGAATTAATATCAGGAGATAATGCCTTATTTTGCTTAAGATTATAGCCTTTATGAACGATAAAACTACTTTTCATTTTTGATCTTGCATTACTTAGCTGGGTTATTTTTAAGCAGATGACTTTATGTCATGAACTTTAATTTTCCATTTGTAAAATCTAGGTAACATTTTTTATAGAATACTTTGGATAGCAAATAGAATATTGCATTTGATAAACCAGGTGGTTTTTGCCAAGGCCTGACATTTAGTGAATTATCAATAATTGAAATTATGTAATATGATGTTCTATTCATTATCATATATATCTATGCTACTGCTCTATATACTACGTGGAAGAAAAGAAATGTAAATTAATAACCAAAGGAGGTGCTTGCTAAGATGTAGCCATGTGTTTTTTTCATTTTTCTACTGATTTGTAGCTGCAATCTCATAAAATGAATGAACCTTAATAGGCAGAGAAAAGGCGGTGAGAGTGGGATTCGCCATTGTTTCAGAAGGAGTTATCTTTAATATTGCTCAGGAAGATCCTTTGTCATTTGTTTGAAAGTCACAAACTAAAGCTTAGTTTTCAAGAGGAAAATGTAACTGTAAATTTTGGCGAGAAAGATTTGTCATATCTAGTGGAAGAGCATATTAACAATTACTAGATGTTTTGCTCCTCATCCAAATCATCAGCCTTGGTAAAGAAGCCCAAAAGTTTAAAAAGGAAAGTTTCAACATGCAGTAGCTTTAAAAAATGCAAATTAAAGCCACTTAACTCCTCATAAGGGAGTAAATGAAGAAAAGGAGCACTGGCAGAGGAGTGTGTCGAGTCAAGCATCAGTTGTTACCAGGTGTGACATGTGCCTGAGTGCAGGTCACAAATGCTAGAGAAGACAGGGGGAACGTAGCTGGGCCAGACAAGATTGTCAGTGCTGGGAACCTTAATGAATCCGTAAGAGCATACCCACCATTTCATCATGCAAGGCTCAGTAATTGCTCTGACTTCCTAAAAGGATCCTTAAAGATAGTCAAATTGTAGTGTGGATGTGGTTTTAATCTATACATTTTAACCTTTTGTCCCTATTCGGTTGCTGGGACCACAGGACACAAGGTCAGGATGCCATATCTCTTCTACTGCCTAACACACCCCACTCTCCAAATGCCTTTTACCTGTGAATTAAACTTTCCAGATATGGGTGGGATTTCAGGAGCCCAGACAAAATGTGAGAGGTTCAAGTTTCCATGTGAGGCACTCAAATGAGAGGTCTAAAAGAATGACTGGGGAAACTGCAAATCAGATAAACATGGAGAACAAAATTAGGCACGTCACAGAGTCCTCCATAACAGGGTTCATTTACTCATAAAGCTGGAGTTGCCATTACACAATCTGAGGACACCAAAGATTGAAAACTTCCCAAAAGACTTCTATTTTTTTTGGAACTGGTATGAGTTTGAGACTAACTTGAGTGAACCCATTCTGACCTCCTTAAGGATACTTCTGCCTGTGCTTATCTTTCTGTGCCTTTAGTCATTTCTACTCTCAGTTTTTGCCCAGTAGGTACTACAGTGCCAATTCTCCAAATATTTATCAAGCGATTGTTATGTACAAGGCATAGAAATTGGCTTGTTCACTTATCCTTGTTAGTGCTACATTATTATTTTCTTTTTTGGAACTAGAAGGGAAATAGAAGACCATAGAGTCTCACTTTTCAACTTACTTTCACATTAGTATAAGTGCTTCTTATAGGAAAATATAGGCAAGAATCCAGAAAGCCTTGAAAAGAAAATAACATTATTCTTTTGTTCGTTCTGTTACTCCTTCAAAAAAGCTACCGTAAACTTAATTGTACCCCAAATACCTGAAATGTACAGTTGTAGAAACATAAAAGTTATGGAAACACTCACATTAAATCTTAGTAAGTCAGAGAGTCCTAATATGAATGAAGGTCCAGAATCTGCAAATGGCTTGCCCAAGTTCTGTTGATTACACTTAATTTTATTTTCATAGCATTTCTGACTGAACTGTCTTAATAAAGTTCTTAAAGTTCACTGGGTATTTCATTTGGCCACATTTTGGAAATCTATTTATTACATAGATAATGTTTCTGGACTTCTCCCTGAAAGCTTTCCTTGGTTATTTTGTATGATTATGAGCAAAATTGTTGTTGTTGTTGTTGTTGTTTTCACTAAGAAGCCTGGAATCATCAAAAATGCTTAGTTTTTATCACTGAAATCAAACCTAGTCAGAAAAGATTTAGCAGTGCATGCTGGTTATATAGATACAGGACAATTGTAAATTAGTATTTGACTAAGAAATGGTCTATATGTCACTGGGGTATTATGTCTGAGTAATAGAAGTAAATGTACCTTGAAGCTAATTTGAATCCTCCCTCACCCCTGCCATCACTCCAGAGACAATCAGAAATGGCTCTTAGCAAAATAAAACTGCTTTGGCGCCTAAGAATAACTAGAGAATGGGGTGAGTGTTGAAGACTAATGATTTATATACACAGTAAAATTACCTACCTGGAGCGATTAAGATAGAAATGGAAAATGGAACATAGCTGTTATCATTACTTTATTATTGTACATTTATACTTTTCAACCTGAGCATGAGTGCATAAAACCAAATCAGCTGAATAAAATGCATACTCTTTCTACCACTAAAGGTGAAGAAAATGAACTTTTTTTTTCTACCCAGATAATACTTACCTATCTTACTGAAGCTCTGAACATAGAACAATTTATATCTCAACCTCTCTAACACGGTAGGGTATAGATTGTAAATCATGTCATCAACATTTTTAGCACCTTCTATAATCTAGTCCATTTGAAATTGTGTAGATGGATTATATAATTGGTTGCTTGGATTTTCTCAAAAGTCTTTAAGCCTGGTTAAAGGCCATCTATTTATATGTTAATGAAACTAGACTGTGAATTGATAGTTGACACTGTAAGCAGGTGGCTACAGATCTCATGAGTGTGCAGAAAGAATAAAAATCTTTAGAATAAAATATATACAACAGATGTAGAATTAGAATCAAGATTTTTTTTTCATTCTTTTTTGTAGCAAGGGTGGAGATTATAAAGCTCCCCTTTCAAGTGCATTTCAGATGGTTAGAACACCTCTGGAATCTTCAAGAATCACAACAGAGGCAGGTATATGTCACAATTAATCATAAATATCGTGTCAGTTAATTGATAGATTCTGAAAGGTATATAACTGCTCAGGTAGAAAAAAAAATGTAGGAGGACCGTAATTGAATGGAAGTCACAGAAAGTTAGCCAACAGGATACCTGGGAGTCTTAGACTCCAGGCTTCCTTTGTAACCTAGTAACTCTGTGCCACAGGTTCTCCAAATGTAACTTGGAAAAGGTAAATACATGTTATCTTACTAATTTTATATAATTATTTGACAAAAATATATTGCCTATGAAATAAAAGCCTGCAAATATCTGTTACTGTGAGATTTTAAACTTTTCTGTTTTTCCACTCTTACGTATTTCTGATAGAAAGAGGGTTTCATAAAAGGAAAAACTAGCCAATTACATTATTGCTTTCAGTTTACTGTCATAGGGAAATCCATAGCTAATAATATTTAGACAACAACTTTTATTTTCTAATTTCTAAAGTGAATGTCAAATATTGTATATTTTGAAGGAAAGTTGCTTTATCTCTTTTAATAAGTTGTTTGCTTATAAGAATAAACAGTTACTTTTTTTGTTGTATTTTATTTTACCTTTTAATTTTTTTTTTTTTTTTGCTTGGAGTAAATGGGATATACACTTTATTCTGAGAAGAAAATGTATTTACTTAGACATACATTTTAAATTTGTCAAGCAATCCCTAGTTTTACCAAAGAACCACTAGAGGATGTTAAAATAACATAACATTTCTAAATTCAGATGACTCTTGAAAGAAAATATAGGCTTTGGAAATTATTTCTATGATATATCTATATACACAGATATTAATCTTTTATATATTTTTATGGTAAAGATTTATATGTGCATGCACACACAAATGATTTCAATTTTCAAGTTTTTTTATGTCTAAAATTGGACATAAGTTACCCTTTGTCTGCTCACTCTGTGAGTTTACTTCACTAGGATACTATTTTGACGTTTACAACTCCAGTATGCAAAATAACTATACGTATATAAATCTGTTTTCCAAGAAGATAAATAAAATTTTACACTAAGTTTTTATATGGCTGTTGCATGGACCTATAACAACATGGCCTTTGGAATTAGATTCTACTCTTCTTTTTAAAATCAAATTATGAATAGGCCTTTATCAGATTCCACTCTTTTTATACCCACTAGGACCTGCCACTCTGGCTTTCTTTTGGTTTCTTGGGCATTTGCATTTATTTATTTATCTCCCTGGAGCCCCTTTCCCCCAATATTTTCACATGATTTACTCCTTCACTGTTCATACAAATGCCCTCACCTCAGATTGCCCTTTCCTGATTATGACATGTAATATTATCCTACTTCTCCTCAATCACTCTGTAACATAATCCTGTTTTATTGTATTCATAGAGATTATCACAGTCTGAAAAATAGCTTATCTCTATAGATACCAGTAAACTGTTGCTAAATCACTGATTGGTGGCTA
The DNA here is from genome assembly GCF_049350105.2 of Macaca mulatta. Classification (NCBI taxonomy): domain Eukaryota; kingdom Metazoa; phylum Chordata; class Mammalia; order Primates; family Cercopithecidae; genus Macaca; species Macaca mulatta. The sequence goes on from NC_133406.1 coordinate 134,059,291, forward strand.
TTCTGTGAATTTTTAGGTCACCTTAGAAATAAGAATAGTGAGTAAAGCAGGATGCTGCACTTATTCACCCATCCATCTTTTTCTTGTTTTTTCCTGTCTCCGTCACTGGATTTTGAAATTTGTGGGAATAGTAACTTTGGCTTGTCTTATTCAGACAAGTCGTATATCTTCAGAGGACATAGGAACTTTACAAAATTGAATAAATGGGTGAAACTTAGTATAGATTAATTCTTTAAATATTAATATGCTCATCTGTTAAATTGTTACAGGAGTAGAACTACCTCATAAAGTTGTCATAAACCTTCACTAATTAATAAGTAAATTTTATTGAATATTTATCATATCAGAAACATTGCAGTGGGGCTATAGAACTGAACAGGACACAAACTTTGCCCTCAAAAACTGTGTAGTGTAGCAAAATAATACGAGTAATGTACCCAGGATAGTCAGACGTTTAATCAGTAACAGTATATGCTACTTTTCTTTTCCTCCTTCAGATGTGACTCCATTAACCCACACTATTTGTGGGGCTATAAAAAAAAACATAATAAGTTGGTTGATGGCTATCATTTATTCAGATTCGCTCAAGTTTGGTATTTAGTATAGGCATAAGTGGTCTTCCTGCATGATGAAGGCTTAAAATATAGTAGCCCAGAAGAAATGTGACAGGTCTCATGGAATCTGGGAGTACAGTGAATGCTAGTTAGGTTTTCATACATGTGATTACACTTCTGAGGCTATTTGATTCTTTTTACCTAATAAATTGCTTAATAAAACATATAATATAGACCTAGGTAAGAAATAATGTAAGCTAAGAGAAGAGCAGTATGGATGAAGGCAAAATAAAGAATGCTTTGAGATGTCTTTAGAGGTAGGAGAAAGATAACTTAGTGACTATTGCAGTATGATGAGATAAAGGAGAGGGATTAATCGAGAGAAAAACTTTTATTTCAGATTTTGGTACAAAAGTGGGTAGTAATATCATTCACTCTAAGGTGTAAACAAGGTAAAGAGAAGTTCACAGTGGGAGAAATGATGAGCTCACTCACTTGGAGGACACTGTGTGGGGTAAAATGAAAAGGGCACAAATAATATCTTGGTTTACACCAGCAGTGAAAGAACGTCTAGTATAAGAGTAACCACTGCCCTTGAAAGAAAGAGAGAAAGAAAGAAAGAAAGAAAGAAAGAAAGAAAGAAAGAAAGAAAGAAAGAAAGAAAGAAAGAAAGAAAGCAAGCAAGCAAGAAAGAAAGAAAGAAAGAGAGAAAGAGAAATAAAGAGAAAGAAGGAAAGAAAGAAAGACAAAAAGAAAGAAAGAAGAAAAGAAAGAAAGAAAGCAAGAAAGAAAGAAAGAAGGAAAGAAAGAAATGAAGGAAGGAAGGAAGGAGAGAGAGAGAAAAAGAAAGAATAAAGAAAGAAAGAAAGAGAGAGAAAGAAAAAGAAAGGAAAGAGAAAGAAAGACAGAAAGAGAAAGAGAGAAAGAAAGAAAAGGAAAGAGAAAGAAAGAAAAGAAAGAAAGAAAGAAAAAAGAAAGAAAAAAGAGAAAGAAAGAAAGAAAAGAAAGAAAGAAAGAAAGAAAGAAAGAAAGAAAGAAAGAAAGAAAGAAAGAAAGAAAGAAAGAAAGAGAAAGAGAAAGAGAAAGAAAGAAAGAGAAAGAGAGAAAGGGTTGGGAGAATTATTGGAAGGCAAATAAGAGAGTGATGCTTGAAAGCCAAGAAAGGAGAAAATTTCAAGACAGGTTGAGCGTTTCCAGTATAACTCAGCACTGATAAGTTGTTAGAAGTCAGGTAGATACTGAAACTGCTAATAATAAAGTCCTCAGTAAATTTACAAGTATTCAATTCAATAGCCACTTGCCTACACTGATAATTCAACTTACATCTTACTGTCACTGAGGTTTTTAAAAGGTGACTAAAGGTTTTTGAGCAAACCTAACTGACTAATTGCATTATCTTTCCACATATCTGAAATGGCTTGAGTATTCTGTGAATATGAGACCACAGGCCATATTGTAGAGAGAAAAGGAATGAAAATCAATGGGAGAAACAGAGGCTAGAAGGAGATAGAAGAGCCTTTAAGAAATTCATCCAGAGAAGGAGATAAGTTAGTTTGTAAGTGAAGAGGTAGAGGTCCCTACTACTTCTCCTTCTCCTCTTACTCTTTCTTCTTTTGTTATTGTAGAATTCCCTAGTTTATTAATTTAGAGTATTAAAAATCTAAAAATTCAATGGTTTCTTAATACTTCAGCTTTGACTAATAATATTTACATATTTATAAAGTATTTTTCTCTATAATATGTCTCTATGCTATTTTTTCATATGTAATTATTTTCAAAACCCAATAAGTTACTTTTTTTTTTTTTTTTTTTTTTCAGACAGAGTCTCACTCAGTTGCCCAGGCTGGAGTGCAGTGGCCTGATCTTGGCTCACTGCAAGCTCCGCCTTCCCAGTTCACCCCATTCTCCTGCCTCAGCCTCTGGAGTAGCTGGGACTACAGGCGCCTGCCACCACGCCCTGGTAAATATTTTTGTATGTTTTTAGTAGAGATGGAGATTCACCGTGTTAGCCAGGATGGTCTTGTTCTCCTGATCTCGTGATCCACCTGCCCCAGCCTCCCAAAGTGCTGGGATTGCAGGCATGAGCCACTGCACCCGGCCATAAATTACCATTATTATGCTCATTTTACAAGTAAGAAAACTAGGCCTTACAAAGTTTGGCTAGAGTCATATTGTTAATGCAAGACGGAACTAGAAATGAAATCCATATCTCCATAATTCCAGACTTGTTTTTAAGCCATTGGTCTATACTGAATTTTATGGATAGTTATCATCTTTGATATAATAAATTTTAACTGTTATTTTTCCCTCCCCATTTTTATTGAGAGCTTTATGTAATTAAAGATTCTTTGAGATTTAGCAAGTTACATATTTAATATTGAGTAAAATTGTCTATTTTTTTTAAGAACATGTATACTCCTATACTCCATACAATGAGATTTTTGGTATATCTCCATCTCTTAAAATCATAACTTCTAATTAAAAAAATTAATGTTTATTATTTATATTTTGATTATGTGAGAATATTAGAAAAATGCAAATAGGCAAAGCTAACAAGAAGAAAACCATGTTATATTTTGACAAAAAATAAAAAGGAACAAAGGAAAGAATGTTACTTAGACAAAATAATAAATAAAAAAAGCTATTCATATAACAAAATAATGTAAAGAATTGGTGATAAACATCACTTCACTGTATAAAAATATTGCAAAGGTAATAATTCATATTAATGGTGGTGGGAAGACTAACAAAATGGAAAAGAAATGCTGCTCAAAGACAGAGGCATTGCATTTGTGGAGAAATTATGACAGTGAGGCCAAAAAAAAAAAATCACCATTTTCAAATTTGTTCATTTCTGGGTTCTGATGGCAGAAGATGTGGCAGGTTTAGAATGAGGACAGGATTAAGTTTAGGACACTGGCGACTTCTTCATGACTTTTGGTTGATACCTTAAGTCCCCTTGCAGAATATGGTGGTTAATGCACTTAAGACCTATTATAGAAAAAGTGATCTAGGGTGACTAATGAATTAAGATGTCTTGTATGATGTTGGTCAGGGACCATGGAGGCTGGGGATTGTATTAATTTGTTCATTTGTTGTGTCATTAAAGAAAAAAATTATAAATATATGTATTAAAGTAATGTTTTAAATTTAGTTCTTTTCAAAAGGTCATAGCAGCCTTTTTATTCAATTAAAGTGAGATTCAGTGGTTATCATTGAAGGTAAATTATTAGAGGCCATATGGAAATTTTAAAAGGTGTAGTTTTTTGCCTTACTATGAAAAAAATATTGACAGTTTTCCTTTCTTTTTATTTTTCTTTTTTGAGATGGAGTCTCGCTTTGTCACCCATGATGGAGTGCAGTGGTGTGTTCTCAATTCACTGCAACCTCTGCCTCCCACGTTCAAGTGATTCTTGTGCCTCAGCCTTCCAAGTAGAGGGGATTACAGGTGCATGCCACCACACCCTGCAAACTTTTGTATTTTTAGTAGAGACGAGGTTTCACCATTTTGACCAGGTTTGTCTCAAACTCATGACCTCAAGTGATCTTCCTGCCTTGGCCTCCCAAAGTGCTGCGATTACAGGTGTGAGACACTGTGACTGGCCTACTTATTTTATAGTTTAATATTTTTAATTTTTTCTTTGATTACCTGTTGGAAGTCTAAAATATCTTTCTTCAGTGACTTTAATAAAATTTCCCTTAGAAAATATTTCTTTTATGTCTTTCATCATAAGGTATTTGTCATAAAGAAGGACATCAATGACTTTTTAAAGAAATTTTTAAAGGAAATCTTAAATTGGAATACATTTCCTGCTTTTCCTCTTGTGATTATTAGTGAGAGGGCAGATTCAAAAAATAAGAAATAATACATTTATTATTCTCTAAACCATTTTATTTCAATTGTACTTCAGTGCTTCCAATCTAATATCAAAATCAAGTACTTCCTTAAAAAGTGACTTTTGAGATTCCATATCTTGATTTATTTTATTTTAATAGATTTATTCAGGAGGAGGTTAAAAAGATACTTTTGTACTTGATTATTTGAGCTCAATTTGTAAATAACAATATCACCAACTTTGCAGAATTGTTGTTACTACAGTCGGATCTATACAAAGTACTTAGCACAGTACCTGACCCCTTATGTGTATCAATCACATGTTAATTAATTTATTCTTACCATTTTTCTAAACGGTGCACAGTCCACTTTTCCACCCTCACTCTTTTGAAGTGTGTTATAATATACTAATATGGCCTTACTATATCTTGTGATGTATTATGCTATAGCATTATTATAACTAGTAGCTGCCTTCAGGAAAACACTACAGTAGAGTGAATTCACATAGACATAAACTTTCCCTGATTTAGATCTATAAACAGCTCAGATCATTTATTTAGTGTTTTTCTATGTTCCCAATTCCTTATTCTATAAATTTTAACGAAATCGCATTAGAGAGTTTTGCTTCATGAAGTTGAAAGACTTTCTAAAGTAATTATTGCAATAAATTACAAATAAAAGATACTAAAAATAAAAAAGTTGAACAAAATGATTAGTTGGTGATGAAAATGTTATGGAAAATGAGCACATTTTGATAAAATATGACATATAATGGAGGTAAAAGGGATTCTACAATGACTTCATAGTTAAAAGTGACGCATTTGGACACTTGGATGAACTGAAGGAGCTAATATTACTTCCAGTGTTAATGTTTCTGGTTGTTATTATTTATTCAGTGGAGAAAGTGCTAAACAAGAAAAAAGCTATTTGTACTACTGGTAAACCAGAACTCTCTTTCTCTCCACAATCTTTGAGGAGATTTTTAAATGAGCTCGACTGTATTTACTATTATAAGTTAGAGTAGAAAGATATTGTGATGAAATACAGCCCCTCTATAAAACCATGCCCCAAGCACTTTTGCTCTCAACCAAATGTCTACAGCTACAGCCTTAAAATATCAGGCTTATCTATTACTTGACTACACATTTACAACATATTACCCTCATAAAGCTCAGAGAAATAAAATACATCTTAGCTTTCTAGGGTGCAAACCTTGACACTATCATTAAGACCTCTGAGTTTGCATTTAATGAGTCTTCTGATGTCTGAATTGGGCAGTCCAAGGTTTTTTTGTTAATGAAATTTAACCAGAGTGTTTTCTTTCTCAATGGGAACACATGGCATAAGTTTTGCTTCTTTTGGTTTTCAGGTAAATATGTATATGTGTGTTCATAAAACTTGTGGTTTGGCAAGTCTGAGATTTTATTCCATTATCTTTACTTGTTTCTTTTTGAGTTGTTGTTATCGTTACTAAATCTTGAGAAAAATTTAGCTTTTGCAAATTCTTGCCAAAGTCTGGTGCTGAATGCTATCCAGGTTTAATATGTCATTTTATTAACTTCCAACATTAAGAAATAAGGGCTAAAGTACCAGGATTTGACATATTAGATGCTTAGTAGCAGATTTTTCTTAGTATCTGACAGACTTTCTGTGTTTTGGTAGCAAAGACGTCAATATTATTATTATTCCAAATAACTTGGAAAATAGTTAATTTCTAGGTGATATTTTAAATATATTTTTCTACAGAAAAATAATCATTTCAAAATCAATGGCACTATGAGTGAGAAATTACTGAATGCTTCAGGTAACATTTACATTTTAGCAAATGGAGTGTTAGTAATTCATGCTGCAATATCCTTGTGTACTAAATGTGTATTCTCCCTATTATGAGTTTTATTGTGCTTCTCCTCAAATTTATATGTTGAAATCTTGAACCCCACTACCTTAGAATGTGATTTTCTTTGGAAACGGGGTCATTGAAGATAATAATTAGTTACTGTGAGGTCATTAGGATGGGCTTTTATTGAGTATGACAGGTATCCTTACAAAAAGGGAAAATTTGGGCACAGAGGATCACATACAGGGAGAATGCCATGAAAAAAGGAAGACAGAGACTAGGGTGATGACTCCACAAGTGAAGAAATGCCAAACATTGCCAGACAACCAGCAGACGCTAGAGAACAGGCAGGAAACAGATTTTTCTATTCCGCCCTCAGAAAGTATCAACTCTGTTTACTTTCTCATGTTGGCCTTTTAGCCTCCAGGACTTTGAGACAATACATTTCCATTGTTTAAACTACACCATTTGTGGCTTTGAAACACCTCTACAGCACCCTTAGCAAACTAATACATTACCAAACAGGTACACACTATTGAGGCATAATAAGTTATTTAAGATGACTATTCTAATTAGCTTGTCATTAACTTTGCCTATTGGGTTATCCTGTTTTACCAGTTTTTAAATTTATGAGTACCACCACTGTTACTTCTCTCTCAGCAACCATTCTTATGCAAGAAGCAAGACTACAGTTGAGCCCAGATACTGGGCTTCAGTTTCCAGATTTGTAAAGATATTAGCATAAATTATCTTTTTTTTTTTTCCTTTTTTCCTTTTTTTTTTTTTTTTGAGACAGAGTCGCTCTGCCGCCCAGGCTGGAGTGCAGTGGCCGGATCTCAGCTCACTGCAAGCTCCGCCTCCCGGGTTCACGTCATTCTCCTGCCTCAGCCTCCCGAGTAGCTGGGACTACAGGCGCCCGCCACCGCGCCCGGCTAGTTTTTTGTATTTTTTAGTAGAGACGGGGTTTCACCGTGTTAGCCAGGATGGTCTCGATCTCCTGACCTCGTGATCCGCCCGTCTCGGCCTCCGAAAGTGCTGGGATTACAGGCTTGAGCCACCGCGCCCGGCCGAACATAAATTATCTTTAAGCTGCCATAGAATTCTGGTGTTCTCTGAATTTATAATTCTAGAAATGGCAACAGACAACAAAACCTAAAACTCAGAGAAATTGAACTTGATGAATGACACGTGTCCAAGAAGTACCAGAAGAGGGACTCAATTTAAATCTTATCATTCCAGGGTTTTTCAATTTGCCACTGTGCTCCTAACATGGTGGTTTGTTACACAAACATTGACCAATTATATTATGACTATAGAATTGTCATAATATAATTGGTATAATAAAACATGGGTCTAAATTAAAGCCTGGCCAAGTGGGTTCATTATACTGATTGTCAAGAAAGTGATTGTTAACATACTTTTTAAGTTAAAAGATAGCTGTTTCCAAATATACTGTAATTGTAGACTCCACTATAAATGTTGCTGTGTAATGGATGCCCTTGAAGGAAAAGAGTTACTCAAGCAAAGCCAGCTGAAAATCAGCAAACTGTACTTAAGGATTACATCTATGGCTGTAAATAGATTTTTAGAGTTCACATTTTATTTCTGTGTTTTTATAGCAATCAATAAGAAGCCATCTATAGCATTTAGGTGTTCCCATGCTGATTGTTGCCACAGCTACTGAATCACTGCTAGGAAATTCACTGTGTTAGCAAGTTATATTGGCTAGCTAAACACATCACTTGAATAAAAGAGAAAATAACAGTAGAGGATCAATGTGAACTAAAATTATAAATGTCTACTTTCTGGGGAATATATGTGAGCTTAAGGAAGTCGCCTAAATTTTCTCTTAAGGATTGAAACTCTCCATGCTATTAATATTAAATAATATGTCATAAATATACATTAACAATAATTCTAAATTTGGTCATTGTCATATGTTCTGCAGGAACTAAAACTGAATTATTGCAGATTACACTGAAATTTTGATTTTTTGTGTATTTGATACTGGTGTCTAGTGGTGCTACAATCATCTTTCCACACACCACTCTAAGTAAGTGAAAGCCTATGAAAATTTATTGTTCCACTCCCTAAGTATCAAGAAATTTAACTTCATTGGGGCAAATTATATTTTATATATGAACTCTCCAAATTAAATCTGAGAATTCTGGACAAAAATGTCTTAGAGATTATAATTTTCTTGGCACTAGAATTTTAGAAAGTATTCTCTAAGATGGGTAGAATATAAACTACAAAGGAATTTATATTTCAAACTGATACCTTGGAACCATGTACAAGCAGTCTTATTTTGCTTTTTTTCCCCATTATGGGCCACTGAGTAAAACTAAGTGACGGAAAAGCTGCCACTGGATTGACATTTAGTTTGGAATGGTCTTTAAAGGATGTTTCCAGGGATGAAAGTTACAGTATGATTAATCTGGAAAAAGTAAAAAATAGTTGTGACACACTTTGAAAGTCTGAACAAGAACATTACAAAATAGAGATATATTAGATCATTGATTTAAAAATTATCAGGAAAAATCAAAGTAACTAAGAAAAATTAAAGCCTATAATATCTAAATTTTATCTAAATTAAACTAGACAAAAATCTAATAGTTCAGATGTTTGCATGCTTGTTTTGAAAAGTTCATCTGAAAAATTTCTAAAACATTAATATATGCAGAGATTTTAAAAAGGAATTGGATGATATAAAGCAGACTTTTTCCTCTATGTTGTTACCAGTATATTACTTACTTGGTGTAAGAGGTTCTATTGCCTGTGGAGAATAATGAAGTGGGGCAACATAATTGCATTTTTTAAAAGGCATATAGCAGTCAGGTAGATATAATAAATTCATGTGTTTATTCAAATACATAGAGATTTATGGCAGTTGTAAAAAGTAAAATAATTAAGTTATTAGAAAAAACACTATTATTTAATAATTTTCTGGTTCTTTTCTAGAAACATTCTCTTTTTTTTCATTTCGGGTTTGTAAAATAAAGGTAATCTGTGTAATTAAGTATGAAATGTACTTCAATATTTTAAAATTAAGGAAAAAATAAATCATCAAATTTATATAAAGAACAAAGGAAGGTCATTAAAATATCTCTACAAATGATTTTAAGTTCTTCCATTAACTGTAGTATTTACAAACATTTTTATTTGAATTACCTATATTTAAATTAGGAATAAAAATCCATCACTACTTAATATACGATCATATTAAATTATTCAGTGACTTGCTAATGTGATTTATTTTGTAATAATCTTAACTTCCTCAGGTTATTTTGGGTATCTTTGTATAGAGATTTAAGGAAAACTTGACCAAAGGAAAGTAGCTATAAAAAATGTAGAATTATAAATGTATTTTTATGTTTAGAATATTATATAATGATATTGTGTAAATTATATATTCCTTGGTAATTTTTAGGAGGATAGATGAGCTGAATTTTGATGCATTTTTTTAAGATTGGTTATCAAGTTCTTTATTCAAAATTCATTATGGGTTTTGAATGTCTTTCAAGAGACTTCAAAAAAATGTTTCATCAGCAATATCAATGCTTCTTAGAATAATGTTTAATTATTAATTTCATAAGATTTCCATCTTGATTTATTTTGCTGTCCTAGTAAAATAAAAAAGAAGGTGCAATAACGCTGCAGAGAAAATGGATCCACTAGATTAAAAAATAAACAAGCCAGGCCAGCATTTAAAATATGTTAATGTTTGGGGAAGACTGAACTGTCTCCTGAATCAGTGTTTTCAGATCAGATCCTGAAGTGAAAAACTCTTTTATTTTGGCATTTGCAAAATTATGCTATAAATTATTATCATTAAAAATATTTTTTAACCTTTCAGTCTGGCATGTAAGTGTAGAGGTCACCACTCTATCCTAACAAGTTAGATTTCTCAGAGAAGTGAGATTTCAGGGCAAATTGCTGACCCTAAAACTGAAAAGACAAATAGGTGGACACAGAGAATCACAATTTACCAGATCAAAAGCTCATGGGCAGAAACCTTCAAGGATCCGGTATTGGGGTAGCAAAACATAACCTGTCATTTATGAAGTGCTGGAGGCGCAGTGTGGATGAGTCTGAGTTTAAAACCAAGGGGACCAGTCACTGGGAGGCTACCCACACTTTTGTGAGTGTTATCTCTGGGGACCAGATCTAGTTTATTTCTGGGGACCAGATCTAGTTTCACAGAGAGTGTCTGAGAAAAAAAAAAATCCCCTCATACTTCTGGAAGGAAGAGAAGAAGGAACAATTTTAAAATACAAACCACAGCATTCTGTTTTTCTTAATAAGGCTTGCCCTCAGAATAAACTATTTTGTCAGAAACTGACCTTCTGTGGTTTTATCAGAGCCAACCAGATGGGAAAAGAGAAATATTCAACTGTAACCCCCTATAGCCATCCTCTCTCACCTAAGGGAGGTGTAGGGACAGAGAAGCACTGGTGAAGTCCACAGCCCAGGGTCACCGGCTCACCAAAAGAAAGACTGAGACATAATTACAGGACTACAGAAGCTTCCCTCCACGCACGCCTTACCACTACTTTAAAAGGCCAATTTAGTGAAGTTCCTTTTACCAAATACATCATGATCACCTTTTAATAAGAAATTACAAGGCATACAACAGGCAAAAAACACAGTTTGAAGATACTGAACAAACTTTAGAGCCAAACATGGCAGGGATGTTGGAAATATTAGATGGGACATTTAAACAGCTATAACTAATATGCTAAGGACTTTCATGGGAAAAGTAGACAACATGCAATAACAGATGGCTAAGGCATGCAAAGAGATGGAAATTCTAAGAGTGACTTAAAATGCTAGAGTTCAAAAACACTGTGACCAAAATGAAGAATCAACTTGATGAGCTCATTAATAGATAAGACACAGCTGAGACAGAAAATCTCTGAGTTTAAGAATATGGCAGACAGAAACTGCCAAAACTGAAAAAGCAAAGAGAAACAACAGCAAAAAAATGAGCAGAATATACAAGAACTATGGGACAACCAAAAAGTTGTAACATATGGATAATGGGAATACAAGAAAAAGCAGAAGGAGAGAAAGGAACAGCAGAAATGTTTAAAGCAATAATAACTATTTCCCACAAATTAATGCCTGACATTAAACAAAAGATCCAGGAAGCTCAGAGAATATACAGTAGGGTAAATGCCAAGAAAACTACCCATAGGTACATCATATTTAAACTGAAAAATGTTAAAGATAAAAACATATTATTAAAAGATTCCAGAAGAAAAAATCAATAGAGAAGTAAAAGATAAATTGCACATCTGACTTCTTTTCAGAAATCATACAAGCAACAAGAGGGTGGAGTAAAATATTTAAAGTATTGAAAGAAAAATAAAATGTTAACCTGGAATTCTGTGCCCTGAATAATTATCATTCAAAAATGAGATAGAAATAGATTTTCTCAGACAACAACTGAGAGAATTTATTTCTAGTAGACTTGTCTCCTAGAAATGTTAAAATCGGATTTTCATAGAGAAGAAAAATAATAATATAGGTCAAAATAGACCTACAAAAAATGAAAACCATCAGATAATGAATAAGAGAAAGTAAAATAAAAAATTAATTTTTCTTATTCTTATTGTTCTGAAAGATAACATTTTGTTCCAAATAATAAGAGAAACAATGTACCTGATTGCGTATGCTTAGTGTGTGTTTATATATACATATATAAAATTATATATGTGTATGTGTAAGTGAATTAAATGATGTCAGTAATAAAAAAGACAGATGAGAAAAATTAGAAATATTTTGTTATTATAAGGTATTTATTATATCCATAAAGTGACACAATGTTATTGAGAGGTGGACATGCATTAGATAACCACTCAAAAAGGAAAAAAAAAAGTATTGATATCTTAAGAAAGGAGAGAAAATTGAATTATATAAAATGTATCATTAAAACTACAAAAGGCAGAAAAAGTGTGGAAGCCAAAATTAGGAACAAAGAACCAGGGCAACAAATGTAAAAAGAATAACATACGGTGGATACTCATCTATAACAATAATTGCTTTCGATATTGTTGGCCTAAATACAAATGCTAAAAGACAGAGATTATCAGAGTGAATCAAAACCAAAACTCAATAACAGAGAAGTAAAAGATAAATTGCACATCTGACTTCTTTTCAGAAATCATACAAGCCACAAGAGGGTGGAGTGAAATGTTTACAAGGCATCCATTTTAAATATAAGGACATTTATAGATTAAAAACAATGGAATGGAAAAAGATATACATGCTAACACTAAAAAAAAAGAAAGCAGATTTAGCTATATTAATTTCAGGCAGAGTGTACTTCAGAACAAGGAAAGTTACCAGGGATAAAGAACACAGTACATAATGATACACAGATCAACACTCCAGAAGATATATCAGTCTTTAATGTGTATGGAACTAACAACCAGAACATCAAAATATATGAAGCAAAGAATGATTGAAATAAATGCAAGGAGAAATAGATGAATTCACTATTATAGTTGCAGATTTCAACATCCCTTTATCAGAAATAGACAGCTTCATCAGCCAGATAATCAGTAAAGATGCAATTAAACTCAGCAACACCAGCCATAAACTGGATATAATTGACATCTATAGTCTATTTTATCCAACAACAGCATATTGTACTTTTTTTTTTTTAAGCTGAAGGTAAGATTTACAAAGATAGACTACATTGAGGGCCATAAAACATATCTTAACAAATTTAAAATAATTGAAGTCATAAAATATCAGTTCTTAGTCCACAGTAGAATAAAACTAGAAATCAATAACAGAAAAATAGCTAGAAAAATAGCTAGAAAATTTGTTACTTTGAGAGTAAACAAAATATTTGTAAATATCACATGGGTCAAAGAAGACATCTCAAGTAAAATTTAAAAATATTTTGAGCTAAATTAAAATGGAAATACAATTTTTCAAAGTTTGTGGGATGTAGCAAAGGCAATGCTTAGAGGGAATTATAGCATTGAATGCATATACTGGAAAAAATAAAAATCAAGAATTAATAAACTAAGCTTCTACCTTAAGATACTAGATAAAGAAGATCAAATTAAATCCAAAGCAAGCAGAATAAAATACGTAATAAAGATTACAGCAGAAATTAACAAAATTGAAATCAGTACAGAATATAACAAAAACCAAAAAGTGGTTCTTAAGAAAGGTCAACAAAATAGATAACCTCTAGCTAGGCTAACTAAGAAAAAAAAAAAAAAAAAAAACAAGAAGATATACATTACTAGTATCGGAAAATAAAAAGGAGTCATCATTACCTTTTCCATGGATATTCAAAGTATAATAAAGGAATAGAATGAACAAGTCTATGACTACACATTTGATATCCTAAATAAGATTGGCCAAAACTCACAAGAAGAAATAGACAATCTGAATAGAATAGACATACACCTATTAAAGAAATTGTATAAACAATGTTCCAAAATAGAAAAAAAAGCTAGCCTAGAGGGGTTCACTGGTGAATTTTACTCAACATTGAAGGAAAAAATTATGCCAATTCTTCATAATCTCTTTCAGACAATAAAAGCAGAGAGAATACTTTCTAGCACATATAAGAGGCCAATATTACCTTAACACCACCACTAGACAAAGACATTACCAGAAAAGACAACTACACACCAATATTGCTCATGAGCTTAGATTTAAAAATCCCCAGCAAAATATCAGCAAATTATATACAACAAAGTACAAAAGGAATTATACAGATTGACCAACTGGGATTTATTCCAGTATGCTCAGCTATGTCTACATTCAGAAATCAATTAATGTAATCCATCACACCAACAGCCTTAGGAAGAAAAATCACGTAGTCTTATAAATACATGCAGAAAAAGCATTTGACAACACCAAATGCCCACTAATGACGAAAACTTTCAGAAAATTAGAAATAGAGGGGAAAGACTTCCTCAATTTGATTTTTTAAAAAAGCATGCACACACACAATGTACCTACAGTTAACATCTTGCTTTTTGTTGAAAAACTTTTTCAAAACTTTTTTTTTTTTTTTTTAAGTTTTTCAACACTCTCACTACTGCTATTCAACATTCAACTGGAAGTTCTAAATAGTGCAATAGATTGAGGAAAGGAAGTAACACATATAGAGATAGGGAAGAAAGAAATAAAACTTGTCTTTTTTACATGATCATCTAAACAGATGAAATGATAATCTATGTAGAAAATCTGAAAGAATCAACAAAAACCTTGTTGGAATGAATAAGTGATTATAGCAAATTTGACAACCAGATGGTTAATATGAAGTCATTTTTTCCTAAATGCTAGCAATGAAAAGCTGGAATGTGACATTCAAAGTACCTTGCTATTTTCATTGGCATGTCAAAGGATGAAGTATTTACATATAAATCTAATATATACATTTATGTAAGGAAAACTGCAAAACTCTTATAAAACATATCAACGGCTAAATAAATGGAGATACATTTCCTGTTCTTGGATAGGAAGACTCAATGTTGTCTAGAGAAACACAAAATACAGACCAGGCAAGCCAGAAACCAGGAGAAAAAAATTACAAAAGCCACATTTGGTAAAGGACTATAATTTAAAATATAGAAGAAACTCTTAAAACGCAACAATAAGAAAACGAATAACCTGACTAAAAAAAAAAAAAAAAAAAAAAAAAAAAGTCAAAGACCTAAACAGACACCTCACCAAAGAAGATATGCAGACAGTAAATAAGCATATATGAACATGCTCAATATCATCATATTTTATTAGACTATTGCAAATTAAAACCACACTGAAATACCACTATATACCTATTTGAATGCTAAAATGCAAAACGCTAACCACATCAAATGCTGGTGAGGACATGGATCAACAGGAACTCTCATTCCTTGCTGGCTGAAATGCAAAACAGTACAGCCACTTTAAAAGACTGTTAGTTTCTTACAAAACTAAATGTGTTTTTGCCATGTAAACAAGCAACCATGCTCTTTGGTATTAACTCAAATAAATTTAAAACTTATGACACAAAAGCGTGTACAGGAATATTTATAGCAGCTTTATTCATAATAGCTAAAACTTGAAAGCAATCAATATGTTCTTTAATAGATGAATAAGTAAGTAAACTGTGGTACATCCTAGCAGTGGGATATTACTCAGCACTAAAAAGAAATGAGCTATCAAGCCATGAAATGACTTGGAAGAAACTTAAATGCATATTAGTAAGTGAATAAAGCCAATATGAAAAGGCTACATCCTGTATCATTTTGACTATGTAACATTCTGAGACAAACAAAACTATGAAGACAGTAAAAAGATCTGTGGTTTCTAGGGGATTCAGCAGTAAGAGGGGGATAAATAAGGAAAGAACAGATCATTTTTAGGGCAGTGAAATTATTGTGTATGATACTGCAATGGCAGGTATAAGTTATTCTACATTTGTCAAAATTTATAAAATGTACACCAAGGTTGAACCCTAATGCAAACTATGCATTTGAGTGATAATGATGTGTCAATGTAGGTTCATATATTATAACAAACTTACCACTCTGGTGGTGGTGGGAGATGGTAATGGGGCAGGCTATGTACATGTGGTTACAAGAGGTATATCCAAACTGTATCTTCTGCTCAATTTTTCTTTAAACCTATAATTGCTTGAAAAAATAACATTTATCATTTACACAAAAAAGGAGTTTGCTTCCTATATGAGACTAACAATTAGCAGAGAATGTTGAATTTTCTGAAAAGTATAGAATATTTTGAAACTTAGAGGCATTCTAGACAGTAGCATAAAATGTTGACATGCTAATTTGTAAAGTTTTAGTTTGCCTATTAAAGGGTACAGAAAGAGTAAAAGAGCCTACCAATTAATGTCATTTTCATATGCTTTCACTGTAATTGTATATGAGGCTTTAATAGTTTGACATTCAATTTATATAACATTTATTGTTATAACACAAAAATTGCTCGATAAATAGCATGTGAATCATACTTTTAAAAAACAATGGTGCTTTGAGTATTTGTAACAATAGTAAGATTGATAATCATAATAATGCTAATAGTTTATATTTATTGAGTGCCTAATTTCTACTATATCTTGTGTTTAGCAGGTAATAAACATGATTGCATTTTCCCTTTTAACAAATCCCTGAGCTAATTACTATTATATTATCTGTCTTACTTTACACTTCAATGAGAGTTTACCCAACATCACACAAAAGTAAAATAGTTTTTCACTTGTGCCAATTTTTAAAATATTTAGTACACAAAATAATGAAAAAAGTGATACATCTACAATATGAATGTTTGACTTAAAAGTTCATATTATGAATTATTATTTACTGTATTTACTGTCTTATAAATTATTATCTATAATTATCCTGCCCTAGTTGACCTTTAACAATTTTATAGAGAAGATATCAATAATTTACATTATTATGGGTATTTTGTTCCCTCTCTCTGTAGAAAAGTATATATAGTTTAGGGAAACTAGATTATCTTTGTTTCAATAATATTACTATGAATTGTTTTTTGTTGTTGAAACTCTCTAAAAATTTGAATGTTGATTTGCCTTGTGGTATGCATGATATGGTTTGGTTCTGTGTCTCTCTCCAAATCTCATCTCAAATTGTAATCCCCACATGTCAAGGGAGTGACCTGCTGGAAGGTGATTGCATCATAGGGGGAGAGGTTTCCCCATGCTGTTCATATGAGAGTGAATGAGTTCTCATGAGAGTTTATGGTTTTTAAGTGTGGCACTCTCTTTCTCTCTCTCTCTCTCTCTCTCTCTCTCTCTCTCTCTCTCTCTCTTTCTCTCTCTCTCTCAATCTCTCTCTCTCTCTTTCTCTCTGGCTGCCATGTAAGACATGCTTTGCTTCCTCTTCCATCATTATTGTAAGTTTCCTGAGGTCTCCTCAGTCATGTGGAACTGTGATAGTCAATTAAAACTCTTTCCTTTATAAATTACTCAATCTCAGGTTGCTGTTTATAGCAGTGTGAAAATGGGTTAATACACAAAATTGGTACTGCGATAGTGGGGCATTGCTATAAAGATAACCTGAAAATGTGGAAGCGACTTTGCAACTGGGAAATGGGTGTATGTTAGAACAATTTGGAGGGCTCGGCAGAAGACAGGAAGTGGGAAAGTTTGGAACTTCTTAGAGACTTATTGAATGATTTTGACAAAAATGATGATAATAATATGGACAGTGAAGTCCAAGCAGAAGTGGTCTCAGATGTAAATAAGGAACATATTTGAAACTGGAGGAAAGGTCACTCTTGCTACACTTCAGCAAAGAGACTGGTGGCATATTTCTGCTGCCATAGGGGTCTGTGGAAGTTTGAATTTGAGAGAGATGATTTAGATTATCTGGCAGAATAAATTTCTAAGGAGCAAAGCATTCAGGATGTGACCAGGCTTTTTCCAAAAGCATACAATCATATACTTTCACAAATAAATGATCTGAAATTGAAACTTATATTTAAAAGGGAAACAGTGCATAAAAGTTTGGAAAATTTTCAGCCTGACCAGGTGGTAGAATGATGCAGATATTTGCATAAGTCACAAAGAGCTGAATTTTAATTGCCAAGACAACGGGGAAAATGTCTGCAGGACATTTCAGAGATCTTCAAGCAGCTCCTCCACACATCACAGGTGGGAGGTGTAGAAAGAAAAAAATGGTTGCATGGTCTGAACCCAGGGCTCCTCTGCTCTGTTCAGCCTTGGGATATGACACCCTGAATCCCAGCTGCTCCAGCTCCAGCCATGGCTAAAAGACGCCAAGGTACAACTTGGACTGTTGATTCAGAGGGTGCAAGTCCAAGCCTTGATGGCTTGAACATGATGTTGGGCCTTTGTGGGCACAGAAGACAAGAGCTGAGCATTTGCTCAGAACCTCTGCCTAGATATCAGAGCATGTATGGAAATGCCTGGATGACCAGGCAGAAATCTGCTACAGGAGCAGATTCCTCATGGGGAACCTCTACTAGGACAATGCAGAGGGGAAATGTGGGGTTGGAACCCCCCCAACAGAGTCTCCACAGGGGCACTGCCTAGTGAACATGTGAGAAAAGGGCCACCATTCTCCAGACCCTAGAATGGGAGATCCACTGATGGCTTGCACTGTGCACTTGGAAAAGCCACAGGCACTCAACGCCAGCCCAAGAAAGCTGACACAGGGACTGTGCCCTGCAGAGCCATGTGGGTGGAGCTGCCTGAGGCCTTGGGAGCCCACCTCTTGCATTTTCATGAACTGGATTTAAGACATGGAGTCAAAGGAGATTATTTCAGAGCTTTAACTTTTAATGAGTATCCTGCTGGGTTTAGGATTTGCATGGGGCCCATGGCCCCTTTGTTTTAGCCAATTTCTCTCATTTTGGAATGAGAACATTTACCTAATGCCTTTACCCCCCATTGTATCTTGGAAGTAACTAACTTGTTTTTGATTTACAGACTAATAGGAGAAAGGGACTTGCCTCAGATGAGGCTTTGGAACTAGACTTTTGACTTAATGCTGGAATGAGTTAAGAATTTGGGGAACTGTTGTGAAGGCATGACAGGTTTTGAAATGTGAAATAGACATGATATTTGGGAGGGGTCAGAGGCAAAATGATATGTTTTGGCTCTGTATTCCCACACCCAAATCTCATCTCAAATTGCAATCCCCAAATATCAAGGGAAGGACCTGCTGGGAGATGACTGGATCATGGGGGTGATTTTCTCATGCTGTTCCTGTGATAGTGAGTTCTAATGAAAGATGATAGTTTTGAAGTGTGGCACTTGGTCACTCCCTCTCTCTTGCTGCCATGTCACATGTGTCTTGCTTCCATTTCCGCCATGATTGTAGGTTTCCTGAGGCCTCCCCAGCCATGCAAAACTATGAGTTAATTAAACCTCTTTTATTAATAAATTACCCAGTCTTAGGTCATTATTTATAGTAGTGTGAAAATGGACTAATACACCTTGAAAATGCAATGTGTAGCCAGGTGACAGGAGATACTGCTGTACTAACCTACCAGCTATTAAAGGTGGGTTGTGAATCATTTTCTTTTTTTTTTTTTTTTTTTTTTTTTTTTTTTCGAGACAGAGTCTCGCTTAGTCGCCCAGGCTGGAGTGCAGTGGCGCGATCTCGGCTCACTGCAAGCTCCGCCTCCCGGGTTCACGCCATTCTCCTGCCTCAGCCTCCCGAGTAGCTGGGACTACAGGCGCCCGCCGTCTCGCCCGGCTAATTTTTTGCATTTTTAGTAGAGACGGGGTTTCACAGTGTTAGCCAGGATGGTCTCGATCTCCTGACCTTGTGATCCGCCCGCCTCGGCCTCCCAAAGTGCTGGGAGTGAATCATTTTCTTCTTGAGTAATTTTGCTAGAAGCTCAGCTTGTTGAACATTAAGAGTCCTCATTTACGTCACTAATTTCTCTATTTACAGTTTCATAGATCTAAGAAAAATTCCTGACACTGTACACAGGGATAATAAAATGGTTCCTTAGTAATTATTATTGTTATTATTATCATTGTAACTAGTTTCTGGTTTTTATTTATTATTGCTATTATTAGGAATTTCAGATAAGCCATTTCTTCCTTTTCTTATAAATGTAGGCACTCTTACCTGGTGGAGAGAAAACTACACTGGGAATAAAAAAGCAGAAATACATTCTGTTTTTTCTCTTTCTTTTGGTCACATTACTTTGCCTTAGAATTATTATGTTAGACATTTAATGTGAAAATTCATCCTGTTTCTAAAATTTCAATATAAATATAACACGTTATAGCAACTCATGATATAAAATAAATATCAGACATATTAATTGATCTTTCAAATGCTATAAGATTCTCTAGTTATGTTTAAAAATGGCTGATTTAGAAATATAAACATTTGTTTTAAAGCCCAGACTGTTATTTGATCTGATTCTGAATCTGGTTCTTTTTTGTGCTTAAAAATACAGTTTGATTTGGTTTTAGTTTTCAAAGGAGAACATTAAATTGAAGGTGACATTGTCTGGGGCATTTTTCTCTTGCCAAAGAGAGAGTATATGGACAAAGAGGGCAGGGAAGACTTACACAACAGCAGTAATTTCTATCTGGTTTAATATCCCCTGCATTCAAAGAGCAATGAGTTGTGCTTTTAGTGCATTAGAAGACATGTCCCCACAGGCGTGGATAAAAATGCAAAAGATCTTTCCACTTGCACTTGTATTTGGAATTGTTTGGCATCAGAATACTGAGACAAGTGGAAAAGATACTAAGTTTGGAATGTGGTCCCTGTCTGCCCTTGAATTTCACATTCACTACTCTTTTTTAAAAGCTCCCATAAGAGACCATTTCCATATTATTCCTCTTTATGCTAAACTTGAATAGTCAAATACGACTATTTGAAGTGTGATCTTCAAATATAAGAACCCAACCTGGAATTCAAACACAATTGTATAATAATCTTTGGGCAGAGTAGAATGCAGCAAACTTTCAATGAATTGAAACACCTGCTTTACAGATACCCCATGGAGGACAAGACACACACATGTGAGCAATTCAACAAATTTAACAAGACCCAATGAGCCTTGAAACTGTAATTTAATTCTTAATTTCTGTGAAGTAAATTTAGTAATGACTGATAAGGATCATCATCATCCACACTTAGGGAGTCATTAACAGGAAAGTAGAAACACCTGTCCTTTTATGTAAGGCACTCTGTTCACTTTATCTGAGATTTGGAGCTGCTGTCCCTTGTATGAGAGCAACAAAAGAAGATTCCAGGGTTAAAGTTATCCTAAAAATAAAATTCCATGCTACAAAGCATGATGATCACTAAAATCAAATTTCATAGCTACAATGCTAAGGTTAACAAATGCTTCGTAACCTGTTTCATTGTCAGGGATGAATAGGCCTAGTATGATCTAGATACCCTTGGGTGATAGTTGCTTGCATAATGATAGTTACAAAGAATAGATTTGCTTTGCACAGTTGAGTTCCAGGATAAAATCATGGTCTTGTATTGGGTTTGCTTTTTTTACAATCACAGTAAAATCTCTGAGCATTCTTTCTCTAAAATTAATGTTTTACTGTAAGGTTTTGTTGTTTTGTTAGACAAAGATACTGACCATATTCAGAGTTCCTTAAGCCCCTAATTGTAAGTTGAAGACTGAGAAAACTATTCTAATATTGACATTTAGTACTTATTAGCAAAGTGAAAGAGCAATATTACAATACTCATTTTCCTTGTCATTTACTTAACATGATTTCTCATTTCCATGTAAATGCTTGATGAAATTTCTAACCAATAAAAAATGTTTGTGTGTTCTATTCTCTGCAATATTCTTTCATAAGTACACTCAATGTAAATTAAGTATCAAGAGCAATTTTGAAAAATAAATGGTGTTACAAAAGTCCAAGAGGCAATGTAGATTATTTAAATCGATGAAAGACCAAATATCAAGCCTTGCTTCTGCCACAACTCATTCTATTTGTGTAATGACTGCACTGGCAGAAATAAGTTAAAATCCTTTCCAATTCTTAATTTCTCTGTAACTCAGTTTCCTCATCTATAAATAAAGACTTTGTTTAATCAACCCAGTGTTTCATTGGATAGAACAATAAACTACATATCTAAAATTTTATAATTGGTCAGAATTATGTGAGTTTGTTATCATTATGTTGATATTCAGTATTTCATTTATTAGATAAATGTCATACCTAGTATTTACTATGATGCGGGGAGAAATGTGAATAGAAGGTGAGAAGGAATTTCTGTTAAGAGGGTTGTACTCCAGACATTTTGAACAGCTATCCTGGGAGAGCAAAAATTGTTTTCTTTGTTATTGCAGAATATACAACAATAAACACATTTGATATTATTAATATCAATAATAGTGTTAATGCTTACCATTTTATTTGGATTATGACCCAATGAACATTTACAAATAGTGAATGAATAAATAAGAAATTACTGGATAATGATAGGTTTATAGGGTTATGGAGTTACAGAAGTAGAGCACCAAAGCCATGTAAGTCAGAAAAGAGAATAAGATGGTAAGAAAGTGGGAGGCGGAAAGCAAAAACTGTATTATTGGGTGAATTTCATGGCTCTGAAGAGATGATGAGATGTAAATTCAACTGGCCTACATAGCATGGTTACTATCTAAAGAGTTTGAAACTAATGTCTAATAGGAATTACCTGGGATTCTAGCTAATGTGCAGATTTCCAGGGTGAATCATTCAAGATTGTTTAAGTAGTAAAGTCTTGGAACTAAGGAATTGGGTCATTAGGTTATGTAGTTAGTGTAAAGACCACACGGAAAAAATACTGAATGAAATTTACCTGAACTAAAAAAATCAAAATCAATAAAGCTGTTCTTATCACTATTCAGTTGAAACATTTTATAAATAGGAAAACAATATTGTCTTCGGGAAACAAATAGCTACATCTGGTATTTGTTTTTGTGTGTTCGTTTTGGTGAACAAAAATTTTTAGGTGATGAAGTTTAATTTACTAAATATTCTCTATGTATGTCCAAAGAAAATTTTGCCTACCCAAACCATGAAAATATGCTCATAGTTTTTTTTTTTTTTTTTCTAGAGGCATTGTAATTGGTTTTACGCTTTGGTTTATGACTTACCTATAATTAATAGTTGTAGATGGTGTGAGGTAGGCATCTAATTTTTTTCATTTCCCTATTGTGAACATTTGTTGAAAGCATTTCTTTTTATTGGATTCTATCGTTGCCTTTTTAAAAAATCATACGACTGTGTAAGGTTGGGTTTATTTCCAGGCTTTCTGTTCTGTTGTATTGTTATATTAGTTTATTTTTATGCCAATACCAGACTCTCTTGATTGCTGTGGCTTTATAGTAAGTTTTGAAATACGTAGTGCGAGTCTTCTTTTTTTCCTTTAAAAGATTCTTTTGTCCATTGTATTTCCTTTGCCTTTCCATATACATCCTAATTCAGATGGTTGATTTCTGCATAAATTCCTGCTAGTATTCTCACCCAGACTGTATACAATCTACACATCTAATTAAGACAAACCAATGTTTTAATATTAAGTTTTGCAATCAGCGAATGCGTATTTCTCTCTATTGATTTAGGTCTTCTATCATTTCTTTCATCAGTATTTGTGATTTCACCATATTAACCTTGCAAACATTTTCTAAAGCATATACCTACATATTGCATATTTTCCTGGCATCCAGAAACAGCAAACACTCCAAATAGAAATATTCTGCCTACTCTATGAGCTTGTTATTTCATGACTATAGTTCTCTAATGCCTTACTTATATGTTAATTTACTTATTTTTAGTTTTTAGTTTATTTCGGAAGCATTCTGTCACAATTCTTTTCATTTTAGTTAGGGGCAGACATTCCTTTTCCTGCTTTTAATTAACAGTACTATTGTCACCCTCTCATTAATTAATCTACTTACTTTATGATACCTATATCATCTTAAACATTATTTACGATAAGCTGGAAGTTTCCTTTTGTGCTTTTAGGATGCGTGCTCTTCAACCATGATAAAAAGACCACCCTGCTAGAAAGCACTGGCTCAGACAAATTTATTTTTCTCCCATGGGGCAATGTAGACATACGGTCCTATCTACTGTGACTACATCCTACTTTATTGTTAAATTAACATATTTTAGTTCATTACATTATGTTGTTCCTTCTGATAGAATCCTTATGATTGTAAGTGTCTCTAGAATCTTAGTTTTCAAAGTCTGCATTCTGCTAGTATAGTTTTGGAAGCTGTTGCTGCTTTAGGGATAGAGCCATCAGAAGCTTTTTGTAGGTAAGTTTTATGCTTTATTTTTCATTAACATTCTCTAGAAATGTAGGTTTCTGGTTCTCTCTCTCTCTCTCTCTCTCTCAAATATCTTCTGAAACTAACCACAGTCAAACTTCTCATCTTGTCACAGTTCTTGAGCTTAGAGAATATTGTACTCACTAATCTCTATGTCAGACACGTCTTCCTCAACTTAATGATTACCAACTTGTGGCAAAATGAAAACTACTCTTAACTGGGCTGTTTCTCCTTCCATATTTGTCTACAAATTATGTAATTTTTTTCTACTTCATTGCACCTTGTAGAGTTTTACTAAAAGCAATGATCACATTCCATTTTTGCAACTTATGCTAATAAATTGCTCTATAACAGAAGTCCTTAACCCCAGGGCCACTGACCGATACTGGTTCAAGGCCTGTTAGGATCTGGCCTGCACAGCAGGAGGTAAGCAGCAGGCAAAAGAGCATTACCACCTGATCTCTGCCTCCTATCAGATCAGTGGCAGCATTTGATTCTCAAAGGAGCAAACCCTAACGTGAACTGTGCATGTGAGGGATCTAGACTACTCACTCCCTTAAGAGCATCTAATGCCGGATATGAAGTGGAACAGTTTCATCCCAAAACCATCTGCCTCCTCCCATTCCCAATACATGGAAAAAAATTTTTCCGCAAATCCATTTCGTAGTGCCGTAAAGGTTGACGACCTCTGCTTTAAAATACATAAAAAGCTTGGTGGTTACATAGTCTATCTTTTGTGTTAATAAAGACAATAGGATTACAAAGAGACTTACCAGTTTCACTTCTACAGCATCTATGTCTTCACCAACTGCCCATCCTCTTAGACAATTCCACACATTGCAGATTTATGTTATTTTAGCACTCCATCTCCAGGTAAAATTTTTCTGTAGCAGTAAATTTTAACATATTATTTGTACATCTATTCGCATACAACCATGTATTTACATTAAAAATGAAATAAGGTCAATAATTTATACAGAATCTACAGTAGGTAAGGAACTTTTAGAACAATGCTCTTGTTAGATTAACAATGCCAATTATAAATAACAAAAATGTTTTGCATGCATGAACCATTTTCAGAAGTCAGGAGAAATAACTACAGGAAATGCAATATATTTCCAACTACAGGTAAAACTACTTTTTTGTTTTATTTAACCATTCTGAATGTTGAATCATTTATGTTAATTCTATTTAAAATTTAAAAACAGTTTATCAATTAACTGTTTAATTTAAAAACAGTTGATTTATTGACACTGTTAAGTCTTAAAAGTCAACGGTGAGAACATAGTAAGGAATTTTCAATTAAAACAATGATATATTAAATTTGGTTATTGATTATTCTGCTCTGATAGACACTAGGTTTGATCTCTTGATAAATGTCCACAATCACATGTACCTTTCTTCAAGACATGATTTGAGATTTAATTAAGACAGCAAGTACAATTTTTTAATAATGTGCAACTTTATTCAAATTATTAAGCTGATCACCAACTGGTTTATAACGCATCAGTTCCCAGCCTAACGAACCATATATCCTTGTCAATTTGAGTAATGTTTTGACAGTTTTTGCCTCAGTGCCTTTGAATTACAAGTGTGTACATGCATTGCTTATTGCTATCATACGTCTCTCCCTAAGGATATGGTAGGTCATGATTTCTGATTTTGAAATGTTTAAGCAAAAACAGTTGATTATCCTATCAAAGGAAAAGAGAAAAATGTAGTTTCATGATCTCATTAACATTTTAGTCCATTATAAAAATCAGATATAAATAAGTTATTTAAATATTTATATATGTGGCAAAAATATGTGCATTTAAAACACAATATTTATTGCACCCAAGATAGTCCGCAGAGTCTTTTCAGCAGTTGTAACATGTAAAAAGCTCTGTAAAGCAAATTTTAAAAATAATCTATTTGATAGAAAAATTCATTCTGAATTAAAATGAGGCTATTTATTGACTTTATTTATTACACCAAATGTGTATATTATTAAGTTTTTGTTAAAGCTTTTTAATGTGCTTGATCATGGGGTGCTGTTACAGCCTATGCCATGGGGGGTAATTAATATTTAATATATACACTAAAATAATGTATGTATTTGCATAGATCATACATACAGGTTTATGAGTATACACAGCTTATCTGATGTATATGTGGATATAGATTTAATAAATATATATGAATTATAAAATATATTGGACCCCACATTTTAGATAAGAGATTGTGAATGTGAAAAATAGAATGAAACACAAAAATTTAATTTAAACAATTAAATCTCAGGAGAATTCACTCACTGTTATGAGAATAGCAAGGGGGGAATCTGTCCCCATGATCCAATCACCTCCAAACAGGTGTCTTCTCTGGATTTGAGTGGGGACACAAATTCAAACCATGTCATTTTATTCCTGATCCCTCCAAAATCTCATGTCCTTCTCACATTGCAAAATAAAATCCTCCTTTCTCAAAAGTCCCCCAAGTCTAAATTCATTTCAGTATTAACTCAAAGTCCATAGTCCAAAGTCTCATCTGAGACAAGCAAGTCCCTTTCATCTATGAGTCTCTAAAATTAAAAGCAAGTTAGCTCCTTCCAAGATACAATAGATGTTTAGGCATTGGGAAAACACAACTATTCCGAGAGGGAGAAGTCAGCTGAAATAAAGTGGCTACAGGCCCCACACAAGTCTGAAACCCAGCAGGGAAATCATTAAATCTAGTGATTTAATGATAAGGCTAGTGATTCTCTCTTGGGGCAGGAAAGAAAATGTTAATGTTTGTCATATCTTATTTATTGGACATGCATTTTAAAATCAAATATGACAACATGTTAAAATTTGTAAGTGGTGAATGATGTATGTGACAGTATTTCTTTTGCTATTTCTATACTCTTTTGTAGACTTAAAATGTTTCATGGAAATAAAATTATATTGGTTAGTGTTATACACATGGAATAATTTTGAAACCCCTCTTATGCTTGAGGCAGTTTTCTATGAAAAGAAAAAATCCAACAGTAAATCACTTTGTTTAATCATAAAATTTAATATACATGAAATCTGCTTAAAATACGGCATACATAGAGATAGATTGATGAGTTGCACAGTGGACACATCAGGGCAATTATGTGATTTCTATACTTCTATCTCATAATTTATGTTAGATAAGTCTTTGTAATCATGAAGTAAATATTAGACCAGGAAAAAGACATTTTTACTAATGGAGATATTTTTCTTATGAGGAATAGCTTGATTTTATGAACATATTTTAGTGTTTCTATTACAAATTTAATGAAAATTAAAATATTGCATTCTTTTAGACTTCACTGTTTTTAGATTTATTTTTCCATTTGGAATCAACTATTGCAAAAGGAGAAAATGTTCAAAGGAAGTAATGACAAAAAAATTATTTCATTTACCACTGGAATTCTGACAAGTTGATATGAAGATGAGCTAAAATTGCTAGTAATATGTGTGTGCATAACAGCTGTGCTTACACTCTGTGTAGGAGTTGGAACTAAGGGTGAACTGCAGAGCTCAGAAGTACCTTTGGAGAAGTAGTTGAAGGTAAAAAAGAGTCTGATTTGATTTAAATCAAATCATATCTTTTTTGTTGTAACTATAGTTGCCTGCTGATCTTAATAAGGATAATCTCTTCATATGCTGCCAGAAAAGTCAAGTCCCTACTTTATCCTCTTAGCTGGTTTAAAGAGAGAACAACACAATTTAAATTAAACTTAGGATGTCCGTACATAGACTCCCCAAAAAACAAGGTGAAAATAATGTATAAGGTTGGTAATCACCATTGCTATGAGATTATTCTACATACCCATCAGGAAAACTAAACTTTAAAAAACAAATCAAATAAAATGACGAGATTAATATCAATTACCTGGGAGTATAGGAAGCACTTGAATTTCACTCTGCATTTGGAACTGTAATTTGTTAAAACTGCTTCAGAAAATTGCCAGTGTCTATTAGTGCTGAGAATATACATATTCTACAGATGCAATTCCACTCCTATCCACCAGAGTATGTGCACCAAAAGGCACATTCAGGAATATTCATATCACTGTTTGTAATAGTGAAAAACTTGAAACAACAGTAGAATAGATAAATAATCTGAAATGTAATTATATTGATATAGTGGAATACTACAGAGCCACAAAAAATGAATAAACTATTGCTATATACAACAACAGGAATAATTCTCACAAATATAGTAGTAACTGAAAGAAGCCACAACCAAAAGGGTACATGTTGCATTTACGAGTTTTCCATTGCTACACAAAAATTGTCACATATTTAGCATCTTAAAATAACCCATACTTATTATTTTGTAGTTCCCATGAATCAGGAATTTGGGAACAGGTAGCTGGGTCCTTTGCTCAGGATGTCACCAGGCTGAAATCCAAATGTTGGCTGGAACTGCAATCTTATTTGGGACTTGCAGTACTCTTTCAGACTCATCCAAGCTTTGGCAGAATTCGGTTCCTTGCAATTATAGAACTGAGGTCCATGTGTTCTTGCTAGCTGTTGAGCAGCCTTTTTTGCTGGCTATTGGCCAATTCTCAACTCCTGAAAGTCACTTTCTCATAAGAAGGCAGTGTACTTCTTCAAGGTTGGTAAGAAAATATCTATGGCTTTAATGTTTTGAAATTCTCTCTAAGGGCTCAGTCACTCTTAAGGTTCTACCTGATTAAGTCAAGTTCATCAAATATAATCTCCTGTTTAAATAACTTAAAATCAACCAATTAGTAACATAATCACAGGCATTAAAATCCCATTATATTCACAAGTCCTTGCTATACTCTTTGGGACTGTACAGGTCTTTAATACCATAAAGATGGAATTGGGAGCCATCTTAATTATGCTTATTTGTACTATAATGTAACTTTACTTATATAAAGTTTAAAACCCGAATTTCAGGGAAAAAAGTCACAACTTTGGTGAATTTTAAGGGGGAATAATAATGGTTGGGATGGAGTTCATGGAAAGCTTCTAGGGTGCTAATAATCTGAGTTTTGCTTTTTATTTTTTAAGAGTAAATACAGGATTTGTTCATTCCTTAAGCTGTTCAATTATGATTTGTGCATTTTTGGCATGTATTGTTATAATAAACTTCATTATGTTATAATTCCTTTCAGTTTCTTATTAAAAAAAAAAAAAAGAACCAAAATCTACAGTGTTGCAGGAAGTCAGGGACCCCGAACGGAGGGACAGGCTGGAGTCGCGGCAGAGGAACATAAATTGTGAAGATTTCATGGACATTTATCAGTTCCCAAAATTAATACCTTTATAATTTCTTACACCTGTTTTCACTGCAATCTCTGAACATAAATTTTGAAGATTTCATGGTCATTTATCAGTTCCCAAATAATAGTCTTCTAATTCCTTATGCCTGTCTTTACTTTAATCCTGTTATCTTCCTAAGCTGAGAATGTATGTCACCTCAGGACCACTATTGTGTTAAACTGTACAAATTGATTGTAAAACATGTGTGTTTGAACAATATGAAATCAGTGCACCTTGAAAATGAACAGAATATCAGTGATTTTAGGGAACAAGGGAAGACAACTATAAGGTCTGCCTGCCTGAGGGGTCGGGCAGAATAGAGCCATATTTTTCTTCTTGCAGAGAGCCTATAAACAGACATGCAAGTAGGGCAGATGTCACTGAATTATTTTCCCAGCAAGGAATATGAATAATACCACACATTCCTGGGGGGAGGTCTATAAACGGCCACTCTGGGAGTGTCTGTCATGCAGTTGAGATAAGGACTGAAATACACCCTGGTCTCCTGCAGTACCCCTAGTCTTATTAGGGTGGAGAAGAAACCCCACCATAGTAAATTTGAGGTCAGACCAGTTCTCTGCCCTCGAATCCTGTTTTCTGTTTATCAAGACAATACGTGCACAGCTGAACATAGAGCCTTATCAGGAGTTTTTGATTTTGTCCTTTTCCTTGTGATCTTTGCTTTGCCCTTTGCCTTGTGATCTTAATGCCCTTTAAAGCATGTGATCTTTGTGACCTCCTTTGTGTTCATACACCCCTCCCCTTTTAAAGTCCTTAATAAGAACCTGCTGGTTTTGCAGCTCAGGTGGGGATCATGGTCCTACCAATATGTGATGTCACCCTCAGAGCCCCAGCTGTAAAATTCCTCTCTTTGTACTCTTTCTTTTTATTTCTCAGTCAGCCAACACTCAGGGAAAATAGCAAGAACCTATGTTGAAATATGGGGGGGGTTCCCCCGATATTACAGTTTCTTCATTCTCCAAAAATATACATAGTTGGACATATATCAAATATAGTAGCATTATCAGTTAAGACTGAGCAGGGATAAATTACTTATAAGTGAGGAGTTATTTAATGGTGGTCACTGATATTTGTAGCATAACATATGTGTAAGTCAGTCAAAATATTTTTGAGTCCACTGTCAAAAAAAAAAAAAAATACCCACAAACTTTTAATTCCAAAGACTAAAATACATGTGGCCCTCCTTTTTTTTTTTTTTTTTTTTTTTTTTTTTTTTTTTTTTTTTTTTTTTTTTTTGGGATGGAGTTTCACTCTTGTTTGCCAGGCTGGAGTGCAATGGCATGATCTCAGCTCACAGCAACCTCTGCCTCCCAGGTTTAAGTTATTCTCCTGCCTCAGCGTTCCAAGTAGCTGGTAATACAGGCATGTGTCGCCATGTCAGACTAATTTTTTTTATATTTTTAGTAGAGACAGGGTTTTACCATGTTGTTTAGACTGGGCCTGAACTCCTGATCTCAAGTGATCTGCCCACCTCAGCCTCCCAAAGTGCTGGGATTAGAGGCATGAGCCACCACACCTGGCCATGTGCCCCTTTTAAAAATCCTTCCTTAATGTGCATAGTCAGAATGGAATATTAATGTATTATACGCCGCAAAAAAATGCTGTGCTACAAGGTCAATTTGCACAAGTCAATTGATGATTGACTTTCAGCTTCTGTTAAAGGCCCTGCAAAAAGGATGACTAAGCTCTATTTTGGCTCAAATTTTAGTTTACTGGTGAAGCTAGGAGAGGTGTAGTCAATAAGTGTCACTGCCTCATGATTATTTGGGAATTGTCAGTTCTGTATACAATTAATTACATACTATATAAATTCCATTGTCCTTGCCTTTGTACTTTTGAAAGAGTACTGTGCAATTAGAAATTTTTGTTTTAATTTAGCCTTGCAAAAAAATATGAATGATGCTCCCCCATATGTGTCATTAATTTTGGACCTCAAATCCCAAATAGTGATGAGTTTTGCTAAGTATGCTTTCTCCTATAGCCTACTCATATAATTTTTCCCTCTTAGACTTTGTACTACTGGGTATGGCAGTAAGGTAGATGTCCTTGGGTTCTCATTTCATGTTTGAGAGCATTTTCTCTTAACCCTCCTAAAAACCTCAAGCATTGTATTTCATTCTGTCTAATTGTTAAACCCTCTATCTTCAGTTATGGCTATCTTCCAAACTGCATCATTCCTCCTCATTTTTCCATGAGTTATGCCCTAGCTCAGAATCACTCACCAATTACTTCTGTCATAATTCTTGGCATAGATAACACTACATCCACCTGGCCTTAATTTTATTAAAATAATCTTGTCTTCCACCATACCTGAACCACTCACTCCCTAGATATTCCCATTACCAATAACTGTAATCCTTCTGCAACATTTATTCTTTGCAGCTCATTTTCTGACAATTTGCATCTTGTTTCTATTTTTGTTTATTTGTTTTCCTTTCTAGGATTCTGGCTGGACCATTCACCCTATACTCTCTCGATCCTATCAATTTTCATTGTTCCTCATCCTCTTAATATCCCTTCGGTTTTGTTTAAAGTTTATGGACAATAATCAAAAAATATACTTTGTATGTTTTTCTTTTTTCTCCTACAAATCTTATACTACATTGCATTTGCTTAAGTCTATTTAATTTCAATTGACCACTAACCTATATCTATACAGCTGAACATGGCTGGATAAAACACGTAACATTGTTAGTTGTTTTCATTAGAAATTCATACCCATAAAACTCAAATGGTCCATTAACTCTACCAGGCAATTATACAATATTCTTGAGTCCATTCACTCCCCATTTCTCAAATTCCAAACACCACCTTTTCCGTTATTGAGATGATGACTTTGATCTATCTAAAGCCAATTATTTCACTTCAACACTAGATTTCATCAGTGGCACAGAGAGTTAGCAGATGACCAAAGACACATGCTTTCTATCCCTAGTAAATAATTTGGAAAGAATTCTGCCCAGGTTGAGTTTGTATTTCCTAGCTCGCCTTGGACCAAGGTGAAAGCCATGTTATTAGTTTTACCAGCGGAATGGGGGTAGAAGTCATATGTGTCTTTTTGAGCAAGTGACTAACTAGCAAATATGTCTTCCCCATGCTGTCTTTTCCTAATCACTGTGTTGTGTCAAAAACAGAACTCTTAGGCCTTAAGGGGTAGAGTGAGGCACAGGATTGAAGGAGACTCCATCCCTTGACAACCTGCATGAATAGTAACCTGCTGAATACCCTCATGAGAGAGTGGAGTGAACAATAAGTAAAATTCTATTGTGTTAAGTAACAGAGGCTTCCTTTCAATGTAGGTATCAGAGTAAGTAATGTTAATTAATGCATGCATATCTCCTCTGGTATCATTCCAGCAATTTTTTTCAATTTTTCACTCTTCACTGGAAAGCTAATATTTCTCTCATATTAAAACATATATATGAAATTTATTTCCTCATCAGCTCCCAATAAATTCCTTGAGCAAATTATTTATACTCACTGTGTTTCTTTTCACTTTATTTTAATCTCACTCCAATTAGGCTTTCGTCCCTACAGCTCTATGAAAATTTCTGTCCCTGAGGTCAGCAATGACCTTCAACCAGCTAAATCCAATAGTCGATTCTCAATTCCCCTCTTAATTTACTTACTAGCCACATGCTAACAACTACTCCTTTTTTTCCTGCTACGTACCCTTCAGTTGGCTTTTGTGATACCAGGTTTCTTGGGTTTTCTTCTGCTTTACCAGTCACTTCTCAGGCTCTTTGGCTGCTCCTTCTTTTTACTTTGAAAGTGTCAAGTTAGTTTGCCACAGAGATCAGCCTTGTTTTCTCCTCTCTATGAATACTTACTCTCTTAGTTATCTTATGTGCTCTGGTAGCTTGAAGTGTTTTCTACACGACATTGACTCCTAAATGTATATTTCAAGCACAGATCTCTCCTACACTACAAATTTCTGAAGCTATTTGACTATTCAACATTTTCACTTGGAGTTTGATAGACATCTCAAACTCAAACTATTTGAATCTACAGTCTTAATTTTACCAAATCTCCCTTTCAACAGCTTTGCTAAGAAGTCAGATGTAATTATTATCTTTGTTCTTCTTTATGTAAGGGCTCCCTACTCCCCTATGGCTTCATTCATTTTATTTGTCTTTGATTTCCTGTCCAGTGTAGTTTTGTTTTGTTTTCATTTATTCTGCTTGGTGTTCTCTTAGATTCCTGGATTTGTGATTCTGTTGCTGGCATTAATTTTGGGAAAATCTCAGTTATTTTGCACTAAATATTTCTTCTGCCTCTTTCTCTCTTTCTGCCTCTGCTTCTTTCTGCATTCTCATTACACACGTGTTACACCTTGTGTAGTTGTCCCACGTTTTGGATATTCTATTCTGTTTTTACCATCTGTTTTCCTTTGCTTTTAAGTTTTGAAAGTTACTATTGATATACCCTAAAGATCAGAGATTCTTTCATCAGCCATGCCCAGTATATTAATGTGCCATTCAAAGGCATTCTTCATTTCTGTCTTAGCGTTATTGATCATTAACATTTCTTTGACTCTTTAATTTTTTAATCTCTCAGCTTACATTGCCCATCTGTTCTTGCATGTTGTCTACTTTTTCCATTAAGCCCTTAGCATGTTAATCATAGTTGTTTTGAAGTCTGCAATAATTTCAACATCCCTGACATGTCTAGTTCTGATGGTTGCTCTGTCTCTTCAAACTGTGTGGTTTGTTTTTATTACCTTTTAGCATGCCTTATAATTTTTTGAAAGCCAGACATAATAGACTGGGTAAAAGAAACTGAGGCAAACAGGACTTTAGGAATGTGGTCATAAAGTGTGGGGCAAGAGGAAGTATTCCATAGGTCTAGCATTAAGTCTCATTCTTTTAGTGTGCCTGTGCTGCTGTGTTGTGAACTTTACAAGTACTTCTCATTCTCACCTCATCCCATCCCTTAAGCAGAATAGGATGAGTAGAGGAGGTGGGAGTTGGGTACTTCTCCTCTCCTTAGATTGGTTAGGCTCTGATAAAAGTCCAATAGATTAAGTTCTGATAAAATAGTTTCTCTTGAGGGCAGGTCTTGATAAGAAAAGGAGAATACTCTGGTATATTTCAAAATGTTCACTTTTTCCTCCTCAAACCTCATAGAGCTCCTGGATTTAAAACACACCAAAGTGCAGAGGCTCCCTTAAGACAGACTTGTCCACACTAAACCTTCAGCAAATGTTCAGTGGGAGTTTAGATTTTCCTATCCTGGTACTGGTTCCTGCAGAGGTTCCTACGCATGGATTTTTGTTCCAGTAAATTGTTATCTGTATTCACTTGTCTTTTTCTCCCATTTTAGGGGACAGTGATTTGCTTTTGACATCACTTCTCTGACAGATCTAAGAAGAGCTGTTGATCTTCCAGTTTGTTCTGCTTTTTTTCTTGTTAAGACAGAGTGAAGACTTCCAAGCTCCTTATGTGCCAGACTAGACATCAGAAGTCCCTGTTGCTTCTGGGAAACAAGAAGTTTTCTTTTTCATTTCATATAATGGAAACTCTATTATTTCTATTGATGAGGTTAAACTATTTTTTTGCAATTATCTTTGATTTCTGTCATGTTTCACATCTTAATAAAATGTCAGTAAATCCTGCTGTCTCCACCTTATGTATGGATCCTGAATTTGACCACATCTTGTCATCTCCATCCCAAC
This sequence comes from Macaca mulatta, assembly GCF_049350105.2. Classification (NCBI taxonomy): domain Eukaryota; kingdom Metazoa; phylum Chordata; class Mammalia; order Primates; family Cercopithecidae; genus Macaca; species Macaca mulatta. The sequence goes on from NC_133406.1 coordinate 134,094,284, forward strand.
TACTATCCTAAATGACTATTGCCTTAATTATAGTAATTTAGCTTCTTAGCAGAGTTCCCTGCTTCTACCTTTGCTCTCCTATAGTCTAAATCTTAAAAGATCAATAAGATTATTAATATTTATAAATTATGAGTCATATCATGCCAATTCTTTGCTCTAAATATTTCAATGTCTTCCAATTAACTCAGAGTAAAATGGAAAGTTTCTTAAATTGCCTCTAGCACCATGCATGAACTCTGTTATCCCCAACTTCATTCATAAAGTAATTTACCTTGCTTACTCTGCTCAAGTCACACAGATCTTTCTGTGGTTCCTGGATCCCATAGCATTATCCTGATTTGGTTCTATAGTATTGGATGTTACTGCTGCCTGGAACTTCCTTAGTACAAATATCCATATTGCTAGCTTCCTGGTTTTCTTCAAGTCCTTACTTAAAATTGTTTTCTTGATAACAGCTGCTCTGAATGACCAGTTTAAACTTTTCCCCCACCCCCTTGTTTTCTAAATATCCCTTACGCTGTTCTACTTAAAAAAATTTTCAACAGCAGTTATCACCTTCTAACATATAATATACTTATTTATTAAATTAATTGTCTGTAATCTGTCTTCTTTTGGCCACATTTCATGTACAACATTATACTAGAATATTAACATTATTATTAATAATTATAGTAAACTCCATAAGGAAATTAGGCAGATATTTTGTCTGTTCTATTCCTTTATACAGTCTAAGCACCTAGAATGATGCCTGGCAAAATAACAGACCCTTGGCAATTTGTGGACTGCAAAATCAGAGGTATGATATCATTGTGTGTGTTTATTTTAAAAATAAATTTTATTCTAAATTGTGATACTCACACACAAATACACATACACATACACTCAAATACATAGTGTCTAACATTTGTCCCCCACCCACAACAAGTATAGTAAATGTATATAATTCTGGTGTTCTAAAATGTCTGTGGCATTACATTTTATTTTAAAATACTTTAAAATTATTTTAAAATAACAGGTGGATCCTTTTGCAATAACATAATGGTATCTTTTAATGAAAAGGAGCATTCATAATTATTCATGGTCAATCATTTTCTATTTTCAATTATACTTAACATTTTTTTTCTTCCTGTGACTATTGATAGGAATGTATTATTCAAGTTGTTTCTTATATACCTGATATCTACTCACAGTACCAGAACACATGTCCTGAGTTTCATTGTTCTTTTCTTTATTAATAGTTATACTTAATTAAGCTGATCTAGGGTTTTCTATCAATCTCTGTTAACTAATTACGGTATTTTGATTCCATTTAAAACTGAGGTTTTATTTTACTAAAATATCTAGAATTCAGGTAATGTTGAAACCCTAAAGATAATTGTGAATTAAAGTGATATCTCTCTAACATTAAATCCAAAATATTTCAAAAACATAATTCTTTGGTAATATTTTCAAATGATTCCACATGTGAATAGCCCTGAAAACTATAATAAGGGCAGTGATGATAATATTCAGGATATCATTTCAGACACTCAACACACCTATCTACTTGAAGATCATCAATTTATGAGAAATGCTCTGTTTGATAGCATTGCTCACTGGTTCTCTACCAATGCATTTATAAGATTTATGTGTGCCTCTCAAATTGGCTTCCTACTGCAGATTCTTAGAAAAAAAATACATATCTGATGGTTAATAAAATTCATTCTACTTTCCATTTATTGCAAGCTATACTTGAAAAAATTTATTGAGCATTGAACTACATACTTGATATACTGTAATAGAAAGGGCTCCTTGATGTGCCTAAAGAAGAGAATGTAACACTACTCACCATGAATTAATCCTTGGGAAAAAAAGAAAAAAAAAAAAAGAAGCTGTTATCAAGTTGGAGTGGTAATGACATTTCTATTCTGAAGAAAGAAATGTTTCAGAAACTCTCAGTACTTATTATTTAATTAAAAAAAAAGTGCTTATTTGTTCCTAGGCTTTATTCCAGCAAAGATGCCAATAGGAAAATTATAAAATGATGCCTTTAATTATAACTTAAATTTAGAAAGAAAATTTGGGTTCAAGGACTGTTCATTATTAGTTTCCTGTACTTTTGGGGCAACAAAGAACCACATAGCTTTTTTTGTTTGTTTGCTTGCTTTTCAGATGTAGCATCAGTTGTTGCTTGCTTTTGGTTACATAAGCTTTAATTTTAGGATAGTTTTATATTTATAGAAAAGTAAAAAAATAGTTTATAGAGTTCATGTGTAACATACACATAGTTTGGCGATTGTTAAGACCTTACATTACTATGAAATATAAGACAAAACTAAGGAATGATACTGATACGTTAGTATTAGCAATACTTCATATTCTACTCAGATATCCTTAGTTTTTATCTAATGTTTTCTTCTATTTCAGGATCCCATCCAAGATACCATATTACATATTATCATGCCTCCTTAGGTTCATCTCAGCTGTGATGCTTTCTCTGATTTCATCCACCTAGAACTTTGAGTTTTAAGGAATACAGGTCAGGTGTTTACAGATAATGGTCTTCAAAAGGGATTTGTCTGATATGTTCTCATGATTAGACTGGAGTTATAGGGTTTGGGGGAAGGAAGACCACAGAGGTAAAGTACTATTCTCATCATATTATATCATAGATATGTATTATTAGCATGAGTTATCACCATTGATACTAATCATCTTCAGCGGGCTGAGGTACTAGTAAAGTTCTTCACTGTAAAGTCTCCCTCACAACTTTCTATACTGTATTCTTTGGAACAACGTCACTATGCATAGCTCATATTTAGGGTGAAGAGTAATAATCCACCTCCTTGAGGGGGCAATACCAATATAACATATATGGAATTTTTCTAAATGAGAAATTGATTTTCTTTTATTCATTTATTCAGTCATTTATTTTTGTCAATATGAACTTGTAGATATTTATTTTATGCTTTAGGTTATAATCTAATACTACATTATTAATTTCCTGCTCAAACTTTCAAAATTTGGCAATTCAAGATCTTTCAGTCAGCTCCTATGTCACTTTGACATGCTTCAGTAGTTTCTTTTCTTTTTCTTTTTTTCAACATTTGTTTTCATTTTGACAATACCTTTAGGATTATCCTGTATATTTCCTGTTCCAGTTTTACAATCAGACATTTCTTTCAAGATGACTGATTTCTTCAATTGCAGAGGAGTAGGAGAAACAAAGATCTGGGCAATGGGTGTATTTACTCATTTACTCATTGCCCAAAGATCTGGGCAATGGGTGTATTAAATGACTTGGATGTTGTTCTTCTAGTATCCCTCGGCAACAGATTTTGAAACTATGTGTGTGTATACTAGTCCTTGTATACACATTTATCTGTAACTGGTTTTCTATTTTCCCATCTGTAGCTACATTAGGCTAAACCTAAGTTCATATGAATGTCTTCAACTCTAACCCAGTATCTCATGGCTTACACTAGCCTTCACCCCTTGATTACATTTAACAATCACTCCAACAGTGAGAAGTCTGGATTCCACCATTTGCAATCCATTTACTGATTTATCTGATCCTAAAGTACAACTTTAGTAGTTCCAGAATTGTTAACAGTAAAGAAACAACTTTGCCAGCTGGAGGACAATGCTTATATACAATTCCTGTTGACTTTAGTCTTAAAGTCTCCAGAAATTTTCAAAGTTACTTAGTATCTTCCCCTACCCCACTCTTCTCAATGAGATTACATCATATATTTGCCATGCAGTTACATTATTTTGTTACAGTATGCATCTTATCATGGGATCCCTCAGTGTCCCAATTTATTTTTTAAATTTGCATATGTTGTCTCAAACTTTGTGCTATAAAGTTTTAGAGGTTTTGACAAATTAATAATGTCATGTAAATGCCAGTATAGCATCATGCAGAATATTTTCAAGGCTCTAAAAACAAAACAAAACAAAAAGCAAAAATCCCACAAGATTTTAGCCATTCAAAATTATCCCCTCTACAAATTCTTAGTAGACACTATTTTTTTTTTCCTTCCACAGAGTTTTCCCTTTTCCAGGATGTCATACAAACAGAATCATAGAAAATGTGGCATTTTCACACTTGCCCCTTTTATATAGTAATAAGCATTTAAGATGTATCCGTTGTATCATACAGAGTGGTAGGTAGTTCATTCCTTTTAAATCACTGAATGGTATTCAATTGTATGTATGTACCACAGTTTGTTTTTCCACTAACCTCTTGAAAAATTAAGTTGCTTCCATTTTTTGATAATCATGAGTGAAGCTGTTATCAATATTTGTGTGCAGGTTTTTTGTGTGACTATAATATTTTGGATTCGTTGGATAAATACTTTTTAGTGTGATTGATGAGTTGCATTGTAAGACTATTTTTGACTTTATAAGAAACTACCAAGCTATCTTCCAAAGCATCTGTAACATTTTACATTCCCACCAGCAATGAATGAGAATTATATTGTTCTATCCTCTCCAGCAATTGGTATTTTCAAATATTTTGAATTCTAGCCATTCTAATGAAGATGTAAAGTTATTTCATTGTTTCAGTTTGCATTTCCCTCATGACAAATGATGTTGAGCACTTTTTTTTTTTTTGTATGCTTATTTGTCATCTCTTTGTCTTCTATTCTTCTATGGTCAAATATTTATTGCCATCTTTTGCCCATTTTAAAATTTTTGTTTGTTTTCTTCTTGTTAGGGTTCTCCTTTTCTTTCTTTCTTTCTTTCTTTTTTTTTTTTTTTTTTGGTTTGTTTGTTTGCTTCTTTTTTTGAGACAGAGTCTCACTCTGTTGCCCAGGCTGGAGTACACTGGCACTATCTCAGCTCACTGCAACCTCTGCCTCCTGGGTCCAAGTGATTCTCCTATCTCAGCCTCATGAGTAGCTGGGATTACAGGTACTCACCACTATTCCTAGCTAATTTTTATATTTTAAGAGAGATAGGGTTTCACCATGTTTGTCAGGCTCATGATCTGCCCATCTCGGCCTTCTAAAGTGCTGGGATTACAGGTGTGAGCCACTGTACCTGGCCTTTTTGTTAAGTTTTAAGAGATCTTTGTATATTCTAGACACAAGTCCTTTTCCAGTCATGTCATTTGCAAATATTTTCTCAAAGTTTGTAATAAAGGCCAACTTTCAAATTGCTCTTTCATGTATTGTATACTTTTGAGACAGCCAGGTGGGAGGGGTTCCCTGCAGAAACTCCAACCAGCCTGCCCACCGAGGTGGAGCCTTGGGAAGTTCAGGAAATTTGCAACAGCGAGAGGCCTGGTCCCTCTTCTTCCTGTGTGAAACCTGGGATTCAAACTGCTGGGCAGTATGGACTCTACTTGAGGGACTCTGGCCTTGTGAAAGTCCCTATTTCCCCCGTTTTTTTTTCCTTTCACCCAATAAAACCCCGCTTTACTTACCCTTTAAGCCGTCTGTAAATTGTCATGGCCATGGGATGGACAAGCACCCCATCTTTAGCTGAACTAAGGAAAAGTCCTGCAACAGTTTTGGCACCCAATGTGGGGCTCAAGAAGTGGTGAGTGAAATGGGGACCCAAAACCTCTCACTGTTGCTTCTAAGACTTTTCATTCTTGGACTTCTGAGGGTGTGGGAAACCATGCCTCCAGCCTGTGTCATTCCCAGGCCTTTTTCTTCCTTTTTCAGGACCCGCCAGTGAGCAACACCTTCCTTCCACTCCCCCATTCCTGCCGAGGCTGGAATGCATGGCCCAAGGGTCCTACACAGCTGGCTGGCTGGTTTCTAGCCACATGTACCTGCTGCAGCCTTCCCCTTCCCTGGCCAAGGGGTTTAACTCTATCGAATAGTAATCATGCTTAAAATTTTCTCCCTGGTGGAAGAACCAGTTGCAAAAGAATAAGAGGTTCTTCTCCAGGCATTTTTGAACTGTTTTATTCTTCGCTTTCTCTATCCCATCATCAGTTAACCTTTTATTTTATTTTATTTTATTTTTTTTGTTCCTTTTAGAAGACATTTTTACTAATCCAGGCCCTCCAACTATCAATGTTTGTACTCTCTGTAAAGTTTTGATTGTGAAAAAGGATCCTGTGGGGACTGGGATATTGTGGGGACTGAGTTTTCTTCTACCTGTCTGTGTGTTGTGTGAAGTGTCTATAAAAAGAGCTCTAATTAATTTAGCCTAAAGAAAGACAAGTGCTTGGATCAAATGCTTTTTTTTTTTAAGGGAAGGTAAAAGCTGTGGCACCTTTCAGCTCATATGACTTCAATCTTTGAAAAATAAAAACAGACCTAAATACTATTGTTAAAGTGCAGGTCAGATGCAAGGTTTGTTAAGTGCTTTGAGGTTACAAATCACTGTTTGGCTTTTGAGAACTATTTGACTTGCTGGCCTGACAATTGGTAAGGACTGGAGATATATGGAACTAACCATGCCCTTAACTAAGAAGGCAGACATTGGCTGCACTTAGCACACAATTAAAGCGACTTATCAAGTTTTACCTTAAAGTTAAAAATTGCTCAGAGTTAATCAAAACTACTTGTAATAGATTTACATGCAAGGTGTGTAAGAACAGTGAAATGCGTTTTACAGTGAAAGGTTATATGGAAGTGTAGAAATGTAAACTTTTGCTTAGTGTTAAAGATTGTGTTAAGTTAAATTAGGAAGAAGCTGAAGGTTCAAAGAAGTGGTGGAATAATTGTGGAAATTAATCTTGCAGAAGATGTTCTCTGTGTGAACACATTGACTACATTCAAAAAAGGGTATTACATGGATTTTCTCTAAATTGAATGTTGAAATAAAAGCATAACAAGGTTTTCCCAAGTTGCTAATCTGCTCTTTGGCAAAATTTGTAAAGGGCTATGACAGGTTTTTGTTTTTTTTTAAATTTCTGAGTCATCATTTTGGCAAAATAAATAATTTATGGTAATCTGGAATTCTATTTTAAAATATCAAGTGTTTTAAGCCTTGAAAATTTAACAGCCTTCCCAAAATAAAACTTCAGCTTTAAAATTGTCTCCCCTGGCACCTAGCTTTTAAAATACTTCAGAGGGCCCCTGAAGTGTCCAAAAAAGAGAGGTAAACAGGATTCTTTGACATGCTTAGGAACAAGGGATTGCCAAAATGATGCTCAATGTTCTCTAGGTTATATTTTTGTGAATAATGTTAATATATGTTCCAAAATTGTATGAGATTTCTATAATTCTAATGTCTGAGTATATGCTATCAATTGTAATTAAGGTTTTATGTTAACTTATTGTAAACCACGGAGATAACCAAATTTCTTTGTCAGTTGTGTTTCTAACTGTAATTACCCTTACATCTTGCTATTCACAGACAGTTGTAATCTTGTTATAATCCTTTTTAAAACATGGTTCATAATAAGTTGTAGGACTTTGACAGGAACTCTCAAATACAGGCTTTTGATAAATTTGGATATTTTGACACTAGAATACAGAACAATGTACAAGACTCCTGAGGAGCTGAAATGCTCACGAATATCAAGAAAAACAAGAGCTAACTAAATGAATTGAACTCAGGAATCTGAAGCAAATGTTTCTGACTTTTGCTTGGAATATTGCTGATTCTTGTTTTGTTTTTCATGAAGAGATCTTATTTTGAACTATGTATGGCCTTTAATAATTAAGTTATACACTCCTGTGACCAAAATTTGGAGTGTGTTTGTTTCTCTCTGCCTGATTCCTCTAGAATCTGGAAACTATCTATGAGTATTCTTAACTTATGGCAATACAATTATTTGTATCAGTGCAATACATGTACATTTTTCTTTTGCAAAAGGACACAATTGGAATAATTGGTTATTTTACCAGGGCTTTGATTGGAAGGGCATGTTTTCCTTTAAGGAGTCAATCTTGACTTGCAGACCCAATAAAAGCCCAGTGGGGAAACTGGCCTCTTACCTCATCTACACAGTCTCTGTACAGGATTCCTGAACTGTGGTCAGTAAAGAAAGTCACTTTCTAACAGGTCTAGGAGCTCCAAGTTTATCTTGGGACCTTAACAGGAGAGAAGCACCCAACTCACAGGTGTTTGAGGATCTAAACCCATGGTTGGGCTCAACTTTAACAGTTCTTACCTGAGACTCCTTGTGGAACAAACTTCCATTAAAGCCTATCCAAAAGGCCAATGTAAAAATAATTATTCTTGTTGCATTTCATGCAAATAATCAGGCCAAGTATAAGACTAAAGTCTATTTTGCAAATCATTCATTCTTATGATAATTTTTTTTTAACAAAAATGAGGACTGGAGAGAGAGAAATTATATTTCAAACTTATCATAGAGTTGTCATTAAATTCTAAACTTATTAGTTGTTTTTAAGTTTTGCTTACATTTTAGACTAACCCTGCTTATTCCTGTGAAATTACCAGAAATCTCTAGGTACTGTTCAGAAAGAACAAGAGGGATGAGCAATGTAGAAATCTGGATCAATATTTTAGTTCTGAGCAATTATCCTGCAAATTCTGCCAGATGATGAGATAAATAGGGAATAAACAGACAACACATCACCCAGAGGTTTCCTTTTGGGAAAGTACAACTAAGAGAGCTAACCAAAGTCAACCACCATGCACCCAAATCCTAGCAAGCATAACTATAGCCACCAGTCACCTGGTTGTGTCACAAGACATCTTTTCCTCTCCTTTGTTGGAGAAGGACTCGGTTCCACAGTTGCACCTTAGCATTCAACTTATAAGGAGTCCATGCAACCCCCAACCGAGATCCATTTTTGTCCCAGACACAATTCCAACTTTTGGGTCAAAGCCCTAGGAAAGAAAACCGGATCTAAGGAATCCAGAGGCAGATGACAACAGAGGTTAAAAGGCATAGCACAGGTAAGTGTAGCTGATTCCTGCCAATTAAGCCAACCCCCAAGCTTCCTATTTCATGGATAAAGGCCACTTTAATATCCGTGGCATAAATCAGGTCTAGAAAACTCCAAGGCTACTGACAGTAGGTGGAAAAGAGACATAGGTGAGAGCAGATAATTCCGAATCACTAGGTCCCCCTGCTTCATGGGTGCAAGCCACTTTGGTACTCATGGTGACACCTGCCAAGGTCACCAGAACTCAGGGATGCAAGTATGGAAGACGGCAATAGGATGCTCTTCCCTCTCTCCCTCACATACCCTAGGTATCTTCTGGGAAGAGAAGGAACCAGTGACAACTACTCTCCTCTTTCTAGATGGGTAGCCATTCCTTTTCAGTCTGTACCCCTTTTAGAATGCATCCTGAACCCCTGGGACCTCTTTGAACAAACACCTTCTTTTTATTCCTTTCTCTTCCTCTATTCTCTCTTCACTAATAGGTAATTGGGTCTCCATACTCTGGGACACCCTTCTCAGATGCATCCTCTGAACTGGAAAGAGTTATCTGCCAAACCTTAAATTGGTGGCTTAGGATTAGGCTTAGGGGAAGGGAACCCAGAAGTCTGACATGCTGGCAAAATTAACCAGTTGGGCTTTTGGCCTCCCTATCCCTGTGCAAACTGGTAAAAGGCCTCAGAATGTTTGGACTATCCTTACCCCACAACTTGTTTTGTTTTGATACATGTTTTCTAATAATTCCATTTGGCTGTTCTTGCCTTCAGGCCATCAAACTCCAAACAGTTATGTAACTGGAGCCTCTGACAATGGCCCCTTCTGCTGGGAACCCTTAGATCAACTTCTGAGAGAGTGCCAACTCCCATTTCCCCAAAACAGCACCTCTTTCAACAGGAAGCATTTAAGATTGGTCTTTGTTCTTATTCTTATTCTAACGGCAGTTAGATGTACTTCTTTAGAGAGGGGAATACGGGGTCCCTGCGGAAACTCCTACCAACCTGACCACTGAGGTGGAGCTTCAGGAAGTTCATGACATTTGCAGCAGGGAGGAGCCTGACCCCTCTTCTTCCTGTGTGGGATTCAAACTGCCAGGCAGGACGCACTCTAGTGGAGGGAATTTGGCCTTGCGAGAATCCCTGTTTCTCTTTTTTCCCTTTTCACCCAATACAATCCTGTTTTACTCATGCTGTAAGCCATCTGTGAGCCTAAATTTTCATGGCTGTGGCACAGACAAGCACTCCATCTTTAGCTGAACTAAGGAAAAGTCTTACAACACTTTATAATGTTGTATCTAAAAACCGACCTCAATACCTAAGATTACTCAAATTTTCTCCTATGTTTTATTTTAGAATATTGTTCAGTCTATAGCCTATTTTGAGACAGTTTCTGTACAAGTTTTGAGGTCTATACCTAGGATCAATGTTTTGCATGTGGATGGATACCCAATTGTTTTAGTATGATTGTGGGAAAATTTACTTTTTTCCATTAAATCTTTGTGCTTTTGTCAATAATCAGTTGGCTGTATTTGTGTAGATCTATTTCTGGCCTCTTTATTCTGTTCCATTGATTTATGTGACTATTATTTCCCCAGCAACGATCTGTCTTGATTATTCTAGCTTTAAATTCTGTCTTCAAATTTAGTGGTGTGAGTCCTCCAATTTTGTTCTTCTTTTTAAATATTTTGTTGCTTTTCTATGTGCTTTGACCTTACGTAAAAATTTTCAAATCTGTTTGCTGATGTTTATAGAAAAAGTTTGCTGGGATTTTGATTAGGATTATATTGAATCTGTAAATAGCATTTATAAACTCTACAACTTAACAATATTGAGCATCCTAATCCATGAGTACAGAATACTTCTTCCTTTACTTAAACCTTTATTTATTTCATGAATGTGGTTTTTTGTATACAGATCCTGTACGGATTATATTTACACATAATAACTTTTTTGATGTTATTGTAAATTGTATTTTTTAAAATTTATATTCCAATTGTTATTTGCCACATCATAAAAAAGGAAACAACTTTTGTATATTGACCTTGTATTCAGTGACCTTATTATACTCGGCCTATTAGTTTTCTATATTATTTGAGGTGTTCTATATAGCCAATCATGTCACCTGAAATTAAGGACACATTTAATTTTTCCTCTGAATCTGGATGTCTTTTTAAATTCTTTTTCATTATATTAGATAGGACATTCAACTGATGTTTAATATGAGTATTGATAGATGACTTACTGCTTAGTTCTTGAATTTAAGAGGAATATATTCAGTCTCTTTCTATTAAGTATGATGTTAACTCTGGATAGTCTCATATATACCCTTTATTAGTTTTAAAAAACACTTCTATTTATAGTTTTTTTGATAGTTTTTATCATGAATGTGTGATAAACTTTTCTGCATCTTTTAATATATTTTTTTTCATTTTTCAGTATGTTAACATGAATTTTAATAATCAAAGTACACACTTTGTGTAATTTATATTCTTTTAAATTTGTTAAAATGTTTTTAATAGCTATGATGTAATCCACCAGTGAATATTCCATTTATGCTTGAGAAGAATGTGAATTCTTCTATTTCTGGATGAAGTATTCTATAATTATCAAGTAGATTAAATTGATTGATACTGCTGTTCAAGTCATTCATTTCCTTACTCATTTCTGCCTACCTGATGTATCAATTATTGACAGAGATGTGCTGAAATCTCCAAAAAAGTCAATTTGTCTCTTCCTTCTTTTAGTTCTATCAGTTTTTGCCTTATATGATTTGATGCTCTGTTGGTAGGTGCTCACGTATTTAGGATTGTCATGCCCCTTTGAATAAATGATCCCTTTATTTTCATATGCTTCTCTTTATTCCTGATAATCTTCTTTGTTTTGAAGTCTTTTTCAAATTAATATAGCTAGCTACTCCAGTGCTGTTTTGATTGGTGTTATAACTCTATATCTTTTTCCATATTGTTACTTTTAACCTGAAGATTATATTTAAATTTAAGTAATACACATACAATTATATTTTTATATTTCAAGTGGATTTATTATAGACAACATATAGTTGCTTTTATTAAAAAAAATCAATCCAGTTATCTGCTTTTTAAATTCAATGTTTAGACCATTCACATGTATAGTGATAATTGATATAGTTGTATTTAAACCTACTATTTTAGTAATTGCTTTCTGTTCATTGTATTCATCTTTTGTTTTCTTATATCCCTTCTGACTTTCTAGGTTTTAACTGATCACTTTTTAAAATTCTATTTTATCTCCTCTCTTAGTACATTAATTATATTTTTTGAGCAAATGAAAGATTGCCTTAGAGCTTCCAATATGCATTTTAAAATAATCTAAGTGTACATTCAAATAACATCATTTCCCTTTATTTGTAGCACAGGTAGTTTATAACAGAGTAGTCTCAATTCTTTCTTTCATCCTTTGTGCCATTGCTGACATTTGATTCACTTATCTGTGTATAATAGTCACTCAATACATTGTTAGTGTTATTTCCTTAAGCAGTTACATTTAAGAATAACACATTAAATATTTTTATTGTACCTGCATTTATTTAGATACATTCCATTTTCTGATCTATATGACCTCCTGCCTGAAGAGATTCTTTTAATATTCTTTACTGAGCAAATTAGCTAGTAATGAATTCCCTCAAGGTTTTTTTTTTTTTTTTTAGAAAGCCCTATTTGTCCCTCACTTTTGAAGAAGAATCCTCAGTTTGAGGTTTTATTTTTTCTTTCAACACTAAATATGTTTTTTCCACTGTCTTGCTTATATTAGTTGTATTGTTTTAGTTTGTTCTGGCTGCTATAATAAAATATCATAGACTGAGTGGCTTATAAACAATGTATTACTACAGTTCTGAAGAAAGCCCAAGACTGGCCCAGTGTGGTGGCTCACGTCTATAATCCCAGCACTTTGGAAGGCTGAGGCAGACAGACAACTTGACTTCAGGAGTTGGAGACCAGACTGGCCAACATGGTGAAACCCCATCTCTACTAAAAATACAAAAATTAGCTGGTCTTGGTGGTGGGCACCTGTAGTCCCAGCTACTTGGGAGGCTGAGGCAGGGGAATTGCTTGAATCTGGGAGGTGGTGGTGGCGGCAGTGAGCTGAGATCATGCCACTGCACTCTAGCCTGGGTGACAGAGTAAGACTCTGTCTCAAAAACAAAATAAAACAAAAGTCCAAGATGAAGGTGCAACCAAATTTGACCTTTTGGGAGGGCCTACTTTCTAGACAACCATCTTTTCACTGTGTCTTTACCTGGCAGAAGGAAAGAGGCCTCTGGGTTCTCTTTTCTAAGAATACTAATCCTAATTGTGACAGTTCTGTCTTTATGACCTAATCATGTCCCAGAGGCACCCCTCCTAATACCATAAATTTGGTGGTTAGTATTTCAACATATAAATTTTGGGGAAATGAAGATTCAAACCATAGTAATTTTTTTTTTAAATAAATAAAAGGATTTTACACCTTTTGGCTTCCAAGTTTTTCTCTGTTTTTCCATTCTTCTAGAAGTTTAGGAATGCCATATACTCAGGTGTATATTGTTTGATATTTATCCTGCTCGGTGTTCTATAAACTTTCTGAATCTATAGACTGTTTTATTTATTTATTTTTTTTGGAAAGTTCTGAATTATTTTTTCAAATACTCCTGTACCATTCTCTCTCTGGTCTTTTTCTGTGTTACCAATTTTGTTGCTTTTATAACTTTTTATATTGTACCTCAGTTCTTGGATGTTTTCTTCTAGTTGTTTTACCTTTTTTCTCTTTGCATTTCTGTTTCAGAAGTTACTATTAACAAATCTTCAATTTATAGCTTTTGTTTTCTTTTGTTCATTGAATGAACTGTTGAATTCGTTATGAAAATTCTTTATTTCTCCTTCTGTTTTTTATTTCTAGTTTTACACTTCATTTTTTACTTCTAGTTTTCATCTCTCACTTGGCATTACCCATTTGCTCTTGCATGTTTGCTGTATTTTCTATTTGAAGCCTTAACAATAATAATTATTTTAAAATTCATTTTCTGATAATATTATGTCCTAGGTGAGTCTGGTTCTGATGATAGTTTTGAGTTCTCAAACTTTTTTTCTTTCCTTTTGGTATGTCTTGTAATTTTTTTTGTTGAAAGCCATACATGCATGCATAATGGATATTGAGCTGAATAGGCCTTCAGTTAAACATCTATGTTAATTGTGCTAGGAGTTCAGATTAAAATTCCTCTTATGTCTTTGTTCCTTTCTCTCTTTCTCTCTCTCTCTGGTTTTTTTTTTTTTTTTTTTTTTTTGTGGAGGAAAAGGGCTTCTGTTCGTATTGCTACTCAGATAAAGTCTGACTCCTCCAACTCCTTCAACTGCAATCCATTAGAGGCTCTCTGGTGTGGTGGTAGAGTTTGAGAGAGGGAAGTGTTTTTTATTAAAATTAAGTGTTAATTTTCTGATAAAAACCTTAGTATTTTCATAGGCCTATGTCTTGCAATGTGGTTTTACCAGTATTCCTCTTTCTCCTCCAGGGATACAGCTTTTCTCTTTTTGCCTCTCTTTCTTCACTGCACATTGCTCTTTCCTTGGGCTGTAGCAGGCAGATCCAATATATTTTCCTGGGATTTTGTTCCCTGTTTTGTATACTTTTGTTGTTGTTTTTTTTAGATGGGACAAGTAAGTTGGAGAGGGACAAAGTTGGATAGAAATTCTCCGAGGTAGCCAGGTCAAATAAGGTTCTTATAAAATGCTCTAACAAAGTTTTTCCCCTGCAGAATTGGCCTTCGTTTTGGTAAAGAATCTGGGGAACTTTTACCATGTCTTATCTTCCTATCTCCCTGCCATGAACACTAGAAGATTATTTTTAGATCCTCACTGTGAGGATCTAAAATTATGTAGATCACCCCTCTGATTGGGAACCTAGGTTTTTCAAACTCTCACATTAGTCTAGTCCACAGGAATTCAACACATTTACTAGTAAAGTAAGTGATCTTATCATTTATGATGTCCAGTACTTTCTGCTTCAGGTAAGCAGATCCCTGGGATGGATCTCTTTGTTGATCTACGTTTTGGGGTATGGATTCACACTGATCTTAGTGCCTTCTTCCCTGTCTGACTGAGGATAGGCAATTGGTAACATTCATGATATAAGTTTCAGAGGAGCTTGGTTGAGGCATTGAGTAGAATTTCTTCTTATCTTCATTTAGTTACATACAATGAAAGAGCAAAAAAACCTAATACTATGTCTTGAAAATATGTTAAATGATAAATATGAGAGATTATTAGAATCCAAGTGAATTACTTGAAAGCAAATGTAAATATACATGGTGGCTAAGGTGTTGATATAAGAATGCTTGAAAAGTTGAAATAATTGAAACTACAAAAAGCAGAGTGAGCAAAGAAAAGTATTATGGAACAAAAAGAGATAAAGAATGAATATTAATACTTTCTGAAAATAAAGTAGCTTTATACTGCTTAACAGATTATTAAGGTCACTTAAAGTTACCAATAAATAAATGTTCTTCAAAAATTGTCTTTTCTCTGCTGAAGTCAAACAGGACATTTCAATTAATATTACAATGATTCAGTAAATGTTTATGGTATTCAATAAATACAATTAAAACATATCTATATGCCAATATTGAGCAATATGTAAAGGAAACACCAAAAGTAATCCCATTAACAAGAGCTACAAATAAATAAAATACCTAGGAATATACTTACCAAGTATATTCTCCACCATTCTAGAGAAAGATCTCTATAATGAATACTACAAAATATTGATGAAAGCAATTGAAAAGGGCAAAAAACAAATGGAAAGATATTCCATGTTCATGGATTGAAAGAATAAATATCATTAAAAGGTCCATACTACTCAAAGCAATCTATAAATTCAGTGCAGTCCATATCAAAATACCAATGACATTCTTCACAGAAATGGAAGAAATGATCCTAGAATTTATATAGAAACACAAAAGACCCAGAATAGCCAAAGCCATTCTAAGCAAAAAGAACAAAGCTGAAGTAATTACATTACTTGACTTCAAATTACACTGCAAAGATGTAGTAACCAAAACAGCATGGTTCTGGCATCAAAACAGACACATAGATCAGTAGAACAAAATACAGAACCCAGAAATAAATCCATACCTCTATACTCAACTCATTTTTGAAAAAGGTGTCAAGAATATACACTGGAGAAAGGTAAGTCTTTTCACTAAATGGTGGTAGGAAAGCTAGGTATCCATAAGAAGGGAATGAAACTAGACCCCTATCTGTTGACATATTCAAAACTCAAATCAAAAGACTGAAATCCAAGGTCTGAAATTATGAAGCTACTAGAAAAAAACATAGGGGAAACCATTCCAGGATGTAGGTCAGGCAAAGATTTATTGAATAAGACCTCAAAACAACAGGCAACCAATGCAAAAATAGACAAACAGAATCACGTTATACTAAAAAGCTTCTGCACAGCAAAGGAAACAATTAACAAAGTGGAGAGACAACCCACAGAATGGGAGAACATATCTGCAAAGTATTCATCTGCCAAGGGATTGACAAACAGAATGTATAAAAGCTCAAAAAACTTAATAAGAAAAAAATAATAATCTGATTTAGAAATGAGCAAAAGTTCTAAACAGACATTTCTCAAAAGGAGACATAAAAATGGCCAACAGGTATATGAGAAAAATGCTCAACATCTCTAACCATCTGATAAATGAAAATCAAAACTCAAATGAGATATTTCACTCCAGATAAAATTGCTTTTGTCCAAAAGATGCTGGTGAGAATGTGGAGAAAGGAAAACACTACCCTCATACACTGTTGGTGGGAATGTAAATTAGTACAGCCTCTATGGAGAACAGTGTGGAGACTACTTACAAGGCTGAAAATAGAACTACGATGTGATCCAGCAATTCCACTGTTACGTAGACATTCAAAAGAAAGAAAACCAGTCAATCAAAGAGATATCTGCACTCTCATGTTTACTGAAGCACTATTCACAATAGCCAAGATATGGGATCAACCTAAATTTCCATCAACGGATTAACGAATAAAGAAAACGCAGCACATATGCAAAATGGAAAATTATCCAACTATAAAAAAGAATGAAATCTTGTTATTTGCAACAACATGGATAGAACTGAAGGACATTATGTTAAGTGGAATAAGTCAGTACAGAAAGACAAATATTACATGTTCTCACTCATATGTGGAAGCTAAAAGAAAACTGAATTCATGAATATTGAGAGTAGAATTATGGTTACTGGAGGCTAGGAAAGGTATTAGGAAGGAGTACTGAAAAAAGACAAAATGGCTAATGGGTACAAAAACACAGATAGAATGAATAAAATTTAGTATTCACTAGCACAATTTGGTGACTACGGTTAATAATAATATTTTGTATAGTTTAAAATAATGAAAAGAGTGAAATTTGAATGTTTCTAACACAAATAAATGATAAATGTTTGAGGCGATAGATATTCTGATTACCCTGATTTGATAATTACACATTATATGCTTCCTTAAAAATATCACATGTACCTCATGAATATGGACAATTATTAGGTGTCCATGGTAATTAAAAATTAAAATTAAATTAAAAAGTATAAAAGTAAATAAATAAAATACGAAAAGACATATCAGAAAAATGAAGTGTGATGAAGGGCAGGTGAATCTCTGATGTTATTACTTGTCACCTTACTTCATTTTACGATAAGAAGCAGTAGAAATTATAGATAATCTTCAGCAGAAACAATTTTCTTGATTTGTTTGTTGTTAGTTCTCTTCCTAATGGACAATTAAGTATGCAATGAGCAACTTGTAACTTCAGTTTTGCAAAGGTAATTTCAGATTTTATTAGAGAGTAAGATTCATAGATAATACTGAAAATTTTAGAAAACTACTCACAATATTGTACTTACTCAGGTAGGCAGATACTTATACTGATGGGTCCGGGCAAACCATTGTAAATAATTGTGGAAACCCACTTACGCCCAATATAAAGTGGTGATGTGATTTTTTTTTTTCATTTTCTAAATATTTTATGACTTTAAATTGTGTTTGAATGTTTAATTTTAGATGCATAAGCTTTTTTGATTAAAATTGTTGAGTGGTGTTCTTTTTAAGTGATGTGATCAGAAATATTTATCTAAGTTGAAAATACTACAGGAATATGCAGCAAACATAACCATTCCTTAATGTGGGCAATTTTAACATTAAATAGGTGACCAAACAAAAATAAAGCAATAGTCATGGTATTTTGTAAAATTCATTTTTAGTTACGGCATTTAACATTTTATTTAGCTAATATGCAATTCTCTTTTCATTCTAGGATGTTCTATGTGCTTTTTTCTCAAAAAATTGTGTGAATTTCTGACACCTATTAAGTTTAGAAATACATTTTTCAACTTATCTAAAGTTAACAATGGGGAAGATCTTCATGAAATCAAAACTCCAATCTATTTTTATGAGTAAAAAGTATGTTAGAATGCAATGTTGTGCTTATGATACATCTGTTGATTATTAATAACAAGAAGCCAAAATTGATAATGCTATTATTTTTATTTTGTATTAGAATAAACTAAAATGTAGAAAGAGCCAACTATCGATGATTTACATTCAGAATCCGTGTGGATAAAATACTACTGTCTTTGAGTATCATGAGTTTTAGAGCAATAAGTCAATTTACCATGTCTTATTTGTGGCCAATTATATCATTATTTCTAAAACAGAGTAAGAGATGTATCACATAATTATCTGAATTCTTCATAAAAATACTATTTTTCTTTTCACTTAAAATCTAATAAAAGTCATATTATTGTATCTTGCACATCTGGATAGCTACTTTACTATTGAGGACTATAATATAATATAATTTCAAAGCTCATCTTATTTGTGTTTACTGTTACACTTTTTCCTAAACTCTATTGCCTGGTTATTATGGGATAGAGAGATAATATCAGAGGTTGATTTTATGTGTAGGATGCACTACACAAACAAAGGATTTTGCAGTGATTTTAATAGTTGAGTTTGGCGTTATAAATGAAACTTAGCCAGGTGATAAAGAAGTGCCAAAGAGGGAGGAAAACTCTTTTAAGGAATTAATATTTTTGTTGAAATGGCGCTTGTTCTTAGTAAAATATGTATTTTTAAATGCAATTAATTTGAGATTTTATTGTTTGGTTTTGTTATGTTTAATTTGTCAAATCATTTTGGCTTTAAAATTACAAAAGGGTTACTATCATAAGAAACCTACACCTAATTTTATGTCTTTATTTTAATTATTTTCTAATAAAATATATCATTGAAGGATTCATAATTTTTTTTAATAAAAAATTAAACTTGAGAAACACTATGATATGGTTTGACTCTGTGTTCCCACCCAAATCTCACTTTGAATTGTAATCCCCATAATCTCTGTATGTCAAGGGCAGGACCAGGAGGAGGTATTAAATAATTGAATCAAGGGAGCAGTTTCCGCCATTCTATTATTGTGATAATGAGTGAGTCTCAGGAGATCTGATGGTTTTATAAGCGTCTGGCATTTCTCCTGCTTGCACTCGCTTCATCCTGCTGCTCTGTGAAGAAGGTGCCTGCTTCTCCTTTGCCTTCCATCATGATTATAAGTTTCCTGAGGCCTCCACAGCCATGCAGAACTGTGAGTTAATCAAACCTCTTTCCTTTATGAATTGCCCAGTCTCAGGTATTTCTTCATGGCAGTGTGAGAACAGGCTAATACATACTGCTATTTAAGAAACATGAGGGATCCAATTGTGTGATTTAACCCATAACCAAGCAGTTATCATTCTATAAGAGTAGTGATTAAAGACGTAACAGTTTCTAGAACATATATTTTCTAATACATCAAATAATTTGCTTTTGTCATTAATTGAAAAAGAAAACCAATACAAAAAAGCCATCAGGTCAATAGCTTAGTAATTAAAATCTTATTTGTATGTTTGCCTTTATACTGGAAGGAAAAACACTAGTTTGTTTGGAAAGCAAAGCTGTCAAATGTGACATACATTGTTCCTCAGATCTATTATAGAAGGTTCACAATAAGTGCACTTTTGTCACATGCATTAACTTTATTTTGGAGCATCGAGGGCATGGATAAAGATTTTGGTTCACAAGAAGACTTTATTGTAAAATAAATATGGGCTATGTTATTGAAGTGAAATTATTGGGCACTTTAGGTACCCATTTTTACCTAGGTCCTAGGACTATTTGGCGTAGTAAGTTGTAATTGATTTCGAGGTTCCAATAGATATGCTGACCTCAGAATTTTCTTTGTGTGACTATATGTTTCGACAATGTTTAAACTATTAAACCATTAGGCTGGTTAGGAGTACTATAAATTGGGCATGCATCCAATCTCAATTAAACCTTCCCTGTGTTCAGCAACTTTTTGTACGTATCATCTGTGTCTTTTGGCTTAAATTTATTTTCAAACCTTTTTTTTTTTTTTTTGAGACGGAGTCTCGCTCTGTCACCCAGGCTGGAGTGCTGTGGCCGGATCTCAGCTCACTGCAAGCTCCGCCTCCCGGGTTCCCGCCATTCTCTTGCCTCAGCCTCCCGAGTAGCCGGGACTACAGGCGCCCGCCACCTCGCCCGGCTAGTTTTTTTTTTGTATTTTTTAGTAGAGACGTGGTTTCACCGTGTTAGCCAGGATGGTCTCGATCTCCTGACCTCGTGATCCGCCCGTCTCGGCCTCCCAAAGTGCCGGGATTACTTTTAGCTTCCTATGCATGTAGTTTCACAATTGTCTGCACCTTAAAATCACCAGGAAAGCTTAAAAAAATCCTGATGCTCCAGACATAATGCGGACAAATTAAGTTTACAACTCAGAATGGGCAGCAGTCATCAGTAGTTTTTAATACTTCCTAGATGATTCCAATGTACAGTCAAGATGCAGAACTACTATATAAAACCGTATTTCCCTTACATAGAAAAATATTCTGTTTCTTTTAAAAGAGAGGCAGCCAGACTCCATAGACTTTCGTATTATTTTTCAATCAAGAACAGCTGTTCTATCTTCATTATTCCATTTCTTCTTTCCTCATTCAGAGTGAAGTGTCTGTATTTTTAGAATAATAAAACTTCTGATCCTTGCTCTTAATCCTAGCACTTTATGACTCTTCCAGTTCCTCAGTGCATCAATTAGCTCCTCACTCATTTGCAGTTTTACCTTATCACTTTCTGATTAGTTTTGTTTTTTTTTTTTTTTCTGTTTTTGCCAAGGTTCCTTTCTGTCTGAAATATAAACGATAATAATTTTTAAAGTGAATAGAAGAGGGTTTGGAAATAAATTGGCCCAATAATAAACATGTTGAAAAGAAATCTCATGTCTTGGGCCTGGTATAGAATTGTGGGGAAAAAAATATTTCCATTCAACATATTTATTCCCAGTACTGCTCTCCTGCAGTTTGGGGGCTTAACTTTACACTACACACTTTGTACGGAAAAGTAAAAGTTAAACAAAAAAACTAAGTAAGTAAGTGAATCCTACGTTGGTAGATTACTGAAACACCTGTGAAAATAACCCATTTTGTGTAGGAGGATATCCTCAACTAAGACACTGCAGGATATTAACAGAGAAGTTTAAAATGTTTTAGCATAGAATAAAAACTTTAGTGAAGAAAGAGAGAAGACTGTGAGAGCCAGTAGTACTTTTAGATAACTTTTGAGAAAGGATGTGCTTTTTGTGCCAAGCAAACTATGTACCTGCGTCCCTAACAATAAACATCATATCAAAAAATTTATGCCATTTGAATAGGTATAAAGTGATGTTTTCCTATTTAATTAGCATTTTTGTTTACCATCAAATGTGAATATCCTTCTAAGTATCTTATCCTTTTGGGTTTCATCTTCATTTTTCTGCTGTTGTTGTGGTTGTTCACATCAATTCTTCCACTGGCTTTCTGACTTTTTTTGTTAATTTGCTGAAGTGCCTTAATAGTTATCTTCATCTATATCACTTATCCATAAGTCAATATCTTCCCAGTTTTCTTTAAAATTGGTTTATTAGATTTGCCTATAAAAATATTTTATATGGTTATAGTTTCCTTTGAAAGCAATTTTGGTTTTGACATGGATTTGCTTTAAATTTCCTGTTTCTGGCTTACTAAACAGACTATGCCAGTTATCTTCTAAAGTATTCCATCTTATAGATTTATCTGGTTTGCTATGTGATACCATTTAGGTTATTTACCTATTCTCTGTATTCACATTTAAAGGTTTGATAGATTTAAGTTAAACATACTTGCCTAAAATGCATCATAAATGATGTTATACATTACTACAGGGGACTTATCTGATGTATTTACTACTAATGATGCTGATATTGACCTCTAGAGGCAGGGTGATGAGAAATGAACCCTTCATTACGATTCCTTTTCCTCTCTTGAGACTAGAGGGTAACTGTGTGGCATTACTTTGACACCAGACATGTAATTGTTTTCACTTCAATTGATAATCATGGTATAAGTTAATTTTATTAACATTTGTAGAACAATAATGGATTTCTAATTTTACCAATAAATTCAAAAATATTCTCCTGAAATATTTCTTAAAGTGGAGATTTTCCCATACAAAGTATCTTTATTCAGTTACTGTAAAGCGTGGAAACAAAAGGAAAGAAAAACACATACTTATACATATTTTAATACAATTTGAAATAAAAGAGATGTTTTACCAATGACTTTGAATAGTGTTTTTTTTTTCTAGATTTCTCTTCTTCAATGATCATTCTATAATTATGGATTTTAATTGACTCGCTATGTTTGTAATTGTTAATGTCACTATTATTTTAGATGCACAAATTGCGACAGTTTTACCCTGCAGTCTGGCTTCTGATCCTTTTGATGGGACTCCAATATTTTTCTTTTTTTTTTTTTTTTTGGAAATTTCTTTCCATTTTTGTGTCAAAAAGTTATCTGAGGTTTACCTTATATCTTACCATCTTAGTCCATTTTGTGTCGTTATACTGGGTAATTTATAAAGAAAAGAGGTATAATTGGTTCACAGTTCTGCCAGCAATACAGGATGCATCACGCTGGCATCTTCTCACGTTCTGGTGAGGGCCTCAGGAAACTTTAAATCATGCCAGAATGCAAAGGGTCAGGCAGCCAGCATGTCAAATGGTGAGAGCAGGAGTGAGAGAGAGGAGAGGAAGGTCACAGACTCTTTTAAACAACCAAATCTTTCTTGAGCTAATTGAGGGAGAACTCATTTGTCACTAAGGGGATGGTGCTAAAACATTCACAATATTTTCTTTTTTTGTTGTTGTTTTTTTGTTTTTTTTGTTTTTGAGACGGAGTCTGGCTCTGTCACCCAGGCTGGAGTGCTGTGGCCGGATGTCAGCTCACTGCAAGCTCCGCCTCCCGGGTTTACGCCATTCTCCTGCCTCAGCCTCCCGAGTAGCTGGGACTACAGGCGCCTGCCACCTCGCCCAGCTAGTTTTTTGTATTCTTTAGTAGAGACGGTGTTTCACCATGTTAGCCAGGATGGTCTCGATCTCCTGATCTTGTGATCCGCCCGTCTCGGCCTCCCAAAGTGCTGGGATTACAGGCTTGAGCCACCGCGCCCGGCCTATTTTCTTTCCTATGATACAATCACCTCCCACCAGGCCACATCTCCAACATTGGAAATCACATTTCAATATGAAATTCAGAGGGGAGAAACATCCAAACTGTATCACTTACCTGACTCAAATCTGCAATCAGTCATGTCTCCAAAGACTCTTGGTTAATTTTCTGAAGAAATTGTATTTGAGATCAAAATGAAAGTTTTAGGGGCACTCATTTGCACCTAGGTTGGCATTGATTTGGGGTCAATTTAGTGGTCAGAGCTACATATTATATATTTAATATATATAATTACATATTTTTAAACATCAAATTTGTTATCATTGCTACATATTTTATACTTAAAAACTGATTGTATCTTTACCTTTTACAGTAAAAAGCATAATCCAAAAAGTATAACTGATCTGCTATAAATTACAATATAAAAGTCTCTAAAATAACCATATCACTATAAATACAAAATTTAAAATTACCATGTAAAGATTATTTCTTTTAGTTTCTTTTGCTCTTAGGATATATTTCACTGAAATGTTACGGTTAAAACCCTGTATTTTAAAGTTATTTTTGATCAATCTTTACTCTGAGCTTTGTTACCAGTTTGTTATATGGTGAGGATCATTTGTTTTTATTTTGTTTTTAATTTTAGACATTTGTAAATTATTTACGTTTTGAAAAGATAATTTTATTTAGTAAATCAAAAGTGAAAACTCTTTAGATGCTTTTGTTATACAAGAGTCTCTGTTCCCATAGTTACAAATTGTTATTTGTTTCAAATCTATCATCTATCTATCTATCTATCTATCTATCTATCTATCTATCATCTATCATCTATCTATCTGTATATTTTTCTCTTTTTTTGAGACAGAGTCTCACTCTTTTGCCCAGGCTGGAGTGAAGTGGCATGATCTCGGCTCACAGAAACCTCTGCCTCCCGGGTTCAAGTGATTCTCCTACCTCAGCCTCCCAAGTAGCTGGGATTACAGGCGCCTGCCACTATATCTGGCTAATTTTTGTATTTTTAGTAGAACAGGGTTTTGCCACGGTGGCCAGACTGGTCTCGAACTCCTTACCTCAGGTGATCTACCTGCCTCGGCCTCCCAAAGTGCTAGGATTACAGGCATGAGCCACTGTGCCTGGCCTATTTATCTGTATTTTTAAAGCAAAACTGAGTGTGTATCTATAAACATATTATCTAATTTCCTTCATTTCTTACATAGAATAATCATACTGAATATACTATATGCACCTTGCTTTTAAAAATAAACTGTGTAGATATCAGTTGAAGGAGACTATTCCTCTTTTGAGACAGGGCTCACTCTTTTGCTCAGGCTGAAGTGCAGTGGCATGATCACGGCTTGCTGCAGCCTTGATCCCTCAGGCTCAATCAGTCCTCCCACCTCAACCTCCAGAGCAACTGGGACTACAGGCATATACTACCATGCTGGCTAGTTTGTGTATTTTTTGAAGAGACAAGGTTTCCCCATGCTGCCCAGGCTGGTCTTGAACTCCTGGGCTCAAGTGTACCTCCCACCTCTGCCTCCCAAAGTGCTGGGATTACAGGAGAGAGCCACTGGGCATGACTCATTTCTTTTTATAGCTGCTAGTACATGATTGTGTGGTTGTACCATTTAACCAATCTTCTGTTCTTGTACACTTAAACTCTTTCCAATATTTCACTATTAATTTAATATCGTAATTATTAGTCCTATACATATATCTATGCAACTGTTTCTTAAATGAAAACTTCAGTGCTCTTCATATTTAATTCCTTGTACTAAACATACTTTTTACAATTATTTCACTTTTATCTTTTTCATTATTCATCTTTTTTTTTTTTTTTTTTTTTTTACAATGCAGTGTTTGTGGTGGTTATATTGCAATTTTGTTCTTAGATTATAGGATATTTAAGTTGAATTTTCAGTGAACTAGATGACTGTTAAATCACCTGGTGACAGAAATAGTGAATAATGGAACTGGGGGATTAAGACTATGTCAGTTTGCATAAAGTGTAGCTGAATCATTTTAGAGAGAATTTATCATATTGTTATTGTATGCATTGTCTATTGCATTGATGATAAGAATGGGTGCTGATTACTAAAAATGGTGGGCTACGGTGGCTATTTGTTGGTTCTAAAATTTATTTGTACTCAGCCATGATTGCTTCTCTACAGTATGGATTTGAAAACACGCACACTGAATTTCCAAAAAACTTTGTAAAGAGGATTTCCATGAAGTTCCCATGGGAGGCACCAAAATGGTTATTGGAAGTAGTGCTTTTGTTAATAATGGTGACAGACACATGCAGACTTCTGGGTTTCCCTTCAAGGAGCAAGCTTCTAGTATTGTCAATGGCCAAGAGACCTGCCGTGGTCTCAGGAGGAGAATGTCTGGGGCTCTCCCCACCCAAGAGCAGCAGCAGCAGCTACTGCAGCAGCCTCAGCAGCAGTAATTGTGGACAAATGCAAGCATAGAGGCTTAGATGCTTCTGCATCAAAAGCAGAATTACAGGCTCTTGGTTCTGGTGATGGCTGGGTTTCCAACATCAGCAGCAGAGGGTGATTGTGCACTTGGTAACACTGTTTTTCATTTTCTGTTTCTCTAATCTAAGGATCATAACACCTTCCTGAAGTGATAACTTTTGGTATAATCTCATCTTACTGTTTTTTCTCCTCTAACCCTACCAACATGTTCCAGCATCATAATTTTTCCTTTGAAAAATCTGGAGAGACTTCTGTTTTCCTGTCCAGGAACAAAAGAATATATATTAAAATTAAAACTCTAGTTCTATTTTTATTTATATTTACCTGATGTATATTTGTCCATATATTGATTTCCAACCTATGTATTTTCATCAGGGACCACCTATGCCTAGATTTTATTTTATTTTTTGATGTCTTAGAGTTTGTACAGATACTCCTCTATTTAAAATAAGGTTGCAGTTTCTACTGAATGTGAATGTGTATGCTTTCACACCATTGTAAAGGCAAAAAAATCGTACTTTAAGCAATATAAGTCAGGAACCATCTGTATTTAATTTTTGAATTCATCGTACTTAAATATATTTTAAGTCTCCTTTTATATTAGGAATCATTCCTGCCATCTTATTTACATTTTACATTTAAGGTATTTCATGTTTTCTTTCTTTTTTTTTTTTTTTGTATCTCATTTCCTGCTTCCCACTTGTTTGACTTACTTTTGCTGGCTTAAAATTACACATTCTATTTTTGATTTTCTTTTCAGTCTTGCCCTAGCTTCTTTTATTTCTATTGTTGCCTCATCCACTACCTCGTTTTTAATTTTTGTTCTTACTGGCATTATAGTAGTTAAAATAAAAAATATAACTAACGGTATTGGTAGTTAAAAATATAAGACAAATTGAACTTCTGAAACTTTGAATTTGATATAGAAAATTTATTTTAGATTTTCTGATATGGCTGAAATTCAGTAAGAATATGCTATAAGCCTTCTGTAGAGATTTGGAAGACATATAAAATATAAATATATAACCTAAGATTATATATATCTCTCTCTCTATATATATAAGACTATATATATATCTACATATAAGATTATATATATCTGTGTATATATGGATATTTATATATGTATATATAAATATATATGTGAGTGTGTGTGTATATATGTGTGTGTGTATATATAAAAATACACACATAAATACATAAAACATGTTATTTATGTAGTCACCCAGACACTGTTGCCTAAACTATGACTGTGCAATAAAATCAAACTACTGGCAGAGATGTTTGGGAGGTAATATTGCACATGCTTGGTACATAGGTAGCACTGGATAAATGCTAGCAACAAGAGTTTGTGCTAATAATATGTCATGAGTATAATAGAGAAATTTTTTTGATCGCTTCAAATTACATTACACAATTTAATGTGTTCTTAGCAGCATAAAATAAATAATAAATGAAGGCGCAAGTGGATAGCATTATTTGTCACTCTTGATTCTCTTAGAATTGACTGGAAGATGAAACATAATTTTCAAATTGTATTTTCCAATATGGTATCTGGAATATAAACTTAACAGGCATTCACACTATTTTACATGACTTTTTTTTTTTTTTTTTTTTTTTTTTTTTTTGCCAGTGATAGGTGGTTGTGACTGGGTACTCTGCTTTCATAATTTTTTTAAAAGATCAGTTTACTTGACAGTAGTTTGTTCTTGAAACAGACTGGAATTTATCACATTGTGGGCCTCTGTTAAATGATGTCTTCACAGCGTGTGTATTTTTGGAATCCCTGTTCTGAAGTAAAGATAAACAAACTATCATCCAAGACATATAGTGCTTTACATAAATAGCATAAATCTCTTGTGCTCTCCCATAAATATCCCTTAGTGACTGGATCTTGGGATTTCCTAGAGCAAAATGTGCTGTTGGTAATTGATACTCTTTAGCTAACATCATTAATCAACTGAGTTTATAAGCAGAAAATATAAGATGCCTACTGATATTTTTTTCCTAACTTGCTAGATGAAAAGTAGACTTTAACAACTAGAACTTCTAGATGATTTCAAGATGTCCTAGGGTATTTTATTTCCTTCCCTTCCTGTTCAGCTTGCCTACCCACCCCAATCCTTATCCTCCTCCCCTATAGCTCTTCTTCCCAGGATGGAAAAAAAGCTTATTTTGAAAAACATGTCCTTTACATTCAACTATGATGATGAAATAAAGAACATAACGTCTTACTAGAGGCAGCAAAATGGCACAGTGGTTTGTCCATAGGCATTGAAAATAGTTTTCCTGACTACAAAATCTCACTTCCAGCCCTCACTAGTTATGTATTCTTGGACAAAGAAAATTCTTTACTGTTTCTATGTTGCATATTTATAAAAAATGGAAATAATATTTACCAATTCCATGGGGTTATTTTAAAGGTCAAATAAGGTCATTTGTACAATGTTCTTAGTTTCCTACCTAGTTTATAATAAAAGCCTTCAAATTCTATTTTTTTCAATGTGAAAAAAATCAGGTGTTTATACACTTCAGTGTGAATTCATTTCAGCTTCTTCTTGTTTTTGACTGACAGTCACACTTTGATGTGGTTAGAAGGACCAGAAATGTGAACTGAAATGACAGGAAAACAGAAATGGTAGAGAAGGAAAGCAAACAATTTCACATATGGACAATGCTGAGTAAGAGTATGGTAAATAATTCATTGAATTAATCTTAATCACCTAGGCTTTTTTGTATTTCATTGGTACTTTTAAATGTACAAAGAAAATTTAAGACTCAGAAAAACAGAAGATCAAGATAGTCAAATAGAAATTAAGTAATTAAAACACCTCAAAGTTTACTATCCAGGAATGAAAATGACAAAAATTTTTTGGAAACTCTTCAGTCTAATTCACAGAAAAATGTATTTCATTTAAATTAACATGTCAGTAAAGTAGGCCATACCATACTGTATGCTGAATTGAATTTATCATTTGACATACATAAGAATATATCCACATCAGTAAAACCTAATAGATCCATGTCATCATACTGATTGACTGCAGAGGATATCAACTTTAAGAATATTTCATAAATTATTACCACAAGTCCCCATTATTGGACATTTAGGCTATTTCCAATTTTATGTTATATATATGTAACATTGAACTCCCTAACAGGCTACAGCTAGGGCTTCTTATCAGACCTGAGATGAACAAGGGTAGGGCGGTCAACCTGGACTAATGGAAAGTTGGTTGAATTACATAGTACAGATATGGCCAGTGGGAGAAAGGACAAGTAGCTATATGCTCACATGCTGGCTCTGTATGCTCCATACGCTGTTGATTCTCGTAATTCTCAGATTTCACGTTTGCAAATTTGACAACTCAGCACAATTTAATTTTAATCCTCACATCAATGATTGTGGTGCTTACAGTTATTTCCAGATGTGCATAAAATGGCAAAAAGCTGGAGTTACCCAGCTTTCCTGATCTCAGCTGAGGTAGACAGTCCTCTGCATTTTGTTTCAGCCCTCATGTGCCAAATAAGTTTGATTTTTGCAGTCTATTTAGTACCGTTTTACACATTTTTCTCCTTTTTTGTTTATTTTGCTGTTTAAAATGGTCTCCAATCGTAAGGTACTACCCAGTTTTCCTAAGTGCAAAAAGTCTGTGATGTGCCTTACAAGGAAAATACATGTGTTAGATAGGTTTTTTTTTTTTTTTTTTTTCAGATCTGAGTTATAGTGCCGTGGTTTAATGAACCAACCATATATACTAAATAAAGTTGCTTTGAAAAGAAATACACATGAAGCAAGTTTATGTTTTAATCAATTGAAAAAAACATTGTGACCACAGACTTGCAGAAATGTAACTCTGTATTTTTCTTTAGAACAATGGTTCAGTAGTCGCTAATTCTATGTATTTGGTGACTTTATAGAACAAAACAGTGAATAAACAAGAATCTACTGTATTTCCATACAAGTTCTCCCCTACATTAATGTCTTCTTTATCTTCTATTTTAAACACTTCTGAGATGTTCCTTAATATGTGCTCCAAAACAGAATTTGTATGATTTTGCCCTGAATGGCCCAGGATTACTATTTAATTAATATGTTCTTACTTAATAGTAAGATAGAGTGGTTATCCCTCTACTATAATCAGTAGAGAAATATAGTTCTATAACCAAAGCAACAGAGAATGTTGCTGTGATGGTTAATATTGAGTGTCAACTTGATTGGATTGAAGGATGCAAAATATTGTTCCTGGGTGTATCTGTGAGGCTGTTGCCAAAGGAGATTAACATTTGAGTCAGTGGACTGGGAGAGGCAGACCCACCCTCAATGTGGTGGGCTCCATCTAATCAGCTGCCAGTGTGGCTAGAATAAAGCAGGCAGGAGAGGATAGAAGAGTAGATTTGCTGAGTATTCTGGCCTTCATCTTTCCTCTGTGTTGGATGTTTCCTGCCCTTGAACATCAGACTCCAAATTATTCAGCTTTTGGACTCTTGGACTTACCTCAGTGGTTTGCCGGGGGCTCTCAGGCCTTGGGCCACAGACTGAAGGCTGCGCTGTCGGCTTCCCTACTTCTGAGGCTTTGAAACTCAGACTTGCTTCCTTGCTCCTCAGCTTTCAGACAGCCTATTGTGGAACATCACCTTGTGACCGTGTGAGTCAATACTCCTTAATAGACTCCCCTTGTATATACATCTATCGTATTAGCCCTGTCCCTCTAGAGAACCCTGACTAATACAGTTGCCTACTTAGCTTAATTTTGGTTCCCACCCTATTGTTCCCTGTTACCTAAACTCACTTATTTTTTATCTGCATATTTACATATCACACCTATATTTTCACATACATTTTGGTTCCAGACATATTTTTATACTAAATCCCCTAGTTTAGTACATTCTAATGATACCAACATCACAGACATTATATTTGAAATAATACACAGATTTGGCCTTGTGCCAACATAATTTAACTCTACTTTCCTAATGTAAATGAAACCCAAATTCTAGGAATCCCCTTCAATCAGGTTATAAGTATATGATCGAAGGTCTTGTATAAACCAATAAGATTTCCATTCTGAAGTAAACAGTTTCAAAAAACGATTATATGTGACACTTCCATTTTTACTTTCACGTGTGATGTCAAACATATTCGAGGTTTGGTGGTTGGAATTATAGTGCCAGCAGCACTTTACCAGTGGTTGCAAAACAAAGTTCCTAGTGTAAAAGTTGGAAGGTGAAGAGAGCAGTGATTTATTTATGGTTCACTCAAGTAACAGATTTATTATTAAGTGATAACTCTGGTCTGGTTTAGGGGCCTTGGTCTTGAAAAATTTGCTTTAAAGTTGTTTTGAGAGCCTTTGGTATGTATCATTTTATAAGCTACATCAATATAAAAGTAATTGAAATTATTTTCTATTGCCTGTAACTCTGAGAACATTGACTCATAGATTATATTAGTGTTCTATTGTTGCCATAACAAATAATCACAAACTTAGTGGCTTAAAGAGACACAAATTTATTGTCTAACAGTTCTGTAGGTTAGAAGTCTAAACCAAGGTCTCATCAGCTAAAATCAAGGTGTTGGCAGGGCTTCATTCCTTCTGAAAGCTTTAGAAGCCACCAATTTCCTTGCTGATTTAGGTGATTGTTAGAATTTATTTTCTTGTGGTTATGAGACTGAAGTCTTTTTTTTTTTTTCTTTGCCAGCTTTCAGCAGAGGGGCATTTCCAGTTCCTAGATGCTGCCGTTATTCATTGACTGATGGTTATCTTTTTTCATCTTCAAAGCCAGCAATGGAGGGCTGATTTTATCTCATGCTTTCAATATTAACTTGTTTATTTCCCCATTATTTATAAAAAGACTGAAGGATTCAATGTTAATATACAAGTGCCAATTACTTTCATTTTTTAAATCATTTTTATTGATACATAGTACTTGTACATATTATGGGATATATGTGATATTTTGATACATGCATACAATGTATAACCATCAAATCAGGGTAATTAGGATATTCATCATCTCAAACATTTATCAATTTTTTACAGTGAGAACATTTCATCTATTCTCTTATAGCTATTTGGAAATGAGTAATAAATTATTGTTGAGTACAGTCACTCTACTATGCTATTGAATACTAAACCTTATTCCTTCTATTGATCTTATGGTTGTACCTATTAACCAACCTCTCTTCATGCTCTACCCCTCTACCTTCTCCAGCCTTTGATAACCATCATCCAAATATCTACCTTCATAAGATTAATTTTTTTAGGCTCCCCTGTGACTTAGAAAATGTGGTATTTGTCTTTCTGTGCCTGGGTTATTTCACTTAAGATAATGGAATCCAGTTTCATCCATGTTGTTACAAATGACAGGATTCTATTCTTTTTTATAACTGAACAGTATTCTTTTGTGCATTTATACCACATTTTCTTTTTTCTTTTTTGGGGGATGGGGAGGGATGGGGTCTTGCTCTGTTGCCCAGGCTAGAGTGCATTGGCATGATCTCAGCTCACTGTAACCTCTGCCTCCCAGGTTCAAGCAATTCTCCTGCCTCAGCCTCCCGAGTAGCTGAGATTACAGGCACCTGCCACCATGCCCAGCTAATTTTTGTGTTTTTAGTAGAGATGGGACTTCACCATGTTGGCCAGTCTGGTCTCAAACTCTTGACCTCATGATCTACCCACCTTGGCCTCCGAAAGTGCTAGTATTACAGGCGTGAGCCACCGCACCCAGCATATACCACGTTTTCTTTATAAATTTATGCACTGATGGGCACTCAGATTGATTCCATATCTTGACTATTATGAATAAATACAGGAGTGCAGGTATCCGTTTGATATACTGATTACCTATCTTTAGGATAATTATTCAGTAGTGATCTTGCTGGATTGTATCCTGTAATAGTACTATTTTTAGTTTTTTGAAAAACCTTCATATTGTTCTCCATAGTGGCTGTACTGGTTTACATTTCCACCAACCGGTGCACAAGAGTTCCTTTTTCTCTACCTCCTCATCAGCATTTGTTATTTTTTGTCTTTTTTATAATAGTTATTCAAACTGGGATGAGATTATATTTCACTGTGGTTTTAATTTGCATTTCCCTGATGATTGGGAACGTTGAATATTTTTTCATATTCCTGTTGGTCATTTGTAAGTCTTTGAGAATTGTCTATTTATGGATGTAAAGAGAAAAAGTGTGCCTACTTTTTCATAAGCTTATTTGTTTACTGTTGAGTTGTTTGGGTTTCTTGAATATTCTGCATATTGGTCTTTTATCAAATGAATAGTTTGCAAGCATTTTCCTTCCACTTTACAGGTTGTTTTCTCACTCTGTTGATTGTTTCCTCTTCTATGGAAAAACTATTTACTTTAATATAGTCCCTTATTTCTATTCTTGTCTTTGGTGCCTGTGCTTTTGAACACTTAGCTATAAAATTTCCAACAAGATCACTTGACAAAACAGGACAATGTCCTGAAGCAGTTCCTCTATATTTTCTTCTAGCACTTTTATAATTTCAACTCTTACATTTAAGTCTTTATGATGAGAAATAGGGGTCTAGTTTCCTTCATTAATATATGGAGAAACAGTTTTCCCAGCATCATATATTGAAGAGGGTGCCTTTTTCCCAATGTATAGTCTTAACATCTTTTTAAAATTAAGTGGGCTGTAAATACATGGATTTATTTCTGGGATCTCAATTCCATTCCACTGATCATTGTGTTTGCTTTTATACCAGTACCATGCTGTTTTGGTTACTGTAGCTTTGTAATATATTTTGAAGTCAAGAAGCGTGATGCCTCCAGCTTTGCTCTTTTTGTAAAGAACTGCTTTGACTATTCTGGGTCGTTAGTGGTTGCATATGAATTATACATATATATTTTTTCTATTTCTGTAAATAATGTCATTTAGTATTTTGATAGGGATTGAACTAAACTGATAGATTGCTTTGGGTATTGTAGTCATTTCAACGATATCAATTTTTTCCAATCCATGAGCATAGGAGGTCCTTCCACCTGTTTGTGTGCTCTTTAATTTCTTTCTTTATTGTTTGAATGTTTTATTGCAGAAGTTTTTCACCTTCTTGGTTAAATTTATTCCTTTGTACTTTATTTTAATTTTTGAATCTATTGTAAATGGGATTGCTTTCTTGATTTCTTTTTCAGTTAGTTCATTATTTATGTATGGAAATGATACTTTTTTTTATGTTTAGTATTGTATCCTGCAACTTTACTGAATTCATTTATCAGTTCTCAGTGTTTCTTGGCAGAGCCTTCAGGTTTTTCCATACATAAGATCATGCCATCTTCAAAGAAGGACATTTTTATTTTCTATTTTCCAATTTAAATACCTTTTTGTCTTGCCTGATTTATCCAGCTAAAATTGCTAAAGCCATGTTGAATAAGAGTGGTGAAAGTGGGCATCCTTGTCTTGTTCCAGTTCTTAGAGGAAAGGCTTTCAGCTTTTCCACATTCTGCGTAATGCTAGCTGTGAGTTTGCCGTATTATGTTGAGGGGTAATCCTTATATGTCTAATGTTGAGAGTTTTTAATCATAAAAGGATGCTGATATTATCAAACACTTTTTCTGTGTCTATTGAGATAATCATATGGCTTTGTCCTCTATTCTGTTAATGTGAGGTATCACATTCATCAGTTTCCATATGGTGAACCATCCTTGCATTCCCTGTATAAATCCCATTTCATCAGGTTTTTTAAATTTGTTGTGGAATTTGGGTTGCTAGTATTTCGTTGAGGATTTTTGCATCTATGTTCATCTAAGATATTGTCCTGCAGTTTTCTTTTTGTTTTTGATTTTTTTTTGTCCACTGTGGGTTTTAGTATTCGAGGGCTATGCTGGCCTTGTTGAATGAGTTAAGAAGAATTTCCTCCTCTTTAATTGTTTTGGAATTGTTTGAGAGGAATTGGTGTTGGTTCTTCTTTTTAAGTTTAGTAGAATTCAGCAATAAAGGCATTTGGTCCTGAACTTTTATTTTTTTGGAGAGGGGGAGAATTATTATAACTGATTCAATTCTGTCACTCATTATTGGTCTGTTCAGGTTATATATTTCTTTCTAGTACAATCTTGGTAGGTTGTATTTGTCTACTAATTTATTCATTTCCTCTAGGTTTTCCAATTTGTTATCATATAGTTGTTTATAATAGTCACTGATACTCCCTTACATTTCTGTGATACCAGTTGCAATGTCTCTTCCTACACATCTGATTTTATTTATTTAGTATGTTCTTTTTTTTTCTTAGTTTAGCTAGCAACTTATCCTTTTATCTTTTTCAAAAAAAACTTTTTTAATTGATATTTTCCATTTTTTTAGTCTCCATTTTGCTCTGATTTTTATTATTTATTTTCCTCTACTAATTTTGGGTTTAGTTTATTCTTGCTTTTCTAGTTTTGTGAATTCGATTGTTTACTTAAAATCTTTTAAATTTTTTGGTGTGTTTATTACTATAATATTCCCTCTTACAACTGCTTTTGCTGTATCTCATATATTTTGACATTTTGTGGTTCCATTTTTATTTGTTTAATTTTTTAAAATTTACTTCTTAAATTTGATCGACCCATTGGTTATTTAGAGGCACAGTGTATAATTTCCACCTATCTGTACATATTTCAAATTTCCTCTTACTGATTTCTAGTTTTCTATGGGCCAGAGTAACCAATTCTCAGGTCACTGGGCTGTATCTTTGGACACTAGTATAGTGTGTCTTGTGGATCAGTTCTCAGACTTCCAGGTGGCTTGCTCAGGTGCTAATGATGTCAACATTGGGCTAAGTGGGTGGATCCTAAGGTTTCAAGGTGGCATCCAGGATGGACTAATCCTTAGTCTTGTATACAGTCCACATGGATGGCATGCACTGGTGCTGGCAGTAGCAGGTCTGTCCTCAGGCCCCTCAAGTGTCTGTGCAGATGTCAGTGGTGGCAGATGGGGTGGATCAATCCTCAAGCCCTCTGGATGACATGTGTGGTCACCAGCAGTAGCAGCAATAAGTGGAGCAGGCCTATCCTCAAGCCCCCTGTTGGTGCACATGGGTGCCTGGCCTATCCCTAGGCACAGGGATGGCATGCTTGCATACCATTGGCAATGATGGTGATAAGGGCAGACATATCTTCAGTCCCTGGAGGGTGCACCCTTGTACCATCCCAGGCAGTGTCACATTTCAGCCCTCTTGCTGGATGTGGTGGAGTAAGCAGCCCTCCAGTGATGTGGAGATGTAGGAAGTGTTGGACTCCAGGGCAGGATGTAGCCCGGTGAGGGTTGGGCTCTCAAAATGGCATTGTGCTACAGTTGCTTGCTTCTTGAGGAATGGGTGGGACCCGATGTAAGCTCCCTCTCCAGAACAATTCTATCATGTGGATTCCAGGCAACTATCTATACTATGCTCAGGCCTTTAGAGTGTCAAGGGGTCCTCCTATGGCTAGGGCTATAGGAGCCCACAGTAGGAATGGGGCCTGTTGGAGATTTCTCATTTACTTTTCTCTGCAATGGGAGTTCTTCCTGACTCCAAGCCAATTTCAGCCAGGCTGGCTGCTTTGCTTTCTTCTCCTTCCATGTCTCAGAGGGGCCCATTAATGTCCTTGTTGAATTCCAGTGTTTTATCTTAGACACTCTGTTTTATGTATGTTTACGTACTTACAGTTTTGGTCATTGTTTATGGAGGAAGTGAGTGCCAGGTGCCTCTAGTCAGCCATCTTGAAGCCCCCTCTTTCAATTGCTTTTTTATATTCAAGCAATGAACAACTGGAATTTAAATTGGAAAATTCAGTACCATTTATATTAATGCCTACCTCAAAGTAAAGAAATACTTAAGCATAAATTTAATAAAATATATATAAAAGCTTTCTGAGAAAACTCTAAAATTCTGAAGAAAATCTAGGCAATACCATTCAGAACTTGGACATGGGCAAGGACTTTGTGACTAAAACACCAAAAGCAATGACAACAAAAGCCGAAATAGACAAATAGGATCTAATTAAACTAAGGAACTTCTGCAGAGCAAAAGAAACTACCATCAGAGTGAACAGGCAACCTACAGAATGGGAGAAAATTTTTGCAATCTACTCATCTGACAAAGGGCTAATATCCAGAACCTACAAAGAACTCAAACAAATTTACAAGAAAAAAACAACCCCATCAAAAAGTGGGCAAAGGATATGAACAGACACTTCTGAAAATAAGACATTTATGCAGCCAACAAACACATGAAAAAATGCTCATCATCACTGGCCATCAGAGAAATGCAAATCAAAACCACAATGAGATACCATCTCACACCAGTTAGAATGGCAATCATTAAAAAGTCAGGAAACAACAGGTGCTGGAGAGGATATGGAGAAATAGCAACACTTTTACACTGTTGGTGGGACTGTAAACTAGTTCAATCATTTTGGAAGACAGTGTGGCGATTCCTCAAGGATCTAGAACTAGAAATACCATTTGTCCCAGCCATCCCATTACTGGATATATACCCAAAGGATTATAAATCATGCTGCTATAAAGACACATGCACATGTATGTTTATTGTGGCACTATTCACAATATCAAAGACTTGGACCAACCCAAAAGTCCATAAATGATAGACTGGATTAAGAAAATGTGATGCACATACACCATGGAATACTATGCAGCCATAAAAAAAGATGAGTTCATGTCCTTTGCAGGGTCGTAGATGAAGCTGGAAACCATCATTCTCAGCTAACTATTGCAAGGACAAAACAACCAAATACCATGTGTTCTCACTCATAAGTGGGAATTGAAAAATGAGAACACTTGGACACAGGAAGGGGAACGTCACACACTGGGGCCTGTTGTGGGGAGGTGGGAGGGGGGAGAGATGGCAATAGGAGATATACCTAATGTAAATGATGAATTAATGGGTGCAGCACACCAACATGGCACATGTATACATATGTAACAAACCTACACATTGTGCACATGTACCCTATAACTTAAAGTATAGTAAAAAAAAGTTATAAATAAATGGAGAGTTATTTCAGGCTTATGGATAGGAAAACTTAACATTGTAAAGATAATAGTTCTTCTCAAATTGGCCTATAAATTCAAAGCAATCCCCATCACAACTCCAACAAGTTATTCTGTGGGTATCAACAAACTGATTCTAAAGTTTATATGTGAAGGCAAAAGACAGAATGGTTAACACAATATTAAAGTCAGAGGATTGCTCACACTCAACTTCAATTCTTACTATTAAACTACAGTAATTATGACACTATACTTTTGACAAAAGATTAGTGAAACAGAACAATGAAAAATATTATAAAGCATAAACATAAACTGATACAAGTATAGCTGATATAGTTTGGATATTTATCTCCTTCAAATCTCATGTTGCAATGTAATTTACAGTGTTGAATGTGGGGCGTGGTAGGAGATGATTGAATAATGGAGTGGATCCCTAAAGAGTGCTTTAGCACCATCCCCTTGGTGATAAGCGAGTTCTCACTCAGTTAGTTTACATGATATCTGGTTGTTTAAAAGAGTATGACACCTTCCCACTTACTCTCTTGCCTCATCTTGCCATGTGATGTGCTGGCTTCCCTCTTTGCCTTCTGCGATGACTGAAAGCTTAGGGAGACTCTCACCAGAAGCCAAGCAGATGTTGGTGCCATGGTGATAGAGTCTGCTGGACTCTGAGCCAATATAAGCTCTTTTGTTTGGAAACTACCCAGCCTCAGATGTTTCTTTTCTGTGTCACAAAAATGGCCTTAAAATGGTAAACTGATCTGTGACACAGAAGCAAATATATTTAAATAGACAAAGGATTCAACAAATCATTCTAGAACAGTTGGACATCCACATGTATTCAATTAAAAAATAGTGTAGATATATCTTATACTCTGTTTTGATTTGAGTGTTTGCTCCTCAGAAATTCATGTTGAAACTTAATTAAAATGTGGTAGAATTTAGGGGTAGGGCCTTTAAGAGGTGATTGGGTCATGAAGGTTCTGCCCTCCTGATGTATTTAATACATTCATAGGTTAATGGAAAATAGATTAATGGGTTATCAATAGAGTGGGACTGGTGGCTTTGTAGAAAGGGAAAGAAAGACCTGAGCTAGTGTACTCAGCCCCCTTACCATATGATACCCTAAACCACCTCAGGACTCTACAGAGAGTCCCAACCAGCAAGAAGTCTCGCACCAGATGTGGTCCTTTGAATTCTCAACCTCCAAAATTATAAAAAACTAATTCTTTTTAAAAATCAATTTAAACGTATAAATATTAAGTTTTAAGTATTCTGTTATAAGCACCAGAAAACAGATTAAGATAGAAAATTGGTACAATGAGTTGGGTCATTGAAAATGCGGAAGCAGCTTTGGAACTGGGCAATGGGCAGAGGCTGGAAGAATTTGGAGGAACAGGCTATAAAAATCATGCATTTTGGTGAATTCAGCATTAAGAAAAATTTTCTTAAGGGCTCTGAGGACAAGAAGACTAGGGAAATTTTGTAACTCTTTAGAGATTGTTTAACTCGAAGGAGTTAGTTGTGATCAGAATGATGGTGGAAATGTGGACAGTGAAGGCCAATCAGACAAGATCTGAGAATCAAGGTTTTGGAAGCTTAAGTAAAGGCCATCATTGTTATAAATTGGCAAAAATCTTGGCTGAACTGTGTTCGTGCCTGAGGATTTCATTGAAGGCCCAACTTGAGAGTGACGAAGTAGGGTATCAAGTGGAAAAATCATCCACTCAGGAAAGTAATCAAACTGCTGCATTTTTAACTTTTTAACTGCTCATATTAACCCATGAGAGGGATTAAATAACTTGACAATTCCATTTATAATCAAAATAGAAGCAACTTGGAAAGATATCAGAAACTCTCAGCCTGGTAACATAAAGAATAAAAAAGCAGGTTCAGGAAGGAAAACCAAAGCTGTAGCTTAGAGACTGTTTGCCAAAGATGTTCATATGCAGTGAAGGAAGCCAAGTGCTATTCCTTGAGACAATGGAAGGGAGATCTTAAAGATATTTCAGAGATCTTCTAGGCTGTTCCTCCTATCGAGGTACAGAGGCCTATGAAGTCAGAATGATTTTGAGAGATGTGCCTGAGCCCTCCACTGGCTTGCTGACCATTGTTCACTTGGGACTCTTTTCCCCAAATTCCAACATAGGGCTTCTTGGCTGCTCCAAGGTCCCTATGAATTCTTAGCAGCCTCCACCCAGATTTCAAAAGATGTCCCAGAAAGCCTGGGGATCCAGACAGAGACATGTCTTTGAGGAGGAGCCACTACAGGGAGCTGCCACTAGAGCAATGCAGAATGTAAAAATGAGATGGAGCTGCTGCAGACAGCCCCAACCAGGACAATGCCTAGTGGACACATGGTAGCAGGACCACCACTAGGTCTTCAGCACTGTGGAGTCACTGGCAACATGTAATGCCTACCTGAAAAAGCTTCAGGACTCCAACCAGCAGGAGCAGCCACATGGGTTGCATCCAGCAAAACCATAGGGGTGGGTTTCCCTGAGGCATTGGGAGTATGACCCCTACTCCAGTGTGTCCAGGAGGTGGCCGTTGGTAAGATGGATTATCGTCCAGCTTCAAAATTTAAATCAGTACTGCTGGGTTTATTTGCTTTGGGCGTGTTCCTCCCTTTTGGAATTGAAATGTCTATCTTATGCCTGTACCACTATTGCATGTTGAAAGGACATAATTTGTTTTGATTTCACAGCTTGCATATGAGCCTTTGAACATTAGAATTTGGAGTAGGTGCTGGAACAAGTTAAGAGTTTGTGACTATGGGGATGAAATGAATGTATTTGTACTTGAGAAGGACATGACCGTTGGGGAGTCATAGGCAGAGGGCTATGGTTTGAATGCTTGTCTTTCTGAAATTCATGTTGAAACTGAAACTCCAATGTGGCAGTGTTGAGAGATGGGTCCTTTAAAAAAGAGCTGGACTGGTGACTTTAGAAGAAGAAGAAAAGACATCTTGCTCAGTCCCCTCTCCATATGATGTCCTGTGCAACCTCAGGATTCTGCAAGGAGTCCCCAGTAGCAAGAAGGGCCTTATCAGATGCAGCTCCTCAACCTTGCACTTCTCAGCCTCTGTAACTAAGAAATAAATTGTTTTTCTTTATAAAATTTCAAGTTTTAGTTATTCTGTTATAACCTGTGGAAAACTAAGGCACATGCTTCATGAAAGTTAACTCAAAGTGGATCACAAACTTGAGAGTAAAACGCGAAACTATAAAACTTCTAGCAAATAACATAGAAAATCCGGTAACTTTGGGTTTGTTAGTGACTTTTTAGGTACAGCAGCACAATCACAATCCAGGAAAGAAAAAAATCTGTAAGTTGAACATCATTAAAATTAAAACTTTCTCTGCAAAAACACTGTAGAAGAATGAAAAACTAAGCTAAAGTTGAGAGAAAATCTTCATAAAACACAGCTCTCATAATGGACTATAATTCAAAATATACAAAAAACCCTCAGAACTGAACAATAAAAAACCAAATAATCCAATTGAAACATAGGCCAAATATCTGAATAGATACTTCACCAAAGAAAATATAAAGATGGCAGTAAGCATATACCAAGTTGCTCAAAATCACGTTATTAAAGAATTGAAAATTAAAATAACCCTAAGATACTACTATATACTTATTAGAATGGCCAAAGTGCAAGAAAGTTGACAATACCAAATGTTGACAAGAATGCATGTTCTCACTCATAGGTGGGAACTGAAAAATGAGATCACTTGGACTCAAGAAGGGGAACATCATACACCGGGGCCTATCATGGAGAGGGGGGAGGGGAGAAGGATTGCATTGGGAGTTATACCTGATGTAAATGACGAGTTGATGGGTGCTGACGAGTTGATGGGTGCAGCACGCCAACATGGCACAAGTATACATATGTAACAACCTGCATGTTATGCACATGTACCCTAGAACTTAAAGTATAATTAAAAAAAAAAAAAAAGAATGCGAAGCAATAGGAACTCTCATTTATTGCTGGTGGGGATGCAAAATTATACAGTCACTTTGGAAGACAGTTGATAGCTGCTTATAAAATTAAGCATACCTTTACAATACAGTTCAGCAGTTGTGTTCCTTAATACTTATCCAGATGAATTAAAACTTACGTTCACACAAAAACCTGCATAAAAATGTTTATAGCATTTTTATTTATAATTGCACAAATTTGGAAGCAGCCGAAGTGTCCTTCAAAAGATGAATGAATACATAAATCAGCATTGGTACATCCACACAATGGAATAGTGTTCAGTGAATAAAAGAATGAGCTATCATGCCACACAAAGGCATGAAAAAACTTTAAACACACATTGCTTTTATTAAAAAGCCAATCTGAAAATCCCATGCACTATTGATTGCAACCAGATGACATTCTTTAAAAGTATGAACTAGTGAAAGAGTAAAAAGATTAATGTTTGCCAGAGGTTAAATGGGAGGGAGGAATGAATAGGCAAAGCATAGAGAATTTTTAGGGCAATGACGCTATTATTTTGTTTGATACTGTAATAATTGATACATGTAATTATATATTTATCAAAATCTATAAAATGTACAACATAAAGAATTAACCCTAATTTAAACTATAGATTTTTGTTAATTGAAAAAAAAAACCTTTAGTGTAAGTTATAATCTCTAAGATAGAATTCATTTGGAAAGACACACAATGAAATTGAAAATAATATGAAATGAAGCAATTTAAGAGAACTAAAAGCAAATAGCATTGATGAGACCTGGAGGATCAATCTGAAACTTAGTCTCATCTCTTGTATGAAGTTCCAAAAGAAGAAGCTTGTCAGAAAGGAAAGAAATAATACTGAAGATAGAGTTGCTGAAATTTGAAATCATACACATTTAGATCAACCTTGCAATCAGAGTTTAAAGACGGCGATGGTACACTGAAACTACAGAACAGCAAGGAT
This sequence comes from Macaca mulatta, assembly GCF_049350105.2. Taxonomy (NCBI): domain Eukaryota; kingdom Metazoa; phylum Chordata; class Mammalia; order Primates; family Cercopithecidae; genus Macaca; species Macaca mulatta. Next base: position 134,137,071 of record NC_133406.1, read on the forward strand.
AAAAAAAATCATGTAAATCTATCAAAGATCAAATAGATTGTCTATAATTAATCACTCTTTGGCCAAAAAAAGTCAAAATTCTCTTTCAGTAAAAAGGACATTATAGAAGATAATAAAGTTAAATATTCATTGCTCTGGCAGAAACAAATCTCAACTTTGATTTTTATGCCAAATAAAATAGCATTTAAGTATATAGCCAAAATAAAGTTATTTTCATTGATATAAAGACTAAGGAACTTTACCATCACATTTTTTCAACAGGTTATATTTCAACAGAAATAAAAGTAAAATGATAGAAAGACAGGAATGACAAAAAACTTTAGGTATTATTTTTGTCAGAGATCCATACAGTATAAAACTCAAAGAAAAATTGAGATTGGTGAGACCTAAGGCTTGTAGAAAACTATTATAAGAGGTGAGGAAACAGTGGAGAAAATCAGATAATAAACACAGAAGTCAGTTATTTTATATATTAGTGGCATTGTTGTGTAGATTTTTACTACAAGTATTTTTCCAAAACTTCTAATTTTGGATTTTGATTTTGCCAATTGCAAATGACAAGCTTTTGGTTGTAAATAAATTTAAAACTCTCCTTTATTTTCCAAACTATATTAAAATTCTATTTGTTAAGGTTTAATAAATCAAAAGCCACTAACAGCCAGCAGTCCCAGAAGCAAGTTCTCGTTTCAGAAGTAATTTACATACTAGGTCATACCATTCTCCTTTAGCATCTTTCCAGGCAGTATCATTAGAGATTGATGCTCTATTTCAAAGAGCTAGAGCACCTTACTTATACTTAAAAATTATATATACATATGTATATATATGTGTATGTATATATAGATACACAAGCATATATATTTACACACAGATATGCATAGACACATATATATATATACACACACACACACACATATATTACTCTTTTTTCCTTGCAATCTCATTCAAAACAACATTTCCAGTTAGATTATGCTTTTTTTAAATCTTTTTTTCCCTTCTCATACTTACTTCAACTTGGCTAAAATTATACTCTGGCTCTAGGATAGTCAGCCTTTAAATATTAGTGGATAGCTATCACGTATAGCTCTCATTTAGCTACTCCACACCCATCGTCATTTGTGGCAGTCTTTGTCCATAAATCAATCTCTCCTTAGTAAGAAAACTGAATAAAAAATAGTGTATCACTTACTTTCGAGTCTGATGGTTTTTCTTACTGAGAATGGAATAACAAACTCAAAGTACAAAATTGAAGACCTCACTTTAAAAACTCACCACTGGCAGCAAGGGACATGATAATGTACAGCATTGCTGAAAAACCCTTAGTACATGACATTTCTGCAAATTGTTACCTGACCTAATAAGCAAATCAGTTCTTGATGGGCAAAGAGGGGTCAGAGAGAAGGACTGTTGTGAATGATTGTCACATAGTTCTGTACTAACTTGAAATATGATCCTTAGAGTTAATAAGAGAAAGGTTTATGTATTCATTCTTATTTCCTGTTTTTAGTGTTGTTATGATTTATCAAGTACATAATAAAAGTTCTAATACAAATGAATAGCTGATCATTTGCTAAAGTTTATTTAACTTCTTTGACTGAAGTACTCTTAGTATTCATCATAGTGAAATCAAGGGTTTAGGTAATTAATATATTCAAAACTCGATTAAAATGATTCTGCGTAGAATTTCTTCTTTCATAATCAGAGGCTTCTTATACTTTCATTGAGGATACCTCACAAGAAAATACATAAACTTTTAGGTATTCAATAACTTTATTGTTGGATTTAAAATAAAATATTTCCCTAACAGGGAGACCCTGAGATATTTCCTAGGTCATTGTTTAAGGGATGTGGAAAGATGGTTATATTCTTTCTCATCAGTTACCTTACTCTTTTCTTTCTGTTCTTAACCTCAACAAACCTCTTATATTGCATGCTCATGCTCATGCATGTGCATGCAACACACACACACACACACACACACACACACCCCCACCCACCTCTTTGACAACATCAATTCCCCAAATAAAAAAGTGTTTGTCTATTTCAGCTCCATCTCACCTCCTCCTTTCTTACTATATTATTTGCACATTTACTCTGCTATTTACAGATAGAGCTCCTCTTTTTTCTCTAGTTGGAATATAGGTTTTATTTTCATCATTCACCCCCCATACTCATTTCAACCTCTCTGAAATTACAGTCTGCCCTTGGACTGTTCAGCTTTTATGTAAGTGGAAACCTATCATTTATAGCTCAAATTTAGTTGAGCCACACCTATCATCATTTGTGGCTGTCTTTGTCCATAAGTCAACCCCCGTTTAATCAGAAAACTGAATAAAATTATGTATCAGCTGCTTTCCAATCTGATGGTTTTTCTTACTGAGAGTGAAATAGCAACCATTTATACAAAATTGTCAGTCTTATTTCAGAAAGTTACCACTGGGTTCAAAGGACATGATGGCATTGTTGAAGAGCTTAGTAGGAAGACCATTCCCTTCTTAGCTACTATCCTCATGACCAATACTGAGTAGAAGTGGATGAGCCAGAGCTGATTAATAAACTAAGGATAATTGACAGGAGAGGATGACAGGTGTTTTCCTCTCCTCTACTCCTGCTGTTTGTGCACCTATTCCTTACCGTTCTGGAAAGAACCCCATCACCAAGACTAGAAAGCAAAAGTTCAGATAAAATTGACATCGATTTTAATAATAGCATTTTCCTTGTCGTGAAATGCCATCTAGGTTAAGGTTCACCCATTGTTTTCTGCTCACACTGCAATGATCTTTAGGAGGAGCAGTGCCAGTCGTAGAAATCAGTCATAGAAATCAGGAAACCTGATGCTGAGCTTTGGGCTTTGCTAATAAAAACATCTATGTTCCTATACATTTATTTCATTTGTTTTCTGAATTTCACATTTTTTTCCTTCTAATCATAGGTTCCATCACAAAATTTGTAGGGGTAAGGAAAATAAAAGAAATGGTACAATTTAAAGTGGTTAGTGATTCCGTATGTACCCACAAGAGTTGGTTGTATACCAAGGAGAAAATATCTTGAACATACAGGTATTAATATAATGACACTATTAGATTCGTACAAGTTTTTTCTTAATCCTTGAGTGTTTTCTAAATCAAGAGAAACTGAAAGTACAACTTTTTTTGCTTGATGTTGAAAATACTTTCATATTTAATAAATTTCAAGACTCCAAAACTAGATATTCTCTGTAACTCTTTTTGTCTGAAACTAAAGGAATTATTGACACTTGCTATATTGATGGTTTTAGCCAAATTTTATAAGAGTTTAATTCACTCTTCACACCCCTAAAACAAATCTATTTTTATTCTTTATGTCATCCTATTTTCAAAAAATACAGCAGAGTTCTCATTCCCTTTTCACCTCTATTTAGTAAAGTATCACAATAAAAAGTTCCACCTATTTATTTATCTTTTCTATGTAATATTTTCTTTCGTGGGACTATTCAGAATTTTCTTTGACTCTGCTTGAAGCATTTCTTTTTTGCTATAATGGCAATGAATTGATATCTACGTGTCAGGTCCCTAAGGGTTGCACTGGTTTTGACATCCAGACACTTGACTTTTAAGTGAGTTCTAATGCAGTCAACATGTGCTCTATCCCCAGACAACACAATTCTTTCAATAGCAGTTACGTTAACAATTACTGCAGGGCATCTAAGTGGATGCTGTGCAGTAAATAGAAGAGGGATGGACCACAGCTAGCAAAGCCTGAAAGTGAAATTGGATCAGAACACTTTGAAAAATCACTTCTAAAGAGAGAGACATCATCGTTTTTACAAGTCTGGAAGCCATAGCCTCCTACTGAGTTTCTCACGCTCCAGAAACAACATGATAAGGGAAGAATTTTGTCCAAAATTAGAAAAAGAAGAGTCATCATGAAATATCTTTCCCTTGGTAATGCATCTGTGTACTTTGAAACAAATAAACAACAAACATATACTTTCTATTTTTTCGTCAGTATTTTCCAATTTTTTTAGAGGCGCTGTGTGTGTGTGTGTGTGTGTGTGTGTGTGTGTGTGTGTGGTTTGTGTAAACTACTATGTACCCATCTCTATATCAGGCATCCATATGACAAATTATTAGTTCTTTGTGTCATGCCTCCTTATCTTTCAGGAATTTATACTCTATTTGAAAAAAATAGACTTTGCAGAGAATGTTACTTGCTAAGTGCATTCATGTACAGAGAAACAACTAAAGAAGCTACCAAAATTGCTGAATTTATTCTTAGAAGTGATTACACATCACTCTAAATAATGTGGCCTAGAGTGTTTCATAGAGAGCAAAATTTAAAATCAGACTAATTTTTTTTTAGCCAGAAAGCTAATAAATAATTTTAAAAATTATTCTTCTATTTACCTTTTTATTTCTGAAGTTTTAAACTATTTTAAATAAAATAAACTTCTGTAACTAAATGTTTTTGTATCAAAGTATTGGAAAGACATTTATTGGAGTGAATAGCAATAGTGAAATTCAAACAGGTGGATTTAGTAATAACCTTATTCCAAATATAGCCTCTTAATTATTCAGCAGTAATTGTTTTAACAAGAGTGGAAATTTAACGTATAAATAATTTATTTAAGTTCTCTTGCTAGATGCAGACATTGGCTTGAGATATTCTGTGGCACACACTTAGCTCTTCACTCTCTCTCTCTTCTCTCTCTTCAGCTCAGTAGGTGCTATGAATAGAACATGGATGAGATACAAAGAGGAAAATAGCTAAAATTGTCAAAATTTTCAGACTAACAAAACAAAAATATTTGTTATTTTCAACACAAATTTAAAAGACAGAATCAATCTTTAAGGTTCTGGTTGAGACTAGAGGTATAGAAGTAATTATAAGTAAATTACTGATTAATAATCATAGTGGAGGGGTGGGGTGCCGTAGAATTGGACCATAACTTGGAATCCAGGTAGGAAAAATGTGTGAGGTAGGAAAAAAATATGATTGGATACTAAACAAGTTAACAGACAAAAGAATCACTGGGAATGCTTGGAAAACCAAAGGATGTCAGAAGTGATGGCCTGTGAGCCCAGAGGTTCTCTGATTTATCGAGGTGCTTGCTAATTCCCAGTGTCACCCACCAGGAGGAAACTTCCTCTTTTCAGGGGACTCTAGTACAAGCTCTTGGATCCAGGTCCATTTGAATGTTCTGGGGTGCAAGAACAGTGTGGACTTAGTTTACCATTTCAAAATCCTGAATTTATTCTAGTAAAGTTTGTGCAATACTCCATGTGTCAGGTCCCCAAGACCACTTCCAGGTTTGATGATCCTATAGGAGAACTCTCAGGACTCAGCGTTGAATCATACTCACAGATATGGTTTGTTACAGCAAAAAAGAGACCAAGCAAAATCACAAAGGAAAAAGGCACACGGAGGAAAGTCAAAGACCTGAGGAGACCAAGCACAAGCTCTCAGAGTCTCCTCCCCATGCCCTTACACAGGATACGCTTACTTCCCTCAACAAGGAGTTAAGACAACTTATGTGAAATGTTATTGTCTCCCGAGAAAAATTGTTCCAGACTCAGTTCCCAGGGTTTTTATTAGGGGATAGTCTCATAGGCACTCTGCTTAGTAAGTACTAGAATTCTAGACTGCCAGAAGGAAAGCAGGTATTAAGTATAACTCTTGTTGTTTGTACAAATGGTTCAGGCACAGTGAGACATCTTTGTAAGTCCTGGGAATGATACCACTCTCTTGAAATCCAGGTTTCCAGGTGCCAGCTAAAGGCCAGCCTTGTAAGCAATAGGGCCTTGTGACCCTATTTCAAAGCATAACATTCAAGCTTTTTATGTTAACTCTTCTCTGCACACCAAGTCACTAGAAATTCTACTTTTAGTTAAATGAAGAGGGTGTTTCCCAAATATTTTCTTATAAAAAAATCAGAAAAATGATAATATTTGAATTTTTGAATTGATAATATTACCACTAGGGTAAATAAATTAGGGTGTCTAAAGAGGCAACAGGTCTGGGCCTTGTTCCCCTCCACCACCAGCTACGCGGATGCCTGAGGGTGCGACCATATTGGCACACCTGAAATCCATTTGTCACACTGGGTATAGTCTCTGCCGGAGAGAAACTATTGAATTTGCGCACAATAAGCCTATGTAAGAAATAGTTTTTTATAACCTTATTTTTAATATTGAAAAATTGAAATGACTTAAAAGTCTATAAATTGGATAATGAATTAACATCTTACATTAATATATTATTGCATATCCAAAAATGAAAATAAATGGCCAAAATATGCCTGTATTAGTTCGGATAACTTTAACAAATGTAAGGTTGGATGAAAATGATTAAGTTGTAGATGGCTACTCTATATAAAGCAGCAAACTTGCCACCAATACAACATATTATGTTTTGGTGCCTACTGATGTAATAGGAGTTTAAAAGATCCATAGGAAAAGTAAACACCGTATCCAGGTGGCTCTTCTCTTTCGGTTAGGAGGATAAAAATGAGATCTGGAAAGGGAATATAAAGGGTTTCAACTAAATCTATGTCATATTCTTTAAAAAATTCCAAAGTAATTATGGAAAAATGGTAATATGTGATAGAGTTGATGGGTAAAACCGTATATATCTATGATTTTGCTCTCTGGAACAAAATGTTTAGAAATGTCTCCTAAAACAAATAAAAAATATATTTTAGTACCTATATGTCCACTTATTTTGAAAGCATTTTAGCCTCTTTCGTTAATAATCATTTAAAAGCGTATAACTGGACTGTTTTTTAACACAAAGGACAAATGCTTGAGGTGATTGATACCCCATTTACTCTGATGTGATTATTATGCAATGCATGCCTGTATAAAAATATTTCATGTACTCCATAAATATATACACCTACTATGTTCTTAGAAAAATTAAAAATAAAGAATTAAAAATTTCAAAAAAGGGTCAATTGAAACTCTTTATAATGGTCTTTGACATAAAGTTGTTTCCATTTCTAAGCACCATAATGATATTGGAAAGATTCTATGTGAGTTAAAAAAGTGTATTCTACTGGGTCTAACTAGAAAAATAGTGTTGATTATACAAGGAGAAAAAAAAAGTAGATGACCTATAAACTAGAACACTTTATCAAAATATATATTGCTCTGAGTAGTTAGTTAAAAGTGAAGATAGTTTTTATTAATTATAGTTTGCTTCTAGTGAGACCCACAAATAATTGACAAGGGGATATCCGAATCCTCAAATTCCATGTATCTAGCCTCTATTATATGTTTTTTCTGCAAATGCCAGATCCTGCTACTTCCACAGGGGATTTTTGTCCAGGATACTTTCAACCCTCAGTACCACATCCTCATTGTCCCCAGGCACACTGTTATCCTTCATCTTCTGTGTACATATTTACCTTCTCTATCAATAGTATATCAAAAACTATCTTTTGCACATAGTAAGACCTCAAAGAATTAGGGCCACGATTTCTACTACAATTTTTGTTCTATCATCTGATATAATATTGTTGTTTTTTTAACAGCACTTTAACTGATATGTATCTATCTATCTATTTACTTATTTATTTTCAATGTTCTTCACTAGAATACAATTTACGCAGACTGGAAGTTTGTTATTTGTTGTTTGAGTTGTTTGAGCTTGAGCTTGATGTTTAGCATTATATTCCAGAGTCTAAAACTGTATCTGTTAGGTAATAGCGGCTCTACCAAATCATTGCCCTCAAAAAATTAGGACTCAGAATGAAAGACCAGAACAAAGAGGTGTAAGGAGACTAAAGTAAAGAAAAAAAAAGTTTTGTTTTTTTTTTTTTTCAATGTTTAGGGCAGATCTAAATGAATCCATTAATCTTAGGCCTTCCCAGAGATGTACCCCTTCACATTTGAGTAGGCTCTAATTTCGTTTTCATTTCTTGGAAGACTAAAGCTCCAGTGTGATGAATCCCATGAGAGGCTGCAATGGGAGAGTGGGCGATTCTGAAGGTATAGAAACAAACTCAGTCTTCATACCTTAGAACTATCTTGTTCTTTGATTTGATCCATTGAAAGAGAAAGAATAAAAGGATGAAGAAATCTTGAGCTCCTCTTTTTGGTAGGCATGTACCATTAACTAATCACCTTAATTTTTTATGAAAACAATACAACTGGGTAAATAAAGGATTTGAATTATTTTTGATTTAGATAACTATTGTGCTTTGAGAAGACTAAGTGTTCAACCCTTAAAAATAAAGTTGAAATAGCCTTATCACCCTATTAACAGTTTATCTAATTTTAGTTCAAGCTTCCAGCAGAATGTTATACTCTCAGGAAACCTAGATTTACCAACCCAAGTCGATAATTAGCACTAGATACTCTAGTGATACTCTTTATTATCGTATGCATATTACTTTTAATTCACATATTAGTCAAACAATGTGAGTGTTATTAACACCATTTTACAGTGAAGGAACTGTATGTAAAAATGTTTAAATAGCAATTTGAAGGTCACAAAATAAGTAAGGGTCAATACCACAATATACACCATGGCCTATCTGATTTCAAAGCCCAGTGCTCTTTTCTATTATGCGATGTGGCTTCCATTAAATTATGACAAATGTCCCAATGGGGAGAAAATTAAAAATATATCATTGATGTTTCATATCTCAGCTTAGTTATTATAGATGATGCTGTTGCTATTTATGTGGGGATGGCTGAAAGGGAAAAAAATATGAGTCACTGTATATACATCACCGTTGCTAATGTAGTCGCTGTCTCCAGAGCCTGTCACTGTTTGCAGTTGTGCCATTTTCCTTCACCAGCTGTCCAGCACCTTTGCACAAAATGAGCTATTCATATCTGATCACTAAATTCCCGAATAGTTGGCTGCTGTTGACCTTCAGTAGCCCACAGTTATGCCTCAGTGCTTGAGGTTACTTTCCAGTATACATTGTAGATCTTTTGTTTTACATACCCAGAGCAACTAGACAGGCATCTGTTTGATGCACTGAAGCTGCAATTTGAGCAACAGGATCAAGGCTACCTCAAAGACTTAACGCTCTTCCAAAGTGCCCGATATAATTTGCTGAGAAAATTTGGCTTTGTTCTGCAAGAAATCAATTCATGTATCAGAATACAAAAATAAGCACTTTAAGTATTTAAAACCAACCCTTTAATCCTTAAAATGCATTTCCCCCATGTCGAACTGAAAAAATATTCAGAGACTCACATTTGTTGTATGCATAACATGGCAAATGAGCGCTGTATGTGTTGATAGCTTTAGTAAGAACTCTTGGTCAGGACCAAAGGTCATTCATTTGATTATGACACAGTGAGAGCAGAAGTAATGTGCAATTGTGATCGCCTTGGTGGTGAGAGGAAGATTGTTTTCCTCAAGTGACCTAGCTCTGTAACTTCTTGAGATTTGAAGAGCAAAAGCCAGAAAATTGGTTCATTTGCATCATTGCACAGTGTTTCAATGTGACACTTGCTGATCCTGTTCCCTCGCTGACTTTCTCATATCAGGGGCCACGTGTTGTGCACTTTCTCATGAACTCCTTGCTTAAGTAAGGTCAGGGAGCAGCTGTGCAAAGAAACATCAGAAAGCTTGGCAAGCCGTGCCATACCTACGTGCTTCTTGTGGCAGTTGGTGTTCATCTGAAGCATCTGAGCTGAAAGGGAATTAAAGCAGAAGCACTGCTGAGATTGAGAAACTTGTAATCCTTGCTGTGAGGTACCACAAACTAATTTAATTCCACTGTTGGTCACAAAGGCTGCGTTTTGCCTGAGTTATAAAAAGAATTGCATTGAGCCTTTTAGAAAGCAGACTTTTATGTGGATTTCTAAGCGTCAGATTTTGTCAGTCTATCACACAGTTCATCAAATGCCTTCTTTCTGGGACATGCTTTGCACAGAGCTGGATGGAAAGATTTGAAGATTAATTTGAACTCTAATGAAAATTAGCTGTGCAGTTTGGTTTCATGTTGTGATTGTCATCATGGAGGTCAGTGCTAATGATGTGTCAGGCTCTCTTTGACAGTTTGCATACAGGCACAGTTTACTCAGAGCTCAGCAATGCCATTCTCAGAAGATGAGGAAGTATTGAACTGTCAAACGGGGACTGCACAGGTGACAGGTGATGCATTTTAGATCAGCTCTCTAACGAAGTGAGCAGCCTTTTCCATCCTTCCTCCCTCTAATAGTAAAATAATTTATTCTATCAAAGTTACTAGTGTGTTTGCAGCAAACATCTTCCCACCAGATCTTTTTGAAATGCTTATGAATAGAAAAAAAAGGGAATCAAAAAATGTATGCAGTAGAAGATGAAAATATTTATTACATTGTGACTTAATTATATTAATATTCTTTGTGATTACAATTCATTTGTATCAATACCGAATTGTTTCAGAAAAACAGGTAAATATAGATATTCACAAAAGTACATTTGCTTGGATATGACATTAATAATTCCATATTAATAGATTTAATAATTTTATCTGTGTTAAATAAATGTATTTTTTTCCTTACTGTGGATATTGTAATACCTTAGAAACATAAATACTAATAATAAAGTAAAAATAAGTTTTAGTTCAATGCTTATCTCTAATTACCAAGAAAAATAATATGAAACAATTCAGAAAGAGAGGCGGCTACTCCTACATGATTTGTGTATCTTATATTTTTACCTCTAAGCATAAATTTCCAGGAAAGTTATGTAAGAAGAGACAACGCCTTTTTACAAGCAGATTTTTAATATAAGATATCATCTGAAAGGCCCCATTTGTGTCATCAGGAAAAAATTGCTTTTTGACTTTAATAATTGACATTCTGTAACAGAAAATACAAAGTCCTATTCATAAAACCATTATATTTTGCAATAGTTTAGTAAAATACACTTGCATACACAAGAATATTTTAGAAATACTATGCGATCAAGTTCTAAGAGGTTAAGTTTATTTTCATATGTTTTTGTGAATCTACTAATTTAATGTATGCTTTGAATTATTGAAAATAACCCTGTGACTCTACAAATTATGTTAGTTAAACTAGGTCAGGCAATACAATTCCATTTGGACATACATAGACATAATAGAATTTATTCTGAAGTCACTTAAATGGTATTCTCTTTATCTTTAGTGCAGCAGGGAATTCAATACAAGTAGAGATGATTGACATTTTTTTCTAACCTCTCTGTCCTTTCCTCATGAAAATGCTTAGCTGCTCTTGGGAAGCACAGCTGTTGGACAAAGCACAGGGTCCAAGGCTGTGCCTTTGGGAGGGCTAACTGAGAAATTCAGCCAATCAAAAGACAGACTTAAAAATGTCAGATCAGATATGCCCATCACCAAAAAAAGGTGATGACCCGAAGAGGTGATAGTGCCAACATGATGCTGAATTTAATCTATAAAGCACAATTCTCTTGCTGCTGATTTTACTTATTTATTTTTGGTGATAGCAGAAACATTTGCAGAAAATATAAGATGACATGTGAAATTAGTGCTTCATAATATTGCAAAATCTTTTAAGAAAGGTAAACTCTCTTTCGCCAAAAGAAAAAAGTCACATCTTATCATATAAGTAAAAAAACACAAAAGCTTCTGAATATAAAGATTTCCATGCAGAAAATGTGCACTTATTCTACCTTTAATGCAGCAGAGATGTAACACATTAACAAGATGTAAAAAAGGCCTTTAACATAAAAACCATAAGATTTTTAAAAATGTTGGAAGCCTTCTTGTCTGGTAATGTTCACCAATTAATTTGAGATAAACATTACTGCATAATAATAATAGTAATGAAACATTATACAACCAAACAGTATAATTACTAGATAAATGCATTAGCTAATCAATGTCCAGTGAGAAGAGATAGGAATCTGCTCTAAGTTTTCAAATTGTTTTTAACTAGCTTTTTTATTTTGAGGGTTTCTTAAATAGAAAAATATTAGAACGCATTGTTATCTACCATACTTGCCATTCTACTTACATTTCAATTACATTTTAACATTAGCTGCAAAACATCCGGAGCTGTGTAATGTTGACAATTACAATGTTAGTAGGTTATATAATCTGTCAATTACTACCAAAAAGAAATGCCAGGTGTTTCGATCCCAAGTCATTAAAATGCACATGATGGGCTGGGACTGACCCTGGAGTTGTCTTACCAGCATAAAACATGAAAATCACAAGAAGAAGGAACAAAAACACAATCAAATGTACAAAAAAGGCAGGAGCAGGGGGCAGTTAGAAAGAGAAAAATGTGTCTTCGGTGGGTGGCTGAAGTTTTCTTCCTGCTTGTCTCTTTATTCACTCTTTTTGCTTTTTCTTTTGTAGTTGCACTCTGGCCAATAATAGAACACATTTTTACAAACTTATAAATTAATACAAATGTTGAAATGAGTATCTTCTATCCAAAAGGAGACTATTTAAATTGTATGACATATTAAGAATGTTTTCTTTTAAACACATGAAAGAAGAACAGTAAAATTCCCAGAATGCTTCTTAGAGCAAATCTATCAATTCAAAATGTGGGAAAACTAAAATAATTTAAATTTGCAAATAGATTTTAAGTGATTTTATTCTAACTATAGATTTTTTTTATTCTTAGTTATTTTCCAGAAAATTTAGAATCTGGAGTCAACTTTTTAATCCACTTCAATTTTTGTTTTATACTGTCCTCTTTATTGGACTATATAAGGATGCCAAATTTTAAAACGTTTATCAAATAGTTGCCAAGAAGAATGGACAATTGTGTGAATGAGCACAATGATGCTAGGTTGTGTTGCATGTAATTTAAATCCTTAGCTATATCCATATCGTCTGCCTTCTATGAACTATTCACGATCCCAGCTAAAGCCAGTCCCTCCATTTATACATTCTCCACTTACTCAAGGGCAGCACTCCTGCAATTGTATCCTCTGATCTTGGCTTCATCAATTATTCTATCTTTATTTTTCAGTCCAAGATCATAAAACATGGTACAGTATTTCTTATTTTAAACAAAATGGACTTTATATCCCCTTATTGCTGCTGCAGTATTTCTCTGCTACCATTTACAGTAGAACTCCCCAATGAATGTGCTTTATTTCTACTAATTATCTCTTAAATTCACACTAGTCAAGCTTTATCCCTAAATATTTGATCAAGACAGTCATTGTGCAGGTCTCAAATTACTTCCAGGTGGTAAATACAATTTTTAGTTCTTAAGGTAATATCTTAAACAAGATGAAGCAATAACCAAAGTTGATTATAACTTGATCTTGAAACATTTTTTCGTCCCAATTAAAGTCGTCACTCTTCACTTGTTCTCCTTCCACTTCATTGGATGCTTCTTGCTACACTTCATTACTGGTTTTTTCCCCTCCTCCTGAATTCTCAACTTTGAACAGCGTTGATCCCAATGTTCTAAACTCTTTTCTCTTTTATATAAATTCACACCTTATGTAACAGCATAATCTCTCATGATTTTAAATAACATTTCTTTCTGACGACAACTAAATGTATACCTTCAACTCAGGTCTCTCTCCTGAATTCTAAATGTGAAAATCAAATTGTCCACTCAACATCACCAGTTCAATGTCCAAATGAACTCTTGTTTTCCCTCACCAAAAGTCTTTCCCATCTAACTAAAATGTAGTTCCATTCTTCAGTTAATTTAGCCAAAAATCATTCAGTCCTCATTGACATTTGTCTTTTTCTTGTACCTCACTTTCTGTTCATCTTCTATCTATTGGCATGCTACCAACATGATCTAAACCTTCATAAGTTCTTACTGGTGCATTTGCAGTAGTTCTTTATCTGCTGTCTTTATTGTCACCCTTGTCCCATTCTCTGCATTTTTTGCCCTTCAATGCAGCCAGAATTACCGTTTAAAAACATAAGTCGGATCATGTAACTACTCTGCTTAGAACTCTCCAGAGGCTTCCATCTCATTCAAAATAACTCAGAGTACAATTATCCACAAGATTCCACGTGATGTAGTTCTGGAGAACTCTCTGCTCCAACCACAATGACCTACTTGATATTCTGTAAACATGTTGACTCTGCTTCTGCCCCAGAGTCTGCACCTGTTGTTCTTTTTGATACAACACTCTTTTGCTAAAGTGCTTAGTTTATGTTTCTGCTTTGTAGCTTATTTCTGGTCTCTGAACAAATGCTACTTTATCAGAGGAGTCTTACTATAGCAACTTATATGAAATAGCATGCTGTAATTTTCTATTCTCCTTTACTGTTTCTTTTCAAAAACACTTATTGCATCTAATATATATTCATTTCTTTACACCTTTTGTGTGCCTCCCCAACACACAAATGTAAGAGGCTAATGAATTGTTTGCACTTTGTTTTATTGCTATATCCTCAGTGCTTACAACAGTGCATGGTGCATGCTAAATGTTAAATAAAGATGCTTGAATGATGTGTGAGTAAATAAGTAAAATGAAAAGAAAATTATTTGGCACATGTGAAGTACTTCAGTCCATGTTAAACAGTATATAACGAGCTTTCTGGGGGGTATTGATTTTTACCAGCAATCTATCAATCAACATTTTTACAAGTAACATCTCTCTACAATCTCTCTACAAAGGCATTGAAACTTGGTGAGACTACATATACTATATATATATATATAGTATATGTGGGTGTATATATAGTGTATATATATAGTATATGTGTGTATATATAGTATATATATAGTATGTGTGTGTGTGTATATATAGTATATGTGTATATATATATACACACACACACACATATATGAATTCCATGAGAATTACTTGTTTAAAAACTCTATGGGGACTTTACTTTTCTAAAAGTCCCCATAGAGTTTTTAAACAAGTAATTCTTGTTTAAAAACGATATTTTATTTATTTATTTTTTTTGCTACATGGTTTTCCATTTAGGACTACTATTTATGCCATTTTTCTCTTTCAGCATTTCTAAAGAATCTATTTAAGGATTCAAGCTAAATTAGTGTCTTTTTTTATTACTACCTTTTAATTTTGAAAATAAATTAGGTAGTTTCATTTGAACACTGCTGCATTTATCCATCACCTCACATTACACAACTCTCTGATTCTCTCTGATTAGAAAACCCGTATTAATTACTGTGTCATTGCCTATATGAAATCAACTCCAGTATATTATGATGTAATTGATAAAAGTCATAAAAATAAATTAACTGAAACTTGCTAAGTGTTTCACTACTGTGTAAACATTCATTTTGAATTTCCTCTTACTTTCTTGTGCTTGTGATTTTACTATTGCAGGCTGACATTTGTTGAAATTTTCTCTACAGAAGTTCAAAGACACATTGGATTGGAGACCCACATACCCTCCACACAGGTAACATCACTCATACCCTATGTGTATATTAGGGTGTGTTTATCCAAGAAGATTTATGTAGGACTTTTCCTGGTACTTCCTGAAGTATCATCTCAACTGGATGATTTGGAATGTAAACATTCAGGCCCTGAACACACCTAGGGTAGTTAATGCCTTTGAAATACTAGAAAGGAGAGAGGACCTTGTTTGTTTGTCTTTTAATCTACTATTAAGAGCACACAGGAAACTATCTTTTAAGTTAATGATTTTCCTCAAGAATTAACTCTTTCTGATTCCCAGATTTTTAAGGTGTAGTTTCGCTTCCTAGCACTAGTCAAAGGCTTAGCTCATGGGCTCTCCTTTCTCCCTCTCTGTGCAGGCTCTATACATGGAAAGCTTAATTCCATTAGGGTATTTCAGCATTACTGCCACTCACTTACTTTCCTGGGTGGGTATCTTTGCTTCATTGCAAATCTCAAAAGATTCTCCTGCTTTCTTGTAGTATTTTTCATTTCTTGAAATAATACTTTTTTGTTTTTGCATGTCTTATAGGCAGCAAATTTGGAAATCTCCAATCTAATAGATTACTTAAAATAGAAACACCTTTTAATATCCTCTTTACAAACATTGTTTACTTATCAATTTGTACACGATTTTCATTGATAAAATAAATCCAAGTAAACAATAAGTTAGAATAGGTGCGTCTTGGCCTCATTTTGTTTTACAACACGATTATTTTTTGTCCAGAAAGAATGGTGTTGAACACTGTGTGTTCCATGGCTCCTAATAGCAGAAAACTTAAAAAAATTCAATTGGTACAGTAACATTGATGGCCATTTTATTGACAAAATAACTGTGACTGAGAATAAACTGGAATTCCAGAATAACCTCCAAAGAAATTCACAGATAGTGACTTCAAATCAATTGTCCATTATAACCAAATCAATTGTCCATTATAACCAGAGACTCTGCTCTTTAAAACCTCTGGATTACATAATAGAACACTGTGATAGGCACATAATAACTTTTTTACATTTTTAAACATATATTTTCATAGGATAGCTATCTACTCCTACTAAAGATTTGCCACAAATCATGTACAACAATTCAAAAATTAGAATTTTTTTTAATTCCTAGAGTAGGACCAACTGTGTTTTTTAATTCTGGAAATTAGGTAAAATTAGCTTTCTTTAGATCCTTTTACAGACTTTGAAATATACTAATTTTTATTCCAGCAATGAACCAAGGATCTCAGATATTGACCTCTTATAGTTCTTATTTACATTTTTTGCTCTACACAAAGATATTAAACTACAAGGAATAAGTTATAGCTACAATTAAAGTACTTTGTTAACTTAAAGGCACAGTTGATGCCAGGATAGCATTAACCTATGAAGTTTGAAAGAACTGACAAGATAATGAAACTATAAATTCCTGAGAAAATGCAAAATTTTACACTGCCGTTTTAAACTCTCTTAACTATTGTGTATTATATTCTAAAATATTGGTAAATTACTGAACATACACACAGTTTCAATTATCTTAAATATTTGAACATATTTCTTAAACAGAAATGTGCTTTGCTTTATCACAAGATTATTTTATTCCTTCAAAGATGATTCAGAATAATGAATATAAATTATCTGTAAAGGCAAATAGTGTCATGCATTTCGCATCATCTATCTATCTATCATCTATCACATATCTCCCGATCTTTTTATCTCTATTTCTATATAATTTTAGATATATCTAATTTAGGAAGTACATAGATATTTTATACCATCTACTCATTAATAACATTTTATTCATTTCACATATTTACACTTTTACATTCAGTTACAAAAATCTCATTGGATTGGCAAGCCTAATTCTTTCGGAAAAATATGATTGGGAACAGTAATTTTACCAGCATTTCGAAAAAATTTGAATTTGTCAAACAGTATTACTTCAGTTTAATTTTTAAAAATTCATTGCAAAATCATGACAAAATTATTTAAGACTAAGATTTTATAAAATTTTAAAATTTATGATAACTATCAATTTACATACCTTTTGTACATGCTACCGTATGAAGCATTTCTCAAACACAGAGAGAGAAAGATTAATTGTAATGGCTCATTATTTTCCATAAAATGAAAGTTAATCAATATAAGTATCTTATAGATCATTATTTTGACATCATATTTAAAGATTATTTGCCTAACCTGAGGTCATAAAGATTTTCTCCTGTGTTATAGGTTGGATAATGTGAAGTGATTTTCAAATACTAAAAGAGACTTGCATTACTGGAAGAAACCTCATCATTTTATTCAATTTGTTAATATTTTGCTGAAGATTTTTATGTCTTAGCTCATGAGGAGTATTAGTCTATAGTTCTTGTCTCTCTGTTATTAATGTAATACTGAACTAAAAAACGGTTTAGTAACTGTTTCCTTGTTTTCTGTTTTTTTTTTTTTTTTTTTTTTTTGAGACGGAGTCTCACGCTGTTGCCCAGGCTGGAGTGCAGTGGCGCGATCTCGGCTCACTGCAAGCTCCGCCTCCCGGGTTCCCGCCATTCTCCTGCCTCAGCCTCCTGAGTGGCTGGGACTACAGGCGCCCGCCACCGCGCCCGGCTAATTTTTTGTATTTTTAGTAGAGACGGGGTTTCACTGTGGTCTCGATCTCCTGACCTTGTGATCCTCCCGCCTCGGCCTCCCAAAGTGCTGGGATTACAGGCTTGAGCCACCGCGCCCGGCGTTTTCTGTTTTTTTAAAGAGAGTTTTTTTAGAATGGGTGTTATTTCTTCTTTAAATGGGTGACAGTATTTCCCTCCCTTCCTTCCTTCCTTCCTTCCTTCCTTCCTTCCTTCCTTCCTTCCTTCCTTCCTTCCTTCCTTCCTTCCTTCCTTTCTCTCTCTCTCTCTTTCTCTCTTTCTCTCTTTCTTTTCTTTCTTTCTTTCTTTCTTTCTTTCTTTCTTTCTTTCTTTCTTTCTTTCTTTCTTTCTTTCTCTCTTCCTTTCTCTCTTCCTTTCTCTCTTTCTTTCTCTCTTTCTTTCTCTCTTTCTTTCTCTCTTTCTTTCTCTCTTTCTTTCTTTCTTTCTTTCTTTCCTTTCTGCCTTGCTCTGTTGCCCAGGCTGGAGTGCAGTGGCGTGATCTTGGCTCACTTCAAACTCTGCCTCCCGGGTTCATGCCATTCTCCTGCCTCAGCCTCTTGAGGAGCTGGGACTACAGGCACCCACCACCACGCCTGGCTAATTTTTTTGGTATTTTTAGTAGAGACGGGATTTCACTGTGTTAGCCAGGATGGTCTCGATCTCCTGACCTTGTGATCCACCTACATCAGCCTCCCAAAGTGCTGAGATTACAGGTGTGAGCCATCACACCCAGTTGGTGACAGTATTTTCTATTGAAATCATCTGGGCCTAAATATTTTATTTTTGTCCAGAAGCTTTCGAAATATGAGTGTAAATTATATAATAGTTATAATATGCTTCATGGAATAGCTTTCCTGAGCTTTTTCCTCTCTAGAATCTCCTTAGACCTCGTCAGTTTCCTGGAGTCCTCTTTTTGGTTCTCTTACCAGAAATCTGGGGCTTTAGTTACCCCATTCTTCTGTAAAATTCTGCGATTGCTCTGCATTCAAAGACAAGCAGTAAGAGAACAAAAAGAAAAATATATAATGGGGGTTCACCCCACTTGCTTGGAACCACAGTGCCTCCTGAAGCAGAGAGAATGAGGGTTGTCCCTTAGAGTTATGGCTCCTGCAAAGGCCTGTCACAGTCAGTGCTGGTACCAACAGCATGAGATTGCCTAGAGGCTGTAAGTGAGACATTAGAGAAAAAGAGATAAAAAAAATAAAAAGGGAGGGATTTATGCATTCCCTCAGAGTACTGGTGCTTCCTTTCCTGTTCCTCAGACCAAAATTAGAGGGCTTCTACAGCTCTGTTCCAGTGCTCACTTCCAATTTTCAGGCTGTACTGAGATTAGATTAAGGGATATCAGAGAGAGTTAAGAAAATACTATTTCAAATTCTGATCTTCTTACTTGTTACGTTATTTACTTTCTGGTTCTCAAACTTCTGCTCCTTACATTCTGTCCAGGTTTATATCTTTAGTTAGAAAGAAAGACAGGGTAAAATGTGCTTACACCATCATGCCTGGTATTAGAACTTTGCTCCTTTCAATCTGCTTCTGAGTCTAAAGGAATTTCTCCCTCCTCTCTTTTACTTTGTTATATTGTTTTCATCTCTCCCATATTCTACAGCTAACCCTGAAGCCTCTCTCCTTCACTGTTATCTCATTTCTAATGCTTCTCCCAGGCATATTGTCAACCTGGATTTTTCAATTTCTTTACACTAATGGACATTCCACACTGATTTTTCACTTAGGAATAAGTGCTCAAGTACACTTAAACTTGCTGGCAATCCAGTCTTCTCCGGGATAGAAGAAATAGCTGACAATTTCATACCCCATACTCCTCTCTTGTTCCATTATTTCCAGAAGAGAAACAAAAAGAGCACATTCAATAACAATTATTTTCTTATTTTGAAAACTTTTTCCAAGACGTATTTGGGAAAATGTCTGAAGATTAAAGTGTGCCATGTTATCATAGTTAAATGTTTGTTAACCTTTGAGATGGAAAGCATGTAATTATTGGTATAATCCTGACTTTTTATTTGAGTTTCATTTCTTCTTCTCTGCCATGTTTATATTGGATAATTTTATTAGTTTTCTTTTACTAACTGAAAAAAGCCTCCCTGGACCCAAGGTGTCAATTGCAACGCATGAAACTATTTGATGCACTGAGAGTCAACGTGGCTTTTATAATAGTTCTACTTTTATGCTAACCAATCTATTCCAATAGTAATCCATTAATCCACTAACCCACCAATTTATAAATCTATTAGTCCATTCATGAGGACGGAGCCCTCATGACCCAATCACTGCTTAAAGGCCCCACCTCTTAATACTGTTACATTGGAAATTAAGTTTCAACATGAGTTTGGGAGGGGACAGACATTCAAACCATAACACTGTTACCATCACAGTAATATTTCCATTGTGCTGCTTGACTCGCTCATGTATATTTACACTCATAACCACATTTCACTGTAAGTATAAAGTTTGAGTGTTTGTAACAAAAATAAAATTTTCCCACACAATAATACTTTTCATAGAAGACATTGCTGGGTCCATGGCATCATTGGTTAAAATCTATTAAAATGGCTTTAAAATATAACCGGAATATAAGCCTAATCTGAACATAATATTATACTTAAAGAATCACAACAAAATAGTATATTAAAGTAATTCCAAACTTCCTTGCACTTCTTGAAGAAAATTAAATGGATCAAATTAATAAGCTAGATCAATTTTTCTTAAGGTGTATTTCTCCCCACCATTTCTTGTTGAATATAAACTACCACAATATGTAGTAGATACTTAATGAATGTTAGCTACTTCCTGAGACCCTGGATTTTAATAAGGTGATCTACAGTTTTTCTCAAAAATGTGATTGGGCTGATTGGAAAAATTTAAGATAAATTAACAAAGAAACTTGGTTATCAATCATTCCTTCAGATTTCATTTTATTTGGTATTCAAAATTATACTACCACTTTTATAACCAAAAATTATTTCTTTTGTTCTTTGGAGAACTTATTTTTCGAAGTCATTATGTCTGTATAAGTATCCTGTCTGCTTATTGGTAAAATTATATTTGGAAACTTGTTCCTTTCTTGTTTGATATCATTGATGGAAAATCTATGTAATTAAGCCTTTTGAGAGTTTACAGGGGATGAAAAATTTCTTCTAAACAGCTAATATACTTCTTACTAATAAATAATGAATATTTTATAACTAATTATGTTTTTATTTATGCTTGCAATGCCAGGAAATACAGAATTAACTTTTGTTCTTAATATCAATGATAATACTTGACCTACATTTTCTTATAATGTTGTTACACTTACTTTTAAAAATGTGACACTTGTTATTGGATAATTTAATGAGATTATCACATAATTATTAATATATATGCTTGTTTGGGAAATGAGTGGAAGCAATTAACTAGGCGATTAAAATTTTTATATAAAGGTAGGGATAGAAATTTTGTTCAAGTTTTTATTATACTCAACAATATTCTTTCTGTTCACATTATTTTGGCAGTCTGTCACTCAGCTAGTCAGTACTGAAACAGAATGTTATAAGATAATGTTACTTTCATGTTAAATTATATTATTTTTGGATATTTTGCATGTCTAAAATTATGACTAAATCTTAGTACATCAAATATTTGCTGCAAGTGGATTTGTAGCATGTAAGAAATATATTTATTGGGATACACAATTGCTTAAAATGTTAAAGATTAGAAGAAAACAAACAAAAAAAGTTTTTGGACTAGGGCTAAGTGAGGACATGTCACTCAAAATGTATAATCCGCTTTTTAAAAAGTATGCGTTGTACTTCATCAAACATGAAAACATTTGTGCTGTGAAAGACTCTATCAAAAGGATAAAAAGACAAGTTATTTACTACAATCACATATTTGTAAACCATACTGAATAAAGGTCTCATATGCAGACAATAAAAATAACTCTCATAATTAATTTGTAAAAAAATATAATTAGAAAATGGGCAAAAATTATGAACAGATAGTTCACTAGAAAAGAGATAAGAATGGTACGTAAGCACATACAAAAATGTTCAGCATCATCAGCTATTAGGGAAGTGCAAATTAAAACCACAGTGATTCATCACTAAAGCACTCATTTGAACAGCAAGGGAAAGAATGTGTGTGATGGCTAATATTAGGTGTCAACTTGACTAGGTTGAGGAATGCCTCAATGGCTGGTGAAGCATAGTTTCTGGTTGTGTCTGTGAGCATGTTTCCAGGGGAGACTGAAGTATGAGTCAGTGGACTGAGAAAGACGGACTTGCCCTCAATGTGGGTGGGCACCATTTGACTGACTGCTAGTGAAGCTAGGACAAAGCAGGCAGCAGAAGGATGATATTCAACTTGCCCTGCTTCCTCACTCTGTCTCCCTGCCTGAGTGACAGGCCTTTTCTCCTTCTGCCCTTGGACTTCAGACTCCAGGTCTTCATCCTTTGAACTCTAGAGTTTGCACCTCTAGAGATAGCCTCAAGTGCTCTCAAGCTTTCAACCTTGGACTGGAAGCTACACCCTCAGCTTCACTGGTTTTGAGGTTTTCAGACCTGGACTAAGACATTCTACTGCCTTTTCTCATTCCCCAGCTTGCATATAGTCTAATCACAGGACTTCTCCTTTGTAGTTGTGTATGGCCAATTCTAATAAATGTGAGACAGATATATATACACACACTATATATATATACACACACACCCACATTTATATATACACACACTATATATATGTACATGACACTTTTAAACATACATTTTATATATATATATACACACACACAATATATATATATATTGTGTGTGTGTAGAAACCAATGTTCTACTGGTTTCTATCTTTCTAGAGAACCCTCATTATATGGTTTGGCTCTCTGTCCCACCCAAATCTCATGTTGAATTGTAATATCCACATATTGAAGTTGGGGCCTGGCGAGAGGTAATTGGATCATGCAGGTGGTTTCTAATAGTTTAGCACCATACCCCTACTTAAGGATGAATTTCTTTAACTGGTTTTGAGGTCTCTGGAATTGGCTTTTTAATCTGATTAGACCTAAAAATACTAAAAACTCTACTTCTAATAATATGGAGAGCACTAACAGTCTTTGGTGTGAACTATCTATAGTGCTACACAAAGTAAACACATTTGATACTGCTGATTCATCATTTTTAAAAGACAAGAAGTTTAGTTACTCTGTACTTGACACTTTCAAACATTTGTGGATAACTGAGGACTACAATAAAGTTGATTGGGTGCTCCCAACATTACTAGACAAAGTGATGAAAGAAAAGGATGAACTCAGCTATTTGAAATCCCAGCTTCAGAAGCACGTAAATAACCTAGAAACTTCTAAGTGCTCCTTGGTTCTAAGAAAATTATCTTGAGTTTCAGATGATACTTCATACTTTGTACTCTTAAGTTGATGTAGAAACAAGTTAAGATTTTGAGGGATTATTGAGGAAGGGTGACTGTATTTTGCAATGCAAGAAGGGCATGAAATTTGATAAGGAAGGATCAGAATAATATATTATAGATATTTATCCCTTCCAAATTTCATGTTGAAATGTGTTGATGGTGGGGTCAAGTTGGAGGTGTTTGAGTCATGGAGCCATATCCCTTATGAATGTCTTGGTACTATTTTCATGGTAATGAGTGAGTTCTCACTCTTCGTTCCTGTTCCTATAAGATCTTATCTTCCCATGATTGTAAAACAAAAGCCCATCACCTCATTCCTCTCTTTCTCTTGCTCCCTCTCTTATCATGTGACACATGGGGCCCCCATCCCCTTATGCTATAATTGAAAGCTTCCTGAAGTTTTCATAAGAAGCAGAGGCTGGTGCTATGCTTCTAGTACAGCCTGCAGAACTTTGAGCCAAATGAAACTTTTTTTCTTTATAAATTACGCAGCCCCAGGTTTTCCTTTACAGGAATGCAGATGGACTAAGACACAGTGGTAATGCCAAATGGTGATGAGGATGCAGAGAAGCTGAATCTTATTACATTGCTGGTGGAAAAGTAAAATGGTTACAGCCAGTCAGGAAAATAGTTGGCAGTTTCATTTAAAACTCAATATGCATTTCCATATGACTCAGCAATCACACCCTTGGGCAATTATCCCAGAGAAATGAAAAGTTATATTCACGTAAAATCCTGTACATGAATGTTCATAGTAGCTTTATTTATAATAATTTGAAAGTAGAAACAACTCAAATGTCATTCAATAGATGAACTGTACAATAGAACACCATACAATAGAAGACTACAAAACAACAAAACGTGTTGAACTATTGACGAGTGCAACAATCTGAATGCGTCTCAAAAGCATAATGCTTAATTTTAAAATTTCTCAAAATAATTTTACACTGTATTCTCCTATTTTTTAAAAATGTCATCAACATAGTAGAACTATGAGAATGAAAACCATATTAGTGCTTGCCAAGGGGCATGGATGGGAGGTGGATAAGTAGGTGGGTGCAAATATAGAAGTACAAGGAGGTTTATTTGTAGTTGTGATGGTTAATTTTATGTGCCAAGTTGACCGGGTCGCAGAGTCCCTAGATATTTGTTCAAATACTATTCTGGTTGTATCTGTGAGGATGCTTCGAATGAGATTAACTTTTAAATTGGTAGAATGAGTAACATAGATGGCCCTCCCTATTGTGAATGGACCTCACTGAATTAGCTGAATATATGAATAGAAATTGGCTGATTCTACCCTGGGTAAGAAATAATTATACCTTGCCTGACTTCCCTTGCACAAACATCAGCTTTCTCCACAACACTTTGGACAAAAACATCAGCAGTTCCTAAGTCTTGAGTTTGCTGGCCTTCAGAGAGAACCACGCTGTCAGCTTTTTTTGATCCTTGGCCTTTTAGACTCAGACTAGAGCTAAACAATTCCACTCCCCCGGGTCTCTAGCTTGCCAGCTCACCTTACAGATCTTGGGACTTTCTCGCTTCCAAAGTTATCTGAGCCAATTACTTATAATGAATCTCTTTATCTATAAAGAGATCTGTATTGTTCTATTCTCTGGAGATATACAGCCATATATAACTTAACAGTGGAAATACAATCTGAGAAGGGGTCTAAATGACTCCATCATTGTACTACTAACAATATGGAGTGTACCTACTCAACCTAGGTGGTGCAGACTTCTACACACCTAGGATATATGGTGTAGCCTATTACTCCTATGCTACAAACCTATACAGCATGTTACTGTACTGAATACTGTAGGCAATTGTAACACACTGGCAAGTATTTGTATATCTAAACACGGAAAACGTGTGGTAAAAATACATTAATACAATCTTACAGAACCGCTGTCCTCTCTTAGGTCCATTGTTGACTGAAATATTGTTATGTGGAGCATGACTCTGTGTGTGTGTGTGTGTTTGCATGTGTGTATTTTTACCATTCTCTGGAAAACCCTTACCAATATTGTGCTGGTATAACTTTTCTGCATCTTGATTGTGGCATTGGTCACACAAAACTATGCGTGATTTAAAATTGCATAAACCTACATATGGACATATGTGTACACACACAAATGAAAGATACTAAAAATGAAGAAAAATGATTAAGTTCTATAATTTACTTATAAGGGTTGTAACAATGTCAGTTTTCTGATTTTGCTATTATATTATAGTTTTATGAGATATAACCATTGGGGTAAGCTGGTTGAAAAATATACAAGATTTTATGTACTGCATTTGAAACTTCCTATTGAAAAATATAAAGAAAAAAATGACAAAACAAAAACATTTCAAGGATGTCTGCTATTTCATTTAGTGTTTCAAGCACATTCAAATTTCTGCATTTGGATACTGCAGTATTAAATGGGCATATTAGATATAGTTTCACTAGACGTAAGTAACTATTTATAGAGACTATTTATGAAGACCTTTGATCCAGAACTACTTGTTACCTGTGATGAACCTGAATATTTGTAAAGTTCTCTGTAATATAACCACTATTTATTAACTGTGCATTATTTTTCAATGCTAAAAGGCTTTATCATTTAATCTGACTTCATCTTCCCAAATAATAACAAAGATGATAATTATATGTTGATGTTGCAGATGAGAAAACTGAGATTTAGTGGTATTTAGAGATCACCCAGCTAATCATGGGATAGTAAAGATTCAAGACTGACTTTTAGACCTACCTACTATTAACAACAGCAACATCTTCCTAAGATTGTCCAAAGACACAGGCAACAGGAAGCAATGCTTCTACAGTGGTCATTATAAGGTCTATTACACTGTTCTTTGATAATTCTAAAACTGTAACTTTCAAAAAGTATACCAATACTCATTAAAATGTTATTTTACATATCGAGAAAGGTGGATAAAATAGAAGAATTTTTTTGAGTATTGTCTTTGTGTTTAGTTATTTTAGATAGAAAACATAATGATTTAAAGTAGGTATAAACAAAGATTTTTTTCTTGCCCTGTGTTAATATTTTGTAAAGTCTTGACCATCTACTGCCTATTTTCTCTTGTCCACATATGCTCATCTTAAAGAAAATTATGGCAACTATATAATATTTTTTATAATTTTCACAAGCAAATGTGAGTTAATCTCAGTAATATCCATGAAAGATTGTATTTATATTCTTTTGTTCTGTTAGGTACTATTGAATTTGTATACAGTCATTTTTTTAATTTAAAAGGCATATAATTTAGCTATATATAAAATGTTCATTTTTGTAAACCATCTGCTGATTTTAAAAATATAATATTTTTTTTTGCAATAAATGGAGTGAAAAATTTCATCATTTTCATAATGAACTTTACACATGTAATCTAGTTTGTTTTTAAAAATTTCTAAATATATTCATAGTTGCTACTTACCTGCAGAGAAATCTGTTCTTTGTTTATAAATTGTGCATAATGGCCTAAGTAACTGCCTAGAAATATAACACATAGTGTTCAAATTTATAAACTCATAAGAAAAGTTTTATTGCTAGAACCAATTGAAATCATTTATGGCCAGTAAAATATAAATTAATCATGAGCACTGAGTGAAATTGGGAGAAAAACAAAAATTTCTGAGGATAATACTAAATCGGTCATTAGTGAAGAAAACACTTTTAGAAACAGGTTATTAAAGTACACTGAATAGGTCAAAATCCCTATAATGTAAAAACATCCTAAGATATCTTATTTTGACAAACTCTTATTCCTTTTTGGAGGAAAGTTTCTATATCTTGGTGTTACTGAAATAGGACCAATGAACGCTCCATGTACACTTGAAACAAACAACTCTGTTTTTTTTGTTTTATTTTGTTTTGTTTTTTGATTTATATAATAACTGCAATTTCTTTTAATTTAACTAAAGTGGCAAATTCTATGGCTTATTATTCTGCAAAAATATTCAAAATAAAGTGATTAATGACTAGATTCATTTAAATAGTTTTTATAGATGCACCTACCAATAGGCTGGCTATTTTTCTTCACATTGCCAGGTGCATACACAGTGACATAGAAAGATTCTTGAGAGAAGGTACAAGGAAGAAAATGTTACCGAGATGAACATGGGATGGAGAGAAGATTCCAACCTCTGCTTCTTTTTATAAATTATAATGATCCTACTTTTTCTGATTTCACAGAGTATCAGGATGTTCTTTGCCTTTGCTTTAAAGTTTTCATATTTGTGGAACTTTAAGAGTTCATAAACAGGGAGTATTTGTGAAGAACTTTGATTTAGGACTATTTGTTACCTGTGATAAACCTAAATATTTGTGATCATCTCCAAAATATAACCACTATTTATTGAAGATACAATACATAGTGGTTCCATCATCTGTGTGTGATGGAATAAATGTTCCATCATCTGTGCGTGGAACAACTCACAAATTCCTATTTGTATTCCTGTGGTAGGGAGTTTTGTTTTAAGTCTGGGAGAAATTGGATAATGTACCTCTTTATTTCACAAAATTTGGGACACATGTATACATTTATCATTAACTTAACAAGTGAAAGTTGAATGTCTGTTATAATTCAGGCACTGTGTTGGGAGTTATTGACGCCAATATCACTAGGACAGAGATCTTATCAGAGTTCAACATCTAAAGGTAGGCCCAGAGAAGTAAATTATTGCTTATTGCACTTCACAATAATTATAATCACATTCCATAGAGTACTGTTGGGATAAGGGGCAAAGCAAAAGAAGGAAAAAATGAATCATAGACAAAACCAAGGGATAACTTTGTTTTATTTTAAACAATTTTTATATATGTCTTCCCTAATACCTAGGACAAACAAAAATAGAGAAATATTCCTCAAATTCCCTTAGCACATTATTGATTACATCATGTATTTTAGCAACCTTATATGACCTTGATCACATGGAAGTAACATTATCCAAACCAATTTCCTGTAGTGAATGTGGAAAAATGCAAAATATCTGTCTGTTCCAGTCAGAATCAAGGGTGTGTATATAGTTTATAAGGTCAATGAAATAGCCAAGATAATCCTGGCTCTTTATCTGAACTAGTCTGCATACACAGTAAATTCTCAACTCTGATTTATTATAATGCAACTATAACAGTCAAAAAATAGAGATTTGTTTTAGTTCTACCTTCCTAGTAACCCAACGCTTCCTGTTTTTTATGGCATTGAAATTTAAATGAGACAGTGAAAGTGAAGAGCTGCATCATTAGCTCTCAGATTGCAGAGAATATGTGCTAAATATAATTCATTTAAATAGTTTAGGAGCAAAGAATCACAATACAACTCTCTTGTATAGAACTTAAAGTTAAAAAAAAAAAAAAATCCAGAAAGCTCAAGTTTCAAGAGCTGGACTAAAGTCTATTATATAAAAGTAATAAAGTAAAAATACAACAACAATACTTTAACTCCAGACTCACATTTTCTAAGAATAAGAAACAAAAAAAGTATTACAAGAATTTATTTTGCTTCAATTAAGAATACAGAGTATCAAAATCGTAAAAATAAAGAAGTCATTATATAATGATAAAGGGATCAATTCAGCATGAGGATATAACAATGGTAAGCATTTATGTACCCAATACTAGAGCACCTAAAGAGACAAAGCAAATATTACTAGGGAAACATAGATTCAAATAAAATAATAGTTGTGAACTACAGCATCTCACTCCCACCATTAGACACATCTTCTAGATATAAAATTAGCAAAGAAATGGACTTAAACTGCGTTTTAGATTAAATGAACCTAACAGACATTTATAGAACATTTTATCCAACAGTGATAGAATACACATTCTTCTCATCAGCACATGGAATATTCTCCAGGATAGACCATATGTTAGGATGCAAAACAAATATCGACAACATTGGAATAAAACTGGAAATAAGCAGCAAGATGAACTTTGAAATTTAAAAATACATGGAAATTAAACAACATGCTATTGAATGACATTGGGTATAGGAATTAATTAAGAAGCAAATAAAAAATATTCTTGAAACAAATGAAAACCAAAACGCAACATACTAGAACCTATGTAACACAGCAAAAGCAGTGATAACTGGGAAGTTTATATCAATAAATGCCTCTACCTAAAAAGTAATACAATTTCAAATAAACAATCCAAAGGTGAACCACAAGAAAGTAGAAAAGCAAGAACAAATGAAATCCCAAATTAATAAAACAAAAGAAATAATAAAGTTCAGAGCAAAATAAAACAAAACAGAGACTAAGAAAAAAATGAAATAAAAAATTGTTTTTTTAAAATCAATACACTGCTAAACTAACCAGGCAAAAAAGAGAACCAAATAAACAAAATCAGAAATGAAAGAGGATACATTACAACTGAGACCACAGAAATACAAAGTATCATCAGAGACTATTATGAACAACAGTAACCTAACAAACTGGAAAATCTAGAGGAAATGGTTAAATTCTTAGAAACATGCAATCTACCAAGATTGAACCAGAAAGAAATAGAAAACCTCAGCAGTTCCATGACAAGTAGTGAGATCTAAGCAATAATAGTCTCCCGACAAAGAAAAGTACAAGACCTGATGTTTTAACTGCTGAATTCTACTAAACTATCAAAGAAGAACTAACAAGAATTCTCCTCAAATAATTCCAAAAAATTGAAGAAGAGGAAACTCCCCAATACTCATTCTATGATACTCTAATACCAAAACCAACAATGTGCAAATATATATCTGTCAACATACAAAAATAAATTACACTTCTATACACCAATAATAAACCCATCAGGAAGCAAATAAACTAGTCTCATTTACAGTAGCACACACAAAACAACCTAGGAACAAATGAAACGAAGCAGGTGAAAGATCTGTACAAAAAAAAAAAAAAAAAAAAAATCAGAAAACACTGATGAAAGACATTCAAGAGGGCACAAACAAAAAAAATGCCACACTCATGGATCCGTAGAATTAATATCATTGAGATGACCATACTGCCCAAAGCAACCTCCAGATGCAATATAATTCTTAACAAAATATCAATAGCACTTTTCACAGAATTAAAAAAAAAGAGATAATAAGATTTATATAAAACTACAAAAGATTTCAAATAGCCAAAGCAAGCTGAAAGAACAAATCTAAAGGCATCTAACTAATCAACCTCAAAAGATATTACAAGGCTATAGTAACCAAAACAGTATGGTATTGGTATAAAAACAGACACATAGATCAATAAAAGATAATCGAGAATACAGAAATACATCCATGTAATGGTAGCCAAATGATGTTTGACAAAGGTGCCAATAACATACCTTGGGTAAAGGATACCCTCTTTAATATGTCAGGCTGGGCACACTGAATACTCATATGCAGAAGAATAAAACTTGACCCCTATCTCCCCTGACATACAAAAATCAACTCAAGATGGATTAAAAACTTAAAAATGAGTCATGGAACTATAAGACTAATAGAAAAAAAAACAAGGGAAAACACTTCAGGGCACTGGTTTAGGCAAATATTTTATGACTGAGACTTCAAAAACACAGATAACAAGAGTAAAAATAGACAAATCGGGCCATATTAAATGAAAAAGCATCTGCACAACAAAAGGAAACCATCAACAAAGTGGAGTGACTATCTGTTGAATGGATGAAAATATTTGCATGCTATTCATCTGACAAGGAAGTAATATTTAGAAACAAGGAACCCAAACAACTCAATTAAAAAAAAAATAACATGTTTGTTTTCATTTACAAGTGAGCAAAGAACATGAATAGACATTTCTCTAAAGAAGATACACAAATGGCAACACGTATATTTAAATATGCTCAATATCACTAATCCTCAGGCAAATGCAAATCAAAACCAAAATGAAATGTCATTGTACCCCTCTCAGGATGGCTATTATTAAAAATACAGAAAGTCAAAAAACAAAACAAAACAAAAGAAAAACAAGAGATGCTACAGAGAATGTGGAAAAGGGAGCTCTTACACAATGTTGGCAAAAACATAAGTTAGTATAGTCACTATGGAGAATGGTATGGATATTTATCAAAATGTAAAAATAGAACTACCAAATGATCCACAATCCCACTAGTTCATATTTATTCAAGGGAAAAGAAAATAGTATATCAGAGGATTACCTGCACTCCTATTTTTGTTGCAAAACTATTCACAATGCCAAAGAGATGGAATAAATCTAAGTATCTATCAATGGGCAAATGGAAAAAGAAAATGTAGTATGTATACACAATGAAATACTATTTATCCATAAAAAAGAATTACATACAGGACAGGAGGTGTGTGTATATAGGAGGTGATGATGATGAGAAATTGGTTAATGGATACAAATATACAATTAGATATAAGGAATTATTTCTAATGTTCTATAGCAGAGTAAGGTGACTATAGTAGACAATAGTGTGCTTTATATTTAAAGTATTAGCTACTTTGAAATGTTCCCAACACATAATAATGATAAGTGATAAATGAGGCTAGGCACAGTGACTCATGCCTCCGAGCACTTTGAGATGCTGAGGCAGGAGAATCACTTGAGGCCAGAGTTCAAGACCAGCCGGGTTAATGTAGTGAGATCCTGTCTCTGCAAGAAAATATAAATAAAAAATTAGCCAGGAGTGGTAGCGTGTGACTTGTGATAGCAAATTACTTGGGAGGCTGAGGCAGGGGGAACATTTGAGGCCAGGAGTTCAGGCTGCAATGAGCTTTGATCATGCCACTATACTCTAGTCCGGGTAGCAGAGTAAGACTCTGTCTCAAAAAGAAAAAAAAAAAAAAGATAAATGCTCAAGGTGATAGATATCTCAAATGGCCTAACATGATCATTGCATACACATGTAAGAAATACTCACATATAGCCCATACATATGAAAAATATTATTTATTAATTAAATATATAAAAATTGAAAATCCACAATCTGCCTTTTCTCTACAGTCACAAAATCTGGAATTTCTGACTTTTATCATATTATCTTCAATATTCTCTCTCTTCTTCTCTCCTTCTTCTCTTTGTCGTAAAACAGTCTTTACTATCTCATCAAGATCTTCAGATCTTCAGTTCTTGAGCTTACTTATTTTTCTCCCATTTTATCTGAATCTGCCCTTACTTGCCTCCCTTTCAAGGCTGGAATACATTTTTATCATTGTTCACAGAATCTCTCACTTCCTTGTCATTCCCTATTGTTCAATGTGTCCAACCCCCACTAGGAGTCACCTCCACACTGCACAATGTAGGCTTGACATGTCTCACATTCCCACGATTATCTTTCTCAATCTGTTTGCTGTTTCCACACTGTCCCTGGAACTTCTAGCTTACACATCAGTGCCAGCAACCTACTTACCAAATTTGTGAGCTTCTTATGGGACTATATTCTCTTGACCTTCATATAGCATTGGGCATGTTTTGTCTCCATATAAGCGTTCTGAAAGTTTTTCCACTGATTACTGCAGTGACCCTTTACTTTTCTGTTTGTTCTTTTAAAATATTCTTAATTGTGTCATTTTCTCTCTCTTACTCTTGAATATCAGTATGTTCAAGGTTAGAGTTTATTTTTTCACTCAGATAGCTCTTCACTATTTATCTCATTCATCTTCACACCTTCAATTCTGACCTTCATATAGAAGACAACCCAGGCAAGTCTAAGATGAAAAAATCAGGATATAAAATAATCTGAGAATAATTTATTCCCGTGATTGTAAGAATTAAATATTTGAACAAATTGTCTTAAAGAAGAAAACCAGTTCCTCCTTTGTCTTATGTAACTTTAAAATCTTT
This sequence comes from Macaca mulatta, assembly GCF_049350105.2. NCBI lineage: Eukaryota > Metazoa > Chordata > Mammalia > Primates > Cercopithecidae > Macaca > Macaca mulatta. The sequence goes on from NC_133406.1 coordinate 134,170,197, forward strand.
ATCTCTTTCTCTCATAAAAGTTTTTCTGATAGCTGAGCCTATGTCCTCAGCTGCACCATATATTTTTCTATCTAGTTGTATGTCAGCAGCTCACAATTAAGATCAGCATTCTCCCAATATTCCCACAAATAAGCTCTTCTTTGTGATTTTGCTGTCTTTGATATTTTTACTTTTTCTCCTATTCTTCTAAAACATAAAATGTGGACTCATCTTTGATTCAGTGCTCTTTTTTTTCTTTTTAGCTAGTTGTAATTTGCCAACTATTATGGATGATTTTTTTTTCCTTCATGATATATACTATAACCATTTTATTACTTTGTATTTGCAATAATCAGGCTACAACTTTTCTCTATGATTCTAGTATATATTGATTGTTTTCCTTTTCCTATTCCCCTTCTTTCCAGTTTATCTTGAACAATTCTGCTAGACCTATTTTTCTTAAGTACAACTTTCTTTCATTTTCTCCAACACTCAAAAGCAATGACTGACCAGCAGGACTGGCTTATGGACATGTGACCTATGCGTCCCATAGGGCTTCATGATTAGAAGGGACTCACACATGAATTAATGTTTTGATGTAGCCATTTGGAGTTCTTAATAACTTTTAAACAAGGATCTCCTCATTTTTATTTTGTACCAGGCCCTGAGAATTATGTACTCCATCCTGCTTCCAATGACAATGAATACATCTGATACCAGCCTCCTGTCTAAAACTCAAGGCCTTTCATACCCAGCACTTACTCATCCCTAATCACCATACCACTCCTCCCTTACTCTTCAGTTAAACTGGACTACTAGCTGCGTTCCATATATACTTGTTTATTTCCTCCTTTCATCCTTTTATTATGTCTTAATATACTCTCAATTTAGCCCCTCAGGGTTTTACCCAAATTCCTTCTTCATGTCTTGTTTTTCTTATTTTTATTCTCTGAGTCCCCACAATGTTTTCTCCTTTAAAATTCTTAGTGCTATGTTTATTTTTTTCAAAGAGCAAACATTTATCATATTTCTTTTAATTTGGGGGGGGGAACAGGGAGAATAAGTATCTTGTTAGTAAATTGCAGATTCCATGAAGATAAGGATAAACTCTCTTATCTATCTACATATTAAGTGCAGTGTTTAAGATATAATATATATGCAATAAATGGTTATTGCATTTATTTATTGTAGCAAAACTGTTGTTTATGACAATAAATAAAAAAATACCTTTCAGTGTAGTAGACAAGAATGTTTCTCATCTTTAAATAAAAATGTGTGTGTGTGTGTGTGTGTGTGTGTGTGTATTTGTCTTTCCTGATTCCCCAACTCTATAGTTTCTGCTTTTGAATGAAATAGGAGAAGAATAGAAAGTCAGGCCACAATAAATTTACTGATTGAGTAGACTTAAAATATAAAATAGGGAGAGAGGGGAAAGAGAAGGCGAGAGAAAAAATGAGAATATAGACACAAACATATCAATTCTGCTGATTAACCTGTTTCCTGGTTGTAATCACTACCCTCTCTGACATTCCAGAAAGGTGATACATCTTTTAATGTGCCTGGTCTAGAACAGCAAAGGAAAAACTTAGAAAATAAAGCTGGAGATGATGTAGCTAGCCTCCAGCATTTTGTTTATGAGAGCATCCATTCGTGTCTGCTTGGGCTTGCTGAGTAATATCCATTCTGTCCTTGAGGCATGCATCAGGCAATGAAATTTTGTTGTATTCGTTCTTTCAGGCTTTCTACTGATTGCAGAATATCTGAGAATTTCTTAGTATAAAGTGGCTATATGTGTTCAAAATGTCTTGGATATATCAGTGATCCCGTTATTTTGACTTTAACAATTTCAGATGAAAGCCATATAATAGAGAAAAAAAAAACTGAACTAAGGCAAGGATATGGGCAAAAAGGTGAAGAAATACATTTTTCATCTGGAGTGATACTGGAGTACCATTCAAACCAGTTCCATTATTTAATTTTCTAGTTATACTCTTTCCTCATTCACTGCTTTTCACAGCATAAAGCTTAAATAAAGATACATTTAACTGTTAGAGAGGAAAACATGAGAACCAAGTTATAATTTTGTTTCTATTGAGTGTCTTTTTTATACATTTAAGAAGCAATTCTGTATTTTTTTTTCCCATTATCATGGCTGACTAGAGGCAATGCACACCAGTTCTCCTAGGAAAGAAGAATCAAAATTACAGGTAAGTAACCATCGTCCAAGTGAGATACTGAGAGATGAGTGAGAAATCTATTGAAGAACCCACAAGAGGAAGCTGGGTGCAGTAAAAGAAGAAAGCAAGAGTTTGGCAGAGACCAACTCCCAAGGAATTTGGGGTCTCATGGAAAAGCTAGGTGGGGGTGTTTTTGCTTCCCTCACCCTTGTGTCACAGTGCTGACCTCTGAGCTGTTGGAGGGTTCCCTTGCAATCGCTGTGGGAAGGGATTTGGGAATTTGTGGGTAGAACCAGCTGTGCAGTCTTCCTCATCCTCTCCCCAGACCAGAGTGGAGGCATCATACCAGTTGTACACCTGCTGTGGGCCTCTATCAGTTCCAGAGAGCCTCATCTCTTGTATCTACACACCACTAGATCCCATGTAAACATTCCCCACAATCCATTCAGACTGTGGCAGCCACAGTGGACTGGTAGGATCCTAGGGAACTGTGAGATTTCTGGAAGTCTAACTTGCAGGGCAAGATGCCACTGGGGGAAGGGAGAACACAAATTGTCAAAATGCCCCTTGAGAAGGAGAAACCAGATTTTATACTCTGTACCCAAAAGCTCCCTGCTTGTGAGCAGAAGGTGACAGTGCCCTCACCGTACAGAGACACAGGTGCAGTGTGAAGCTCTACAGGGGAGGAATGTGGCTCTGTTTCAGTAGGTAGGCAGGACTGGTCCCCAGAAACTGATGTGGAGAGGGGATTTCTCCTACTGCCCCCCCTCCCCCAATACTGCTGCAAATGCAGCCATGGCTGTTCATATGGGGGGTGGGTGCAGGTGTGGCTTGGGATGCCAATTCCAGAGAAGTTGGGCACAGCTACAGTCCCATTGATAGTGTCTCTACCAGCCTGTGCTTGCATGAAGGATGTGGTCCACCTCCCTTCCTACAAAGGGCAGCAGCATTACTACAGTAGAGTACCGGTGACCCATAAAGCTATCTGTATTGAGCTGAGGGAAGAGGTTGTTTCTCAAGGCCAATTCAGTTGTAGCTACAGGATAAACATTTTCCATGGTCCTCAGTTAAATCGTGGACTGCAGATAAATGAAAATTTCCATCTGAACAGAAAGTTATGAGCCTTGGGACAGGGTTATGTGAGGGAAATTAATCATGTTTCTGCTTTCCCGGGATGTGGGTCTGGTGCAATGTCTACTCTCCCACTGGTGAAATAATGGCACATTATACCATGAACCCTCTCTGCTACCCTTATCAGATACGGTGGATCCAATCGTAATTGGGTTATCTTAGGATGAGCTTGGCAGTCCAGCTCTGTTCACTTTTGGCCTCCTATTCTGGAACTGAGCAGGGAACTCAGGGCAATGAACATCCTACTGACCAGCCAGTCCCATGTGACAACATAGAGCTCCTCCCGGTAAACAAAGATCAAGCACATGCCCAGTTGCTTCTGCCCAGCTTGCTCTTACTTAGAGATGCCACCCACTGGAGTAGAGATTAAACTGATCAAGTAAAAACATGCTGAAAGATAGACATAGTGCTTCAGGATGAGATAAACTTCTGGAGACATCTGTAATCCCAATATTGTAGAAGGCAGTGAGCCTGGTCATATGCCCAGTAAATTACTACTATAATCAACATGTGAGAAAGCCACTGCACAAAAACGATCTATGATCAAAAAACTCAACAGAGACTTGGTTCCCTGAAAGCAGCCAGAATCAAAGTCAAATGACCATACACAACACACATTATAGTCATACCCTCGAAAGAAAACAGAAAGTCCAACCCAATGAAAGTGAATTCAAAATAAGAAGTGACAGCTTCTTCAAATAAGAAGGAATTCATGTAGAAATTATGTCAGTATGAAAAAATAGAGTGTTTATACATTCCAAAAGGACTACACTAGCATTCTAGCAATGGATTTCAACCAAACTGAATATGTTGAAATGAGAGATGACGATTTCAAACATGGATTATAAGAAAGCTTAATGAGATCCAAGAGAAAGGTAAAACTAATACACACAAAAAATAGAAAAAAAAACAATTCAGGATATGAATGAAAATATACTTTAAAAAGTTAGGCATTCTAAAGAAACAGAACTTCTGAAAATACAAAATTCATTGAAGCAATTATAAAATGCAATTGAAAGATTTGCCATAGTCTAGAACAAGCAGAAGAAATAATTTAAGAAGAAACTCCATCAGACAAAAGTAAAGAGAATTTAAAAATAAGCAATGCCTCTGAGAAATATGAGATTATGTAAAGAGATTAAACCTCTGAGTTATAAGCATTTCTGGGAGAGAAGAAGAAAATATAAGAGCTTGGAAAACTCATTTGAGAAAATAATTCAGGAAAACATCCCTGGTCTTGCTGGATAATTAACTTCTAGATCAAAGAAACACAGAAAACATCTCGGAGATACTTTGTAAGACAAATTTCATTAAGGCAAATAGTTCTCCATCTCCAAAATTAATGTGAAGAAAAAATTTCTAAATGCAGAAAGAAATCACTTGTAAAGTAAATCCCACTGACTAAGAGCAAACTTCTCAGCAAGAACCTTAACAATGAGAAGAGACTGAGATCTTCCTTTCAGGTCTCAAAAGAAAAAAAATGCTAGCCATGAATTTTTCATAAATGAAACTCAGCTTCATAAATGAAGAAATAAGGTTTATCCTAGATAAGTAAGCACTCAGGGAATATGTCATAACTAGACTGGTTCTACGAGAAATCCTCAAAAGAGTTATAAACCTAGAAACAAAAGTACAATAACTTGCCATTATACAAGCACATGAAGATATGAAACTCACAGATCCTAGAAAGCAATTATGCAATTGATACTGCAAAGTAACTAGATAATAATTAACATTAAGACAGAAACAGACATCACATATCTGTATTAACCTCGAAGGCGAATGGACTGAATACTCCATTTAAACGATAAAGATTAGCAAAAAAAAAAAAAAAAAAAAAAAAAAAATTAAAAGACTAAACCGTATGTTGTTTACAAGAAACTCAACTTAGGGGTAAGGACATTCACAGACTCAACATAATGGGGTGGAAATAAATGTTCCTCATAAATTGAATCCAAAGGCAAGCAGGACTGCCTATAGTTATGTCCGATAAAACAGGCTTTAAAGCAACAACAGTAAAATAGTATCAAAGAAGGTCATTATATAATGATAAAAATATGAATTCAACAAGAAGATGTAAAAAATTAAAATATATATGCACGCAACACCAAAGCACACAGATTCACAGAAATATACTATTAGACCTAAGAAAAGACATATACAGCAATACAATAATAGTGTGAAACATGAACAACTTACTGACAGAATTACACAGATTATCAAGGCAAAAAAAATCATCATCAACAACAAAAAAAAACTCTAGACTTAAACTGGACTCTAGAACTAATGGCCCTAGTAGATATTTACAGAACATTCTACCCAATGACCACAAAATATACATTCTTCTGTGCAGGAAACATTATCAAAAGGAGACCATATTCTTGGCCATTAAGCAAGTTTCAATAAATTAAAAAAAATTGATGTATCAAATATTCTCAGACAACATTGAAATAAAACTAGAAATCAGTGCCAAGAGGAACTCTGAAAACTATATGAATACATGGAAATTTAACAACCTGCTTCTCGGTGATGTTTGGGTAAATGATGAAACTATGGCAGAAAATATTTTTTTGAAATGGATGAAAATAGAGACACAACATAGGAAAAGCCTCTTGGATACAGCAAAAACAGTACTAAGGGAAAGTTTATAGCATTAAATGCCTATATCAAAAATATACAAAGATCTCAAATTAACAACTTAATGTCACAACTCAAAGAACAACACCAACAAGAAAACAAAGTTAGCAGAAGACAAGAGATAGATTAGACAAAGGTCAGGTTAGAGTAGAACTGAATGATATTGAGACCCCAAACTAACAAACAAACAAACAAAGACCAAGGGTTCAAGAAATGACCAGCTTGTTTTGTGAAAAGATAAACTAAATTTATTGGCCAATAGCCAAAGTAACTAAGGATAAAAGAGAGAAGACTCAAACACAAACCAAAATGGTAAAGGTGACATTACAACTGATAACACAAAAATAGAAAAGATCATCGTAATCTCCTATGAACATCTCTATGTACACAAACTAGAAAACCTAGAGGAAATGGTTAAGTCCCTGGAAACGTAACACCTCCTAAAATTGAACCATAAAGAAATAGAAATCCTCAACAGACCAATAATAAGCAACAAAATTGAATCAGTAATACAAAATAAAACAATTTAAAAAGCCCAGGACTAGACAGATCTGCAGCTGAATTTTACCAGACAAACAAAAAACTGATTTCACTTCTACTGTAATTGTTCCAAAAATTCCAAAAATTCGAGGAGGGAATCCTCCCTAGCTCATTGTATGAAGCTAATATCACCCTGATACTAAAGCCAGGCAAAGACACAACAAGTAAAGAAAAGTACAGGCAAATAACCCTGATTAACATAAATGCAAAAATTCTTAACATAATTTTATAAAAGCTAATCCAACAACATATCAAAAGATAACATACCATGATTAAGTCGGCTTTATTCCAAGGATGCAAAGATGGTTCAACATACGCAAATCAATCAATGTGTTTCACCCCATAAACAGAATTAGAAACAAAAATCATGTGATCAACAGATGCAAGAAATGCATTTGATAAAGTCCAGCATCCCTTTATGATAAAGTATCTCAACAAATTACTTAACAAAGGAACATACCTTAAAATAATAAAAATCATATATGACAATTCCACATCCAACATCATATTGAATGAGGAAAAGTTGAAAGCATTTCTCTTAAGAATTAGAACAAAACAAAGATGCCCATTTTTACTACTTTTATTTGTCATAGTACTGGAAGTCCTAGCCAGAACGATCATGGAGGAGAAATAAATGCAATGAAATTGGAAAAGAAAAAGTTAAATTATCTCCCTTCATTGATGATATGATTTTGTACCTAGAAACCCCTACAGACTGCTCCAAAAGACTCCTATATTTGTAAAGTTTCAGGTTACAAAATCAATGCACAAAAATCAGTAACATTTCTATAAACCAGTAACATTCAAGCTGAGAACCAAATAAAAACTCAATATCTGAAAAAAAATATTAACTAGGAATAAATTAAACCAAGAAGGTGAAAAATCTCTACAAGAAAACTACAAAACTCTGATGAAATAATTTGTAGATAACATGAATAAATGGAAAAGCATCCCAGAATCACGGATCAGAAGAATCATAATCTGCACAAAGGAATCTATAGGTTCAATGCAATTCCTATTAAATTACCAACATAATTGCTCAGGGAATTATGAAACAATTTTAAAATTCATATGGAACCAAAATAGAGTTTGAATAGCTAAAGATATTCTAAGTAAAAAGAACAAAGCTGGAGGCATCACATTACCTGACCTCCAATTACACTACTAGGTTCTAGTAAACAAAACAGCATGGTACTGGTATAAAAATAGACACTTAGGTCAGTGGAATAGAATAAATAAAGAATACCTACCACCAACTCATCTTCAACAAAGTTAGAAATACATATACTGGAAAATCATACACTGGAAAAAAGATACCCTATCCAATAAATGATACTGGGAAAATTGTATAGTCATATGCTGAAGAAAGAAACTAGACCAAAATTAAGCAAAACAGATCAAAGCCTTAAGTACAAAACCTGAAACTAGAAATACTCTAGAAGAATACCTAGGGAAACTCTTGTAGACATTGGCCTGGCAAACAATTTATGACTAAGACCTCAAAAGCAAACACAGCAAAAACAAAAATAGAGATATGGAACTTAATTAAACTAAAAAGCTTCATAACAGCAAAAGATATAATCAACAGAGTAAACAGATAACCTGCAGAATAGGAGAACACATTTAAAAACTATGCATCCAACAAAGGGCTAATATCCACAAGGAAGTCAACCAAGTAAATAAGAAAAAAAATAACCCCATTAAAAAGTGGACAAAGGCCATGAACAGACATTTTACAAAAGTAGACAGAGAAACATTAAAAAATGCTCAGCATCAGTAACTATTGGAGAAATGCAAATTTAAACTACAATTAGATACCATCTTACACTAGTCATAATGACTGTTATTAAAACATCAAAAAACAATAGATGTTAGCAAAAATGCAGATAAAAGGCAATGCTTATACACTGATGGTGGGAATGCATGTAAATTAGAATGGTCTCTATGAAAAATAGTATGGACATTTCTCAGAACATTAAAAATAGGACTGTGTGATTCAATCCAGCAATCCCACTAGTGGGTATCTACCAAAAGTAAGAAGAACAATAAAAGATTATATACAAAGGACACTTGTACTCGTATATTTATCACAGCACTGTTTACAATACTTAAGTCATGGAATAAAGCAAAATGTTCATTATGAATGATTATATAAAGAAAATACTATAGAACAGTACTCAGCCATAAAAAGGAATGAAATAATGTCTTTTGCAACAACATGGATGGAAATGGGAGTCATTATCCTAAATGAAATAACAAGGAAACAGAAAGTAAAATACTGCATGTTCACAGCTCATAAATGAGAGCTGAACAACAGAAGTACATATGGACATAACAGAGTGGAATAATAGACATTAGAGACTCCAAAAGGTGAAAAGTTGGTAGTGGGGTGAGGAATGAAAAATTACCTATCAGGTACAATGTACACTATTCAGGTAGTAGATACACTGTTAAGACCAGACTTCACCACTATGCAACATATCCATGTAACTAAACTGCCTTTGTAGTCTCCAAAACTATAAACATAAAAACAAATAGAAAACAATATTTATATGTGCATGCAGTATAGTATCAAAAAGTAATAAAGCAAAATAGATTGTGAGGAGGGTTAATATTGGTATGTATTAATCCATTCTTTCACTGCTATAAGTAATACCTTAAAGTGGGTAATTTATAAAGAAAGAGATTTAATTGACTCATGGTTTTGCAGGCTGTATAGGAAGCATGTTGCTGGCATCTGCTTGGCTTCTGGGGAGGCCTCAGGAAGCTTAAAATTATGGCAGAAGTTGAAGAGGAAGCAGGCTTGCCTTATATGGCCAGAGCAGAAAGAAAGAGAGAGGGGAGGTGCCACATAGTTTTAAACAACCAAATCTCAAGAGAACTCACTATTAGGATGACAGTACCAAGCAGGGATAGTGTCAAACCATTCGTGAGGACTCCACATGCATGATTCAATCACCTCCCACCAGGTCCTACCTCCAACAGTGGGGATCAGAATTCAACATGGGATTTGGTTGGGACATAGGTCCCAACTATATCATGATACATGTAAAGATCCTAAATAATCATAAGTGGTTTTATTTGGTCTTCCAGTCAATGCATGTTCTCTTGATGATGCAAAGAGTGGGAAGCAGAAAGCATGCTGTATTTCAGGGATTCTTAAACCTTACCTCTTCAAGATCCTAGGGAAGTAGCAAGGCATTGGAGATGTTAACCCTGAAAGAGACAATGAAAATTACCTACTTTATCCTCCAAATTTACTAATAAATAATGAAATTTGGAAGTATGCAATTTTGCCCCTTTTCCAATGTTTATATCTCATTTCATTCTAATTGCTTCAGCTATGTTGTCTACAGTAAAGTTAAAGAATCATAATAGTTTATATAAATGATTGTATACATGTATATGATATATATTTTAATGTATTAATTATTCTATAAAATGTCATTTCAACATTTATTGAGATATTATTTTTTCTCTCTTAATCTATTAATATTATATTGTTTGTATAAACTTGGTGTAGTAGAATTCTAATATGTTCTAAGTCTATATTGCCCTCATCTGTCCTTTTCTTATGTAACTAATATAAGCTAGATCTTAAGTCATTTGTTGACCCATTTTCACATTCCTTCACTGTTGTGAATATTGCCTAATTTTAAAGTTCAGTATGAGCCATCCAACTACTGAGGCTTGTAGGCCCTGACATAATAGGTTTCAACGACATTTTCATCCATTACTTTTCAGCCATGATCCCTAATTTTGTTGGTATCTATAGCAGATCCTCATTCAAAACTTTCTTTTACACCTTCTGATTACCTGACTATCCTCCATTATCCTTTAAGGTCAATACTCCCTCAGTATTCCCATTCCAACATTGTGTCAGCCTCTCTAAGAATCCCATTTCTCGGCGGGCCACAGAGGCTCACACCTGTAATCCCAGCGCTTTGGGAGGCTGAGGCGGGAGGATCACCTGCGGTCGGGAGTTCGAGACCAGCCTGACTAACATGGAGAAACCCTGTCTCTACTAAAAATACAAAACTGGCTGGGAGTGGTGGCACATGCCTGTAGTCCCAGCTACTTGGGAGGCTGAGGCAGGAGAATTGCTTGAACCTGGGAGGCGGAGGCTGAGATTGTGCCATTGCACTCCAGCCTGGGAAACAAGAGTGAAACTCCATCTCAAAACAAACAAACAAAAAATCCTGTTTCTCAAAACAGGATTCCTGTTTCTCAAAACACACTTATAAAGCCATTCTGTAACTATTAATCCTTTCTCCAGTCACTAACATCCCATGTTCTTGGTTTGTTTTTTGTTGTTGTTGTTTGTTTGTTTTTTGTTTGTTTGTTTTTTCTGACCATCTTAGATTCCAAGATCCATCATTGTAACAAATATCTGCTTCTGATCAACCATAGGGTATTAGCCATTATATTTTTTGGTGAATTGAAAGTTAGATGAGGATTTTTGACTGTGCAGAAGGTTGTCACCCCTGACCCCCACATTATTGAAGGGTCAAGTGTAGAATATGAAGAAACTTTCTCATTTTCTTAGAAGCCTGTCTGCATATAAATATTCTGTGCTGCTTTTTTTTTTTTTTTTTTTTTTTTTTTTTTTTTTTTTTTTACCACCAATGATTTTTTCTGGCCCTATCTCAGACCACACTTTTCCTCAAATGTGTTCTAGATCTCATTAGCGCTTGCCTACTCAAGGATTTATACTTCCTCTGCATTATCAATATTTCCTCTCTACTGAATTATTTTTTATCAACATACATACATGCTGTTATAATTTCCAGCTTGAAACAAACAACTATTTAGAACACAAAACGGTGGCAAAATATTACCCTCCTATGACTTTTTCTACATCTTCCCCTTATCTGATACCTTTTGTTTATTATAAAACTTTTTTGGAAGATTTGTCTTAACTCATAGAGTTTGTTTCCACCGATACTATTTTCACTTTAACCCACTTCTTATCCTACTGATAATACTAAATTTACTCAGGTTAAGGTCGTCAGCATCTTCCATCTTTTCAAATGCAGTGATCTTTGCGTAATTCAATTTCTCTATGAAGCATTTGGCACTTTTGACCAATTCCTCCTTCTTGATATACTTTATTTGCATTCTATGACAATGCTGTCTCCTAATTATCTTTTTTAAAAAAATCACAGTCTTTTGTGGTTGTCATCTTCAATTCCTTTTCCTAATATCTGAAATTTCCATACCTCTAACCTTGCTTTCAGTTCATTTCTTTTCCCTATTTGAACATTCCCCCTATGAACCTACTTCACTCTATAGGTGTTAAATTTCAACTGTATATGGATGACAACAACATGTAAATGTTAGATTTCCTCTTCCCTGAGCTCCAGCTTCACATGTTCAACTTTCAACTAGTCAACTCAAGATTAACAAGATCAATATGGAGTACTTATTTCTCAGTCTTCACAGAAACCTGCTCCTCCTAGTTTTTCCAAACTCAGTGAATTTGTCTTCTATTGGAATTCACTTAAAATCACTCCCCTATAATCAGTAAGAGACACCAGCAATATGTAATTTTTTGTAGACCTTAAATAGTTCTGCCATTAGATTGCTTTCTCATCTGCCTTAATTATTATCAAGATGAATCACGGGGTGGTTAGTAGTGCTCATAGTTGTCACATAATCAATAAGAGTCCCTTAATTTATTTTTTACTGAATCATTTTTATATTCAGTCCACATATTCTGAACAACAAGTATAAAATTCAATACACAATAGTAGGGTTGTTCTCCTCAACAAAGTCATCAAAGTTGTGGACGAGATGGTGCCATAGGAGATGTATCGTTTAAAGAAGAATAACCAGAGAATGATGTGCTAAATGTATTCTGGTAGGAAATACTTGAAAACGAGACACACTTATAAAGCTAGTGAATTTTCCGTGGATATCAAGAAGATCCTTTCAAAGGCATAATAATTATGTATCCTTCACTTTCTTAATAACCTTTCACTGAGTTTCTACTATTTGCATCAGAGTGTGATAGTAAATTTGTTCTACCAAGGGCTGGGTTTAATATTTGGTAACAATGACACATTAATGTAAAAGAAACTAGTTTACTAAAGTATGCTTAAATGAATTATTTTCTAGTAAAAGATACTAGCGGACATTAACCTGGAGGTGGAGGGGTGCTCGGTATGGAGGGAGTCATGTTTCTCTGGCTTCCTAAATAGAGATGTGCTGGGGTTGGTGGTAATGAAATTCTGCCTCCCAGAGTAACATCTTGCTAGGCTGTAGGAAGCAAAGAATAGGAGTTTAGCAAGTACCCTCTTATACCCCGATTATGTCACCATGAAACTCCAGCAAAATAACCTCATTTGTTTTAAAAAATCCCATTTATCAAGTCAGAATACTGGATCTCATTTTTGGATTCTAAATAGGATTTATTATGCCATCAGCATTATCTTGCTACATTGCTCAATGGTTACATAATAATGACTAAGCATCCCATGTACACACTTGTATCAGGATTCTATAAAGATGATCTGTCTGCAAGCTTACATAAGCAATAATTTACAAGCCTAGAAGTAACTGATGGTGGCAGCTCTTGGCAGGGCTTTCCATAGTTTAACTCTTTAGAAATACATAGATAAACAATTAGAATACAGGTATTAAATTAATGTCTAGCAAAAGAAATATTGAAAATCATGTATAGGAAATAGAAAACTTCTTTTGTAGTAAAGTAGATATATTCAAAATATGCTTATTCTCTTGATGTGGGTACTATGGGGTTCAGAATCATAGGTTGTACTGTATAGTAGAAGGGAAAATTTTATCTCTAGATTAATAGAAGGTAGCAATGCAAGTTTCGACTAGGGCTGTTTGTTTAAATTTAAACATATTTCACGTCTAATGTATCTGCAAGTCTGAATTAGAAACTCACTGAACCTTGATTGCATGACTATAAAACTGATTTATTAATAGATATAAGAATCAATAACTCCATTTTACATAAGAATAAATAATGCTGTAAATTGCTAAATGCTATACTTTATGTTTGGCGATCTATCTCTCTGAAAACAGTCATATATCTGGATAGTACTTCTAAGTGCTGAAATTCACCATTTGATTATGGAATTAGTTGATAGTGTGAAATATCAAAGAAGAAGAATTCTCAATTGAAAATACTCCAAATAATTTCTTCTGTATTTTTTATACAGTGAAATATCTGAAGTACCCAAACATTGCAAAATATTTCACTTTTTCTATTTTTGTTTTCTAATAACAAAATACCTAGTAATAGATATCATGGTACCATCAACATTCAAGATTTTCATTTGTCAAGTTAAATAAGAATCCAGAAAAGTTTCTATGTACACACACACACACAAAATATCTCATTTTCTCACCCTCTTTCTCACAATATTGAAGGGAGTCAGAGAATCTGACATTTATGTCTTGGCAGCATGAACCAAGGACTGGAATCTTATAGCCAACTCATGCATCATGATGAGTTAGCATCATGGGACTTTTGTTGTTAGAAAAAAAAAAAAAAAAAAAACAGTCTATCACCAGATATGATTAATGACTGAGAAGTTTTAAGATATGATATTCTAATAATCTCCTAATAGTAAGTACATCTATTTATATTACTATGATTTTCAATACGAAAATATGTATTGAATTAATGTGAATTCCTTTTCACCATCTAAAGATAAAAATAACAGTTACACTACTTTGACATATCGGCAGAATAAATTATATCAAAAGAATCCTTAAATAAAATATCCTTACATTTGTAAAATGAACTGTACTTAACCACAGTGTTTTATTGCTTGAAGATCTTTCAAAATTCTGGGTTTTTTTTTTTTTTTTTTTTTTTTAGTATTTTATGTAAAAATATTTTTATCAACAAAATTTGTTTGGTCTGTAGCTTTCTGTTTGTATGTTATCCTGTTTCTTTTTTTTTTTTAATGTGTAGATTATGTTAGCTTCACAAAATTAAAATGTCTAGTACATAGGTAGTAACTAATCATTGCCGTATCTGTTCAGTACAAAACTCCCTCTTCTGGACCACTTTTTGACTTTATTTATGAGTTTTGACAACCATGTTTGGTTTATATCACGTATCATCTGTCCATAACTTCTTGGACCGAGAGAGAGTAAGAGTTCCAAAGTGTTCCATTAAGAGTCTCTCTCCTGAAAACTTAAATATGGGATTTAAAGACATTAGTTGATATTCCTGACTTCTTCAAATTAGGGCGCATAAATTTAGGAGCTAAGATAGCCTTTGGAAGTCTCAACTATTGAGGTAGAATGTGCTGGTCTTCACTTGGCTGCCTAAAGAGAGACAATATTTTCCAACTTCTCCAGCTCCAGATGTGTCCATAGACAATTCTCACCATTAGAACGTGTTTGCTTTGGTTTTAAGACATTAGGTGAGCCCATGTCTCCATACACTGTAAGGTGCTGAAACAAACTACTTATAGTCCAGCCTGAATTGCAGACAATAATATCAGAGGCTACATAAAAATTAGAATTTTAAAAGAATCTGAGTCTTTCAATGATTGCCAACATGAACTGTTCACTTTGGGACTTTTATATTTGAAAGGCAGGGTGAAAGCCTTCTTCTTTTTAAGCTACTTTACTTTGGGTCTTTAAAAAGTAGCTGCTGAGCCTTTCTCTTGAGTAGGCTGAGCATATGAAGTAAATATTAGGGAGAAAGATAATAAAAAATGAAGTGGACAGAGAGAGACATAGAAGCTAAAAGCATACAAATTCAAAGAGAGAGTCTAGGGTCTGTATGTTACAGTGCTTTTCTATAGTTAGTCTTTGTAGGTTATAATCAATTCGTCTTCTACATTTAAGCTAGATTTAGTTTTCCTTCCAAACAAATCAGCTAACTGAGAATTTTTGCCAAAGCCGAAGATAGCAAGTAACATACCTCAGAGACACACCGGAAAGGTGAGTAGAGGGAGTAAAAATTCGTCTATCTTGGCATGTAAAACTGACTCCATATTTGCATCAACCAAGTCATTTTCTCTTACCTTTTGCACCCAGATGATATGCCCTAATAAAGCGACAGTTGGAGAGGCTTAAAAGCCAGATAATCAAAATGTGCTGATCAGACCATAAATAATACATAGTAGGAAAGAATACAACTAAAATCCAAAGCTCCTTAGCTGGAAATAGAGAGAAAGGGAGAAAAACAGATCAATGCACTGAAACCACTGAGATCCCGATTAATTAGATTGATCATATTTATAACAATAATGGCAGTTTTCATGCATACTTACTGGGAGCTAAGTAGTTTATATGCATTATTTTATGTAATTGTCACAAAAATTCAAAAAATAGTTTTTTTAAATCAATTCTCATATATGTCTAAGTGAGTTGAGGTCTAGAGTGTTAATAAATTTTCCCAAAGTGTTGTAGATGGTTAAGATTCCAGTTCTGCTTTACACCACAACTATTACACTTTCAACCACTAGATTATATTGAACACTACCAAGAAATTAAATATGCTCCTTGCTGAATTTTGGTGACTAAATTATCTGTTTCTATTTGTACCTGAGGTGCAGGTTGATTCCCTGTTTGAAAATAAATAAAACCTTAGAAATTTTCATAGGGATGATTATGAGAAGTGGTAGAAACATGGAACGATGGGCCCCAAAAAGTGTTTTGTAACTAAAATGAACTCTCAGTAGAGAATGTGAATTAATTCATAGTTTATTATTGAAACATATTCTACCACTCTAGATATTACCAACTATTATGAAATATTAACTCTGGTCTAGCTAATTTTTTTTCATGTAGATCTCTAGACTTAGGTTATTAAATATCACCAAAAATAATTTGCAATTACTATGTGTATTTTAGCTCATAAGAAACCCAGATATTAATGAACACTCACTTTTTTTGATTCAAATCAAAAGATCAGAGAATCTTGGCTATTCATATTTTTACTGACCTTGTTTATGAGTACAATGGATGTCAATACTAGCCGAACGCGATCTACAAACCCCTTCGTGTTATTGACCCTCTTCACTGACCTTAGAAAGATTTGGTTAGAGACTTTTTTAAATAGTTGTCAGAATCCCAAGAAACTAGATTTTCTGGCCAATGAAATTATACCCCAAAACAGTTGTGCTGATACAATGAGACTCATGAGAGTCACCTGCTCTATCACTTTTTACATTGTATATGTCTCCCTGTAGAATATAAATGGTCTCAACTAATGGTCAATGTGTGTTGCTATTCCAGCAGTTTTAGCCTTTCCAGCTTTTTGAAATGGAAATTGTTAATGCACTTTGGTTGTTTTTACTTCCCTTATATTTTGGGTATTGAGGTACAGCAGACTTATCAAAAATTCTCACAATTTACAATGCAAATTAAAAATCTGAAAAGATGGTTATAAAACAGGTACCCTGTATATCCTGTCTTAATAGGTTTAGGGTAGAGGTTACACACACACACACACACACACACACACACATTTTTACGTTTTCCAAGTGATTGTGATGCGTACCAAAGTCTGATTACCAATTTAGATTATGGTGAATGCATGAATGGTGAGTAGTTCACAGAAGGCACCAGGAATATATTTAAAGAAGATTAACTAAAGTAAATTCTAAAACAGGAGAAATGACCATGATTAAATGCAGGAGATTGTGTATATTTATAGATAGTCAAGGATTTCTTGATATAATAGAGACAGTGATTATATCATTATAGTATTTTTTATTTATGTAACTACATTGCTATATCTAATTGTCCATCATAAGCAAGATTTCCCTCAGATCATTGTGCCCTTCCTTTGAAAAGAATTTTTTGACTTGATTTTCAGGTCAGCACAGTTTCTTGGTTTTCTTTCTTTCTCACTAGTGACTCCTTCTGTCTCCACAGAGTTTGCACACTGTGTATTCCCTCCATATTGACCAATCCAATAATCAGGCTTATATTACTCAATTCCACAATTCAAAGATGGTTAGGCAGAGGTATTCACTAGGATTCATTGAGGTATTCACTCAATGATTGAGACTCCAACTCAATCATTCTGTCATACTCCTAGAAAGTGATAATTAAATTTGAAATGGTCAATCTCTGCTAATGTTAATCAGAACCAAAAATTTACATTTCAGGCCTCATTTGGCAATATGTCTAGTGATAGAATTTTGTGGTGGCCCCTTCTTCTTGAGTGACTGTGAATATAATGGATTTACCTCCAGTGATTATACATGAGAAAGGAGGAGGGATTTCTCAGATGTAGCTATGGTTCATGATCAATTGACTGTGAGTTAATCGAAAGGGTGATAATCCTGGGTGGACCTGGCCTAATCAGGTAAAGATCAAAAGGGACTTGGCCCTTCTTGACATAAGAATTTAGAAGAATGAGACGGGCTCTCCTGCTGATGTTGAAACAGTCAGCTGCCTTTACTTCTAAAACCACAAGGAACTGAATTCCGCCAACAAACAATGAGCATGGAACAGAACCTTAAGTCTCAGATAACACTATTGCTCCAGCTGATACTGTGATTTTAGCCTTATAAGACCTGAAAAAGAATCCAGTTAGCCTGTATCTGTATCCAGACTCCTGACCCTGAATACACTGAAATAATAAGTTAATGTTGTTTCAAGCCCCTAAGCTTGTGGTAATTTTTTATGTAGCAATAGAAAACACACATTTTTGAAGCAGAGACAATCAAAACAGGCTGAAAAAAAGAAATTAGTTAAACTTAGAGACTCATGGAGAGAGAGAGGAAACATGACTCTGATGACTTTTCAGTTCTTGATTCTAGATTCTCATAAGATTTGTCTGCATTTTTTGACCATGTGACAGTGATAATTCTGACTAGTTCAAGCACAGCCTCCTAAATTAAGCCAGTTTATATAGACTCCTGTTGCTCGGAATTAAATGTCTTAACCAAAACCTCATAATTTTTTCTTTTGTACAAAAAGGATGGAAATTGCCTTTTGCTCCAAATGCTAAATGTATAAAACAGTGCTTTGTAAAGATGGTGTGGAGAAGGAGAGTATGCAAATATGAACTTCTTGAATGACTTAATTTATTATGTATTTTCTCACATGAAGAAGCTGGCCTGACATTCCCACAGGGTTTTTGTTTGTTTGTTTGTTTGTTTTCAGTACTCAGTAGCTCCTATCCCATTCCATCCTTCAGAATAACTATAGTACTGTTCTGGCAAGTAAAAAGGTAACAAAAACTTTCTGTATTTTCCATTTATCTATTATCAAAGTGTCTTAAAACAGTTTTGGTAGACAAATATCTTATATTAAAGGAAGAAACATAAATTATAGCAGATGATACATATACCCAATCGACATTATTGCAGCCCTCACCTTTAAAATTGTAGAAAAATTCTGCCAGAGAAATTCTGTTTTGTTTTTGTTTTTGTTTTCGATGGAGTTTTGCTGTTGTTGCCCAGGCTGGAGTGCAATGGTGCTATCTCGGTCAACTGCAACCTATGCCTCCTGGGTTTGAACAATTCTCCTGCCTCAGCCTTCCAAGTAGCTGGGATTATAGGTGTATGCCTGTAATTTTGTATTTACAGGTGTATGCCCAGCTAATTTTGTATTTTTAGTAGAGATGCGATTTCACCATGTTGGTCAGGCTGGTCTAGAACTTCTGACCTCAAGTGATACACCCACCTGCTGACCTCAAGTGATCCACCCACCTCGACCTCGCAAAGTGCTGGGATTACAGGAATGAGCCACTGCTCCCAGCCTCAGAGAAAGTTTCATTTAATTTTCTTGATCTAACTTACAATGGCTTACAACTCAGTTCTTGGACTTCATTTCTCTTTTTACATACACTCATTTGGTTATCACTTTCTGCCTCAAGTCTTTTAATATCATCAGTTAAATGCTATTTGTATGCTATTCCTATAATATCCCATATAATGTTATCCCATATAATGTTATTGTATGCTATTCCTCCAAAACTCTTCAGAAATCTAGTTGGCTTTACCTTCAAAATAGATTCAGGATCTAGCCACTTGTCATCATTTCTGACAATCATTTCTGGCATCATTTCTGTATCTACCATCTTGTTCTAAACCACTGGTATCTCTCAACTAGTTACCTGTAGTTACCTGTAATAGTTTCTTTACTGGTATATTTGTTTTCTCCTTTATTTCTCCTCCACTAAGGCTGTTTACAACAGAGGTCCGTATGAACAAAACCTAAGTCAGATTATGTCCTTCCTTTGCTTAGATTTTATTTCTGTTACTTCATTTTCTGGAGTAAAAGTCAATGTCCTTAAATTATCTCTAATTCCCAATGGTGGTGCCTGGTCTCCCATTAGTTTTCTACCTTTATTTCATATTACTGTCTATTATTATCCAGCCACACTGGCTTCTTTGTTCTTTCTCAAACAAGCTAAATATGCTTATTTTTTAGTCTTTGCCTGGACTATTTCCTTTCCTTGGAATGTTTCTCCTCCAGATAACCTCATAGGCTACTTCTTCACTCCAAGTCTTTGCTTAAATATGATTCTCTCATTATAACCTATCCTGACCACTCATTACATTCAAATACCACCCATTGTCTTACTTTATGTTTGCATTGTTGATGACTTGAAAACTATATTTTATGTATGTTTTATATACATATTACCTATATTATTTATTCTATCTCTATTCAATTGGCTATAACCTACAGCCTATTGAATAACAACAAGGACTTCTGTCTATTTTGTTTTCTATTTTATCCCCAATGTCTCTAATAGTTCTTGGCAATAGTTGCTGATAATAAATGTCTGAAACATGAATTAAAGCGCAGATAATTTTCTTTAAAACTTTCCTACACAGGAAAAAATATCAGTATGCAGTAAGAAAAATAAAATCTTTTCTAGGTGTTTCAAACAAATAAACTTTAATACACAAAATTAGTTTATAGATGAGAAAAAAACTCAAGATCTAAAGAGCGGATAATTGGGCAACCTACAAACTAGAAACAGCAGGAAGCTCAAGGGGTAAATGGAAAAGGTAGATCATGCAATCCCAGAAGCTGGTCTCCCTAAAGAGAACTAGAACCACAGTGGCAGCAAGAGCTTAAAATAACTAGAATTAAAGTGGGAGGAGCAGCTCTGCAAAAGCTGGGACCCTGGAGAAGGTGCAACCAGTGCTGGAGACACCCTCTAAAGCAGCACAAGAGAGGGAGAAATGTTGTCCTTTCTCCCCACTTCCCAGTCTTCTGTGAGCATCTACCACTGGCTGAAATCACCTCAAGGAAGTTGGCAAGAGAGTCTGAGAAATGAAGTTCTCTACGTTAGTGAACAGAGAAGAAAACAGCCTGCAGAAGCCATAAAAGTAAATTCCTTAGACTTCTTTCTGCAGAGGTCATAATTGATCAACGACTCCACCTTCTGTGCTCTGAAATACAGCACTATGTTTACATAGAGAATATGCTTCACATGAACAGCTCCCAACAAATGACAGTGTGCAGTATGGATTCCATGGTAGGCCTATTCCTAGGTGATGGGTGACTCCCCTGTTTGGTGACTTTGGCTGTGAACTTCCCATTGGCTTTGACAATACTTTCTTAGAACTTCACTATAGTCCACGACTTTTACTACCCATTGTTTCTTATTCCTTTTTTCTTCAGTAATTAGGCTTCCATTGTCATCCAACTGGCTCCTCCAGTCTTCCTTGGCATGCTCCCCATGCTATTCCATGGTTGTTTCCTGATGTATATCTTGCACATCTAATTCCATTTTGCTTTTCTGATTCTCAGAGCTCTAACACTCAGGCACACATGCAAATGAATAAATTTAAAGGACATACAACAAACTAGAAGAATGTATTTTTCAACATAAAATCAGAGAATAGTAAATAAAAAATAAACCTATAAACATGAAGATAGAAATAGTGAATTCACAGAATGAATATGAATGAAATACAAAATGACCAGAAAAAATGCAAAATATTTTATTTTTCTTCATGAGGAAAATAATTATACTTAAAATGAGATACCATTTTTGAATGGTCAAGGCATAGAAAATGCTGATAATATTCAATAATGAATATGGCTTAGTTACTCTGTTATATTATGGCAGAAGGGTTAGAAATGTAATATTTCTATATGTAAATTTGGCAATAACTACTGTATTTGTCTGCTACAGCTGCCATAACAAAATACCACGACTGTGTAGCTTAAAAATATATTTATTGGCAGGGCACGGTGCCTCACACCTGTAATCCCAGCACTTTGGTAGGCCGAGGTGGGTAGATAACGAGGTTAGGAGTTCGAAACCAGCCTGGCCAACATAGTGAAATCCCATTTCTACTAAAAATACAAAAAAATTATCTGAGCATAGTGGTGGGCACCTGTAATCCCAGCTACTCAGAAGGCAGAGGCAGGAGAATTGCTTGAACCCAGGAGGCGTAGGTTGTAGTGAGCCGAGATCACCCCATTGCACTCCAACCCAGGTGATAGTGTGAGACTCCATCTCAATAATAATAATGATAATAACAATAACAATAAAAAATTTATTTTCTTACTGTTCTTGAGACTTGAAGTCTATAATGAAGGAATTAGTAGATTTTTCTTTTTTTTTTTTCCTGAGGCTTCTCTCCTTGGCTTGCAGATGGCTGCTTTCGTGTTGTGACCTCACATGGTAACTCCTCAGCCTGTGAGTTGCCTGGTCTGTGTCCTAATCTCCTCTTCTAATAAGGGCAATAGTCATAATGGATTAGGGGCTCCCTCCTCCCACATGAATTATTCTTATCTTAATTGCCCCCTTAAAGGTCATTTCTCGAGATACAGTCACATTCTGTGGTACCGAGGGTTTGGACTTCAGCACAATAATTTTGAAGATACACAATTCATCCCATAACAACTATCAAATCCCAATATGAACATATCTTTTGTCTCAGGGACTCCACAGGAATACACAGTTTGTAGCTCTTTTCCTTTAGGAAATAACACCTCCTCTAAAACACCCAAATCTTTTATGTCTGTGCTGTTTCATTCAGGCTAGATCCATGTTTTCTCATTCAGCCTTCCTTGACTCAAGTCTGCAGATAAGAATATTCCATCTCCTTATCCACAATAATTGCTTTCCATACTCTGGACATATATGACCCATATTAGCCCAATCAGTATTCTTTGTGGATCTTTCCAAAATATTTGTTACACTCCTTTCTTTGGATGTCAGCTTGGATCACTAGATACTGTCTTCCCATTATGTTTAATGAATCCATCTCAGAATGAAACAAAACAGAGAAAAGCTGAAATATAGATAGACATTGCCTGATAACATTGTTTATCCCCTAAATATAACAGTTTGTGAATTACATGTACCTTTTAGTTTCTCAATTATTTTAACTAATATATTGTTTTTGTTTAACTATTTAAATTGCACTTTTGTTTTATGCAACGAGAATCCTGACTTATATACACATGTACCCGGTTTTAATTCCAAAAATGTTCATCAAAGTATTAATGATTAAAGAGACATAATTTGAATTCCTTTAATATGAAGATTATTTAGCATATTCTGTTATAGTTATACCAAGGAATGAGGTGAATCTATATTCAATAACTTGTAAAATCTGTCATAAACTTATTAAATATAGCAAGCAATTGTTAAATAATGTTAAAGTGTGATTCTATTTATGTGTGAATGAATCCATCCATACATATATAAGACACAGATATAGTCATTATTATGACTGAAGGAATGTGGTTGGGGTTAGTTTTGAGACGATGCAAGTTTTTTTTTTATTAGTTATTATTTGTATTTGCATTTCTTTTTTATTTAATGATTAATCTTATAATAGTTTTTAAATGATACTCTTGAGCTTTTGAATTACTCCAGCTCATATTGTCAGTGCGTATATTAAATACATAAGAGCTATTTATAGATTTATGGATTTGAAGGTGTGGAAAGCAGAATCATGGCCCTTCAAAGATGACCATCCTCTAATCCTTGAAACCTGTGTGTGAATACGATATTTTCTATAGCAAACAGGACTTTGTAGATTTGGTTACAGTTAAACACCATGACACGGAAAGATAATCCTGGATTATCCAGCTGGACTCAATCTATTTCACGGGTTCTGAAAGACAAAGACCCTTTCTCAATTGTAGAGAAACAGTAACTGCAGCTTTATTAGGACTCCACTCACTATTGGCTGGATATGAAAAAGGAGGAAGCAGTCTATGAACCAACGAATGTTCACGGCCTGTAGTAGCTGGAGAGGCAGAAACAAATTTTACTCTAGAACCTCCAAAAAGAAATGCAGGCCTGCCAATGCTGCTTTTTGCCAAATGAGATCAGTGCCACTTTATTGTCTAAGACAATAAAATTGTATTGGTTAAGTCGCTAAGTTTGTGGTATTCTGTTATAGCAACCACAAAAAAATCAATTAGTTCCAGAATTTGCTATATACATTATATTAAAACTGCAGAAGTCACTTTGATCGCAGTCTCGTTTCATTTATTTTATATTTTGTGCACCTTTGATGTGCTCAAATCTTCTATATATCTCATTATTGTAATAAAAAACTGTGTCTGCAAGGAAAGCAAGGTGGACTGTGTTTAGTGTAGAGTGGAACACAAATACGCAATATATGGCAGAAAATATGTGCTTTAAATTGTATCTTAAAGTAATTAAATAACTCACATGGTTGAACCTCAAATTTTAGAACTTTCTTCAGGAGGGAGTCAAATGGGAGAATGCCCTACATTTAAAAACGGAACAAGGCCCAGATGGATTCATTGAAAGGCTGCAGTTCCCCTCGAAGAGTGCACACACAGATTGTTAACTAGATATAAGGGAGCCATTCAACAGAAATTTTAAAATGCAAAAATAACAGTTTCAGCCCAATTCTCTTGTGAGCAAGAAATTGTTCTTTAAGTAACGGAAGTAACGTGAGCTGAGGGAGGGAAAAGTTAATTGTTCAGCTCCATGTTCAACGAATACTATTGTAAAGAACAGAAGCTAACAAATGGTGATATGCTTACAGCAGTTTAAATCATAAGATTGAAGGATATCTACATAGTGACATATCTGTTAAAGTTTCATGTATAGATCTATTAATTAGAGCAGGTGAGAAAGATTAGCAAAAGATGAAATATAAAGCTTACTTTTGTAGTGAGAATGTTCAAGTGAAGAAATATTAGATGTGATTGTAATAGTGATAATAAAGAAAATTACTGACTATGTTCTCAGATATGACACGGTCCATGTACACAAAATTAAGAAATACACATCTTAATTACTGCTATAATAGAAACCATAATTAATTGGTAAATTAAATATTTAAGATATATTCATAATACAAGAAACTGATTTCCTGTTATTTTGCTTTAAAATCTAGTCATATATATTTGAATGTATGAAAGAGTCTGGCTCTGTCATTTAGTTACTACTATAAGATATATTAGTGTGTATGCTAATAGACCCTAATTATTATTTATTTTTCTATTTTATTACACATCACAGAGTTTCAGCAATACATATTCCTTTACTTATTAGCCTTTTGAAACTCCAAGACGTCAAGCTCCTTGTCTTCAATGAAAAAAAGGTAATTTATAGTTTTCTTTCTGCTCCACATCGATTCCAGTTTTTCTTACTAATTTTTTACTCATAATTTTAACCACTTCCTATATAATTATACTCTTACATTTTTTCAGAGCTTGGTTGACTGTTCTCTTTTCATTCTACTCCTCCCTCCCTTGTTCTTTCTTCTCTTCCCTTTCTTTTCCTCTGCTGTATTTGAGGATCTAGTATGTATTAGACATTACCTTTAGGATATACAAATGAATAACAATCTTAGTGAACTAACATCATTTGCAAAGACAGTCTAATAAAACCAAAAGTTATAATGGAAAGCTGAAAGTACTATGAGGAAAATGCTATGGTAACAGAGATGAGAGACAGAATATCTATGTCTGTTAGGAAAAGCTTTGCCAGAAGTGATGATGATTGAATAGGGTTTTAATAAAAAAGAAATGTTGCCAGAATTTTGAAAAAGAGAAACATGATTTTGTTTTCCAGTGTATTTTCTACAATTGAAAGAGAAATGTTTGTTTTGCTGTTTTCCTTTGTGTTTCATTTAGTCAGAGAATTCTGAAAACCTTGATACCCCAAACCCCCAAAACACAAGTTGTATCCTGATCGCTGTAACATTCAAAGTTTAATGTAATGCAGTAGATGAAGAATTTTAAGAAAGTATTCCGACTATCCTTTCATTTGATTGCTGTTTTTCTGGTCTGCTTCTCCCAGTACAACATGAACTTTGGATGCTGACCTCATATTTGGCAACTTACATTTTCTCCACTTCTAAATAAAAGCTTTGATTCTGACTTCATACAACTTAATATCTTCAAATTATTATGATAGCATAAAATTAGAGAATACATATAAAACCCTCACCACAGTCCTTTGCACATAGTAGTTCTTAATCAGCAAAATCATCTCTGTCAGATAAAGAAATTTTAAAGCTTGAAAAAAGGAAGACATGGTTTGAAGTTTTAGGTTTTGAATTCAAAATTAAATACCAAAGCATAGAGTTCCTGGATTGTAGAATATGTATAATTTAAGGTTCACTAAATTATATTCACAAAATTTTCATCAGGACGGCTGCATCTGTTTTCACAAAGTTTTCTAGAGCCCAAGCACCTTTATTATAATTTGGAACATAATTACAGGTTCTCATGTTAAAACTTTCAAATAGTTTACTTTGTTTCATGCCTTTACAAACATTTCTTAGTAGATGTATTTCCACTTACATTTTTGGAAAATAAACTCAGATTTCATACATACAATTATTCTTGTATGATTTATTTTAGCTACCTCTTCTATTTATTTATTTTTGGGTGTAACTGTTTCTCAATTTATTTTACTTTTAAGCTTCATTATATCATTTCTCTAAGCATTTTGTGTTCTGATCAGGTACCTATTTATACTATCTATTGAGGGGAACTGTGAATTGTAGCACTGTTTCCTAGAACTAGATTGGGGAAAGAATGTATGTGTTTTACTGAAATGGAGGGGAAAAGATTGGTGAATGTTTTACTTAAACTCCTTCATCTCATTTTTCCTCTTAAGATCACTTAGAAGACCATGTACAAAACAGCTCATGGAGTTCTTGATTGGAGAGTGTACTTTGTATTGTGTGCTGAGAAAATATTCTTGTACTAAAGAGTGTTCTAAGATGGATTCACCTACACTAAAAGTTTCACATATCTACAATTGAATGATAACAAAATACCTGCAGATGGAAAACAGAAAATTAAATTGATTTACACTGGTTTCGGTAGCTTCAGCGAAATTGTTGTTGTATTGAAGTGTATCTTTTATTTTTCTCCAAGGGGAAAATATTTTTTCCACTTTTTCTCCAAATTTTAACGGTATAAAATAACACATAAAAGAACATCAAGTTAAGACGCAGAAATAAACACTGCTATCCCACTGTCTCTCTTTGCTCTTATGAAAATGGCTAACAAAACATTTAATCTAAATTAAAGGAAAACTCATGCAGCTCTGCTAAAGGGAAATTATTGTCCACATGCAGTGTACAATAAGAAATTAGTACTTGATACAGTACATATTGAACTTGACCAGAGAAATTCTCCAAGGAACACCTTACTTCTGATCCTTTTCTTAAAAACAGTAATGTCCCAGGGAAATTATTACAGAACACCTAAACAGAAGCCTATTAAAAACAACTCATTTGTAATGAGACCTGGAAGCAAGGCAAGCCTTGAGTCATAAAGGGAGTTTATGATTTAGACTTGTTTTTCTTATCCAAATACAATCTAGTATTTAAAAACAATGATAATGATGATATATTGTAATTTGAGGAGTGACTAAAATAAACAGAAAGACAGCAGGACATAGAGTTGGTACACCAGCGTAGTGGAGACAGCAACAGAAAAGATATGCCCCCAAACCACAAATTTGACTAGTATAGAGTTTGCCAAAACAGAGTGATAGACATAAGAAATTGACTCCCGTTTTTACAGGTTCACCATTCCCTGAGAAGGAGAGAGGCAGCTGCCCTGAGAAGGAGAGAGGCAGCTGTGAGGCTCCTCTTTTAGGTTATTCCAGGGTTTCTTGCTGCTAACCTCAGGTCGCTTTATCTCCAAACTGATAGGCTCCTCTTTTAGGTTATTCCAGGGTTTCTTGCTGCTAACCTCAGGTCGCTTTATCTCCAAACTGATACTGCAACTTTATATCAACCACTTCTACAGCTTAACATTTCTGTTTTGAATGGACTTCGAATGAGAAGAAACGCTTGGATCAGACAGGTAATTTAATGACATAAGCAAGAATGAGAGATACCATTTAGCAAAGCAATAGATGAGTCATAAAATATGAAGTTATGTGCACTTTTTTTTCCTGTACTAGGTTTTATGTTATTCTGGTCATAAGAATATATACATTTTTTTAATTTTAGGAGGTAAATTTTTGGAGGTAAGTTCAAGATTCCTTGAATTTTTTAGATATATTCATTCAAATAGCAACCGAAACATGCCCCCAGGATAATAGATTAGCATATGTCACATGACTAGGAAATACCTACACTTCAATCTTCAAAATCCTGGATCCATCAGATTCAAGCATCTTCTTAGGGAATTGTTAGACTGTTGACTAGTTTGGGGATTGTTCTGGAAGTATAGAGTGAGATGATAAATTTGAACATTTCCTTTGGGTCCCAGGAAAACCCATATAAATGTCTGGTGGCATGTGACATAACCTCATAAACTGAGTGTGTGTCATTCTTCCTCCCTCGCAGAGTCTGGCTTATACCTAAGAGGCAGAAAATGTGGAATACATACTTTCTTTGTTTTTCTTGTTAAAAGGCATGTAACAGAAACAAACCCTGGAAATGTTTTCTTACATAATAAAGACTCATCCATGAAAGCACCCCCTTGACAACTGCAGAAATAGTTGTTCCGATGTGTGATGCCTGGAAGTATTGCAGCCATCCCATGTCCAAGACGAGAGGCATCATTAGCACGTTGAAAACTGCAAAGTAACTTTATGCTTAATATGAAAATGTTTGTCTATTCACCTCTGGAACTCTCTGCCTCTGATCTTTTCATCAAATAGTATGAGGCATAAGTCTTCATGTGCTAGTTTTCTGGCTTCTGTTGATTCCCTTCCCTGATGTCCATCCTGGTGAAAATGAACAATTGTTCCAGTTTTCATCATCTTTCAAAGGCATCTTTTCTGCAATCTCAAATGTCCTGTTCATTAGCTACTGATTTTATAGTTTTGATTCCTTGATTCTGTCATAAGAAATAATGTCAGAAAATTACAGAAATTATAAAAAGGAGGAAAGATTATTAATATATAAACATTTATATTGTAGCTCACATTTTTTAAACTCAAATTTAGTCAGTTTCTTATTTTTAGAGCTACAAATCTGAACAATTTCTTCCAATTATAGACTGGTAAAAGTTAGGGTGACAATTTCATCTTAGGCATTTAGTACGGCAAATGTCAGGTTTTCATGAACCTAGGTGTGAAACAGGGCACTGTACTAGTATGCCTGTGATGTGGAATCTAACGGCAATCTACTAGATGATAAGAACCAGAAGAAATTTTTCATTTGATGCAAATTTTACCTCTGAATAGATCTTTTCTATTTTTAATATTATTAAACAGAGAATAAAAGCACTCTCATTTTTAACCTATGAAAAAATTCCACAATGACAAAAAAAAGAATGGTTATATCATTCAAGGATAAGATAAAAGGGGGCTTTGAAAAAAGAAACATGTTAGAATATATCTGTCTGTGTTCTCAATGTAATTAAATACAACTTGGATCCAGTGTAACACATGAAATGTGGAATGGTAAGACAAAAGACATATGACAAAAGTTCTGGCTGAGAGTCAGATTGAAATAAAACAGAGATGGATGAGATAGGGAAATATTGAAATTAAATTAAATGCAGTAGCAGGGGAAAATGTCTGATACTTTAAGAAAAGGAAATAACAGCATTGATACTACGGAAAGTGATGTGAATAAAAAAATATGTCCCAGAATAGGGAGGATGGGGCAAAGTGATGAAAATAACAAGTACAATGGGTATGTACGGAACATCAAAAACAGAAATACACCTAGAGAAAATTCGTGCTCCCTAGAGAAACCTTCGAGACTCCTGGAATGAAAGCTATAGTAACAAGTACAACAGCAATTGTGAGACATTGCACTGAACTAAGTGCTGCCCTGTTATAACAGAAAGGAAAACTAGGCTGCAGTCAGCTGACATTTATCAATGGAGGGAGTATTTAAACCAGCCCTAGCCAGAGGGGATCACCTATCTTGGCAGTCAGAACTTGAGTTCTGGCAAGCCTTGCCACCATGGGCTTAAGTGCTCTGGGCCTATGTATTAGTCTGTTCCTATATCACTATAAAGAAATACTTGAAACTGGGTAATTTTAAAAAGAGATTTAATTAGCTAACAGTTCTGCTTGCTGTACAGGATGTATAGTGGGATCTGCTTCAGGGAAGCCTCAGGAAGCTTCTAACCATGGTAGAAGGCAAAGGTGGAAGAGGAACATTCCATGACCAAAGCAAGAGCAAGAGCTGGGAGGTGCCACTTACTTTTAAATGGCCAGATCTCGTGATAACTCTCTCAGTATCATGAGGATAGCACCAAGGGGATGGTGTCAAACCATTCATGAGAAATCTCCCCACAAGATCCAATCAACTCTCACCAGTCCTCACCTCCAATACTGGGGATTATAACTCAACATGAGACTTAGTATTCAAAATATATCATATCCAAAGTATATCATTCTACCCGTGGCCCCCAAATCTCATGTCCTTCTCACATTGCAAAATACAATAATCTCTTCTTAACAGTCCTCCAAAATCTTAACTCATCCCAGTAATAACTCATAAGCTCTAAGTCCAAAGTCTCATCTACAAAAAGGCACGTCTCTTTCATCTATGGGCCTGTAAAATCAAAAACAAGTTACTGACTTCCAAGATAAAATGAAAGTATAGGCATTTGGTAAACATTTCCATTTCAAAATGGAGAGGTCAGCCAAAAGAAAAAAGCTACAGTCCCCATGGAAGTTCAAAACTCAGCAGGGCAGGCATTACATCTTACAGCTCCAAAGTAATCTCCCAATTGACACTATGTCCCACATCCAGGGCATACTGGTGTAAGGTTTGGACTGCCAAGGTTTGGGTAGCTCCACCCCTGTGGCTTTGCAAGGTTCAGCTCCCATGGCTGCCACCATGGGCTAGAGTTGTATGTCTGTGGCTTTTCCAGGGGCAGGGTACAAGGTGCTGGTGGATCTACCACTCTGGGATTTGGAGGATGATGACCCCCTTCCCATAGCTCCAGTAGGCAGTGCTCCATGGGGATTGTGTGTAGAGCTCCAACCTTCTATTTCCCCTCTACACTGCCCTAGGAGAGGTTCTTTGTGGGGACTCTGCCCCTGCAGCAAGCTTCTGCCTGGACACACAGGCTTTCTCGTACATCCTGCAAAATCTAGGCAGACGCTGCTAAGCCTCTGTCACTCTCGCATTCTGTCCATCGCAGGATTCACACCATATGGAAGCTGTCAAGGCTTACAGTTTGCACCTTCAGGTGTTGGAGTTGCAGGCTAAGCTGTAGCCAGACCTCTGTGAGTTGAGGCTGAAGCCAGAGTGACTGGGATATGGGGAAAAGTGTCCCAAGGCTGAGTAGTACCCTGGGAGTAACCCACAAATACATTCTTACCTCCTAGATGTCTGAGCCTGTGATGAGAGGGGGCTGCCTGGGAGATCTCTGAAGTGTTTTTGAGGCCTTTTCCCCATTGTTGGCTATCAGCCCTTGGCTCCCTTCCAGTTATGCATATTTCTCTAGCAAGTGGTTGCTCCACAGCCTGCTTGAATACCTCTACTTAAAGAGCTATATATTTCACTGCCACATGGCCAGGCTGCAAATATCCCAAACTTTTATGCTCTATTTCCTGTTTAAGAATAATTCCATCTTTAAGTCATTTCCTAGATCCCATGTTAGAGCAGAGGTTGTTAGAAGCAGCTAGGTCACATCTTGAATGCTTTGCTGTTTAGAATTTTCTTCCACCAGGTACCCTAAAGCATCACTCTAAATGTCCATCTTCCACAGAGCCCAAGGACATGAACACAAGCAGTCGAGTTCTTTGCTAAAGCATAACACATGTTACCTTTGTGCCAGTTCCCAATAAGTGCCTCATTTCCATCTGAGACCTCAGCAGCCTCCACTTCACGGTCCATATTACTATCAGCATTTTTCTCCCAACTATTTAGTCAGTCTCTAAGAAATCAGAAACTTTTCTTCATCTATCTTTCTCTTCAAACTCTTCCAACTTCTGCCTATTACCCAGTTCCAAAGTTGCTTCCACATTTTCAGCCATCTTTCTAGCAATGTCCCACACCTGGTACCAACTTTTTGTACTAGTCAGCCCTTGCATTGCTATAAAGAAATATCTGAGACTATGTGATTAATTTTAAGAATAAGTTTAATTGGCTCATAATTATGCAGGCTGTACAGGATGCATCTGCTGTACATCTGTTTTTGCGGAGGCCTCAGGAAGCTTCCAATCAAGGTGGAAGGCAATAAGGGAGCAGACTCTTCCCAGGGCCAAAGCAGGAGCAAGAGCAAGAGTGTGTGGGGGGAGGTGCCACTCACTTTTAAATGACGATCTCATGAGAACTCACTCACTATTATGAGGAAAGCACCAAGGGGACAGTGCTAAACCATTCACAGAAATCAGCCCCCATGATGCAATCATCTTCCACTAGGCCCCACCTCCAACACTGGGGACTCCAGCTGAACATGAGATTTAGAGGGGTCACATATCCAAATGATATCAGGCCCTAAATAAACTTTAAAAGGAGCCTTAGCCACAAGGACTGTAACTCCTAGGTAAGTCCTAGTGCTGAACTGAGCTCAGAGCCAGCAGTTTTGAAGGTACACGAATTACTGCGGCACCAGCAAGGATGTCTAAGGCAATACTTACACCACCCCTACCCCTATCCCAGGCAGCACAGCTCATGGCTTAAAAAAAGACCCCTTTCTTCCTCTTGAGGAGAGGAGAGGAAAAAATAAAAAGGACTTTTTCATGCATCATTTTGATACCACGTCAGACACAGGAAGGTAGGGCAACAATCAGAGTTGTGAGTCACCCTTTCCATATCATAGCTTCCAGATAACATTTCTAGACACATCCTGGGCCAAAAGGGAACCTGCTGCTTTGAAGACAAGGACACAGTGCTGCCGAATCTGCCCTGTAGACTCTGGCCAAGCAATAGATGGAAGAATTACACCTGTGCCAAACCTAAAATCAAAGGCCAATGCAGAGCCTATGACACGATGCTTGCTTTGGGAGATCAATCAGGCTCTTGGTGGAAGATTATGGAAGGAGAAAGTGATGTAGATTTAGTTTCTTTTCCTGTAATATGTCTAATAGAATAGTGAAATGGCTTATTGAAAATTCAGTTATGGCACCTGCTGAAACAATCCAGTGAAGCTGGGGTACTGTCCTACACAATGTAATATATGGTATTTCTTCCATAATCAGAATCTTTGAAATATTAAAGCATATTTTTATGTGACTCTGCTCATTCTAACCTGAACTACCTCCTTGTAGAGGGATTAGAGACCAAATTATTCACAACAGCATTGAGAATTAAATGTCCGAGACAAAACTAACTTTTTCAAAAAGTTATTTTGGTGGCTATGCTGATAGTAAGAGATGCTGCCAGTGAAATGGGCTCCAACAATTTCACTGATTCTTTCATGCAAATGTTGGGGAATCCATTGGTAAGGAAGAGAACTCTTTAGACTTGAGATGAGAACATACAAGAATACTTGAATTTTTTTTAAATAGCAACTCTTTTACTGGACTTAGTAGAATCTGAATACTTGACTATTGAATCACAAGTGATTAGGGAACTTAAGCTTCCCATTTGAACTAAGAGTTGTATGATCTGTCAAGACATAATGCGTGCATACAAAATCTATCTCTTATTAAATGGAACTAGCATATGTTAGATACTACTTGAATGGGTCTAAAATGCAAACAAATTACATAAGTAAGTAACTCAGACTTTAATAGCACTTACTGCTAAGTTATATGCCTTCATTGCAAAATTCTTATTATCAGTTGATGGAGAAAGAAAATTATTCGAGGTTTGATTTACAGATGACTGTACTGGCACCAGACAGTACTAATCTCAAATTGTATTACACTTCTATTCAAGGGTGGTTCTGAAAGACAGTGGTATAAAAAGTTTCTTTCAATGAGCAAAACTTCCAGCAGTATGTCTGATTGTTGGCTTGCCTGGAAAAAGGGATAGACAGATGAATGGATTGTAATGGATTCATGGGTAGTGGCAATTTGCTGATTGATCAAGGATTTGAATGAAACAAGATTTGGTGATAAGCAAGTAGAAAGTCTGTGGATGAACTTCTGGGTGTAGTCTGTGAGTACATTTTTCCTCTATTTATGCTTAGTAAAAATGTCTTCTGCAATTGGAGCTCTCAATAATCAGGTAGACGCATTTTTTCATGTCAGTCATCCTCATTCCTTATCCACCTACAAAGTTGTCATTATGGAAGAATGTAGGCTATGCATGTACTCAATCACAAGGTTCTCCATCACTGATGATGATCTGACTACTCATAGCACAGTGCCAAACCTAAAATCAAAGGCCAATGCGGAGCCTATGACACGGTGCTTGCTTTGGGAGATCAATCAAAGCAGGCTCTTGGTGGAAGATTATAGAAGGAGGAAGTGATATAGATTTAGTTTCTCCTCCTGTAACACTTCTAATACAATGGTGAAATAGCTTATTGAAAATTCAAGTATGGCATCTTCTAAAACAATCCAGTGAAGCTGCGGTACTGTCCTACACAATGTAATATATGGTGGTGTTTCTTCCATAATTAGAATATCAGAATATACAAGTCTGAAAAGTAAGGAGAGGAAGTGTGCATGGTCCCTCTTACTATATCACTTAACTATTAGCTCACAAAACTTTTTTTTTTTATTTTCCCACAATCTTAGAATTTTTTTGTTATCTAGAGTTATTAGTTCTTACTGGAGAAAAACTTTCAAAATGGCCTGTGACATTTGTCTTGTTATTTTAAGTTAAGAGTGACAACAAGAACCACATGCCATTGAACCAAAGATAGGGCAGAGTGATTGATTCTACATACCAAAGGGAAATAAGGCTGCTTGTGCTCAACAGAGGCAGGGTAAACTATGAATGGAATCTAAATGCTTTCCTGAGTACCTCTTGCAACTTCCATGGTAAATGGTAGATGTCAATAGAAAAATACAGGAATCCAATAAATGCAGGATCATAATGGACTCAGGTCCTTCAAAGTAATTTAACTTACCCCATGAAGCAGAGAATTCTGAGATGTTACCTGAGGGAGACAGAAAAAAAAAAGTGTAGGTAAATATAAAATGGAACAATAAATATCAACTCTAGCCTTTTGATCAATTGCAAAATATAAACTACATTACCAGCATATATTTCTGTTATTTTCCATCAAACTATTACCCATTTATGTGTTTTCTTCTATGTATGTTTACCGAAATAAATTTCTGTCTTTCTTATTTGGAATGAGGCTTTCTGGTAATGCTTAACTTTACTCTCATAGATCATCCAAAGATGACTAGAAGCTGCATCCATAACTAAGGAAGAAGAGATGTTGTCTGGGATTCCTGGAGCTGAGATGGTTACCACGACTGTTACACTTTGTGTCTACCCCTTTAGAAGAGATGATGGATGAGAGTGTCTCCAATCTCTATTTTTATTTCTTTCACCTATTATTTTTCTCTTTACACACATAGAAAATAGTGTAAAGAAAAACATCAATATTTTAAGAGTGTGTGTTCCCGAATTAGGAGCTATGACCTACTTTTTTTTCTTGTTTACATGCTCCTGCACTTTTCAAATTATTTACAATTCATTTCTGTGCTTTCTATTTTTGTTACTATATGTATTATATTTTCTTATTATGTTCATTGACATAAGGAAAATAAGTAAAAAATGTAATATATTCTTTCCTCATGCTAGTCAAAAGCATACAATTTTTTTATGATTTAAGGATTAGAATAGATGCTAAGTAGAACAAGAGAAAACATCTACTTGGAAAAAACACATGTTTAATGAAGAAAGGTAATAATAAATTAAAAATTCCATAAAATACTTACCTATAAGGGCTAAGAAGGTGGGAGTGAGGAAAAAAACATGAGTTCATTCAATAGTTCTGGTGGTGGTCCAATTTTTCTGTTGGATTTTGGAATTACTAGTGTTTCTTTTGTTGTTACGTCTTAAAAATTTGATATATGCTACATACATTCTCTTACATTTATCAAAAATATCCTCCTTAATTATAACCTTCTATCCTCCTTAACACTTTAAACTTAGTCTTATGATGTTTCTCCTTAAAATCATGTAAGTAATTATTTACTAGACTCTTTACTCTTTCCTCATTTAGCCTTCCTCTTTCTTTAATTTTTCTTTATCCAGTTGGTGACATAATTCTTAATTTAAAATATATATTGACCAAGATTTTCTATTATTTACCTGATTCTCCTTCTGAATCAATTGAAATGATCATTCTCATGTGAATTCCTCCAAAAAATAGGGTAACTTTTCTTGAATTCCTAAACACA
This sequence comes from Macaca mulatta, assembly GCF_049350105.2. Taxonomy (NCBI): domain Eukaryota; kingdom Metazoa; phylum Chordata; class Mammalia; order Primates; family Cercopithecidae; genus Macaca; species Macaca mulatta. The sequence continues at coordinate 134,206,275 of NC_133406.1, forward strand.
ATGAAACACCACCAACCATCTACCCAGTTCCCTAAATCATTCTTACCCTTAATCTTTCCAATTTTTCCATCTTCAATTCGCAGCAGTGGTTGAGAACACTGACATAATCTGCCTAGATTATAACTGCAAATTCTTAAATGTACTCTTTTTTTTTCTTTTTTATTTATTTATTATTATTATTATACTTTAAGTTCTAGGGTACATGTGCATAACGTGCAGGTTTGTTACATATGTATACTTGTGCCATGTTGCTGTGCTGCACCCATCAACTCATCAGCACCCATCAACTCGTCATTTACATCAGGTATAACTCCCAATGCAATCCCTCCCCCCTCCCCCCTCCCCCCTCTGCATGATAGGCCCCGGTGTGTGATGTTCCCCTTCCCGAGTCCAAGTGATCTCATTGTTCAGTTCCCACCTATGAGTGAGAACATGCGGTGTTTGGTTTTCTGTTCTTGCGATAGTTTGCTAAGAATGATGGTTTCCAGCTGCATCCATGTCCCTACAAAGGACACAAACTCATCCTTTTAGAATGGCAATCATTAAAAAGTCAGGAAACAACAGGTGCTGGAGAGGATGTGGAGAAATAGGAACACTTTTACACTGTTGGTGGGATTGTAAACTAGTTCAACCATTATGGAAAACAGTATGGCGATTCCTCAAGGATCTAGAACTAGAAGTACCATATGACCCAGCCATCCCATTACTGGGTATATACCCAAAGGATTATAAATCATGCTGCTATAAAGACACATGCACACGTATGTTTATTGCGGCACTATTCACAATAGCAAAGACTTGGAATCAACCCAAATGTCCATCAGTGACAGACTGGATTAAGAAATTGTGGCACATATACACCATGGAATACTATGCAGCCTTAAATGTACTCTTAACATTTCATGCTCTAGGGTATAATCAAGGTGATCTTTATAAATTGAATTTGTAAATTTTCTTATGACCCTTGATGGCATCTTGTTATAAGATAAATGTATTGTAATGAAATACTATACAATAGCTAAAAATGTTTCATAATGCTATGAAATGATATTAGAAAATATTCAGTGTATATTTGCAATTAATTCAGTTTGCAAAACTTTATATAATTTTGATTTTAGTTTTCAAAAATATAATATTTATGCATACATTTAAATCTGCCACCCATTTCTCCGTTTATCTATGTATTTATTTCTTTCGCCATATCTATTATTTCTCTTTGCACACATAGAAAATACTGTAGAGAAAAATATCAACATTTTAAGAGTGCTTGTGCCTGAACTAGGAGTTATGAACTATTTTTCTTTCTTGCTTACATGCTCTTGCACTTTTCAAATTATCTACAATTCATGTCTGAGCTTTCCATTTTTGTTACAATATGCACCTATTGACATAATAAGAAAAATAAGTTAAAAAGAAAAATAATATGTGATTTCCTCTTTTCACCTCCTAGTTAATAATAAATTTTTCTGCTTGTCTTCAAAAACAACTAAAATAATGCGGAGAAAAATGTACCAATGTTAGATCCTGTGAGATTCTATCTGATTTAATCCCTGCTCCTTTGTACCAAGTAAATGTCAGCTAACTTCACTTTGCCAGATGTGAAGCATTTATCTATGAATGTTTGCTCATTTGACAATATTAGCTCTGGCTTAAGTCAAATGTTACTTATAGGGGGATGGGGAAAGCATTGATGTTTAAAACCTCCTCAGCTATATATATATATAGCATATATATATATATATATATGCCATTAATACACACACACATTCGTGTATGCGCGCGCGCGCACACACACACACACACACACACACAATTTTCTCTGTTTAGATCATATCCAGCACTTTCTTCTCTGCTTTTTCTTCAAATCAAATTTTAAGAGTCCTCATTGCAAATTACTTTATACAGATCCTACCATCTAATTGGTCATAGTGATGTGTCACCACAGTGGTAGTGTGAGCAGCCACAAGATTTCTAGAACAGATTTTAATGATGACTATTAAGACATTAGAACACTAATTTTTCCTCTCACATCTCTGCCCCATTCCCGCCCTACCCAACAAAGTTTAAAAAGTGCCCCATGAACACATGGAGCTTTTAGCATTTTTTAAATTGGTACACTTAATAATTGATGTTGTTTAACCATTTCCAGGTCCTTTAGCCATAACTATGCTGAGTCTTCTTTTTTAGCAAATGGTCAGTCAAGTATATACTATGCGACAGGCACTATTTTAGTCCTGGAGATAACATGCTTAGTAGGAGAGAATCCAAGTCCTCAAGGAGCTATCTTTCTGCTTTCCCTAAAACAATATCACTACTGCCTCTAAGGCAATAGTTTTGCATTCATGCCTATACATTCATTATTTAATCAAGGCTTGCATTGCATATAGTTCATGAAGAACATTTATTTTTCTCTGCCTTCTTGAAGATTTTTGAAGAAACTAGAGATGGACACTCAAATTGATCTTGATAAGAAAGAAAATCTACATTTCTATATTGTGCGTACTTTCTTCCAAGTTTTAACAAAAATTTACAAATTTATACTTTAAATTATATAAACCATATTTTTATTTGAGAAAGATATGTGCCTATATAGCCCAAACATTTTCTATCACAATAACAAAAATTTGCGTATCCATCATGTTAACTTATGCTTCTATGTACAGGTTGTAGCTACTAGGAAGCATATAGATGGAATTAAAAATAAAACCAAGGCTCTGTACAAGCAATAATATTTTGTTCACTCGTTGAAAACATGAACAAATTTGCACCTTAAAAGGTCAGAAAGAACTGAGCTCTAATCTTTCCTTTGCCAAAGAGTACGCTATAGTCACTAATACGTTACTTTATTTTAATTTAACCGGGAAAATAATAATCACCTCACAGAAGTTTGAGAAATATTAAATGAAATATCACCTATAAAGTGACTATCATCTGAAAATTAAAGCACTCAATAAATAGTAGTTTATTTCCCTCCTTCTATAAATAGTGTAGGTTGTTAAGAGGAGTTTTATCTAGTGCTTAAGAGGATAGGCACTGGAGCTTTTTCTGGACCTAAATTCTAGCCCCAAAACTGTGCAACCGGTGTCCTAACTGACAAATCTCTTAGCTCTTAAACTGAAGGGATTAATGAATTATTATATTTAAAGAGCAGTGGTGGAGTGTAGTTAGGCAGTCGCTATCATTTTTATTATTACTATCACTATAATTAATAAACAATGGGAGTCCTTTCCACTCCGAGACAACTTCTTTGTAGCTGCAATGTGTGTTAATCTAGTAAGATTAGTATCATGCTGTTATTATTTTAGTGAAAAAAAACATAAATTGTTTATTTTCTAGCCTTATTTTGAAGATAAAAATTTCAAATAGCAATGCAGAAATGTAATACACGTGTCATATATATTTACAGATACACAAAAATTTTAAACTAATGTAAACTAATAATCCTTAAAAATATTTCTAAATATCTTAAAAAATTAGTTTGAAAAACTGTTTTAAACTAATAATCCTTAAAAACATTTTCCTCCTTTTTTCTACCCTCTAAAATCAAGTTATGTATATTTTCTAAATAGCAACACACATTATCAAACATGAATATTTTTGGGTTATGGGATTAGCAATGTCTTAAACATGAAGATTAGTTTTGAACACTCGTATGTGCATGGATGCACACATATGCATATACATTTATATTGTGCATTCCTTACTCCAACCTAACATCCATCCATGTCAAACTCTGAATTGTGTTAGGTAAGAAGGATGAAATTGCTGATTGAAGCCTTGGTAATAAACAGAAGACTTTACTCGGAGGGCTTCAGGAAAGCTTTTTACTCAACTCTCTTCCCAGAGGAGTTTACATTTTCTGTTTTATCTGTGGGATGAGCTTAGTGACAAGCACACATTGAAAGTCTGTGAGAAATGCCATGGGATCTGCTTAACAACATTCAGGATGCAGAAATGGCATTTGAGTCCCCAGCACTTGCTGCTTCTTTTGCATTAGAAATCTTAATCAGGTGAACCGATAGGGTAGTTGGAAAACAGGCTGCCTACATATCTGTTGCCACCAGTAAAAAGATGCATCCTATTTTTAAATCAAATTTAAAGATTAGATATCTGAATACTTTTCATTAAGTTAGCATGCCTAAAGTAGTAAAATGTCTGAGTTTTAAATTTAACTACATAGTATTTATGTTTTTCTATAATGGTTGTACTATGTGGAACCATTTCACAAATTACGTTTTGCTACAGTTCTTTGCTTCATGATTCTGGGCAATTTTCTCTACACCAAGTAGCTAGCATGTTTAAAATTATACTGTTATGATATTTGTTTGGCATTCTCTGAGAGAAAAATTAAGCAGTTAAGTATTATCTGTAATCAACAACCAAGCTTGAAATGGGTACACATTTGTTTGTAAATTACATGTTATTTAATTGAAATGTTGCAGCAAATTTTCCACCATTAAATATGTCTACATTTCCAAGTCTAGCTGGGTGGCTTAATATTAAGAGCAATGCAGATTTTTTTTTTTTTTTTATAGTGGTAACTACAATATAATACATTTGGTACTGTGAAATTAAGAAAGGTATGAGAAAGGAACATAAAAGCAAATGATTGAATTAGAAACATGGTAAAAAGTAATCCCAGAAACTGAGATAAGGTGCATTGTGATGTTAACACTCTAGCCGGGCGCGGTGGCTCAAGCCTGTAATCCCAGCACTTTGGGAGGCCGAGGCGGGCGGATCACGAGGTCAGGAGATCGAGACCATCCTGGCTAACATGGTGAAAACCCGTCTCTACTAAAAATACAAAAAACTAGCCGGGCGCGGTGGCGGGCGCCTGTAGTCCCAGCTACTCGGGAGGCTGAGGCAGGAGAATGGCGTAAACCCGGAAGGCGGAGCTTGCAGTGAGCTGAGATCCGGCCACTGCACTCCAGCCTGGGTGAGGGAGCAAGACTCCGTCTCAAAAAAAAAAAAAAAAAAAAAAAAAAAACAAAACAAAAACAAAAACAAAAACAAAACACTCTAAGTGATGTTAACTCTTAATTGCTGAAATTTAAAATAATTTTGTATCACATAATTTAAAATTCACATAAAACAATTTATTTAAATTTGAAATATCCACAGTACAAAGAATTAACCTCACCCTCCAGATAAGATGTTTAAGGTTAAATATAATAGAAACATAAATCTTCTGTAAGTCTTATTAAAGGAGAAATATCTGCAGTATCTCAGTTAGATTTCTTTCAACCAAAAACTCCCATTCTGAAATGCTAGCATTCTGACACAGTGACAAATTGCTGGAACAAATGCTAAATAGTTAAATGGACAGGTGATGGATGGCCTCATAAGCCTTGCAGGGCAGGCTGTGTAAGATACTAATTGGTTCTGTGGAACTGGTTTTAGTCAATAAATACGCTTGGGAGATTTCTTTGTGTTAGACATCTTTAAAGAATGCACTGCTGTAGGTGACAAACATTCGCAACATATTAGGCCACCAACAGCTTTATTACACCCACTGTACAAGTTACCTCTTTTCTCAGTTCGAGCCTACATTCAAACACTAAATATTCGTTATTAATGAATCACTGGTGTAATTCCTTACGGGTTTTCAAATTTACCATTTGACTTTCGAGACTGCCTATGTCTCTCACTCCGAAAATTTCCTTATTTTTTTTCTTCTTCCAGGAAGCATACCAACTTCAGCTTTTTAAAATAAAATTTAAGTCATAGCATTTTTAATTATTCTGTAAGGTCACAATATAAATAACTTATGCTTCTTCTAAAATATGTGAAATGTTAGCAGGTGTAAACATTTTTAGGACAACTTGGTTTCTTGTCTTCTTCTTTTAAAAAATAATAAAATATTGTGCAGTATTTACCAAATTCCTTTTCGAATTCCCAGAAGCTTTGTAGTGGAAAGAAGAAAAGGAATAAGAGAAAGAAGAATGGAGAGAAAGAGGGGAAAGAAGAAACAAAGGAAGAAAGGAAAACAGGAGGGGAGGAAGAGAAAGAAAGAAGAGAGGGAAAGGAAGAGTAAAGAAGGAAAGGAGGGAGAAAATAATTAAATTCCAATTGACTGTATCCCTTAGAAAGTCACTAAGAAACTAAAAAATGCTTTCTTCTATTAGTAGAGACAAATGCTAACAAAAATTTATTCATTCTACACAATTGCCTCAGACCTTTTTGTACATTAACAGAGAAGGTGTCACCAATTCTAGTAGTCCATTGGCAAAGGCAAGTTCTTTTGAACACCCAACTGTGTTTCTATTTTCAAAATTTCCAGGCATTCTGTCTTTCAAGACTGTGCTAGGACTATGAATAATTCCTCTACCCACAAATATCCCATCTATGCACAAAGAAGAAACTAAACATTATGGAGAAGATAAGCTAACAAGATCTGGAGACGAAATGACTGAGTTTAAATTTAACTCCAGGACTTAGCATTGTATGAACTTGGACAAGTTACTTTATCTCTTTGTGTTTTGGTTTCTTTATCTATGAAACGGAGATAATATTGGTAGTTAACTCATGAGTTTTTAAGTGATTTATATATATACGTATATATCATTTGCCAAGCATCCAGAACATAATAAGCACATAATAAACTTCAGTTATTTTTATTATTATAATTTTATGTATTTGTTTTTTCATTTATTTAAAAAATTTACCTTTGTAAGTCAGTGAAACAAAATTTTTAGGGTAGAGATTTGGCTTATTACAATAATCATTATGAAGTGAAGCAAAAATTGAATGGGTAACGACATGTATCAACATATACATATAATTACATAACTATAAAATATTTGCCTTTCTGGTTTTTTGTTTGTTTGTTTGTTTTGGTTTTTGTTTTTTGAGACTGAGTTTCACTCTGTTGCCCAGGCTGGATTACAGTGGGTTGGTCTTGGCTCACTGCAACCTCCACCTCCCAGGTTCAAGCGATTCTCCTCCTCAGTCTCCTGATTAGCTGGGATTACAGGAACCTACCACCATACCCGGCTAATTTTTATGTTTTTAGTAGAGATAGCGGTCTCACCATATTGACAAGGCTGGTCTCGAACTCCTGACCTAGTGATCCACCACCTTGGCCTCCCAAAATGCTGCGATTACAGGCATGAGCCACTGTGACCAGCCTGCCTTTCTGTTTTAAAGATAATTTTTAGTATGGCCATGTGTTCCTTATGTATCTATGACATAACACCAAATTTGTGCTTGTTACATAAAATGAGAGTTTATTTTATTAGCTTATACATTTCTGATAGCATGTGGAATTATTCTGGTAACACTAATTCTGCTGACCTTAGTTAACCTGATTGCTCTTATTTGTGTTATGAATTTTAGTAGAAAATCAATCTTTTCTGTTTTTTACAAATAGCATAAATCTAACCATACTGCCATGTAAATTTTTTAAAGAATTCTCATTGAAAGGGCCAACCTGAAACAAACGAACAAAGCAAACGAAAACCCGGACCTGTTAAAAATACATTTAGCTATCTGTAACAACATATACATCAATTAGAATCAATCCTGACCCACAGTTACTTAAACAAATAGGAGTCAGCATTTTTTACAGATGATGAAATAAGGAAGGAGGCAGCTTGTGACTTTAGTTCAAAAGCTCAATGATACGGGTCCCAGAATCTTGTATTTCTCTCTTCCTTTCTGTCTTAATGGCATGAAGGTTGTAGCAGCTCTAGATTTCATGTGTCCGTTTAAAACAAGAGGACAGGCTTCATTGGTACCAACTGCATCAGCTTCTAGTTTAAAAAATGCAAAACCCTCCTCAAAAGTTTTCAGTAGCCTTCTGATTGCATTTTATTGATCAGATATGTGTCACATGGTACACCTCATAAGTGGGAATAATTATTATGTAGTCTTTCTAGTCTCGAGAGAGTACAAAGCAAGAAAGGGTAGTGGATACGTAATAGGTTAGGCAATAAACAATACAATCACAATAATACTCATTTTTACAGAAATCACAATAATTGATAATATTTGAAAAAGCTTTTCCCCTTTTGTCAAATGGGCTTTTGGTAAAATGATTGCCATCCTTTTTTTAGCCTATATCAAAGTTATGTTGTATAACTTTTGTTATAGGACCACTGCATTCAAATCTATCTCCCCCAGGAGTTCTGGGCTGGGCTTTTTCAGAGGATCATAGAGGATGAGGGGCTGAAACTTGGGATTGTGGACTGATTAAGGTAAGGGGTATGAAACTTTCAGAATGAGGAAACTGCATTCCTTGGTGAGTCACCTCCTGGTGGGGGTCCTTCAGACAAGTTGACATCAATAGATTCATCGGTATGCAGGACTTGAAAGAACATCCCAAAGGGAATAAAATGTTTCATAATATTCAAATTATCTATAGAGTAGTAAAGAGGAGCTATAATCTTGAATCTATGTGATTCTAGAACAATAACCATCAAACAACCATGAGGAAGCTGGTCAGAGAGCAAGCTGACCTGATGATTAATCCTGAATATGCTTTAAACTTGGTTTATTTCTCCACCCGTCTTCTTCCCTGATTAATTTTATAAAGTTTATAAGAACAGTTTCACTTTGTCCTATTAAGAACACTAATATTTTTTACACTGATGCATCATGGATGTACATAGTTTCAGGGTGCATGTGATAATTAAATACATTCTTATAATTTGTAAAGATCAAATCAGTGTACTGAGGATATCCATCATCTTAAACATTTGTCTTTTTTAACACTAGAAACTAAAATTCTGAAAGCTATTTTGAAATATACAATAGGTTATAATAAACTATAGTCACTCTATTAACCTATAAAACACTAGATTTCATTTCTTCTATCAAGCAATATTTTTATATTCATTAATCAATCTCTCTTCATACACCCTGCCCTACCTTTCCTGGTCTCCTATAATCACCATCTATTCTTTGTCTCCATGAAATCTATGTTTTTGAGCTTCCATGTATGAGTGAGACTGCAATATTTGTGTCTCTGTGCTTTGCTTAATCCACTTAACATAATCACCTCCAGTTCCATCCATGTTGCTGCAAATGATAAGATTTCATTCTTTTTTTATGACTGAATAATATTTCACTGTTTATATATAACAAAGTTTGTTTTCAATCTATTCATCCATTAATGGGCACTTAGATTGATTCCATATTTTAGGTATTGTGACTAGTGCCACAATAAACATGGGAGTGCAGGTATCAGGTATCTTTTTTTATATACTGATTTTTTTTTTTTTTGGATATATGCTCAGTGGAACTACCATACAAACTGATGAATCATATGGTAGTTTTATTTTTCGCTTTCTGAGGAATTACCATACAGTTCTCTTTAGTGGCTCTACTCGTTCCCATTCTCACCGATAGTGTGTGAGGGTTCACTTTTCTCAATATCCTTGCCAGAAGATGTTATTTCCTATCTTTTTAATAAAAATCATATTGACTAGGGTTATATAATATATATCTCAGTATAGTTTTGATTTGCATTTCTCTAATGGTTAGAGATGTTGAACATTTTAGTTTCATATAGTTGTTGACCATTGGTATGTCTTCTTTTGAGAAATGTCTATTCAGGTATTTTGCCTACATTTTAATCAGATTATTTGATGTTTTTGCTATTTAGTTGTTTGATCTCCTTATGGATTCTGGTTACAAGTCCCTTGTCAGATAGGTAGTTTGCAACTATTTTATTCCATTCTGTGGGTTCTCTCTTTACTTAATTGATTTCTTTTTTCTATGTAGAAGCTTTTTAGCTTGATATAATCCTCTTAGTCTACTTTTGTTTTATTTACCTGTGCTTTTGAGTCCTTACACAAAATTTATCTGCCCAATGTCCTGAAGCATTTCCACAATGTTTCCTTCCAGTAGTTGTATATTTTCAGATCTCATGTTTAGACCTTTAATGTGTTTTCCATTTGATTTTTGTGTATGGTGAGATAAAAGGGTTCTAGTTTCATTCTTCTGCATATTCAGTTTTCCCAGCATCATTAAGTGAAGAAACTGTCCTTTCCCCATTGTACGTTCTTGGCACCTTTGTTGAAGTCAAGTTGGCTACAAATGCATGAGTTTAAATCTGGGCTTTCTTTTTTGTTCCATTGGTGTATGTATCTGTTTTTAGGCCAGTATCATGCCAATTTGATTACTGTTACTTTGTAGAAAATTTTGAAGTCAGCTAGTATTGATGATAGCTCCAGTTTTGTTCTTTTGCTCAGGATTGTTTTGGCTATTAAGGGTCATTGTGATTTCATTTAAATTTTGGATTTAAAAAAAATTCTGCAAATAATGTCTTTGGTATTCTAATAAGAATTACATTGAACCTTAAATTGCTTTAAAATATTTTCAAAAGATTAGAAAAGCTAAGTAACAATTAAATGACCCAACAGACAATAGAAAATGATTATTACCCTTATGCTAAAGTTAATCAATACATTCACCAATTTACACGCCATAGATTAAATCCAGAAATCATATATAGGCCTCCCTAGAATACCTTGCCAAATTGAATGATCATAATTTGTTGTTTAAAATGGTTCATTAATCTCTTCATTATTCATGAATTAGTCAAGAATGTTATATGTTTCTACTAGTAGAAAAATTTTGCAACCATTCCAATCAGAATATAAATACTATAAATTGTAAGCTGGATTTAGCGAAAAATAGTTCAAAAAGGTAAAACATCATAAGGAAGGCTAAGGGTTTAAATTAGAAAATTTTCCTCAGTAAATGAAATTAAAGAGAATATGCATGCAAAAAGCAATCTAAAGTCGGAATCAGTAGTTTATAGCTTTTTGAGTAACTTAGTTATTTTATTTTAATTATTAATGGCATAAACCACATTGATTTTAATGGCAAATTCGATCAATTCTTTGAGAAACCAGCATTACATATTTTGAAAAATGATTTGACTTTTCACCAAGAAAAACAATAAAGATGTATTTATGATAACGTAAAAATCATTTTTTAATGTAGTTGTACTTCATTTGATACAAAAAGGAACTTATAGTTTAACTTTTGTACACTAAATATGTTATACTTCCTAATTTATAATTTGGTTACATTTGCCTTCATATAAAAATATACAGTCAAATAAACATGAGTCATGTAATAACAATGATTAATATATAATAAGAAAAGGACACAGTGTCTAAATATATTCTTATTAAACAATCATTAAAAATTTAGTTTGTTATAACTGGGAATCAATCAAATAGCCTTTTTATTGACATTTAAACAGCATGTGATATTTAGCTACCAACCCAATAACATTTAAGAGAGGTGAAATATACTATTAAATAGCATCTCTGTGATGATGCTATTTATTACAATCAGAAATATAAGAGAAAAAGCTTGCATAAAGATTTTGTTAATTTTCTGGTCTAACATGGAATTTAACTCTACATGCTATAATAATAGTGGCTAACATTGCGATTTTTTATGAAAATTAATAAATTAGTATAAACATCATAATGAATTATCATGAAGAAATTATTTTAAGCTTAAGAACATTCTATGCTTCAGTGGGGACATCTAAGAAACAAAGAAGCATAGATAATATGAAAGGACACTAAAAAGAGGGAAAGAAAATTAAAAATTGGTAATAATTAAGCACAAAAGAATGTACTCCAACAAGATTTAAAAATTTTATTCTTAGCGTATTACATTCACTTATTATACAGACATCCTCAACTTTGTATCTTATAGGCTTTATATAGTGACATAATTATCTTTCTTGTTTCTACATAATACCATTGTTAATCTATATTTGGGAAAGCTTTTTTGAAGTATAATTGATATATGTATATATTTACATGTTTAAAACATAAAATTTGCGACTTTTATGCATGTTTATATCTATAAAACCATCATCCAAATCAAGATAGCAATATTTTCATCACCTCTTTATATAGCTCTTTCTTCTTTTCCCACCCTCGCTTTTCCCCAGGCAACTACTTACCTGCTTCATGATGATAGATTTGTTTGCATTTTCTAGAGTTTTATATAAATGGAATCATAAAATATACTTATTTTCCCCTGACTTCTTTCTCTCAGTGTAATTATTAGGAGGTTTATATTATGTGTAGAGTTCATTCTGGTTTATTGCTAAATTGTATTCCATTATATGAGTACACAGTGGATTCCCATTTTTTAAGTTAGTTACCTTCTGAAAAGTTCCCACAAACAAGGAATAATTAAATACTGAATTATTTTCTGCCAGCTTCTGGCTTCAACATTTTCCTCAACCAAATCAATACATAACCTTGTTTTATGTGGTTTTATGTTTATGGACACCTTATTTAATACATATTGTTGATTGACTAACACGAACTCCTGGCCAATAGCTGAACTGAACTCACGCCTGAATGATGCTTATTTAACAAGCATATTAACTTTATGAGGCACATCACTAAACAGCACTTCAGCACTGTGCTTGGGTGTGATTTTAAACAGCATAATTACCAACAAAAAGCACAGAAATGCAAAAACATGTCACTAAATATACTGCTAAAAGGAGGCGACATGAAAGTTGAAACAAGAAGAAAGAGCGTCATCTGCCTTGTTCATCTTCAATTGAGAAAGTGTGTGGTGGGTGACTCAAATTTTTCACAGTTCTACATGCAGGTACACTCAAATGCCCAGGACAGCTCTGCAAGTACGGACTTTGGGGTTACAAATAAGTATCAGCCCATAGCCAGATTCATAGATATGGAATACAAAATAACAATAATTGACTGTACCACCATTTGTTGATCCATTTACCTGTTGATTAATATTTGTATTGTTTTCTGGATTTCGGTTACTAAAAATAAGTCTACCATGAATATATGTGCACAATTCACATAAACTTTCTTTCCTTAGAGGTAATCATTTAAGAGCAGAATGGCCAAATAATATAGCATGCGTAGGTTTAACTTTTAGGAAACTGCCAAACTGTTTTCCAACCCAGTTGATGCATTTTACATTCTCACCAGTAGGATATGAGAGTTTCAGCTTCTCTGCAGCATTGCCCACACTTGGTATGATCAGTGTTTTTAATTGTATCCATTCCAATTGTGTGAACTTGTATCTGAGTGTGGTTTTAATTTGCGTTTTCCTAATGACTAATGATACTGAGTAATTTTTTTTCCTGTGCTTTTTGCTATTATTAACCATTTTAAAAGTGTCTTTTCAAATTCAATGGCCTTTTAAAAAAATTGTTTTGGTGAGTTTTGAGAGTTTGCCTATATATTCTGGATACAGAAAATATGCTTAGCAAGTATTTCCTTCCAGTCTCTGGCTCATCTTTTTGTTTACTTTCTAAAAGAAGAAGTTTGTATGTTGAGAAAGTTCATTTCATCAATGTTTTCTATAATGAATTATGCTTTTGGTGCTATATGTAAGGAATCTCTGCATAAATCAAGGTAAAATATGCTCCTTTTACAATTTTATCTTACAAGTTTTATAGTTTTAGCTTTGGCATTTACAACTATGATGCATTTAGAGTTAATTGTTATATATAGTTGAAGGTATAAATTTCCGTTCTTTTTATATATACAGACTTTTACAGCACCATTTGTGGAGAATAATTACCTTTTCCTACTGAATTGCCTTTACAACATTTTCAAAAATAAGTTGTCCATATATATGTGGGTCTATTTATGGATTGTCTATTCTATTCCTTTGACCTACTCGTCTATGTTTAAGTCAAAACTATATCCACTTGCTTAGCATTGCTTTCTGGGTCCTGAAATTAGGTACTGCTAGCCTAAAATTTGGTTACTTTTCCCCAAGTTATTTCAATTATTCAAGATACTTAACATTTCCATATGAATTTTAGAATGGAAACATTAATTTCTATAAAAAATTCTGAAGAGGTTTTGATTAGAATTGTTCTGAATCTATTGATAAATTTGGGGAAAATTAGTACCTTATTATTGAGTGCTCACAAGCTGGGCCATGGTAAAATCTCACTATTTATTTAGATCTTTAAATCCTGTCAGCGATTTTTCATAGTTTTAAATGTGCAGATCTTGCACACATTCCGTTATATCTGTCTCAAAGCAAATTCTATTTTTATTCTATGAAAATATTACTTTTTTTGCATAGTACATAATATTTTATTTTATTTTATTTTTATTTTTATTTTATTATTATTATTATACTTTAAGTTCTAGGGTACATGTGCATAACGTGCAGGTTTGTTACATATGTATACTCGTGCCATGTTGGTGTGCTGCACCCATCAACTCGTCAGGACCCATCAACTCATCCTTTACAACAGGTATAACTCCCAATGCCATCCTTCCTCCCTCCCCCCTTCCCATAATAGGCCCCGGTATGTGATGTTCCCCTTCGGGAGTTCAGGTGATCTCATTGTTCAATTCCCACCTGTGAGTGAGAACATGTGGTGTTTGGTTTTCTGTTTTTGCGATAGTTTGCTGAGACTGATGGTTTCCAGCTGCATCCATGTCCCTACAAAGGACACAAACTCATCCTTTTTTATGGCTGTATAGTATTAATTTTCTTGCTATTTATTGTTAGAGACATAGCAGAATTGATATTTGTATATTGATGTCCTATCTTGAAATCTTGCAAAAGTCACCTATCCCAGTAGCTTCTTGAAAAGGTTCATAACTTTAGTGGGGGCTTAGAGTAGATCTAGCTGCTGCAGTCATTCAACATCGTGAAGACAGTAGAGAGGAGCTAAAGAGGAGCCTCAGTATCTCTCCCAACTGCATAAATCCAATGAGGCAAAACAATCACACAAGTTACGTAAAACAGATCTACTACTCACAGTGGGGCTCCAAAGACCAGCAGAAACCTGGGATTCATGTTGAATTGGTCCTCAAGTCTCAGGAAAGCTGGCTAGGGTGGATGGAGTCTCCTCTGCTCCTGCCCCATATCACACTTCAAATGAGGGACCTCAGAAGCCCTCCAGCCCGGGTATATATGCCCTGGGTGTCACTTTGATCACTGAGCACAACTGTTACAGCACATCTGGTCTGCAAGTAATGAAGACACCACCTGGATTGTTTGAACACCTCCTCCTTATTTCAAGATGTTGCGTTTTTGGTACCTTCTGCCTGGAATTGCAAGTGATAGAGGGAAAACTGGGTCAGCCAAGGTCATTTGAGGACCTATCCTCCTACACATTTTTTTGTACACATATAGTAATGCCTCGTGCAAATACAATTTTACTTATTTTTAAATATCATGGGAATTATTTGTGCCTTATTTTATTGGTTAGAAACTTCAGTACAATGCTATATAGGAGTGCTTATCTCATAACATTAATTATGATGTCAGTTTTAGGTTATTGGTAGGTCCCCATTATTAAGTTATCTTTTTTCTTAGTTTTTCCAAGCGCTTTTTATTTTAGTTTTTGTTTGTTTTAAATCAAGAATGAATATTAGATTCTGTCAAATGATGTTTTCTGCATCTATTGAGACAATCATAGGACTGCGTGTGTGCGTGTGTGTGTGTGTCCTTGTTAATATGGCAGATTAGAGCTGTAATTTTTGAATATAAAAATATTTACTATTTGAATATAAAATCAACCTTACATTCTTCAGTACCACCTGGTCATATATTTTATCCTTTCAGTATTGTTGGACTACAACTGATCTAATTTTTAAAATATTTTTTGCATCTATGTTTACTGGGGTTATTGTTTATAGTTTTCTCATAGCACTTTATATGATTCAGAGATCAGAGTAATGGTGGTCTCAGAATGAGTTGGGAAGTATTATGGTTCTTGAATTTTGCAGAAATATTTGTTTAGAATTGATATTACTTCTTGTTCAATATTTGCCATCAGCCATCAGTGAATCCATGTGGATCTTGAATTTTCTTTTGGGGAAGATTTTTAACTCAGTTATATAATGAATATTGGGATATTCTTTTTATCTGTTTATTCCTGAATAAGCTTTTGCAATTAGTGCATTTCAAGCAATTTGTCCACAATATCTGCGTTATTGAACGTATTGTTACAAATTTCTTTATAATATTTCTTTCTTATCTTTTAAATATCTGTAGGCTCTGTTGTGTTTACACGACTGCTAATGTGTGTCTTCTTTTCTTTCCCCTTATAAATTTGGCTACGGTTTTTACCAATTTTATTAATCTTCTCAAAGTGTCAGTTTTTGATTTTATTAACTTTAGCATTGTTTTTCTATTTTCTCCTTATACAATATTTGCTCTGTTACCATTATGATTTTCTTGGTATTGCTCACTTTAGGATAACTTTCCTTTTATTTTTCTATTACTTTAAGGTAGAATCTGAGGTCACTAACTTGAGACCTCACCTCCTTTCTAAGCATTTGGTTCAATAGCGCTTAGTGCTATAAATTTCCCTCAGAGTGACAGGTTGAAACACTTTCAAATTTCCCTCTGATATCTTCTTTGATCCAGGAGTTTTTTAGTATTGTCATTTTTAGTACCAAGTATTTTGAAGGACCTTTAGAAATCTTTCTGTTACTGATTTCTAATTCAGAGAACATTGTCTGAGTTGAGTATTTTAAAATTTATTGAAATTCAATTTAAGGTTCAAATTTTGGTATATCCTTCCCTGTGCTTTTGAGTTGAGTACGTACTCTGCTGTTTCGGGATCATGTATACCATGAATGTTACATAGATAAAGTAGGTTGATAATGTTCAAGTATTCTACATCTTTCATGATTTTTCTATCATTCTATTAATTATTGAGAACAATTTATTCAAAGCATCAAGTATATTTGAATATTTGTTAATTTTTCCTTTTGTTTGATAAGGTTGTTCCTCTATATATCCTGAAATTATGTTATTATTCCATTAATATTTAGAATTAATATTTAGAATTTTGGGGTCTCTTTGATGACCTTTATCTTATGAAATGACTTCTTTTTTTCTGCCTCGAGTCATATTATTTGCTCTAAAATAAACATTTTGTGATATTTCTGTTTTTTATCACTTTCCTTTTAATCTATTTGTGTGTTTGTATTTAAAGCTTGCTCCTTGTGGACAGCATATAGGTCATACTTGCTTTTATTTTTTAATGTACTGCCTTTTAATTAAAGTGTTTAGAACAAGACTTGGGAAAATATGATTCATGGGCCAAACATTGCTAGCCTTGTTTTCATAAATAACATTTTATTGGAACAAAGCCATGTCCATTCATTTACGTATTGTATGGCTGCTTTTATGCTATAATGGTAGCTTTGAATAGTTGCAACAGAATCCATATGGCTCAGAGAGCTAAAAATATTTACTATTTGGTTCTTTTCAGAAAATGTTAGTGAACCTCTAGTTAGACGATTTATGTCTTAAATTTTCATTGATATGCTGACATGTGTCATCTTTCTATTTGTTTTCTGTTGCCTCTTTAGTTCTTTACTCTCCTTTCCCACATTTTCTGCCTTATTTTAAATCCACTGTATCTTTTTAAATAATTCCAATTTATTCTTTTTTGTCTTGTTAACTCTGTTTTTTATTATTATTATTTTAGGGATTGTTATAAAATTGATAGTGTATATCTTTAAATTATCACACTTTACCTTTAAGTTATTATACTGTTTTGATGATAGTATAAAAATTTATTATAGTATAATTCCATTTCTCCCCTCTTGACCCTAAAGCTATTTTGTTTGTATACATTTTATTTATACATACAGATTTAACAAAAACAAAACAAGTTAAACTGTTCTTTTTATAGAGACAGCACAATCATTTATATACAAAATCTTTTGGAATCTACAAAAACATTCATTGAACTTATAAGTGAGTTAGGCAGCAAGATACACAATCAGTAAATAAAAATCAACTGTACTTCTTTATTTTAGCAAAGATCAATTTAATTAAAAATTTAAAATATCACAATAAGACCTATACTATGAAATATTTAAAACTAGATCTAAGACAAGCAGAACCTGTATCCCAAAATAGTGAAACTCTTCTGAGTAAAAGTAAAGATTTAAGTAAATGGGAAATATACATGTCCATGAAGTGAAAGTCTCAGTATTTTAAAAATCTGATTATTTCAAAGTTTAGCTATAGATTGAGTACAGTTAAAACTAAAATCACATTAACCTTTTTTCAAAAAATGACACTGATTCTAAAACTTTTATAGACGCTTTAAAAAGCTAGAATACACAAAGCAACTTTGAAAAAGAACAACTCGGAGGACTTATTTCAATAGGCATCATGAAGGCAATACAGTATTTTAGTATTTGTTTAAAGATGGACACATAGATCCATGAAACATAATACAGAATCCAAAAACAGGCACACACATATTAGATCAATGGATTTTCGACAACGATGCAAAACCAATTCAGTTGAGAAAGACAGTCTTTTCAATAAATGGTGCTAGAGCAATTGAATATCCACATGCCAAAACCAACAGACATAAAAAATCAATTTATTTCTTGCACCATAGGTAAAAATAAATTGCGCCAAATGTTTTATAAATCTTTAGTTGGAAATGTAGGTGGAACTATTGGTGACCTCAGGTTAGATCAAGATTTATTTGATGTAACAACAAAACGAGGATCCATAAAAGAAAAAAAAGCTAAATTATACTTCACCAAATTTATGGAATTCTGGTTTTCAAAACACTTTGTTAAAAGAATGAAAAGACAAACCACACATGTGAAGAAAATAATTTTAAATCAAATATCTGATAAGGGACCCATATCTAGAATATATGAAGAACTCTTAAAACTTAAGAATATAAACACAACCCAATAAAATTTGTCAGAAGATTTGCATAGACATTTCACTAAGAAGATACAGAGATGACAACCACATGAAGAGAATCGCAATATAATTAGTCTTTGGGAAATGCAAAATAAAACATAATGAGATGCTGTAACACACCCATTATAATGGATAAGTTAAAAAGACTGAAGTTTTGGCAAGCATGTGAAGCAACTGTAGTTCTCATACACAGTTAGTGGGAATGTAAATGCTGCAATTATTTTGGAACTTACTTTGGCAGGTTTTTAAAGAGTTAATCATAAAACTTCCAAATGATGCCTTTTTTTTTTTTTTTTTTGCTTCTAGCTATATACCCAAAAGTAATAAATGCATATGTTCATACTGAGACTTAGACATGAGTTTCCACAGCCTATTGAAATAGCTAAAAACACCTAACAATCCATATGTCCATCAACAGCTGAATGGAGAAACAAATTTTTTATATCCACGTAATCAAATACTACTATATTACACGGGGTTGTCTAAAGTAATGGAACCAAGAAGACGTACATATAAAGAGATCTATTAGGTACTGGCTATGAGATTACAGAGACTGAGAAGTCCCATGATTTGCCTTTTTTCATGCTGGAGATTCAGGAAAACTGGTAATACAGTTCAAAGGCCTGACAATTAGAAACCTGATGGTGTAAATTCTAGTCTCAATTTGCAGGTCTCAGGTCTATAGGCACCAACTACAGTGGAAGATCAATGCCCCAGTTCAGTGGTCAGCCACAGCTCATTCAACTTTCTTCCACCCTTTGGTTCTAGTCAGGCTCTCAACAAATTGAATGATGCCCACCCTCATTAGTGAGAACCATCTGCTTTACTCAGCCCACCCATTTAATTGCTAGTATCTTTTGGAAGCATTCTCACAGCCACACTTGGAAACAATTTTTAACCAGCTATCTGAGCATCCTATGACCAAATTATGTTGACACAGAAAATTAAATTTCACAATTACCCACAACAAAAGTAATGAACTATTAAAATATGGCATTGATAAATCTTAAAATAATTATACTGAATGAAAGAGGAGAGGGAAATGAGAATTTTTATGACTATCTTAATTCAAGTTATACAAAATGTAAATTAATCTATAGTAACAAAAAACAGATGAGCAATGGTGTGGGGGTTGGGAGGAGGGGCTTGAGAGAGGGATTACCAAGGGAAGACAAGAAACTTGCACAATGGGTAATGGATATGTTCATTAAAGGTTTGATAAGCACACAGAGGCAGGCTTAACACACACTTCTCTTTAAGTCCTGCTAGGGATTCTGATAGGGCATGCCCCTTTGATGTAGATCTGGCTAAATATCATTCTGTTTTATCACAACTGCAGATGACATGAGGAGGGTCATTAAGCCAGCTACTATTTTAATCACACGGAAGGGAATGAGAGATTCCACTGTAGATCTCTTTACCTACGCCATGCGTCCAGGTCTCTAAAATCTTGACTGGCTTGGTTGTGATAGCAATTTCAAGGATGTGTATGTATATCTAAATGTAAATTTGTACACTTGAAAAGTATTAGATTATTGGGTTTCAATTATACCATAATAGAACTGCTAAAGCTAAACTAAATTAAAAAAGGGGAATATAGGACTTAAATGTTATAGTTTGATAAATAATAACAACACCCCAAAATAAGCTCTTAAGCTTTGAATTATATGTAAATACAGAGTGAGAATACCATCAATTAATTATAGACAGGAAGAGTCAGAGGTGGCAAACTCAACCTCCAATTTAGTGAGTTAATTATGATTATTATACCCTTCTTAATTATTTGCATTTCTTTGTTTAATGGGGCGATACATGGTTCCTCTTCCCTCTGCATTTGATCCTCAGTGTTTCCAGCCTCCCCTCCTGGCCAGCTCCTCCTATATACACACAAACGGCAGTACAAAGGCAGAGAGGTTTCTAAATCTGAATGGTCAGATTTCATGATATCCTTATATTTCTTTTTACTCCCAGGTGTGACTACTGATCCTTAAATACCAAAGCCCTAGCAAAACAACTTATCTTGTACCTGCAGATGTAAGCACACTGGGTCCGGCTGAAACATACCTCTTAAACACACCTCTCTCTAAGTCCTGCTAAGGATTCTGATAAGGCATGCCCCTTTGACACAAGTCTGGCCAAATAGTTCTCTATTTTATCATAGCTGCAGATGAAATAAGGAGGAACATTAAGCCAGGTACTCCTTTAATCATAAGGAAGGAAATGGGAAATTCCAATGTAGACTTCTTTGCCTACACCATGTGGCCAGGTCACTAGAATCTGCACTGATGATTATGGGGTGCCATTAACAAGATTATATTTTAACATTTAGAAAATAAAAATTAAGATCATAAGATTGTACGTTAGCTTCCTACTTTGCTACTTTACTTGGTGTAGAGTCCTTCAGTCGGAAATTATAAAATGATTTGGCAGAGGATAATTGTTAAGATTGAGAATTCTAGGTTTCTAAGCTACTATCAATTATTAGAGCAAAAAATTCACCCCAACATTTTATGTATGGAGCTAACTGAAATGTGGTCTATTTTTCTAATAAAATCTACAAACTTCTTTTAGTCACATTTAAATGAACATAACAGCTTTTATCTTTCATGAAATTGATCTATTAAACACTGTCTTTAAAAATGCATAGTCCTCCCCATCCTTACCATAGCATTAGATACATAATTATTTTATAGGTATTATGACATTTAGCTATGGAATTATATTCCGGGCTCCATTGGTTACATAGTAAACTACCATGATAAGAACATAATTATTTACCTTCGTAACTGTTTTGCTTAGTATAAGATCTGGCACGTAGTAGACATCCATTCATTTAATGGATGAATGTAAAGAATTTTAGCATTCATACTGGAGAAATTATGACAGAACCGATATTTCTACACTGCTGCTGTCACAAACTATGGAAGATAAATCATGTAATAAATAGTATATGAAACTAAATAAACAAGGCTAAAGGTGTTCATACTCATTTTAATTGCTGTGTGGAGATTTTTATAGAAACAAACATTTTACAATTTCTTGAGAACCTCCATTGAGTACACTGCAGGAGACTTTATATACATTGTTACTGATTCTTGTGTTAGCTCTTCAAAGTAAAGTATTGGTTATATTTCAGCCTTGAGGGAAATAATTCTTGTACAGCTAAAGTGACTAGACTGAATTGGGACATTGTAAGTATTTATGCTTTCTGGTGATTTTATCTATAAATTAAAATGCAAAACGGTGAAGGAAATGTATCATGTACATTTACTGAATGGTAAGGTAATTTGGAGCCTGAGCTATTTTCAGTGCCACAACTTTTGGACTAATTAACTTTTCTGTGTAATTGTATCCTGGTTGCAGTCCAGCATGGGAGCAATATATTGCCCTCTCTGAAATTTTCTTTCTTTACTGGTCCAGTCTTTCACATCACATATTTGTTTCTACTTCTTAGAACTTATATTTCATATTCCTAAAAAAGGTATTGCCGGTTGTAACTCATAGGTCATTCAAATAAAAAAGATAATCCCAGGCACTCTGAGAAGCATTCTGGTACAAGCATTTCCCAAGGATTGCAAAGTGGCTTGAACAGGCCTTCCCAACTCCCTAACTCAGCCATCTTACCTAAACTGTATTGATTCTGGCTGCTTTCTGTCTTGAAGCTCCTCAGTTTTGACTATTGTAGCCCCACATTCAAAGCATTTTCTCTTGGGCATTAATTGCTATCATAATATGTTTGAATATCAAATAATGAATTAATATTAAATAAATGAGCATTATATTCTTCCCAAGTCATCACAATAGACTCAAAAGTAAGAAGATTTTATTTATTTAAAAGCATGCATTGAATATATGTTTTTATAGAAATGCATATTTTCAACTGAATAGTCTTACATATGCTAAAGATGTATAGGATTGAAACTTCAGGTTGTATATTATATTAATGTCACTCAGAATAGCCAATAATAAATGTAAATAAGAGCAATCTGTTTTTATCCAAAGTATCTTGCATTTAAAATTTACTGTAATAGAATTATTATTCAGTTAAATATCCATGTAATTTGATTTAAAGGCAATGTAAAAGCACACTGTTAACATATGTGTATCTGTTTTCTATACACTGGAGCTTTATCTCATAGCTAAAATACAGTAAATTGAATTGATTTGTAGTTGAGTTTTCAGATACACTTCTCTGTTTCAGTGCTGTGATCAAATAGGGGATATATTACAGGAGTTAAGAGCTAAACTGCTAAGGAAGATGAGCTGAATTTGTAGCTATCTAAGAGTCCATGGTAATGCTATGTACTTTCATGCATTTAATCAGACTTCATGGCTCCATAGTTTAGGCCTCAGGTCTCTTAGGAACTCATCTATAATAAATATTTTATTTTATTAATACTAAGAATTGTGGTCATATTCCAAACTGAACAAACAACCGTTATGTGATTTCCAATACAATGCTCTGTATTTATGTGTCATAAAATCCAAGGGTAGTCTTATCTCGAATATTGAACTATAAAGTTTAAGTACTGAATCAAATATAGTCAAGGGACTAGAAAATGTCTAAATCGGTAAAATAATTGTATAGAAACACTTGCTTTAGTTTTTGTTATTTTTATAACCTCTTGAGTCCTGAACATAATTTAAATTTAACATATTCTAACATACACCATAATGTATTGTTGGTACCATAATGTATTGGCAACTAATGAATGTTTCTATTACAGTGAGATATTATACTGTGTCATTCACAGTTAACCTTTCCATAATAGGACACCAAGTTTCAATAATGCTGTTTTTTTCCTCAGAGTCACATCATAAAGCCTTTTTTTCTTTAGAAATTCATAACTCTTTGTCTCCTGTATTGTCTTATTTAATAATTGAAGTAAACATAAATCTAAACCCAACTAAGTTAAGAGAGCCTAAAAAATTGTGATTTCACATGAAAATATATCACATAAAGTTAAGCACTATTCTGTGGCTAGCTTTTATCCATGGAGAATGAGGTTTATGAGATTTCCTTGATATTAAGTTAACACTGAAAACTAATCAATCTCTCTAATTAGTGTTAGAGATTGCCAAAGAGGAAAATAAAAATTAACTGGAATTTATTATTCTTCTTCCACTAAATTCTGTTGTTTTTTTTCTACAGTTGCTATTAATTTAAAAAAACATGGTGCACTTATTTTTAAAGAAATCCAAGTTAGTGAAAGTGAATATGATGTTTCTGGCTGAATGTGAAATGACAGTTTTAAAATTTGAAAAAATAAAAAGTTAATACTGCTACTACATTCATATAAATTTATTTATTTGTGGAACACTTATAGATACTATGTTTGAAGAAAAGGAAATCTTTCGTGTTCTTTCATTTGCTTATTTTTAACATTTCTACTTTTTATTAAAACCATGTAAAATTATAGTTCATATAGGAAAAAATTCTCTATTAGGTAACAAATGACAAATTTAGTATTTTATAAAGTATATAAAAATATTCAGGTATTGCCTTTCTGCTGTAGAGTAAAAAAGGCCTGGAAAATTCAGTAAGTTTTTCATTCATTCTTCATGTTTATTTACCAGCTAACACCTTTACAGTGTTATCAAAAGAATTACATGAAGTGGAAGAAGTAATAGGGGAATAAATGGTGATTATATGCTTTGGAAGAAAAAGGCGATCTAGAGATAATTTCTTTTTGTGCTGGTCATATCTAAGTCCTGTCCTTAATTCCTCATCAAATTTACTAACAGATACCTATATCATGCTACATCAGAAATCTAAAATAAATCAGATTAGTAGTGACCATGGTCACATTTCTTTAAAATTTAACTCTGTAATTGGAGTGTCTCCTGAGAATGCTAAGTTGAATTTACTGGGGAGCATTTCTTAAGAGATATTACTGAGGTCAATACAGAGATTGCAAACAGTGTGCTGCTAGTCTAAACATTTCCAAGTCAGGAGTAAGGAGACACTCCATTTCTCCTCCTGGATTATGAAATCTTTGAGGACAGCAACTGTGTCTCAATCCCTTTGAGTCTTCTAACTTCTATGATAGAACACAGTATGTGCCAGGGCTAATGTTTGTCACACTGACTTTAAACTATGGGTTGAGAGATAAAGTAGTAGAGCAAAGACTGAAGGAGCACATAGGTCACCATATAAAAGCCTGAGGTGGGATCATAAAAACAAGAAGCAGGAATTATATGCAGGAACTGGCTTTGGGGTAAGGTGTGAATGCACTGAATTCTCAACAGGAAATTCAGGTGGCACCATCTGTGAAGACCTTCTACTTTTCCTCTTGTTTATGCTCTGATTACTATAAAGATATGAATTCTCTATGTTTTCTTGACTGCACAGCCCCAGTGAAACAGCCTAGTCAATTTCATCATCATAGTTGATCCCATAACCCAGCATACCATCTTTGCCTTTCCCATTGTACTTATCTGACTAAAGAAGTTAACATCTGGCCCTCCTCTTCCCTGCATCTTGTCCAAGTTAGGGTATGCAGCCCATTGTGTGTGTGGGGACTGGAAAGAAAAAAGGGGTAGAGGTCCTTGCAATAATTTGAGCTTTCGTATGGTTAAGTTTAAGCAGGATCCCCCGCTATCAGAAAAGTAAATACGATTCTGGCTATAGCAACTGTGGAAGGCAGAATAGAAAGCAAGACAGGCAGCCACTGACAGTGACCAGCAAAAACAGAGAAAGATAAGGGTTGGAGGCTGGGAGAAGTAACGGAAAAATTTGATAGAAACTAGGAGAGACAGAGACAACTTTGGGGACACTTACAGAGTAATAAGTGTCCATCCTGCTAATTTTTAGAGTTGAAAAGCCTCAGAATACTATTTAAATTAGCTTTATTGAGATATACTTTATATATAATAAATCACTAGTGTTGAGTATATGAATCTATAATATTTGACATATATGAAATCGTATAACCACCATAACTATCAACACAAATGATTTATTCGCTAACCCAACCCAAAATGCTGCTGCTTGTTCCTTTGTAATCGATCTCCGCCTCCCTGGCCTCTGACTTCCTTTCATTATTAGTAAATCCTTTATTATAAATACTTTCAACATCTAAAAATATATAAAGAATTAAAAATTCACCTATATAGTTACAGAAATTTTCATCAGTCTTAGTA
This sequence comes from Macaca mulatta, assembly GCF_049350105.2. NCBI lineage: Eukaryota > Metazoa > Chordata > Mammalia > Primates > Cercopithecidae > Macaca > Macaca mulatta. Next base: position 134,232,108 of record NC_133406.1, read on the forward strand.
TTTGGACATAATTTCTATCTTTTAAAATATTAAGTATCACAGGCAGAGTTAAACTCCATGTTAACTCCCTGAAAATTCCTCTCCTCTCTAGAGATAATCACTGTCTTGATTTGGCATTTATCATTCTTGTGCATATTTTTATTTATTTACTATCTAATTTTATGTACATATGTTATATATGACTACTTGCCTTTTTTGTTGTTGTTGTTGTTGAGACGGAGTCTCGCTCTGTCGCCCAGGCTGGAGTGCAGTGGCGCGATCTCGGCTCACTGCAAGCTCCACCTCCCGGGTTCACACCATTCTCCTTCCTCAGCCTCCCGAGAAGCTGGCACTACAGGCGCCCGCCACCACGCCCAGCTAATTTTTTTGTATTTTTAGTAGAGACGGGGTTTCACCGTGTTAGCCAGGATGGTCTCGATCTCCTGACCTCGTGATCCACCCGTCTCAGCCTCCCAAAGTGCTGGGATTACAGGCGTGAGTGAATGCGCCCAGCCTACTTGCCATTTTTTAAAGTAAATATAGATACCATAATCCTGAACATATTCTGTTATTTTTTTTCTCAATGTTATGTTTCAGGATGTATTGATAAAGCTTATTTATACATATCATTCACTTTACCCACCTAAGATTACCCCATTCTCCTTCTATTTATTTATCCCTTCTATTTATGGATAACTTAAATTGTTTCTAATATTCAGCAATTATAATCTATGAAGCAGTTAACATACTTGTTTGGGTAGTCTTACATCCAAATAGTAGAGGTTCTCTAAGATATTGCATCTGGTAATGAATTGCTGACCCATAGAATATATACCTCTTAAATTCTTCTAAATATTGATAAATTGCTCTTCAAAGATATTGAAGATATTTATACCTCAAAACTATATGATAGTCCCTGTAGTTTTATGCACTTATCAATATTGAAACTAAAGATTTGTTAGTGATTCTACATTCTAAAGGGTATGGAAAGATATCCATATTGTACAAACCATTAGTGTCTTCTCCTCTTTGGTCTTAGCATATTTTGCTATTGAATGTATTGTCTTTTTTTATTGTCTTGTAGCAGTTTTTAATATGTTCTAGTTAGTGTCTGCTGTTCATTTGAGTTGCATCTATTTTCTTTCAGTCATTAGTGTGACTTTCCACTTTGATTTTTTTTAATTGTAAAGATATTAATTTGAGTGTATTCACATGTCACATTCATTCCAGGTTCAAGTAACTGGTAGCAACATGAAACATTACTGAGAACATACTCCAAGAATACATACCAATTTTATGGATTCATTTATTTCACATATCAGGTGTAAGTTAAGTATTTTATGAGTATTTTTCTATTTAAATCTGACAAAGTTTTCTGAGGACAGATGCGAGAAACTGAGGAAGAGAGGAGTGAAGTTATTTCCCCAAGGTCACACAGGTAAGTGATAGAGACAAGATTCAAACCAAGGCATTATATATACAGAATCCCTGTTCTTACTTAACAGAATGTGTGTTCGCCCTCCTTGCTTTAGCTTTCCAAACAGTAAGGATTCCCTAGCAGATCCTTGCTTTAGTACCAACTAGAGTCACTTTTTTGGTATTTATAATAAATATCAGTTGAGATATTATTTTTTTCAAAGATTAAGAATTTTGAATAGAAAATTAAGAATAAGCATTTTAAAGAGAGCAAGACAGTGTAGTTAATGTTTATAGGTGTGTGGATTTGGGTTGTGGTTAAACCACAAATGAACACTTCACTTTGTGCAAAACTAGTGCACTTAGTTGAATGCAGAAAGCTGATTGCATTTAGAATGTCCTGAGCTGAGAGAGACTGTTGTTCATGCAGAGAAGTATATCGAGGAAGTTAGGAAATCAGCTACTTTATATAGAATGCATTCCATATATTTATGCTTTTGTGAATTCTTATGACTTTAAATGGCATATACAGCTTTGAGGCCTCTAGAGTTGATTATTATTAGTTTCACATTTAAATAACCATTGAGAAGAAGAACCAATATAGCATATACCTAATTTAGTGTGACCTAGTTCAATGGCATCATCCTCAGAGTCAACTGTATTGTATTTATAGATATAAAATGGTTTGAAGACACATTCACTGTGGCAGACCTTGTTGGTGGCTAGCCAGATCCTCTTAATTAACACTGCTATCCAGGAAAGGCCCAGAGTGCCTCCAGTTGGCCTCTGGGACTCTAGGTTGGAATTTTTTTTCTCAACATTTGTGCACAGGTCAGCCTAGGAATTTTGAAGGGTTAACACTCTGAGAAGTAGTCCACATACAAATGGAAATTGGAGCTCAAATGCCCCAGCTCTCCTGCCTTTTCAGATTGGAATTGAGACAATGTTGAGGTATGTTCTACTCTACCTAAGTTCCCACAGGACTAGCCATAGTTTTCCAGAACACTACTGTATTCAATATCATGTTTTTCCTCCTCCTCCTTCTTCTTCTCCTTCTCCTTCTCCTCCTCCTTCTCCTTCTCCTTCTCCTTCTCCTTCTTCTTCTTCTTCTTTTCTTCTTCCCCTTCTTTTGTTCTTGTGTTCCTTGAAATTCCCTGCCAAATAAACAACTTCCTCTCAGATCCTTGTCTCAGGATCTGCTTCTAGAAAGACCCAAACTGAGACACATACCAACATTCTGATCAAAATTTAATTGAAAATACCTTCAGTAATTGCATTCTATCTCATTACTTGCATTTTCTTATAATAGTTACTCTACAGCTTATTTCTAACACTCAAATTTTAACTCTGAGTACCAAGGCTGGCTACATAATTTGTGAGGCCCAGTGCAAAATGAATGTGCAGAGGCCCTTGTTTAAAAGGCAAGAAAAAAAAGTGTCTCTAAAGATACTAAAAATATAAAACATTTTTATTTCTTCTAGCCGTCTGTCCCACAACCTGTCAATATGTTTTGTTTGTTTGTTTCTTGCAATTTAATATAATAGAATGCAGACCTTCAATGGTGCCCAAGACCCCTGCCCTACCACTTTGCACACCCTAGGTTAAAGCCCACTGGCTGCTGGATTCCTGTTCTTATTATCCATTTCTGAACTGTGCCCTGGCCACGTATGGAGAATCTGTCTCCCTTTCCCATGAGCTGGCTCTCCCAACCTACAGTGGATGCACAATTTCCAGTGGATTACAACCTCAGTGCCAGTCCACACTGGATACCTGATTTTGGGTGGGCTAACGGGTCACCCCCACCAAGTTATCTATAGAATGCCTTGGTGTTACAAGTCCTGGGAAGGAATGGCTGACAACAAACTTTGCTCAGAAATGGCATGTGGGGTGTGCGCCCAACCATGATTCCCAAACCAGTTCCCAGTCCCCTGCCAGATGTGGAGAGCAGCACCAATGGATGAATGAACACAGGAAGGGGATGCCAGCCAGGACCAGGAACATCAGGGGGAAAGGGATAGGAAGTGTCACTGGGAGGACAGTGGGGAGGAGGAGGCAAGGAGGAACCTGGATAAGATATGTGGCTATAAACATTCCTGGTGAGGTGTGGAGGTGGCAGCAGCAAAGGATTCATGTCCTTTGATGCACCAGGGTTTTGGCACATTTTCTATTGTCCCATTGGACTCTACTCACAAACACACATTCGAATATTAAATAATTAATAATTTCAAGATGGAGATCAAAAAGTATTAAATGTCAAGTGCCAGATCAGACCCTTCTGAGCAAGAGGACCTGCAGTAAGATGTGTTAGTCCTGTATTTCTGAAGCCAGCTTGGCAGAGCAAAAGTGCTTGACCCCATTCTCTCTACAAATCGTATTTCTAGCTTTTTCAGTTATCACATTGATCGCATTTGTCCTTGGAAAACTCTTCTGTTGAAGCTTTTATTATTTATTTATTTTTGAGACAGAATCTCAGTCTGTCATTAAGGCTGGAGTGCAGTAGTGCCATCTTGGCTCACTGCAACCTCCGTCTGCCAGGCTCAGGCAAGCCCCACACCTCAGCCTCCAAAGTAGTTGGGACCACAGGCACGCACCACCATGTTCAGCTCATTTATGTATATATGTATATATATAAACCCTGGTGGACAGGATTTCAACCTGTTACCCAGGCTGGTCTCAAACACTTGACCAAAGTGATCTGTCCCTCCAGGCCTGCCAAAGTTCTGGGATTACAAGCATGAACCACTGTGCCAGACCTGTTGTAGTTTTTATATTTCCCACTTCCCAATTACTTTCAAAGAAAGATAGACATGCTATTTTTGTTGTTTACATTACCTGCTTCCACATCACTATTGTATCATTTTCCTCTTTCTAGATATTAATACATAGACTTTCCTTCTAATGCTATGTTCCTAGTCTACCAATTATTATCTACCAACTTAAAAAGTGTATTCTTCCATTGCTTAAATGTATGTGGTCACCTAATTTATTATTTCTTTTTTCAAATATCTGATATTATTCCTGGCACCTTTAGTTTATCTAATGACATCACAGTAGTCCTAAATTTCTTTGTCGACAGTATTTCCAACAAAACTTTCTTCAGTTAATAGCCAGGCTCCTAATGTCAACCATGAGAAAAATGCTTTCACCATTATCCCCATTCTGTTTAAGATCCTGAGCTTGTCACTATTATATGGGGTACACCAGATGGATGGTGGCCCTGTACTCAACAATCAACATCCAGTGGACAGCATATGAGCCATCATTGGTTACACATATAGGATCTGGAAAGTAGGGTTATTTCTGAAGGAGACTAGTCAGTGTGGCTGGAAATCTAAGGATGACTTTAGAAACTGGAATTTGACCTGAGTTTTTAATAAAGTTTCTCTCCTGCCACAAACACTCCAGGGGACTCCATTATTCAAAACGTATAATTCTCCTTTTCATTTTACTAAACTGCTCCTGTTTGTTGGAGACAAACAAGAAACTGTGCTGACTGGCTTTATCACAAATTAACGCTATCTAATCTCATCTGCATTTTCATTAATAGTTGGCAATATTTCTGCTTATTTGTAAATGATTCCTTGTGGCATTCTCAGTTTTTTCCCCACTTTTTCCCGCTTACATTTTAAAGCTTTCATCTCTCATTTTGCTTGGATAACTGCATGTCATTTTTTTAAGAATCACCTCATTTATCAACCCGACTGAAATCTCCCACGACATTCACATGCTAGTTACATCAGCCACAAGTTTGGGTTGGCTATTTCCTTCATGACCTCCAGTCACTCCCTATGTATGCCTTTATTATAATGGTCAATACATTTTTGTTAAATATACTAACTTCCTTCATCTAGTTATCTTCATTCTGACTATAGAAAAAAATAATTTTGCTTCTAACCTTACTGAGAAAAATACAAGATGCCTGACACTGGCCTAGCTTTGCCCTGAAAGTCAAAATATTCAGCACCTTTAGATGTCTTTTGTGTTTTCTTATTCCTAAGATTAATCATTCTATAGTCTCTTATTATTTGTGACAGTGCTTAACTCCTTGTATAAAACATAAAATTAAGTTGGTTATCATAGATGATAAACTAAAATATAATATATGAGAAAGAGAACTGATGTATATTACAGCTATTCAAAGAAAATTGACTTTAAATTAATTATATAGTGTTTTTAAAATATTTAACAATATACCTTTGGTGCATAGAGTTTAGCACATATGTGCATCTTTTATGGCACAGTACCTAATCTTACTGGTTGATCTTTTATCACAGTTTTTCTTAACAGAAATGCTTTATTAATGTATGCCATGACTATAGTTACTGAAATATTACAACTAAAAGGATTCTCCTTGTAGGATATTTAAATGGAATATTATTTAAAACCCCTTTTTAAAACTTACTTGTATTCATATATTTTACTTTTGGGAAATATAGATAGACAGGGTATATAAAACTATCTGGATTATCAAAGTGTAGTGTAGTGTAAACATGTTTTTTTCCTCCTGTTTTATCTTTCTATATTCCCTGAAGTAAAATGCTAGAGGTGATAAAATGAAGTGAGAGGAAAAGAAACTTGGTAATAATAGAAACTCAGGAGATATAACAAAATTCTCACTTTTCCACCTTCATGTTCTAGCACTTTTAGCCTGAACTGTTAATTGTACTTACAGCTTAACATCTGAGTGCCAACAATAAAAAAAAAGTAGTATATAGCATTGAAAACAATTATCATTGTATTTATAGAGTAAGCAGGAGTTTCATTTCAAAGCTTTTCCCAGTTTTTGTAAATGAAAATAAATGCAAATATTTACATATCCCGGTTTGCCCACCTAGTAGTCTGAGTAATATTTGAAAGCAATTTAAACACTTTCCTCTAAGTGGTAGTAGAAAAAGATGAGTAATGTACATGTCTCTCTTCTGAAATTAATTCCATGCAAACTAGACATAGAATTTTTTTCTACTATAGATTCGTAACTTTTCAATCTTGGAAATGAGGTACAGAGAGCTTAAACATTTATTTAAGTAAGAAATAAAGTTCTTCAAAATATAGCTTCGATTTTGCCAGTTATTACCTAAACTTTTTATTCTCATCAAAAGAATTAAGCATCTTGTTCAATCTCTCTTCTTCATATTTGACTTCTCTCATGTAGTTAGAAGGCAGCAATTCAGATCATCGGTACCCTGCTTTTCTTTCTCTACCAGAAAGATAGAAGCCAGTTTGGATTATTCACAATTACAGACTCACAAAATGTCAAAATCAAGACCCTTCCAGACAAGGGGGGCTAACCAAAGTGATTTTAGGAGACTGGGAAGGAAAATTAAGGGCAGTATTGCAAATTACATAATGGATCCTAGAATTTAAGCACACATATTTTCATATTTAGCACCTCTCTGAAACAGAATTTTTATAATAGTACTGCTTTATATTTAGATCTGTATCATCCTTGGTTGCCTTGTCTTGTTCCAATCCTCTGAGGATACTCTATAAATAATAGTGACACAAAAGCCTCAACATCTTTTGCAGAGGTAAATGTTCTTTGTATACAAAGATTTTGCAGCAAATGGCTCATTCTTACTGGAACCTTCACTGTGCCTATTTTAAGTGTGTCCTTATCTTGTGACTTTTTAAATAAGAAGCAGAAAAAAATTAGAGATAAACTTTTTTTTGTACATTTGTATAAATTTAAGAGGTGCAACTGTAATTTTGTTACATGTCTATATTGTGGAGTGATGACGTCTGGGCTTTAGTGTATCTATTACCAGAATATTGTACATTGCACTCTTTGAGTCATTTCTCATTTCTCACCCTTCTTCCATTTCCATCCCTTCCAAGTCTCCAATGTCTATCATTCAGCACTTTATGTTCATCTGTACATATTATTTAGCTTTCACTTGTAAGTGAGGACTTGTATTTGATTTTCTGAGTTGTTTCACTTAAGATATTGGCCTCCAATTTCATCCATGTTGTTGAAAAGATAGAATTTCAGTCTTTTTATTGCTGAATTATATCCCATTGCACATATATTTTCTTTATTCAGTCACTAGTGGATAGATGCTTAGAATTGATTCCCTATCTTTGTTATTGTGAATCATGCTGTAATAAACATACAAGTGCATGTATCATTTTGATATAATAAATTTTTATTCTTTGGATAGATACCTAGCAATGGGATTGCAGGTTCAAATGATTTCTATAAACATAAATAATGTTTGCTGATTCAACTTTGAATGGCTGGCACATAGTAGGTGCTCAATAAATATCTGTTGAATGAACAGGCAGAGCAGTTGTTTTCCAACCCAGAATGATTTTCTTGTTGTTGTTGTTGTTTTTCTTTTTAATTTCATGGGTATATACTAGTTGTATATATTTATGGGGTATATGAGAAGTTTTGACATTGGCATGTAATCTAAAATAATCACATCAGGGAGAATGAAGTCTCCATCTCCTCAAGCATTTATCCTTTGAATTACAAACAATCCAATTACACTATTTGAGTAATTTGAAAATCTCTAATTAAGTTATTATTGACTATAGTCACCCTGTTGTACTATCAAATAGCAGGTCTTATTCAATCTTTCTATTTTTTTGTATCCATTAACTGTCTCCACCTCCCCACTATGACCCCCTACTATTCTTCCCAGCCTCTGGTAACCATCCTTTTACTCTATGAATATGAGTTCAACTGTTTTGGTTTTTAGATTCTACAAATAAGTGAGAACATGGGATGTTTATTTTTCTGTGTCTGGTTTATTTAACTTAATATAGCAGCCTGTAATTCCATCCATGTTGTTGCAAATCGTTGGATCTTATTTTTTTATGGCTGAATAATACTTTATTGTGTATATGTACCACATTTTCTTTGTCCATTCATCTGTTGATGCACACTTAAGTTGCTTCTGAATTTTAGCTATTGTAAACAGTGATGGAAAACACATAGGCATACAGAGATCTATCCGATATACTGATTTCCTTTCTTTGGGGTATATAGCCAGCAGTAGGATTTCTGGATCATATGGTAGCTCAATTTTTAGTTTTTTGAGGAAACTCCAAAGTGTTCTCTATGGTGGTTGTACTAATTTACACCCCCACCAACAATGTGCAAGGATTCCCTCTTCTCTAGATCCTTGCCAGCATTTGTTATTGCCTTACATCCAAAAGACAGGAATGTTATATAATGGTAAAACGCCTTGTCCAAGAGGAAAATATCAATATCCTAAACGTATAATATGCAGCTAACCCCGAAGCTCCCAAATTTATAAAACAATTACTAATAGAACTAAGAAATGAGATAGACAGCAACACAATAATAGTGTGGAAATTCAATACTCCACTGACAGCACTGGATAGGTCATCAAGACAGAAAGTCAACAAAGAAACAATTGATTTAAACTATACCTTGGAATAAACAGACTTAACAGATATACATATATATACATATATATATATATATAACATTTCATCCAACAACCACAGAATACACATTCTATTCAACAGTGCATGAAAGTTTCTCCAAGAAAGACCATGTGATAGGTCATAAAATGAGCCTCAATAAATTTAAGAAAATTGATATTATATCAAGCCCTCTCTCAGATCACAGTGGAATAAAACTGGAAATAACTCTAAAAGGAGCTTGCAAAAAAATGCAAATACATGGAAATTAAATAACCTGCTCCCAAATGATCATTGGGTCAAAAATGAAATCAAGATGAAAATTAAGGAATGCTTGGAACTGAACAACAATGACTTCTATTTTTGTTGCACTATGGTCCAAGAGTGTGTTTGGTATGATTTTCATTCTTTTGCATTTGCTGAGGATTGTTTGTGTTGAATTATGTGGTCAATTTTAGAGTATGTGCCATGTGTCAATGAGAAGAATGTATATTTTTATTGTTTTTAGGTGGAAAGTTCTATAGAGGTCTATCAGATCCATTCCATCCAATGTTGAGTTCAGGTCCTGAATATCTTTTTTAATTTTCTGCCTCAATGATCTATGTAATACTGTCAGTGGAGTGTTGAAGTCTCACCTGTTATTGTGTGGTGGTCCTTGTCTTTGTGTAGGTCTCTAAGAACTTGCTTTATGAATCTGATTGCTCGTGTGTTGAATGCATATATATTTCAAATAGGTCTTTTGGTTGAATTGAACCTTTTATTATTATGTAATGCCCTTCTTTTTCTTTTTTAACGTTTGCTGGTTTGCAATCTGTTTTTGTCTGAAATTAGAATTGTAACCCCTGCTTTTTTTCTGTTTTTCATTTGCTTGGTAGATTTTACTCCATCTCTTAATTTTGAGCCTATGGGTGTCATTTCATGTGATATGGGTTTCTTGAACACAGTATACCATTGCGTCTTGCTTTGCTTTTCTAGCTTGCCACTCTGTGCTTTAAAAGTGGGGCATTTAGCTCATTTGCATTCAAAGGTAGTGTTAATATGTAGGAATCTGATCCTGTCATTGTGTTGTTAGCTGGTTACTATGTTGGCTTCCTTGTTTGATTGCCTCATAATGACATAGGTCTGTATGTTATAGCTTTTTTTTCTTTTAATTAGCTGACAGCAGTCTTTGCTTTGTACATTTAGTGCTCCTTTCAAGATATCTTGTAAGGCAGGTCTAGTGGTAACAAACTCCCTCAACATTTGTTTATCTGAAAAAGATCATATTTCTTCTTTGCTTACAAAACTTAATTTGGCTGGATATGACATTCTTGGTTGAAGATTTTTTCCTTTAGAATATAGGCACCCAATCCCTTCCGGTTTGTAGGGTTTCAGTTGAGAGGTCCACTGAGAGACAGATGGGGTTCCCTTTTTAGGTGACCTGCCTTTCTCTCTAGATGACTATAACATTCTTTCTTTTATTTTGGCCATGGAAAATCTGACAATTAAATGTCTCAGGGGTGCTCTCCTTCTGTAGACTCTTACAGGAGTTCTCTGCATTTCCTGAATTTGGTGCCCTCTCTAGCAAGTTTGGGAAGTTTTTATTGATAATATCCCAAATTATGATTTCCAAGTTTTTTGCTTTCTTCCCCTCCCTTTCAGTGATGCCTGTGATTTACAGATTTGGCCTTTTTACATAATTCCATACTTCTCAGAGGTTTTGTGGATTCCTTTTTATTTATTTTTTATATTTTTGTCAGGCTATCTTATTTCAGAGACTTGATATTCAAGTCCAGAGATTTTTCCCTCAGCTTGGTTTATTTTTCTGTTAATACTTGTGATTGCATTGTGAAATTCTTGTATTTTGTTATTCAGCTCTGTGAGATCCAGTACGTTCTTTTGTCACTGGTAATTTTGTCCCTCAGGTCCTGTATCACTGTATTGTGATTCTCTTTTTCCTTGGATTGGGTTTTGCCATCCTCCTGAATCTTGACAGTTTTCATTCCTATCCATATTCTGAATTCTATTTCTGACATTCTAGCCAGCTCATATTGGTTGGGAACTCTTGTTGGAGAACTCGTGTGGTCATTTGAAGGACATAGGTCACTGTAGCCATTTGATTTATTGGAGTTCTTGTATTGGTTCTTTCTCATTTCTGTGTGTGGTTGTTCCATTAACTGCAGTGTAGATTGAGTACAGTCAATAGACTTATTTTCTGGATTTTTCACTGGTCTTTATTTTAAGCTGAGTTCTTGTCTGGTTTCAGAGGGGGATATTTTGGCTGTTACACCTTTGGGATGGCATATTCAGTAGGTGGCACTTAGGGTTACGGGTCAGTTGGTAGACTCTCAGTTGTGTGCTCTCCTATGCTTCCTCACAGTTGCAGCTGTGTTCCTTCTCAATGCTCTGAATGTGTGGGTTTCTCTCCCACTTGAATAATGCCTGTAGATCGTGGCTTGGCACTCCTGGGCTGCCGAGTGGAGCTCTGGGACAACCTCGGTGTTTATGTTCCTTCTTGGAGGCAGCAGAGGAAAGGACCTTAGTAGTGGTTGTGGCCAAGGATCACTTGCTTGTCTCCTGGGGGCTGCACACCAGAGAGAGGCAGGTCAGTAACCATTCATGTGATCATCTCCAGATGGAGGTTCTGTACTGTGGGCCCAAGCCAGGGTTCACTGTCTAGTGATGAGCAGTGGAGGGTGTTTGGAATCTGTGGGGGACAGACTGGCCTCGTCTTCTTGGGTGAACTGCACTTTGTTGGAAGTGTGAATAAAGCACTTAGAATCTTTGCTCTTTCATTAGTCTGAGGGTAGAAAGGGAAGTTCCACTGTAGAGACAGTGGCAGAGAGGCTCTCAGTTCCCCCTGGTGGCTCGGTACTGGGAGTTTCTGAGGTGCTTCTGGCTTGATAGCTCTGGCAGGGTGTGGCTGGAACACAGTCAGTTATAACCCATCCAGTGAGTAGATATGGAAACAGGCACTCACATAGTAGTCAGGCCACTTTTCCATAGAGCTGCTGTGTTATGCTTGGGGCCTGCTCCAATATCTTGTCACCTTGGATTTTCCGGTACCTGGATATCTGACTAGTGAAGGCTTAGAAACAGCAAAGATGGCAACCTGCCCTTCCCTCTTGAAGTTCTGTCCCAGGGAGGTGTGGACTTGTTGCTGGCCCAAATGCACCTGTAGAAGTTGGCTGGAGATTCCGGTGCAGAAGTCTCATCCAGTGAGGAGGAACAGAATCGGGTACCTGCTTAAAAAATCAATCTGGCCATGTTTTTGTCAAGCAGCTATGTTTTGCTGGGGGTACACTTCAGCCCCTGGGCACCTCATACACTTCAAAGCCCAAAGACTGGAATAACTAAGTCACCCAAACATCAAAAATGGCTGCCTACCCCACCCTCTGAAAGCTCCATCCCAGGGAGATTTGAAACCTCCATCAGTCACGGAATACAAGCGAGGGTAGCTGGAAAACCCAGTTGGGAGGCCCCATCAAGTAATGAGGAATGGAAGATGGGACCCACTTAAAAGAACAGCCTGACCATGTTTTCACAGGGCAGCTGTGCTGTGTTGGGAGTCCACTTCATCTCCTGGTCCTCTTGGACTCTCCAAAGTCTGAAGACCAGAATAACTAAGTTACCTAAACAGCAAAGATGGTGCCCCACCCCTCCCTCTGGGAACTCCTTTCCAGGGAGGTTTCATATCTCTGTCTGGTGCAGAACACTGGTGGGGGTGACTGTAGACCCCCGTTGGGAGGTCCCTCCCAGTGAAAAGGAATAGGTTTGGAGAGTAGTTCAAAAAAGCAGCCTGGCCATGTATTTTTAGAACAGCCGTGTTGTTTTGGGGTACCACTTCTACCCCTGGTTGTCTTGGACTCTCTAAAGTCAGAAGACTAGAAAGGCTATTTTTTGTCCAAAAAGCAAAGATGGCTTCCTACCCCTCCCTCTGGGAACTCTGTCTCAGGGAGGCTTTATATCTCTTTTGGGTGGACAATGCTGGTTGGGTTGGTTTGAGGCCTGGTTGGGAGATCCCACACATTTGGTTTGAGGCCTGTTTGGGAGATCCTTTACCACAGAGGAGGTAAAGGACTGAGAACTCGCTTAAAAAAGCAGTCAGGCCATGTTTTTTAAGAGCAGCTGTGCTGTGCTGGGGTATCCTTGCTGCCCCTGGTACACTTGGACTCTTCAAAGCCAAAAGGCTAGAATGGCTAAGTCACCCAAACAGCAAAGATGTCACCCCACCCCTCCCCACTGGAGCTCTATCCCTGGGAGGTGCAATGATGCTATGGGTGGCTGGCTGGAATTAGATACTTTCTTTATTTTTGACCTTTGAGAGTTTGGTTATTACATGCTTTGAGGTAGTATTACTTGGATTATATCTGCTTGGTGATCTGTAACCTTCTTGTAATTGGATATTGATATGTTTCTCCAGGTTTTGAAAGTCCTCTGTTATCCCTTTGTATAAACTTTCTACTTCTCTTTCTCTACTTCCTTTATAAGGCCAATAACTCTTAGAGTCACCCTGTTGAGGCTGTTTTTCTAGATCCTGTAGGCATGCTTTGTATTTTTTACTGTTTTTTCTTTTGTCTCCTTTCTGTATTTTCAAATATCCTATCTTCAAGCTCACTAATTCTTTTCTCTGCTTGATGCATTCTGCTATTAATGAACTCTGATGCATTTTTCAGTATGCCAATTGCATTTTTCAGCTCCAGAATTTCTGCTTGATTTTTTTAAAGTATTTCAATCTGTTTGTTAAATTTATCTAATAGAATTTTGAATTCCTTCTCTGAGTTATCTTGAGTTTCTTTGAGTCGACTCAACACAGCTCTTTTAAATTCTCTGTCTGAGAGGTCACATGGCTCTGTTCTAGAGGATTGGCCCCTGATACCTTGTTTCATTTATTTGGTGAGGTCATGTTTTCCTGGATAGTGTTGATACCAGTAGGTGTTTTTCAGCATCTGGACAGTAAAGAGTTAGGTATTTATTTTACCCTTCATTGTCTGAGTTAGGTATTTATTTTATTCTTCATTGACTGGGCTTATTGGCAGTTGTTCTTTTTGGAAAGGCTTTCTAAATATTTGAAAGGACTTGTATGTTGTGATTCAAGCTGTATCTGCTTATGGGGACACCCCTGGCACAGTAATGATGTGGTTCCTGCAAATGCAGATAGGTATCACCTTGATGTTCTTAGACAAGATCTGTGAGATTTATCTGAATTACCAGGTTCTCCTCTTCCAGTTTCTCCAAAACAAACAGTCACTCTCTCTCTCTGTTTTGAGCCACCTAAAGCTGGGGATATAATGACAAGTACCCCTGTGGACACCACCACCACTATGACTGTTCTGGGTCAAACCTGAATCCAGCACGGTGCAGGATCATGCCCAAGGCCTGGGTCTTGCCTAAGGCCTGCTAATAACCACAACCTGGCTATTGCCTACATTCACTAAAGGCCTTGAGCCTCTACAATAGGCCAGTGTCAAAGTCAACAAGGCCTGTGTCCCTCCCTTCGGTGCAGTGAGGTCCCCATAAGGCACAGTTGGGTCCAGAGGTGTTGTCTGGGAGTCAGGGACTAAAGTCAAAAACCTTAGAAGTCTACCTGGTATTCTATTGTACTGCAGCTGATCTGGCACACAAACTACAGGCTGCAGTATTTCCCACTCTTCCCTCTGCTTTCCACGGGCAGAGGAGCCTTACTCCATAGCCACTACCACCCCAGGCCATGAAGAGAAATGACAGACTATTGTGGATATTTTCTTAATATCCATTGTCTCTAAGTCAGCTATGCTGTTTGAGCTGGGACTCATTCTTCAGGGCAGAATTCTTCTGCCCTCTGGCTCAGAACAGGTCTAAAAATGCTATTCAAAAGTCAAGTTACCAGGTGGTGAGTGCTGTCAGAACTCGGTCCTTTCCTTTGAGTCAGTGGGTTCCCTTCTGGCTCAGAGAGTGTCTGGAAATGTTGTCTGGGAGCTAGGGCCTCAGGACTCTGATGGATGCCCTATTCGGCAGTGGCTGAGCTAGTATCCAAGATGCAAGACAAAGTCCATCCCACTCATCCCTATCCTCTTCTCAAGTGTAAGGAAATGGCCTTTTTTGGAACCCTGAGCAGTACAGTGTAGGGCTACAGAAGAGGTGATGCCAACACTCCCAAAACTGCCCCTGGTGGTATCTCAGTAGATTGTGTGTCTCCCCAGTCTACTCTCTCTGGGCCTAGTTCAGCACTAGGACTTGTCTAAAAGTTGTAGTCTTTATGGCCTAAACTGACATTCAGGTTCATTTAGAGACACAGAGCACTGTAGCCCCTGTTGGTAAAGTTTCTGCAAACTCAAATTCGGATCGCTGGGATGGGTGATTCCCCTCCAGCTAGGGTAGGTTTAAATGCTCCCTCCATGGGTGGGTGTCAGCTGTGCTTGGTTCAGTTTCCCATTCTGCTCTTACAGAACAGCATTAAGTTCAATGCCTCACAGTTGCTGTGTTCTCCCTCCCCAAGTGCCGAGAGGTGCTATATGCACCATGTTGCCAGTAGATGGGGGAGAGGTGGCATCAGCAATTCAATATTATCTTTTTTCTATCTCTTTAGTGTCTCTTTTAGCAAAACTAAGAGATAAAACCGGATGCTTTACTATTGTAAATAGTGCTGCAATAAACATACGTGTGCATGGGTCTTTATAGTAGAATTATTTATATTCCTTTACGTATGTACCCAGTAATGGGATTCCTGGGTCAAATGTTGTTTCTGGTTCTAAATCCTTGAGGAATTGCCAAACTGTTTTCCACAATGCTTGAACTAATTTACATTCCCAACAACAGTGTAAAAGCGTTCATCCTCAGCAAACTAACACAGAAACAGAAAACCGAACACCACATGTTTTCATTCATAAATAGGAGTTGAACATCAAGAATATATGGACACAGAGAGGGGAACAACACACGCCAGGGCCTGTTGTGGGGCAGGGGTGAGAAGAGGGAACTTAGAAGACAAGTCAACAGGTGCAGCAAACCACCATGACACACGTATACCTATGTAACAAAACTGCCCGTTCTGTACATGTATCCTTTTTTTTTTTAGAAGAAATAAAGAAAGAAAAACAGGTACTATGATGGCTTATCTGATTTTTGGTTTTTGTAAAGATGTTTTTCCTGTATAGATTGTTGTTAAATTGATCCTTACAGAAAGGACCACCAGTGCAGTCTTGTAGTCTGCCATCTTGCCCTGCCTCTCTCAAGACTGATTTTCAATCTCAATACAACATTTGAGGTAGTTAGATTAAAAAACAGTGATTCTAATATTCCGTATGTTGGTCTTTTTTGATTCTGTCTTATAATTGTTATTGACATTCTTATATGTTCCCCAAAATATGAAGTATTTCATGAATGATTTTAATTACTATATATTCTCCAAAAGCCATTGATTTATTTACTTGTATCACAGATACATATTAAGAATCTGCTAAATAAAATACATGAAGAATACAGCCCAGCCCTCAAAGAGCTTATCGTATAAAGGGGAAAATACGTAATAAGCCATCACCTATTTATTGAGTCATAATGAATTTTATAAAGAATTGTTTAGGTACTTTGACAGCATTAAATGGGAGTAAATGCCTTGACCTTTTTAAGTCCTTACTGAATAGATGCTAGTTCAGTGTACAAGGGTTACCATTTTTGTTATATTTCTTGTACTTTTGGAAGCTTCAAAATTAAATGCTGTTTTTTCCATTTTTAAGATGAGATTTTGTAAATAGAATATTTGAAAACATTGGACAACAGAGACTTCTCAGTGCTGTTATACATGCTGAAGTAAACCATAAAAAAGAATTGTGATTTTATTTTCTCTATAGTTTATTATTTATGTTTAATAACTATCTTTTGAGTTGTTCCTTTTTACATTCTGTATAAGAAATTCAAAATGAATATTAATGAAGTATTTCCTTAGGTGCTTTAATTTTGTATGAGTTCTTTATATAGCAAAAATTATCTTTGTTTATTCTGCCTTTCTCAATATCATATCTGACACATAGTATGTTTTTAATAAATGTTTACTAAATATGTAGCTATTATGGTTGTGTTGATTTTTTAGACATTTTTTGATGTCATTAATTGTTTTTAGTAGTCATTAAAATATCATAGTTAGAGATAATCTTAATGTAATTTTTGAAATGAAAATATTAGGGAATACTATAAAACAGGGATTTTATGTGGTATGTAAATTAATAATATTTTCTTTACATTTAGAGATGTCTTGTACCATTAATCCAGCCTATAGATAATCATTATCAAGTCTAAATTTAAAAATCTGTAAAATATTAACACTCATAAAATACATTTCTGACAATTTTACAGCTCATTACAACTGAGATGCTGTTAATTGTTGCCAGTCAGAGCAAAATGTATATAGATTTGAATAATTTGCTATCATTGAAATAATCAGTTATTTGTTTTCTTAATTGAAATTCAAAATCAGTTCTGATCATAGCAAAAGTGCTCAGGTTTCTCTGTAGCATCTGATTTAGTCTGGTTACAGATAAAGCTTGATCTTTCTTCAGTTACCAACAAACTACAAATGCTCCCCCCATAGAAAGTTAAGTTGTTGACTGGTTTTCGATCTGGTGTCTGGCATGATTTCCTCACATTGTTCTCTCTATTCTTGTGTGAAAAAGTGGAGTTTTGAAAAGGCCTAAACTTTGTTGTCTACAAATATGGAATTGTGCACAATGTCACATACACTTAGAAACTGTTTTCTTATTTTCACAGCCTTTCATGTTGGTTTTAGGATGTTTGGAAATTCGAACCTTTAAGTGATTGTCAAGTACTTCTTTCACAAAGAACAGTTTTTTCAGAATAGCTCACCCAAAATGTCAGTTTACATTGTATCTATCTTACCATGAGTTTTTCTTGGAACAGACTTCAGCTCATCATTTAAGAACCTAATAACCAGGCTGTATTGTTCCTTCCCATTGTTAGAGTACGGCTTTCAATGCCTTACAATTCTACAAATGTGTTTCACTGTATTTCTGCAAGGGTGGCTTAAATTCTTCAGAATCCTTAATGATAAGATAGTACTTTTGGTATTAAATATTCTATACATTTCCCATATAATTTTTGAAAATTACACAAATATGAATCACAATATACATTTCAAGATGCCTGTCTTTCTTCTTCATATCTTTCTTCCCAGATGAAACTATAGTTAAAATCTGGTATATCATTTCAGACTCCCAGTGTTCTCTAGCCTCAAGGATACAAATATATTTCATAGATAAGAATTTTCCCACAGACTGCATTATACCAAAATAAATAATTATATTATTTTACTTCACAATATATCTTCCAATAATATTATGTATAGATTGATACTATTCTTTTGGACACTGTATTAGTCTGTTTTCATGCTGCTGAAAAAATATACCTAAGACTGGGAAGAAAAAGAGATTTAGTTGGACTTACAGTACCACCTGCCTGAGCAGGCCTCAGAATCATGGTGGGAGGTGAAAGGTACTTTTTACATGGCAGCAGCAAGAGAACATGAGGAAGAAGCAAAAGCAGAAACCCCAGATAAACCCATCAGATCTCGTGAGACTTACTCACTGTCATGAGAATAGTATGGAAAAGACTGGCCCCCATGATTCAGTTTTCTCCCCTTGTGTCCTTCCTACAACATGGGGGAATTTGGGGAGGTACAATTCAAGTTGAGATTTAGTGGGGACATAGCCAAATCATATCATTCTGCCCCTGGCCCTTCCAAATCTCATATCCTTACGTTTCAAAACCTCAAAACCAACCATGCCTTCCCAATAGTCCCCCAAAGTCTTAACCCATTTCAGCATTAACTCAAAAGTCCACAGTCCAAAGTCTCATATGAGACAAAGCAAGTCCCTTCTGCCTATGAACCTATAAAATCAAAAGCAAGCTAATTACTTGCTAGATACAATGGGGGTACATTGGGTAAATACAACCTTTCTAAATGGGAAAAATTGGCCAAAACAAAGGGGTTACAGGGCCCGTGCAACTCTGAAATCCATCAGGGCAGTCAGACTTCAAAGATCCAAAATGATTTCCTTTGACTCCATTTGACTCCAGGTCTCACATCTAGGTCACACTAATGCAAGAGCTGGGTCCCATGATCCTGGTCAGCTTTCTCCTGTGGCTTTGCAGGGTACAACCTCCCTTTCAGCTGCTTTTACAATGTGGCATTGAGTGTCTGTGGCTTCTCCAGGCTCACGGTACAAGCTGTCAGTGGATCTACCATTCAGGAGCCTGGAAGATGGTGGCCCTCCTCTTACAGCTCCACTAGGCAGTGCCCCAGTAGGGACTCTGTGTGGGGGCTCTGACCCCACATTTCCCTTCTGCATTGCCCTAGCAGAAGTTCTCCATAGGGCCCCACCCCTGCAGCTAACTTTTGCCTGGGCATCCATATGTTTCCATAAATCTTTGGAAATCTAGGTGGAGGTTCCCAAACTTCAATTCTTGTCTTCTGTGCACCTGCAGGCTCAACACCATGTGGAAGCTGCCTGAACTGTACATTGACCCCTTTCAGCCATGGCTGTAGTGACTTGGCCACAGGGCACTAAATCCCTAGCCTGTACACAGCACGGGGATCCTGGGCTCATAACACAAAACCACTTTTTCCTCCTGGGCCTCCAGGCCTGTGATGGGAGGGGCTGCCATGAAGGTCTCTGACATGACCTGGACACATTTTCCCCTTGATCTTTGAGATTAACATTAGGGTCCTTGATATTTATGCAAGTTTCTGCAGCTGGCTTGAATTTCTCCCCAGATTTCTTTTTCTTTTTTTCCTATTGCGTTGTCAGACTGCACATTTTCCAAACTTTTATGCTCTGCATTTTTATAAAACTGAATACCTTTAACAAAACCCAAGTCACTTCTTGAATGCTTTGCTGCTTAGAAATTTCTCCCATCAGATACCCTAAATCATCCCTCTTAAGTTCAAAGTTTCACAAATATCTAGGAAGGGGACAAAATGCCATCAGTCTCTTTGCTAAAACACCACAAGAGTCACCTTTACTCCAGTTCCCAACAAGTTCCTCATCTCCATCTTAGACCACCTCAGCCTGGACCTTATTGTCCATATCACTATTGGCATTTTGGGTAAAGCCATTCAACAAGTCTCTAGGAAGTTCCAAACTTTCCATCATTTTCCTGTCTTCTGAACCCTCCAAACTGTTCCAACCTCTGCCTGTTACCTAGTTCCAAAGTGGCTTCCACATTTTTGTGTATCTTTCAGCAACACCCCACTCACTTGATACCAACTTACTGTATTATTCTGTTTTCACTTTGCTGATAAAGACATACCTGAGACTAAGAAGAAAAAAAGGTTTAATTGGACTGACAGTTCCACATGACTGGGGAGGCCTTAGAATCATGGCAAGAAGCAAAAGGCACATCTTACATGGCAGCAGCAAGAGAAAATGAGGAAGAAGCAAATGTGGAAACCCCTGATTAACCCATCAGATCTCATGAGACTTATTCACTATCATGAGACTAGCATGGGAAAGACCTGCCCCCATGGTTCAATAACCTCCCCCTGGATCCCTCCCATAACATGTAGGAATTTTAGAAGATACAATTCAAGTTGAGATTTGGTGGAGACACAGTCATATCATATCGGTCACATAATATTACATAACATTTAATTACAATAAGTTATTATGTCATTTATGACCATTTGTGATATGAGATTATTCTTTCATATTCTTGAAACATTTGACCAGACTTTAATGATAACATAACAAAGTAGAAATGTTCCCTGACATTTGGAGTACTTATTAGGAAGGCCTTTACCAAATGTGTTGTGAGAACAGTTCAATGAAACACATCTTAATGGCTTTGCCATAAGGAGCTTTTGCCACAAATACATTATTCATTGAATAGTCTACTTCTGTATCAGCAAAAAGACCTTAGCAAAAAGTATCTGCCCATATTTGAACTGGAAGACTGAGTAAAAAGATGGCCCTCACTAATGTGGGTATACATGATCTAGTCAGATAAGGTCCTGATAGAACAAAAAGGTATAGGAAAGGTGAATTTGTTCTCTATTCTTGAGTTGGGACATCCATCTTCTCCTGCCCTCAGACATCAGATCACCTTTGCACAGACTGAATTACACCTCACGTCTGCATGGTTCTCTAGCTTGCACATGGGAGATCTTAGGACTTCTCAGCCTTCATAATCAAATGAGCCGGTTTTAATAATGTATATGTATGTATTTCTATACCTTAGATTGGTTCTAGTTCTTTGGAGAATCATGACTAATACAAGCACTTATTAATATCTATCTGATACTAAATTTTTAAAAAGTACCACTTGAATTTACTTAGATCAATGAGTGTTTAATTTCTTTAATAATTATTTTTAAGATCAAATCAATAATTTTATTTAGGTTTTGTATGATATATTGTTAAATTTCAACACAAAGACATGGACTAAGTAGGAAATTGAAGCTATTCTGATACAGAAAATTGATTTTCAATATGATATGTGATCTTCAATGTAACATACATCTTAATTTCTCAGTGTCAAATTATTTATTTTACATTAAATTTTACTAATTAATTCAGGTTTATTGCTATAGAGCAGAGGTTAGCTAAGTTTTTCTGTGAAGAACCAGACAGTAAAAAAGTGCCTACAATGAGCCATCTTGTAACAATTGCAATACCTCAACCCTTCCACTGAGTGCAAAAACAGCTATAGACAACATATAAACTAACGAGCATAATGAGTCTCAATAAGCTTTATACAGTAAAACAAGTGGTGAACTATAATTTTCCTGCAGACTATAATTTGCTGACCTTTGCTATAGTTGAAATTAGATTCAAGTATCTATATGGGCATTGGTTAATACAAAAATATTCTCAACTTAAAATCAAAGTATTAGACATATTTATGAACTTAAAAAATTTTATTCAGTTTTTCCCCTCCTGATTTCAAAATAAATGTCCTAAAACATTGGTTTCAGATGACAGAACTGGGTCTCAACAGAAATTATTTCTCCATGTTAATACTTATGTTGGTCTTTAATATAATTGGTTCCAAAAATCCTATAATAAACAGAATAAAGAATAAAAATAATTATTAAAGAAATTAAACACTCATTGATCTTAGATTATAGCACCAAGCTTTGTGAGGAAATATTTTCTGAGGTTAATATTTTTTACTAGCCTTTAAGAAATTTAGGGAGTATCAATTTTATTCTACCCCTGAAGCATGGAATATGAACATCTTATTTCCAATCTGTGATAAATAGTATGACACTCTGGAAGAATATTATACCTCTCTAACACATTAGACGTGAGGCTTGCTTTGACATGACACATGAATATAAGAGCCATATGTCACTTCTGAGCATATAATTTAAGAGTTGTTAGGTGATTCTGCCATTGCTTTTTTCCTTCTGTCATGAGAATCTTATCTCTCAGGTAGAATATGCTCCTCTAGCTTAGATCTCAAAAAGAAAATATTTGAAGCAAAGTCACTGCTAACCTACAGCCTATCATGTAATAAGAGGAAAAAATAAATGTTAGTTGTTGTAACTTACTCAAATTTGCAGTACGCTTGCTGCAATAAATAACTGATTGAAAGTTTATATAAACATTTGTTACAGAAATTGGTTGACAGACAAATAAAAATCCTAAAACTTGTAAGATTGATGTTATAATCCTGGAGTAGGTAGCAAGGAAATTGTTATCACAGGCTGTAAAAATGATGATCTATGTTGCATATTTGGGAAAGAGTTGATAAAACCATTCTTGCTACTATGCCAGGCACATAGTAATTACTAAATAAATATGTAATAAATGAATGATTTTAAGGTACTTTTTTTCACATTGAATGTGTTGAACGTGTAAGACACGATGGTGTCTTACTACCACTGATGTCCTGGTGGCAGTTGTGACACCGCTGTTGCCTATGCATGTTTAAACTTGGTCATATGATGCAGGATTTTTCTTGGTCACTTTGCCAGTCCAGAATTCCAGCCAGTGACACCCCACACCCAGGCCCCTCTCAGTCTCAGATCTGCCACTGGAGGCACACTACCCCCTTGGCCCACCTGTGTTATAGTTTGTACCCATGTTCAGCAATTCCTGAGCTCTTGTCCCACATCCAAGAAGAATGAGGATATGTTGACAGTTGAAGGGTGAGGATGGATGAAGAAGAATTTTATTAGGCCACAGAACAGCTCTCAGTGGAGAGGAGATGTGAAGGTTGTTAGCCCATGCCCACAGTCTGGTGGTATCTCTTCCAGTGTGGTTGAGTCTTGGGTTATTTATGGACTTAGAGAGTGCCTGTTGATTGGTTTGTGAGTATGCAAAAATGGTTAAAGTGGGGACAGCACTTAAAGGTGGGCACGACAGTGTAGGAAACCAACTAGGAAATAGTAGGTATATATAAGATAGGTGAAAAGTGGGGATCAATCCGAGGAAAGTGCATGAAACAGGAAGACAAGTTCTCACTCTGGTCCGAGGATTTGACTCGTACCTTCGCTTTAAGGCTATAGACTGTCTTTGGCCTGGAGGTAAGGTTTCACCCACCCGTCTCTGCCTCCTGCCATTATCAATAGCTGTTTGTATTGTTGCCATTTCAATTGTGTATAGTAGTCCACACTTATCCTCAGTTTTACTTTCTGTAATTTTAGTTACCCATGGTCAGTCATGGTCCAAAAATAGATGAGTACAATACAATAAAAAATTTTTTAAAAAAGCTAGAGACTACATTTAAATAATTTTATTTTAGCATATTGTTATAGTTTTTATTTAGCATTTTGTTATAGCATATTGTTATAATTGTTCTATTTTATTATTAGTTATTGTTAATATCTTACTGTGCCTTATTTATAAATTAAAGAAAAAATAAATGAAATAAATCATATGTATGTATATATAGAAAAAAAAATATGGGGTTTAGTACTATCTGCATTTTCATGCATCCACTGGGAGTCTTGGACCATAACTCCTGTAGATAAGGAAAATCAGTTATGCTTGAAAGAAAGATAGTGTACTGAATAAGACAGTGGCTTCAGGCAAAATTCTTGTGAAAGAGAATGGTACTAACATATGTGTGTAACTATTGGCTGTGCTTGACATAAAACAATGATAAAAGAGGTGACCCCAGAAGATGATTGGCTCAATGGCAACTATGAAACAGGGTCCAGAAATTCTGAGATTAACAGGGTGAAAGAGATAACGGTATCTCATATCTTACTAGTAAAAGGTAATGATGAGAATTACTTACAAAAAAAATAAAATGTTTAAATAGGTTTGGATCAGTTTTTTTTTCCTGGTGTTAACACCTCTGAAATTTTTAAGATAGTGCCTAGTAACACACAATATTGACAAAATAGCTGGAGAAAAAAAAATCTACAAGGATATGTGTGACTCTCCCACTGATGTCTAATAAAATCATGGCATTTATAAGATGTCTAGAGAGAGAAAATAATTATGGACATGGTTTTGACTTATGCTACTGATTGGAAGCAAGGAGATTAAGATAAAATTTGAGAGGGTTATATTTACCAAAGAGCTATCCACCTGAATAAAACACTGATAGCTTCTGACTTACAACACATTCTGGGCCTCTAAACTTTTAAGGACAGGAAACAGGATAAGAAAATTTCTCAGCACCCCACCTTGGCATATTTTCTAGTACTTTCTTCATATGTAGCCAAGAATTATAATGGAAAAGTTAGGGCTCCTCCAAGAGTAAATCAAGAACCATACAGATCAATAAACTTTAAAGCCGTCCCAAGAAATAGTTAAGCTATCTCAAGGAAGAATTTCTTTATACTGATAAAGAAATATTTCCCACCTTATAATTAACTCTGCCTAAGCAAGTGTTTGAACTTTCAATGGGCCAATGACTGCTAATGTGTAGCACCTCTCATTCTTTGTTTTTATGAACCAGTGCTTATGGGAGATTTCCTGTCACATTTCACCATTGTATGCTGAGTGCCTGAACTGCAGATAATTAGTTTTTTAGTTTATAGATATTCAGATTAGGAGGAGTTACATAAAAACCAACATATACGCTGCAACGAGATCCTGGACTTTCAGCCTCTGTCATGAATAGATGGGACTTCTAGGAGTTTATCTCAGCTGAGGGAAGAAGGAAAATATCTATTTGTTACAAAAGGAATACATTATTTGTGACCAAGTTCATATAGTTGGAACCAAATACTTTTTGTAGTCCCTATAATAAGATTATCTTTCTCCAACCTTGTCACCAAGCTTTGTTATGGACTTGATTTGGCCAAAAGTAATTTGAGGGGAAGAGACAAATGCCACTTTTGAGCAGGAGCTTTCACATTAGCTCACCATTGCCCCTTTCCATCTGCACTGAAACTGGCATGATGTTCCTTTGGCCTTCACCCAAGAATAAAAAAGCAGTCTCATGTTACAACGACAGCTGAGAAAGAGCCAGCATTTGGGCTGAAAGCAACATATCTTTAGGCATTTCCCTTCTACCATGCCTAATATTGTGACAGTTATTTTTAAAAAATCATAAAATCTAACAAACTGTAACAACATTAATTATAGCAGAAATTTGACTTGGTTTGTATTCTTTGCAGGCCTACTATAATGGAGAGATTTGCTTATCAAAGTCACCCCAAACAGAATCATTATATTAAAGGACATAATAAGATCTGTGTTACTAAAAGCATGATTGAATCAGACACATGTATGATTTATTGCACATAAAATCTAAGCCAAAAAAAATTTCAAAGGAAATTTCCTTTTTAAAAGTTTATTATTTTTACAAACTTGTGAAGGATTACTAAGAACATAAGATTGTATTTGTTTCCTTTATTTTTATTTTTCATTGAGATCTAGGCTGCATAAAAACATACAATCACTTATTCTTTATCTAATTGCTTAAAGTTAAAGATGCTCTATGAATCTGAGTTATTGAATAATTAAACCTATTTAGAGCTCTAAACGAAGGTAATGCTGATGAGTTAATTGGTGTTTTCTCCTTCTAATTAAAACTTTGCCAGCCATTCTCTTTAAAATACCCACAATAAGATAACTTTGAAGCTATAATAAACCCTATTTTTAATAAATATGTTTTGTACATAAAAACTCTAAAAAGCATATTTTTGGAGTGCACAAAGAAAAATCAATCCCAATAAATGTAATCTAGACAATTGCATAAATACAACTGTTTGCACAATTACATCCTGTTTTCTCATTTTCTATATAGTTTCAGGTTGGAAGTTACATCAGAGCTCTTAGATATTTGAAAGGTAATAAAAATAACCTTTTTATATTGATAGGACTTTAAAAAAAAAACTAGTATAGAGGCTATATGTGTAACTTTCCCAAAAATGTTCAGCAAACCCGCAATTAGAAATATGCTAGCCTGGGTTAATGTTATATTTGCTTATAGCCTAACAAGTGGAGTCAAATTTCCTCTAATTACAAATGTGTCTTTATCTTTGCTGTTCAACTATCTACTTTTTATTCTTTTTTGTTGTTATTAACTTTTTCTGAAAGGTAATATTTTGTCAATATACCATATTTTTAGTAGTCAAGTTTAAAATCCAATTATACAAGAACTTGAAGCCACACTGAAGCCCTACTACTGAAGAATTATTCTTCAAGATTTATGCCATGGAACTCATAAATAGCTTCTTCCAGGACTTCTGGTAGCTGAAACTAATACTGTACCATATCACGTTTGTGTGTGTGTGTGTGCTGAATCCAAACTTCTGTCAAGGTGAAAAACAACTATTAATGACAAATTTTTAAATCATTTTACTTTAATAGTAAATTCTTACATTTACTTCTTATTGAATACCATTTGTATCATGTTTTTGCCATTTTTTTTTTTTCAATTTATTTATTTATTTATTTATTTTTAAAATTTATTTATTATTGTTATACTTTAAGTTGTAGGGTACATGTGCATAATGTGCAGTTTTGTTACATATGTATACTTGTGCCATGTTGCTGTGCTGCACCCATCAACTCGTCATTTACATCAGGTATAACTCCCAATGCAATCCCTCCCCCCTCCCCCCTCCCCATGATAGGCCCCGGTGTGTGATGTTCCCCTTCCTGAGTCCGAGTGATCTCATTGTTCAGTTCCCACCTATGAGTGAGAACATGCGGTGTTTGGTTTTCTGTTCTTGTGATAGTTTGCTAAGAATGATGGATTCCAGCTGCATCCAAGTCCCTACAAATGACTCAAACTCATCCTTTTTTATGGCTGCATAGTATTCCATGGTGTATATGTGCCACATTTTCTTAATCCAATCTGTCACTGATGGACATTTGGGTTGATTCCAAGTCTTTGCTATTGTGAATAGTGCTGCAATAAACATACGTGTGCATGTGTCTTTATAGCAGCATAATTTATAATCCTTTGGGTATATACCCAGTAATGGGATGGCTGGGTCATATGGTACATCTAGTTCTAGATCCTTGAGGAATCGCCATACTGTTTTCCATAATGGTTGAACTAGCTTACAATCCCACCAACAGTGTAAAAGTGTTCCTATTTCTCCACATCCTCTCCAGCACCTGTTGTTTCCTGACTTTTTAATGATTGCCATTCTAACTGGTGTGAGATGGTATCTCATTGTGGTTTTGATTTGCATTTCTCTGATGGCCAGTGATGATGAGCATTTTTTCATGTGTCTGTTGGCTGTATGAATGTCTTCTTTTGAGAAATGTCTGTTCATGTCCTTTGCCCACTTTTTGATGGGGTTGTTTGTTTTTTTCTTGTAAATTTGTTTGAGTTCTTTGTAGGTTCTGGATATTAGCCCTTTGTCAGATGAGTAGATTGCAAAAATTTTCTCCCATTCTGTAGGTTGCCTGTTCACTCTGATGGTAGTGTCTTTTGCTGTGCAGAAGCTCTTTAGTTTAATGAGATCCCATTTGTCAATTTTGGCTTTTGCTGCCGTTGCTTTTGGTGTTTTAGACATGAAATCTTTGCCCATGCCTATGTCCTGAATGGTACTACCTAGGTTTTCCTCTAGGATTTTTATGGTATTAGGTCTAACATTTAAGTCTCTAATCCATCTTGAATTAATTTTCGTATAAGGAGTAAGGAAGGGATCCAGTTTCAGCTTTCTACTTATGGCTAGCCAATTTTCCCAGCACCATTTATTAAATAGGGAATCCTTTCCCCATTTCTTGTTTCTCTCAGGTTTGTCAAAGATCAAATGGCTGTAGATGTGTGGTATTATTTCTGAGGACTCTGTTCTGTTCCATTGGTCTATATCTCTGTTTTGGTACCAGTACCATGCTGTTTTGGTTACTGTAGCCTTGTAGTATAGTTTGAAGTCAGGTAGCGTGATGCCTCCAGCTTTGTTCTTTTGACTTAGGATTGTCTTGGAGATGCGGGCTCTTTTTTGGTTCCATATGAACTTTAAAGCAGTTTTTTCCAATTCTGTGAAGAAACTCATTGGTAGCTTGATGGGGATGGCATTGAATCTATAAATTACCTTGGGCAGTATGGCCATTTTCACGATATTGATTCTTCCTATCCATGAGCATGGTATGTTCTTCCATTTGTTTGTGTCCTCTTTGATTTCACTGAGCAGTGGTTTGTAGTTCTCCTTGAAGAGGTCCCTTACATCCCTTGTAAGTTGGATTCCTAGGTATTTTATTCTCTTTGAAGCAATTGTGAATGGAAGTTCATTCCTGATTTGGCTCTCTGTTTGTCTGTTACTGGTGTATAAGAATGCTTGTGATTTTTGCACATTAATTTTGTATCCTGAGACTTTGCTGAAGTTTCTTATCAGCTTAAGGAGATTTTGGGCTGAGACAATGGGGTTTTCTAAATATACAATCATGTCATCTGCAAACAGGGACAATTTGACTTCTTCTTTTCCTAACTGAATACCCTTGATTTCTTTCTCTTGCCTGATTGCCCTAGCCAGAACTTCCAACACTATGTTGAATAGGAGTGGTGAGAGAGGGCATCCCTGTCTTGTGCCAGTTTTCAAAGGGAATTTTTCCAGTTTTTGCCCATTCAGTATGATATTGGCTGTGGGTTTGTCATAAATAGCTCTTATTATTTTGAGGTACGTTCCATCAATACCGAATTTATTGAGCGTTTTTAGCATGAAGGGCTGTTGAATTTTGTCAAAAGCCTTTTCTGCATCTATTGAGATAATCATGTGGTTCTTGTCTTTGGTTCTGTTTATATGCTGGATTATGTTTATTGATTTGCGAATGTTGAACCAGCCTTGCATCCCAGGGATGAAGCCCACTTGATCATGGTGGATAAGCTTTTTGATGTGTTGCTGAATCCGGTTTGCCAGTATTTTATTGAGGATTTTTGCATCGATGTTCATCAGAGATATTGGTCTAAAATTCTCTTTTTTTGTTGTGTCCTTGCCAGGCTTTGGTATCAGGATGATATTGGCCTCATAAAATGAGTTAGGGAGGATTCCCTCTTTTTCTATTGATTGGAATAGTTTCAGAAGGAATGGTACCAACTCCTCCTTGTACCTCTGGTAGAATTCAGCTGTGAATCCATCTGGTCCTGGACTTTTTTTGGTTGGTAGGCTATTAATTGTTGCCTCAATTTCAGAGCCTGCTATTGGTCTATTCAGGGATTCAACTTCTTCCTGGTTTAGTCTTGGAAGAGTGTAAGTGTCCAGGAAATTATCCATTTCTTCTAGATTTTCCAGTTTATTTGCGTAGAGGTGTTTATAGTATTCTCTGATGGTAGTTTGTATTTCTGTGGGGTCGGTGGTGATATCCCCTTTATCATTTTTAATTGCGTCGATTTGATTCTTCTCTCTTTTCTTCTTTATTAGTCTGGCTAGTGGTCTGTCAATTTTGTTGATCTTTTCAAAAAACCAACTCCTGGATTCATTGATTTTTTGGAGGGTTTTTTGTGTCTCTATCTCCTTCAGTTCTGCTCTGATCTTAGTTATTTCTTGCCTTCTGCTAGCTTTCGAATGTGTTTGCTCTTGCTTCTCTAGTTCTTTTAATTGCGATGTTAGAGTGTCAATTTTGCATCTTTCCTGCTTTCTCTTGTGGGCATTTAGTGCTATAAATTTCCCTCTACACACTGCTTTAAATGTGTCCCAGAGATTCTGGTATGTTGTATCTTTGTTCTCATTGGTTTCAAAGAACATCTTTATTTCTGCCTTCATTTCGTTATGTACCCAGTAGTCATTCAGGAGCAGGTTGTTCAGTTTCCATGTAGTTGAGCGGTTTTGAGTGAGTTTCTTAGTCCTGAGTTCTAGTTTGATTGCACTGTGGTCTGAGAGACAGTTTGTTATAATTTCTGTTCTTGTACATTTGCTGAGGAGTGCTTTACTTCCAATTACGTGGTCGATTTTGGAGTAAGTATGATGTGGTGCTGAGAAGAATGTATATTCTGTTGATTTGGGGTGGAGAGTTCTATAGATGTCTATTAGATCTGCTTGCTGCAGAGATGAGTTCAATTCCTGGATATCCTTGTTAACTTTCTGTCTCGTTGATCTGTCTAATGTTGACAGTGGAGTGTTGAAGTCTCCCATTATTATTGTATGGGAGTCTAAGTCTCTTTGTAAGTCTCTAAGGACTTGCTTTATGAATCTGGGTGCTCCTGTATTGGGTGCATATATATTTAGGAGAGTTAGCTCTTCCTGTTGAATTGATCCCTTTACCATTATGTAATGGCCTTCTTTGTCTCTTTTGATCTTTGATGGTTTAAAGTCTGTTTTATCAGAGACTAGTATTGCAACCCCTGCTTTTTTTTGTTCTCCATTTGCTTGGTAAATCTTCCTCCATCCCTTTATTTTGAGCCTATGTATGTCTCTGCGTGTGAGATGGGTCTCCTGAATACAGCAGACTGATGGGTCTTGACTCTTTATCCAGTTTGCCAGTCTGTGTCTTTTAATTGGAGCATTTAGTCCATTTACATTTAAGGTTAATATTGTTATGTGTGAACTTGATCCTGCCATTATGATATTAACTGGTTATTTTGCTCATTAGTTGATGCAGTTTCTTCCTAGCCTCAATGGTCTTTACATTTTGGCATGTTTTTGCAATGGCTGGTACCGGTTGTTCCTTTCCATGTTTAGTGCTTCCTTCAGGGTCTCTTGTAAGGCAGGCCTAGTGGTGACAAAATCTCTAAGCATTTGCTTATCTGTAAAGGATTTTATTTCTCCTTCACTTATGAAACTTAGTTTGGCTGGATATGAAATTCTGGGTTGAAAATTCTTTTCTTTAAGAATGTTGAATATTGGCCCCCACTCTCTTCTGGCTTGTAGAGTTTCTGCTGAGAGATCTGCTGTTAGTCTGATGGGCTTCCCTTTGTGGGTAACCCGACCTTTCTCTCTGGCTGCCCTTAAGATTTTTTCCTTCATTTCAACTTTGGTGAATCTGGCAATTATGTGTCTTGGAGTTGCTCTTCTCGAGGAGTATCTTTGTGGCGTTCTCTGTATTTCCTGGATTTGAATGTTGGCCTGCCCTACTAGGTTGGGGAAGTTCTCCTGGATGATATCCTGAAGAGTGTTTTCCAACTTGGTTCCATTTTCCCCCTCACTTTCAGGCACCCCAATCAGACGTAGATTTGGTCTTTTTACATAATCCCATACTTCTTGCAGGCTTTGTTCATTTCTTTTTCTTCTTTTTTCTTTTGGTTTCTCTTCTCGCTTCATTTCATTCATTTGATCCTCAATCGCTGATACTCTTTCTTCCAGTTGATCGAGTCGGTTACTGAAGCTTGTGCATTTGTCACGTATTTCTCGTGTCATGGTTTTCATCTCTTTCATTTCGTTTAGGACCTTCTCTGCATTAATTACTCTAGCCATCAATTCTTCCACTTTTTTTTCAAGATTTTTAGTTTCTTTGCGCTGGGTACGTAATTCCTCCTTTAGCTCTGAGAAATTTGATGGACTGAAGCCTTCTTCTCTCATCTCATCAAAGTCATTCTCCGTCCAGCTTTGATCCGTTGCTGGCGATGAGCTGCGCTCCTTTGCCGGGGGAGATGCGCTCTTATTTTTGGAATTTCCAGCTTTTCTGCCCTGCTTTTTCCCCATCTTTGTGGTTTTATCTGCCTCTGGTCTTTGATGATGGTGATGTACTGATGGGGTTTTGGTGTAGGTGTCCTTCCTGTTTGATAGTTTTCCTTCTAACAGTCAGGACCCTCAGCTGTAGGTCTGTTGGAGATTGCTTGAGGTCCACTCCAGACCCTGTTTGCCTGGGTATCAGCAGCAGAGGCTGCAGAAGATAGAATATTTCTGAACAGCGAGTGTACCTGTCTGATTCTTGCTTTGGAAGCTTCCTCTCAGGGGTGTACTCCTCCCTGTGAGGTGTGGGGTGTCAGACTGCCCCTAGTGGGGGATGTCTCCCAGTTAGGCTAGTCAGGGGTCAGGGACCCACTTGAGCAGGGAGTCTGTCCCTTCTCAGATCTCAACCTCCGTGTTGGGAGATCCACTGCTCTCTTCAAAGCTGTCAGACAGAGTCGTTTGCGTCTGTGCAGAGGTGTCTGTGTGTCTTAGTTTACTGTGCCCTGTCCCCAGAGGTGGAGTCTACGGAGACAGGCAGGTTTCCTTGAGCTGCTGTGAGCTCCACCCAGTTCGAGCTTCCCAGCAGCTTTGTTTACCTACTTAAGCCTCAGCAATGGCGGGCGCCCCTCCCCCAGCCTCGCTGCTGCCTTGCCGGTAGATCACAGACTGCTGTGCTAGCAATGAGGGAGGCTCCGTGGGTGTGGGACCCTCCCGGCCAGGTGTGGGATATGATCTCCTGGTGTGCCTGTTTCCTAAAGCGCAGTATTGGGGTGGGAGTTACCCGATTTTCCAGGTGTTGTGTGTCTCAGTTCCCCTGGCTGGGAAAAGGGACTCCCTTCCCCCTTGCGCTTCCCAGGTGAGGCAATGCCTCGCCCTGCTTCAGCTCTCGCTGGTCGGGCTGCAGCAGCTGACCAGCACCGATCGTCCGGCACTCCCCAGTGAGATGAACCCAGTACCTCAGTTGAAAATGCAGAAATCACCGGTCTTCTGTGTCGCTCGCGCTGGGAGTTGGAGACTGGAGCTGCTCCTATTCGGCCATCTTGCTCCGCCCCGTTTTTGCCATTTTATCCTTCCTTTTCTTAAAAAAAAATTGTGACTACTCTCATTTAAGGTATGTAGCATAACCTACATTGCTTTTTACAGCTTCATTTAACTGTCAGATGATAGGGTAAAATGATAACCTCTAGATAGTCTATCTTTTGGATTTGAGTTAGGGAAACATGAATAATTTATAATTGAATACAAACTTCATGAAACTGTGTTAGCTATTCTTTCTAGAAGGCGATAAGTATGTTATAAAGCAAACAACACTATAAAGAAATATTTACTAAAACTACATACCAAGCACTATTATATTAAAAGTTGCTTAGGTGTTTATGTTTCAGATTACATCTTTAGATGATTACCCTGAAACCTTGCAGCTTATCAAAAACAGGAAAAGGTAAATGAGACAAAGATTGACAAAAAATGGCAGTATTGTATCTGTCTTTAAAGGAAACAAGTTCAGCGCATTCAAGGTAAGACATATGGTGGCAAAATTATCTTTTTCCAGCAATCACAATGTCTTAACATCATAACCTCATTTTTAGTGAATGTGTCAAGGTTAATAAATCTTGGCTTAGATGTGTATTCTACAAGATTGGAAAATACTTATCCCCATCTTACAAAAATATCCATGAAGCTTTATTCTCAAATAAAGACAAAATCAAATTATTCACAGGGAAGGAAACCAAACCAAACCAAACCAAAACAAAACAAAACAAAATCTAAAGAGCCGTGAAGTAAGAACCCTTTACAAAAACTTGCCCTGAATGTGTGCTCACACAACCGAGAAACAAAAGTCATTACCAGTACTTATTCTAGTTTCAAATATTCACACTTCTAAGGGGTTATTGAAAATCATTTTAGATAAATTAAGCAGTTTTGCAAGGAATGAAATGACATAATATTAAATTTACAGCTTCTAAATTTGATATTAAACTGTATTTAAACTAATTATCACAACATAATGCTTGATCTATCAATTCCATTTTGCTTTTATTAGGAAGTTTGAATCTTTAATCAAAGTATTATACATTCATTTCCAATAATAATTAAATGCTTGTTCAACAGTTGAGTTACATAATTTCATGACAATTAAGATAAAAATATTGCAAAGTCACTCATATACTGCCATTTATTTTTACACATACATACACACACACACACACACACACACACATACACACACGTCTGATTCTGGTATTTTTATACAAATTGTAAGACCAAATAGATCAGTAGAAATTTTTTCTGCTTATATGTATTGCTTGAAATACTTGCCCTACTTGCAATTCAGCTATTAAAACTTAAAGAAACCATCTGTTTACCTGCAACTAACTTACATAAATAAATCTGAGATTTCAGAAATCAAAGCCCCAGGCCTCATTAAGATGTTTTAAATATGGACACTTGTTTTTGAGTAAATAAGTCAATGAAATGTTATTAAAAATAACAATAATAACAGAAACAAAAACCCTTAAAACATGTGCTTCTTATCTGAATAGTAGCTAAGAGATAAAATTAAACTCAGTGGTTAATGACAATCTTTGCGGTGGTTGAACAGAATATGGTACTTTCCTTTGGAAATTCATTAAAGCATTGCAAAATAGAATCTACATCCAAATAACTAAATAAAACATATGTTTCAGGAGCTCAATATATACTGAAGCTTTAACTTTAGTACATCAATTTTTTAGCTTTCCTGTCTGAAGTTTGGTATAATCTAAGGATTCAAATTCAGAGTCATTTCTAATTTAGTTATTTCTGGAGAAGGAGTGAGATTTGGTACTCTCACTTACATTTATTCCAGGCTGTTAGGAACCTGTGCGTTCTTCATGCTAAATATTGCTCCCTGAAGAGCGGGGAAAAGGCCTTTAAAATGTGCAGTATCTATGTTGATGTAATTTGTGATAAAACAATGAAAATAATAACCAGAGAGTGGAAACAGAGACTATGTCTACTGCCTCAGTTTCCTTCTATATTCTCTATTAGCGTAAATTGAAGGATATATTGGGAATGATCTGGTTTCTGGCTGTGTTAACATAAACCTTGAGTTAATAGTCTAGCATTCAGTAAAATGCTAGTGCTTAAGGGTATGGTCAGCTGCTTCAGAAATAAAGTAAAATAAAATTAAAAATGTCCAGTGTTCAAATAGTTTTGACAAGTGCTGCATAGTGATTTTCCTTCCTGGAGAAGCACAATGATTCAATATTTTACAGGCTTTCAGTAGTCCCCGTGTAAAGAAACCCGAGAATCTCCCAAACAAACATAATCACAGGAACTTTGTACAAGGAATATGTTAAAAGCTTGAGGAAGTGGTATTTTCTTTGTTTTATTTTAAGTTCCAGGGTACATGTGCAGGATGTGCAGGTTTGTTACATAGGTAAATGTGCGCAACGGTGATTTGCTGCATCTATCAACCCATCACATAGGTATTAGCCCAGCATGCATTAAATATTTATTCTGATGGTCTCCCTCCCCATCCCCGCAATAGGACCCAATGTGTGATTCTCCCTTCCTTGTATCCATGTGTTCTCATTGTTCAGCTCCCGCTGATAAGTGAGAAGATGTGATGTTTGGTGTTCTGTTCCTGTGTTAGTTGGATGAGGATAATGGCTTCCAGCTCCATCCACGCCACTGCAAAGTGCATGATCTTGTGTATATATATCACGTTTTCCTTATCCAGTCGATCATTCACGGGTATTTGGTTTGATTCCATGTCTGCTATTGTTATAATGCTGCTATGAACTTATGCTTACATGTATTTTTACAATAGAATGGTGAAATACCATTTTGTCCAGTAATGGGATTTCTGGGTGAAATGATATTCCTGGTTCTAGGTCTTTGAGGAATTGCCATACTGTGTTCCACAATGGTTGAACTAATTTACATTCCCATCAACAGTGTAAAAGCATTTCTATATCTCCGCAGCCTAACCAGCATCTATTGTTTCTTTACTTTTTAATAATCGCCATTCTGAGGGGCATGACATGATATCTCATTGTGGTTTTGATTTGTATTTCTTTAATGATCAGTGATGTTGAGCTTTTTATCATATGTTTGTTAGCCACATAAATTTCAGCGCAGACACAAACAAATGGTAAAACATTCCATGCTCATGGATAGAAAGAATCAATATCGTGAAAATGGCCATACTGCCCAAAGTATTTTATAGATTCAATGCTATTCCCATTAAACTACCATTGACATTCTTCATAAAATTAAAGAAAAAGCTATTTTAAATTTCATATGATACCAAAAAAAGAGCCCATATAGCCAAGAAAATCCTAAGCAAAAAGAACAAAACTGGAGGCATCACGCTGCATGACTTCAAACTATACTACAAGGCTGTGGTAACCAAAACAGCTTGTTACTGGTACAAAAACAGACACATAGACCAATGGAACGGAATAGAGATTTTAGAAATAAGACTACATATCTACAACTATCTGACCGTCAATAAACCTGACAAAAACAAGCAATGGGGAAAGGATTCCCTTATTTAATAAATGGTGGTGAGAGAACTGGCTAACAATATGCAGAAAATTGAAATTGAACCCCTTCTTTACACCCTATACAAATATTAACTCAAGAAGAATTAAAGACTTAAATGTAAAATCCAAAATTATAAAAACCCTAGAAGAAAATTTACCCAATATCATTCAGGACATAGGCATAGACATGGGCAAAAAATTCATGACGAAAACGTCAAAAGCAGCTGCAACAAAAGCAAAAGTTTACAAATGGGATCTAATTAAACTAAAGAGCTCCTGCACAGCAAAAGAAACTATCATCAGAATGAACAGACAACCTACAGAACGAGAGAAAATTTTTGCAGTCTTTCCATCAGACAAAAGTCTAATATCCAGAATCTACAAGGAACTTATAAAATGTATGAGTAAAAAGAAACAACCTCATTAAAAAGTGGGCAAAAGACATGAACAGACATTTCTCAAAGGATCTGGTCATTGTTTTTCTTTACAACTTTGTATCAGTCAAATCCCTGTCCCTTTTTCTTTGTTGTTGCTGTTTTACCATAAGTTATGGGGCACATGTGCAGTACGTGCAGGTTTTTTACATAGATATACACGTGCCATCGTGGTTTGCTGCACCCCTCAATCCATCATCTACATTAGGTATTTCTCCTTATACTATCCCTCTCCTAGCCCTCCACCTGCCAAAAGGCTCCAGTGTGTGATGTTCCCCTTCCTGTGTCCATGTGTTCTCATTGATCAACTTCCTCTTATTAGTGAGAACATGTGATGTTTGATTTTCTGTTCTTGTGTTAGTATGCCGAGAATGATGGTTTCCAGCACCATTCATGTCCCTACAAAGGACATAAACTCATCCTTTTTATGGCTGCCTAATTTTCTATGGTGTATATGTGCCACATTTCCTTTATCCAGTCTATCATTGATGGGCATTTGGGTTGGTTCCAAGTCTTTGCTATTGTGAATAGTGCTGCAATAAACATAAGTGTGCATGTGTCTTTATAGTAGAATAATTTATAATCCCAGTATTGGGATTGTTGGTCAAATGGTATTTCTAGTTCTAGATTCCTGAGGAATTGCCACACTGTCTTCCACAATGGTGGACCTAATTTACACTCCCACAAGCAGTGTAAAAGCATTCCTATTTCTCCACATCCTCTCCAGCATCTGTTGTTTCCTGACTTTTTAATGATATCCATTCTAACTGGTATGAGATGGTATCTCATTGTGGTTTCGATTTGCATTTCTCTAACGACCAGTGATGATATGCTTTTTTTCAAATATTTGTTGGCTGCATAAATATCTTCTTTTGAGAAGTGTCTGTTCATATCCTTTGCTCACTTTTTGATGGGGTTGTTTGTTTTTTTCTTGTAAGTTTGTTTAAGTTCTTTGTAGATTCTGGATATTAGACCTTTGTCAGATGGATAGAATGCACAATTTTTTTCCGTTCTGTAGGTTGCCTTTTCACTCTGATGGTAGTTTCTTTTGCTGTGCAGACTCTCTTTAGTTTAATTAGATCCCATTTGTCAATTTTGGCTTTTGCTGTCATTGCTTTTGGTGTTTCAGTCATGAAGTTCTTGCCCATGCCTATACCCTGAACAATATTTCCTAGATTTTCTTCTAGGGTTTTTATGGTTTTAGGACTTATGCTTAAATCTTTAATCTATCTTGAGTTAATTTTTGTACAATGTGTAAGGAAGGGATGCAGTTTCAGCTTTCTGCTTGTGGCTGGGCAGTTTTCCCAATACTATTTATTAAATAGGGAATCCTTTCCCCATTGCTTGTTATTGTCAGGCTTGTCAAATATCAGATGGTTGTAGATGTGTGGCATTATTTCTGAGGCATTTATTATGTTCCATTGGTCTATATATCTGTTTTGGCACCAGTAGTATGCTATTTTTTTTTGTTTTGTTTTGTTTTGTTTTGTTTTGTTTTTTAACTGTAGCCTTGTAGTACAGTTTGCAGTCAGGTAACCT
Source organism: Macaca mulatta (assembly GCF_049350105.2). NCBI lineage: Eukaryota > Metazoa > Chordata > Mammalia > Primates > Cercopithecidae > Macaca > Macaca mulatta. The sequence continues at coordinate 134,270,339 of NC_133406.1, forward strand.
GACGCCTCCAGCTTTGTTCTTTTTCCTTAGGATTATCTTGGCTATGCAGCTCTTTTCTGGCTCTATATGAAATTTAAAGCAGATTTTCCAATTCTGTGAAGAAAGTCAGTGGTAGCTTGATGGCGATAGCATTGAAACTACAAATTACTTTGGACAGTATCGCCATTTCCACGATATTTATTCTTTCTGTCTATGAGCATGGAATGTTTTTCTATTTGTTTGTGTCCTCTCTTATTTCCTTGAGCAGTGGTTTGTAGCTCTCCTTGAAGAGGTCCTTCACATCTCTTGTATGTTGTATTCCTATGATTTTATTCTCTTTGTAGCAATTGTGAATGGGAGTTCACTCATGATTTGGTATTTTATATAGCACAGTTCATGTAATCCTGTCATAAAAAATATAAGCCAGGGATTAAATCTGCTCTCCAGAGACCCTTGGATAGGATCAGCAATTAGACACTGTCTGTACCATAGTCATGGCTTCAACATAGTTTACTTTACTTTATGGACCTGCTCTTTTGGCACACAGATTATTACTATATCCTCTCTGAAAACCACACCCTTAATATCAACTGATCATTTTTTTTTTAACTGCATGCTTTTTTGTCACTGTGCCAATGGGGGTGAGTTGGGAAAAGAAGGAGTGGGCTGTAGGTGAAGGATTCAATTAATAAAAACTTCTCTTTACTAAAAACTGATAAGCCTTGAAGGCCTTTCTTCTATATGTCTACAGTATCTACAAAAAAAAATACTCTTTGTCAAGCTCTATTGTATTTTAATGCAATGGAAACCAAATAAAATTTCACTTTTCATGTGAATTTATATTGTTGTAAAGGAAATAGACATAAATAGTATGACCACACAATTAAGGGCAACTGGTAAGCATGGTCGACATTTATGAAGTTAGATCAGAGAACCTGACATTGTTGGGCCCAGGGATAGGGGACTGTAGGGAGTAGACAGTAGTGATTGAATATCAGAGTTTTTATTTCCCCTGAAAAATGACTTTTTACTGAGATCAGAAGGAATGGTTGCATTTATTATTGTAGTAACAACTACATGGGAATGGAGGACAAAATTATAAATTAAAGTAACAAAAAACTGCTTTTCTTTTATAACCCCTGAATGAGTTGTTTGTAATCAAGAAATCAATAATTCCTTATGGGATCTAAATATAAGCCTGAGGCCAGGAAAAATACTGAAGGTCAATAAGATTTGGTCTCTGTTTCAAGAAACTTGTAAGTTAATAAAGGCACTAAAATGAATATACATAAAAGTTATGTCAGTGTTCATGGATACAACATTTGGAAATACGTATGAATAAATATCACAGAGGAGCTGCAAAAATTCAAGATGATTAACTAAATCTTACATGAAGCCTGCTTGCAGTTGTTCAGGTTCTCACTTACGCCTGACAACTGGTTATTGATGGGATATGAAAACTTCACCAGACCTTTAAAATGCTTTCTGAGGAAAGCATACCTATGTAGTATTTCCCTGATATTGTATATTGTACCTTCCTCTCCCTGTGATGCAAATTCTATTTAGCTAAAATTCTAAATAAATTATTCCTAGCTATAGAAAGTGTATTATCAAAGATCATTACTGAAATTTCTTTCAAAGTATTGAGATTTACACACAAGTTTACCTATGTAACAAATCTACGCTTATAGCCCAGAACATTAAATAAACAAACAAATAAACAAATAATTCCTCATTATCATAAAAAAGAGATTTACTAAATCATGATTGATTATCCTCGAAGAATGGTGTTGCTCCACAATTCTTCCTTCAGTATTCTCTGGTACTTTAGACTGTAAATATATTTTCAGGATTCCAAATTATCTTCTTACTAATGAGAACTATATTGAGAAAGAAAATATGATCTCTCTGTTTGATTCTCACTCTATCTGATTTCATTTTTAAAATTTTGGCTACATTAACTTGTATTTCAATAATTAATGACTATTTTATTATTCTTTATTCAGAAACATATAAAAAATACAGTTTTTGTTTTTGCAAAAATGGGACAATTAATCAGTTTGATAAAAATTATGTTAAAGGAATAAAGAACGGAATTTAGATTATTTAATCAATGCTACTTAAAACCGTCTGTGGAACAGCAAGACAGAGTTCCTATGGACACAAAGAATTTTCAAGGAAGGCCCTTAATGAACAAGTGAACTGTAATATCATTTCCAATCTGTGTAGTTCCAATGAAAGAGTCATCAATAAAATATTAATTGGACTGGGCACGGTGGCTCATGCCTATAATCCTAGCACTTTGGAAAGTCTGGGTCGGCACACCACTTGAGCCCAGGAGTTCCAGACCAGCCTATGCAACATGGTAAAATCCTGTCTCTACCAAATAAAAATAAATAAATAAATGAATCTCCCAGGTTGGTGGAGTATGCCTGTAGTCCCAGTTACTCTGGAGGCTGAGGTGGGAGTATGGCTGGAGCCCAAGGAGGTCAAGGCTGCAGTGAGCCATGATCGCACCATGCACTTCAGCCTGGGCAACAGAATGAATCCCTGTTTCAATAAATAAATAAATAAATAAATAAATAAAATTTATCAAAATCTTGTTCAAGTTGTTGATAAAGAATTGCAATTTTAGTTTGTATTACTGACTTTTTTCTGTCATTATAGTAACATGTTGATTTCTTTAATTATAAATCAAATAATGTTAGGTAGTTATAGCATTTCCTGAATATATACATTTAATTTAATTTATTTATTTGTTGCAAATAACATTTTTATTTATCCTAGTACTGCAAGTTTAGTTTTTATTTTTTTCTGACTGGAAAGCTTGTAGAAGTATATTTATTTTTTCTCATTTGAACAAGTCCCAAAATCTGTAGACATGGTTAGTGATATATTGTAAAATAATTTTGTTGTTTGTTTTGGTTTTAAATACAGGAATCCACTGAGTGGGTCCACTAATTATTCCTTATGAAGGTGTCTAAATGAAAAGATGATTGGTATATTTAAATATTATACAATATATATTTCTGCAAATAATTATATAATCTATGTGAGCTCATTAATAAGTTCAAAGGTATTACAGTTATTATAAGGCTTATTCTTCACTAGACATAGATTTTCCAGTTCTTTTTTCTTGGTTCTAATTTATAAAAGTCTGTAAAGTTACCAGAAGTAAGGGAAGTAAAGTAAAAAGCTAATTTAAAAAAAAAAAAAAAGTTGAGCCACATTTGACCGACCATTAAAATAATGCTTCTTTCAAGTTTCAGTATTAGTTTATCCACAGTAGAAATTCCATTTTATTTACATAGATTTGGTTCTACTTTTTTATTCTTATTTTCCCCTTTTTCTTTTTCTTATCCTACTTCTTCTTCAATTTTTACTTAAATAGTTGATGAAGAATTGCACCAACATTTAAAGGAAATAAATCTAACTTGTAATATGGATGATCAGCAGTTCATAAGAGCTGAGGGAGTCAAGGCCTGATTTCAAAAGTACACTCAGTGGTGTGATTTAAAGGATAACATTACTTTGTGATTAAAAAAAAAAAGTATATTCTGGTTTACTATACAATGAAAGTCTCCACAGAGGATGCTGCATTTAAAATAGATTTTTAAAGTGGAATAGGATCTTGGTAGTCAAATAAAACAAAAGGACTTAGGTTGTTTGCTCCTTGTGAAAAAATATACAAAGTTGGGAAAATGCAGGGCATGTCTGTATTATCTACCATTGATATGACTTCTTTAATATTATTTCTCAGTGGACATTTAATGAGGTATATCAGCAGACTCTGAGGTATATAAGAACCTCATATGAGTTAGCACCTATTTGCAAATGTACTTGTGTTCTCCCTAGACTATAGAGATATATGATGATTTTGAGTTTGGAAGTCCGTGAACAGATAATTTTGAGTTTGGAAGTACATAAAAAGAGCAAAAAGAAAAGCACAACATGATTTTTTAAATAAATATTAAAATTTTCACAGTTTTGCATTATTCATATTGGTTATCAAGTCACTGATAGATACAGCCAAATTCAGCTGCAGGAAACTGAAATCATTCTATCCATCTTAATGGAGAGGGGTTAAGTACAGGGAGTGTATTTCTTACGGTTGGCTTTCCAGAAATTACTCCAGTGCTCCACAAGGTGCACTAAGAGAACTGCTACTAGAAAGCCAGGCTTCATGGGACCTCCACTGAAAACTCTCAGTCAAAGACCATACCACTGTCCTGAGTCTGGAAACTAAACCACCTTCATATTCGCAATGTTCCACAAGACTAATGACTGGAACACAGCTGAGAGACAGCGAATATTTCAACGTTTGTATACATCATCAACAAATTTCAAAGCCTTATATCTATCTCCCTTTTATGCCTTTCAAATCGTGCATGAGTGCACCAAATTGGAGGAATAATGCAACTCACAAAGCTGCACCATCCAGGAAGTCACAATCAAAGGAAATTATGGCAACTCAACATACCCACCACATATTTGCTTTTTCTTGTTTGTCTTTTGTATGTGTATATGCCATCTGAAACATTTTTATCCTTTTAAGAGTGTTCACATAGATGAAACAGTTTTGAGCTGGAATGTTGAGATAGACTACATATCTTTTAAAGTCAATCTATTTGCAATTAATTAACTGTGTCTTCCACAAAATGTTAAAAGTCATAGAGTTTAGAAATTACTTGTTCATTGGGATTGGAAATTAGCCATCATCTAAGGTGTTATTTTCCTTAGGAAAATCTGCAAGTAACTTGAATTATTTTCCAGGTTACCTAATGGAGACATTTCAAATTGTCTTGTATCCAATTCATTTGGTTCATAAAATCTCTATTAGAGTCAGTTTATGCATGGGAAGCATTTTCATTTATCAAGATCCCATACTTCTTTGGATTATTCCCACCTCTTTTTCTTTCTCTAAATCCATGCCAAATAGCAAGAGAATAATTCAGGACAAATTCAGACAACAAACATTCATTCAACTAATATATTTATGGTGTCTTCAGATATACAAAGTTTATAATAGTTCATTCTATCACCACAAACTTTGGAATGTAATGAAAATTTTGGAAGTTAATGGTACCTTATATAATATGTATAAAACTATGTATCAATTATGATTTTTCCCTCCATTTCATTTTCTCCACTTATGCTTTTTGGACTGCACCTCTTTTGCCTCATTTTTGTTTTAAGATCTTTTTCTTAAGCTTTAAAATGTTGTGCCAGGCACAGTGACTCATGCCTGTATTCCCAGCACTTTGGGAGGTCGAAGAGGGCTGATCACCTGAGGTCAGGAGTTCAAGACCAGTCTGGTCAATATGTTGAAACCCTGTCTCTACTAAAAATACAAAAATTAGCTGGGCGTGGTGGCGCATGTCTGTAATTCCAACTACTCAGGAGGCTGAGGCAGGAGAATAACTTGAATGCGGAAGATTAAGGTTTCAGTGAGTCGAGGTCGCTCCACTCCACTGCACTCCAACCTGGGCAAGAGCGCAAGACTCTGTCTAATATGTGTGTGTGTATGTGTGTGTGTGTATATATATATAAAATCTATCTATCTATATTTGCTCAAATATTATATATACATATGTATGTATATTTGCTCAAACTCTGTTCCTGAGCAGAGTTACAGATGACTAAGAAGTTTGCATACACATCTCAGAATTCTCCCTTACCAATATTGACATCAACTGCTGTTCGTCTCTCCCTTAAAATACTGTTACATTTGTATTTTTCTCTCTAAACTTCAATACTAGAGGCTTAGTCTTAATAACTCTTTAAGCTGTTTCTGTTTTCTCAGCTTTCAGTTTCTGTACATAGGTATCTATTTCAGTTTTTCTCTGCTTGTCTTTTCTCTGTCTCTGCCTCTCTCTCTTTGACTCACATTGGAAATCCTTGTCAAAAGTAATCCTTATCAAATATCACTTTCTGACGTCTCTATACCTAATAATTTTTAGTAGTTTGTTGTTCTTCATTGAATCAAATCATGGACTTACAGAGGCCTTACAATCTTCAAATCATGGATTTATAGAAGATACACCTTAAAATGTATCCTTCACTCACATTTTGCACACGAAGAAATAAACCCCAGGGAGATTAAGTGATTTTTACACCAGAGCATTCAGTGCCCTCTGTATACACATGCATTCAGCATTCATCAAACATTTATACAGTACCCAGACCAGTTTAGCAAGGAATCATACGCTTTCATCTTGATCTCCCCTGTGTAAGCAATTTTGATTTGAAGGCTGAATAAATGTGAAATATTCTAAAAATCTACAAATTACAACAATCTTCTATCCTACTCAGCAATAGAAGATCCTCCTAAATTTCAAACTAGAGGACACTTAGGGTTGAACTCTTGCTTGTAAAGGTAAGCCAGATTACCAATTTTCAAGCTGCATTTGTATAGCAAATTGCCCTTACATATTTCAGGTTGGTTTAAAGGGTTTAGTGGAACTTAGGGGATAAGGCCCTCCAAGGCAAATTTTAGTGCTGCTACCTCCCATGATGAATCACGTGTTGTCCTGCAAAGAGATATATTTATACCATACATTGCTGGTAGGCATTTACACAACATATATTTATTGAGCAGATGTATTAGGGGATAGAAGATTCCCAATCTTGTGGAGCTTACATTATAACCAGGAGACACAAACAATAAACATAATACATAAAACACTTAATACATCAAGTTAGAGCATGATATATGCTTAAAGAAAAACAAAAGCATCCTAAAGTAAGGGTGGTCCGATGTTCTGGATAGGTCATGGAGACAGATTATAACATTCAACTATGGAGCCAGCCTTATTGACAAGGTAGGATAAGAGCAGAGTCTTGAAGAAATAAGATAGTGTTTCAAGCAGTGAGCAGGACTGAACAAAGCCTTGAGGCAGCAGCTTATATAGAGTAGTTGAAGAAAAACGGATGTTAATGTGGTTGGAGCAAGGGAGCATTGGAGGAGAAAGGTCATAGACATAGAGGTGAGGAGGAAGGTCATCATGAGCCTTACAGAGGATTTTAAGAGCTTCAGTTTTGACTTTTGAGTGAAACAAAGGGTTAATTCGAGATTTAAACAGAACTAATTCCTGCTTCTGCAGCATTTATTATGCTGTTCCCTCATTCATATATTCCATTAACTCATTTTTCATAAACACATAACACACATCCAAAGACTGAGAAAATGAAGTTAGTATGGTCAATAAGCTTGAATAAAAAGAAAAATTGAATAACGAAATTAAAGTGGTAAAAGGGTAAGAACTTGGGGTCAAAGTGAGATATTCAACTTAATGATTTCTGAATAAAAATTGTTCCAGAGATTACAATTTTTTTTCCCGTGGCAGTTCAAATTTGAACTTGCATTGAAGTGCTAACGCCTGCATTATGCTTAATCTAAAGTGGGACTGAACATTCTCTCCTCTTCTGTGCTCTTAAATTTACATAGTTGGTACATTTATTTTAATCAGATTTAACTCACTACGTTCTCTGATGCTGTGGGCTATAATTGTTTAGAAGAACTCCAGTCTTCCATGTCAGTCTGCATATTTTCAAATTTTGATTTTACAACCTATTGGCTATGTAACCTTGATGTACTACTCAACTACACTGGGCTCTGTTTCCCAAGCAGTTAAATGTACACATTTATAGTATTTATTTCATAAGGTTTTATGGAAATAAAATGAATAAATACATGTGGAGTGCTCAAAACTGTTCATTGCTTTAGTTGTGATGATAGCTCTGAAATAGGTGACCCAGGTACTCCTGCCATGTGTAACAGAAGAGATTGAGAATTTTCCTAAGAATTAGCTTATTTCTTCATGATATTTTAACCTGTTATTTCATTATAGGCTGTCTTATGTATGGCCTAACCTCCAATATGCATATTATGCATATTTAATTTTCTCGGATTATATGCTCCAATGGAGTAGATGTGTGATAAATAAATCAATAAATAAGACATAAATAAATGTTCATATTATATATTGTTAACATATTGTATGCATTTATATTTATGTTTACACATATATTGGCAGTATGTAAAAGTATATACTGTATATATATATTAGATTTCTATTAATTTGATTGTTTTATTTCTGTGATGGTTATTGTTGCTTGTTCATGGGCTAAATCATATTTTTGCTTCTGAATATCATTATGTGATTCTGTGAGTAATCCTCTGGATATCAGAAATAAACACCAAACTGTAGTTTCACACTTAAGTCTTTGGTTTCTCGGATATACTTTAATTTTCATGCTTTATAAGCTACTTACTCTGTCAGGGTCCTTGCCCCTGAAATTAGTCACGAGATGTTTTCAAATAGACATTTTACTGCTCTGTTTATATACTTAATGATGAATTTTCTAGGGATTTCTAGATGCAATGTTTCCTCCTCTCAGCCCTTCATACTATAATTGCCTAATATCTCCAAAAGCATCTTCCCAATAGAGTTAACAACTCCTTTTTTTCCCAAGATCTAGATTCCTTAGGGATATGACTACACAGTTATACATGTATATATATGTATCTGATATTTCTATGTTGATGAATTCATTCTTTTTCTACTTTTTCATCATATTCTTCAGATTTTTGAAAGTTTCATTTATCCATTGTGGATCATAGACAATGACATAAAACTGCCACTATTTATTTTTGGCACAATTTGGGTCCTATGAGCAGCAATACTTAATAATTGGTCTGGTTCCATTGTAAAACAGAAGTTTAAGACACACAGATTGGCAGGAGAGGTAATATTATGCCTAAAACAGAAAGCGTATGGTAATTGACATCAGATTGCTGCACCAAATGGCAGACTGGCAATTTTAAGCACCTCTTAATAGTCTTAAAGTTCTTAGTAATTTACCATCTAAGTCATTTCTAGATTTTATTAGCAAGACATCAGGATTTAAATGTGTTCTCTGCAAATGTATCAACTGATTAACTTAAAATAGCACATTTATTAAAGGAAATTTAGGCTCAAAACCATATTCCTTAAATGTCTCTAAATAATAGGAATCAATATGGTAATGTAAAATTTAAATAATGCATACGTCATTTTAAACACTTACTTAAAACAGTGAGTCTGGTGCCACGTCTTACAGTTTATGAAGACTATATTACTGTATTGTTTGGCTAGAAGGAAGCATTAAGTATTATCTTGCCAAATGTCCCAAGTATTAGAAGAGTAGCTGGCACAAAGTGAGTGTTCCATAAATACTTGTAAAAAATTGTATGAGTTCTATCATATAATATGTACTCCTTTTTTAACTTGAGATTCATTTGCATATGATTCATGTTCTTAGGCCATAAATACCGTGACCCTAGAACTGACTTACTCCTTATAAAATTAGAAATGTTTTTATTTCACCAATTAATTTCATAATTATGTTCTCACATGCATGTGCTACTATAATGAATATTTATTGAACATCTACTATGTGTCAGGTACTGGACATGTTTCTAGAAGTCTTTGCCCTTTAGTAGCTTAAAATCTAATGATTTATACTGGCAATAATGACATATGCTGAAAGAGTTAAGATAGACTCACCATGCAGTGCAATGGCAGTATAAGGGAGCGTCAATAATCAGACTTGGCAGGGGAGATTAAAAAGACTTCCTGAAGAAAAGGACGAAAAGTCTAAGATGGGGAAAACAAGCAGGAATAAAACAGTTAAAAAGACAGATTGAGGCCCTGATGCACAGGGACAGCTATTACTAGCTAGTTAGAGCATGCTGTATGCATCGCCTTCCAAGTCTGGGATCTGTGACACTGAGATGGTACCGTGAATGAATGAATGAAAAATAGGGCTTTGTTTGCTTGTTTATTTGTCTGTTTAATCTTCCCCCACCCCCACACTGCCTACTTATCTGTGCACCCCTGACAGTAACATGGGGAAAAGTGACTAGAGAACAATGCAGGAAGAAAGAACAGCAAGTGCAAAGGCTCAGAGGCTGAAGACTTGATGCCATGTTGGGGAAAACATTCAGTATGGCTGTAGAATGGTGTTTGGCATGGAGTATGCTGAAGCTGGGAAGATAAGCAGAAGCCTTATCATAAATATCCAATAAATGATAATTACGCATGATGTACATTACAGATAATACATTTGAAATACTATAAGGAAAAGGTTATAATTTTGCATGTGAAAAATGTTAATTTGTTCAATAGAAGCTGTATTCCCTTTCACTTTTATATAAATATAATTTTATTCTTCACTGTCTTCACCATCTTGTCCCGCAAGACAAAAGGAGAACTATTAGCTTCGAACAAAAATAGTTCCCAAATTATCATTCTTCATTTGGGAATTATAGTAATACCCAAACAATATGAGGCTGTTTAGTACATGAATAAAATGTCACTGGCATATACAGAATCTGTTTGGGTAGATTCCTTTTATTCTTATCTGACCAAACATAACTCAAGTCCAGATACTCTACCAGTCAAGGGGCCAACTACTCTTTGGATTCTCATTCATACCTCTGTGTGACTAACCTAAGGTAGAGAGTTCCCTTCTCTTAATGAAAGAGGGTAATGTCCTAGTATTGAGAAAAATCTGTTTTCCCACAGTTAACTCTTCTTTAGAGGCTTTTGTCCTTTCTTCCAATATTATGAAAGTTGTGTTTCTGGCATTCCTAATTGGAATATTAGAGCAAAATATAAACAAACAAAGCTCTTCTTATTTTTATTTAAATCCTTTTAATTTATTGAATGGTGAAATTTCTTTCATAGATTGTTTTCCTCTGATTTTTCATTTTGCATCTTTTTGTCCTTTATGTGTATTTGTTATTAGAGTTTTCCATCATTTTTATTAACTAGTATGAATTTGTATTGTGCTTTCTATTTGCTGTCTATAAATTGTAATATTTCCCAATTTTAATATGGTTTATGGCATTCTAAATTATTGTTTAAATTTTAATTAGCATTTTAGAGGTTCTGTGGCCCCAACAGCACTTACCTACTTCTCCCACAGTAACACATTTCTCAGCTATTCACAAAGACAAGGAAAAGCAGTCCACTTCTCACCTCCTCTTGTAGTTAATGGCAGACATGTGTCTAAGGTTTGGACAATAGCATGTAACTTGGATATCATGGGCAGTTTACAGAAACTTCCCTCAAAGACAATTTTGCATGCTCATTCCCTGTTCTTCGTTATTAATTTCTTCATTCTATTGCTAAAATGCATATGCATATTTGGAAATTAAGAGCAATATTTTAAAGAATGGATGAGTGGTGAGTTTCAGGGAGTAAAACCACCATACAAACTGTGGACTTCTTAATTCCAGAATAAGCTTCTAATATGTTTAAACTACTATTATTTTTTCCCTGATATTCAAATTTAGACACAGTTTTAATAATGCATATGGTTAAACATATTTTACTTTTTTCTTTCTAGGTTTTCTATTGTATTCACTCTAAGAAAGGTGCTCAACATCAGTAGCAACAAAATTTTAAAATTTTTCTAAAGGATAAAGATTTAGTGAATGGAAAAAAAATCAAAACAGTAAAACACAATCAATTGTTACAGAAATGAAGAGAGTAAAATGTTGTAAGGACAGAGATGACAGTATAAAGTGAGAGCAAACGGACTTGAGAACTGTATGTTGAATTTGGTATTCTGAGGTCTTTTGTAATCTTCAAGTTTGCAATTTAAGATTGTGGTACAGTAGGCCGGGCGCAGTGGCTCATGCCTGTAATCCTAGCACTTTGGGAGGCCGAGGCAGGCAGATCACGAGGTCAGGAGATCGAGACCATCCTGGCTAACACGGTGAAACCCTGTCTCTAATAAAAATACAAAAAAAAAAAAAAAAATTAGCCAGGCGTGGTGGCCGGCGCCTGTAGTCTCAGCTACTAGGGAGGCTGAGGCAGGAGAATGGTGTGAACCCAGGAGGCAGAGCTTGCAGTGAGCCCAGATAGCACCACAGCACTCCAATCTGGGCAACAGAGCGAGACTTTGTCTCAAAAAAAAAAAAAAGATTGTGTTATAATTATTTAATTTTACCACTGATGTTCTGTTTATTAGTTTGTTAGTTTTTAATTAATTTTTGTGTTTTTAATCACTATACTTTATATTTATATTATATATAAATTTATTAACAGATTTTCTTAATTCTTACAACTGCCACATAAAAAAAATGCTACTTTTATTTTTCCCATTGTTATGGTTTACTGTGAGTGGATGATGCTTTCCCATACCATTGATGCACACTTGTCAACTTCTAGGTAAAATCAAATAATTATATGTATTAATTTACTACTGCTGCTGAAGCAAATTACTACAGACTTAATGACTTAAAACAACAAAAATATATTAACTTGCAATTCTGTAGGTCAAAGGGTTATACTTTTTTAGGAGTCTCAACAGGAAAAGTTTCCTTATCTTTTCCAGCAACTAGAGGCTGTCTGCATTTCTTGACTTGTAGACCTGTTCCTCCATGTTCAACGATAGGAATATTCAGCTAACTCTTTTACACATTGTACTTAATATTCTCTGACCTACTCTTTTGCTGTTTATTTTATTTTTAAGAAATCTTGTGATTACAGTGGGCCTGTCCAGATAATCCAGGACATTCTCCCCATTTTAATGTCAGCTGATTAACAACCGAAATTTCAACTACAACCTTAATTTCCTTTTGTTGTATGTAGTGGGGTGAGTGGTAGGTAACTCCAAATGATCTGTCCAGCCACTATTCACAAATGTGACTTTGTTTGGAAAATGGTCTTTGCAAATGTTGTTAAAGCTCTTGAGATAAGACCTGTCTGGATTGGGGTGGACCCTAGATTTGTGACAAATGTCTTTATAATATAATAGAAGGAAGAATAGCCTGTGTGAAGACAAAGACACAGTTTGAACTTATATGGGTTCATCAATCCAAGGAATGTGTATTAATTTATTCTCATGCTTCTAATTTATTCTCACAATGAGACTGGATAATTTATAAAACAACAACAAATAAAGAGGTTTAATTGACTCATAGTTCCACATGGCTGCGGAGGCCTCACAATCATGGTGAAGGGTGAAGGAGGAGCAAAGGCATCTCTTAAATGTTGGCTTGCAAGAGAGCATGTACACAGGAACTTCCCTTTATAAAACCATCAGATCTCATGAGACTTATTCATTATCACATGAGCAGCACAAGAAAACCCACCCCTATGATTTAATTACCTCCCACTGGGCCCCTCCCATGACATGTGGAAGCTACAATTCAAGATGAGATTTGGATAGGAATGCCGCCAAACCATATTATTTTTCCCTGGGCTGCTCCCTAATCTCATGTCCTCACATTTTGAAACCAATCATGTCTTCCCATCAGTCCTCCAAAGTCTTGATTCATTTCAGCAATATCTCAAAAGTCCACAGTTCAAAGTCTCATCTGAGAGAAGGCAAGTCCCTTCTGCCTACAAGCCTGTAAAATCTAAAGCAACTGGAGACTGTCTGCATTCCTTGACTTGTAGACCTGATATTTCCTAGATACAATGGGGGTACAGGCATTGGATAAATTCATCTATTTAAAATAGGAGAAATTGGCCAAAACAAAGGGGCTACAGGCCCCATGCAAGTCCAAAATTCAATAGGGCAGTCATTAAACCTTAAAGATCCAAAATGATCTCTTTTGACTCCATGTCTCACATCTAGCTTATGTTGATGCAAAATGTGGGCTCCCACAGCCTTGGACAGTTCCATCCTTTTGGCTTTTCAGGGTACAGCTTCCCTTCTGGCTACTTTCACAGGCTGTCATTGAGTGTCGCAGCTTTTCCAGGTGCATGTTTCAGACTGTTGGTAGATCTACCATTCTGGGGTCTGCAGGATGGTGCTCCACTGGGCAGCACCACAGTGGGTGCTCCATCACTGCAGCACACCTCTGCCTGGGCATCCAGGTGTTTCCATACATCCTCTGAAATCTAGCTAGTGTTTCACAAACCTAAATTCTTGACTTCTATTCAACCACAGGTCCAACACCATGTGTAAGCCGCCAAGGTTTGGGACTTGCACCCTCTGAAGCAACAGGTTGTGCTGTACTTTGGCCCATTTTAGTCATGGGTGGGATGGAAGGCATCAAGTCCCGAGACTGCACAAAGCAGCAAGGCCCTGGGCCCAGTCCGGAAAACCATTTTTCCCTCCTGTAACCTGTGATGGGAGGGGCTGCTGTAAAGATCTCTGACATAGCCTGGCGACATTTTCCCCATTGTCTTGGTAATTAACATTTGGTTTCTCATTATTCATACAAATTCTGCAGCCAGCTTGAATTTCTCCTCAGAAAATGGATTTTTCTTTTCTGTCACATCATCAGTCTGCAATTTTTTCAAACTTTTGTGCTCTACTTCTCTTTTAAACATAAGTTTCAATCCAAATTATATATTTGTAAATGAATAAAACTGAGTGCTTTTAAGAGCACACAAGTCCCATCTTGAAGGCTTTGCTGCTTAGAAATTTCTTCTGCCAGATACCTTAAATCATCTCTCTCAAATTCAAAGTTCCACAGATCTCCTGGGCAGGGGCAAAATGCCACCAGTCTCTTTACTAAAGTATAGCAAGAGTCGCTTTTGCTCCAATTCCCAATAAGTTCCTCATCTCTATCCGAGACCAACTCAGGCTGGACTTTATTGTCCTTATCACTATCAGCATTTTGATCAAAACTGTTCAAAAAGTCTCTAAAAAGTTCCAAAACTTCCCACATCTTCGTGTCTTCTGAGCCCTCCAAGTCTCTGGGAAGTTCCAAACATTCCCACATTTTTATATTTCCTTCTGAGCCCTCCAAACTGTTCTAACCTTGGACTTTTCCAAAGTCATTTCTACATTTCTGGGTGTCTTTACAGTAGCACCCCACTCTCGGTACCAATTTGCTGTATTAGTTCATTCTCACACTACTAATAAAGGCATACCTGAGACTGAGTAATTTTTAAAGATAAAGGACTTTAATGAACTCACAGTTCTACTTGGCTGAGGAGGCCTCACAATCATGCTGGAAAGTGAAGGAAAAGTAAAGGCATGTCTTACATGCTGGCAGACAAGAGTGTGTGCAGGGGAACTGTCCTTTGTAAAACCATCAGATCTCATGAGACTTACTCCGTATCATGTGAATAGCAGGAGAAAACTTGCCCCCATGATTCAGTTACCTCCCATCAAGTCCCTCCCACAACATGTGGGTATTATGAGAGCTACAATTCAAGATGAGATTTGAGTGGGGACACAGACAAACCATAATAGAATACATGAAGCCACCAAAAGCTGGAAGAGGCATGGAAGAATCTCCTCTAGGACCTTCAGAGGAAGTTGCCCTATCAGTACTTTGATTTCAGACTTCTGACCTCCAGAACTATGAGACAAAAAATTTCAGTTATTTAAAGATATTCACTTTGTGGTCATTTTTTTATGTGACAGTCCTAGGAACTAATGTACTGTATAAAGTAACATTCACAGGTTCTGCAAATTAGTATTTGCAGACCTTTGAAGGCCATTATTTTGCCTATCATATTATGTAATCTACAACTATACTGATACTATCATGCAAAATACTTTTAATTTCAGGGGCCCAGTTTATATCAAAAATAGCTCATAACAAATCCATATTTGTTGCTTCAACCCAGAGAGAATAATAGTAAAGTAATGTTACTTTATTAATATTACTGAAAGTTTATAAAAATATTTAGTACTATTGGGCTCTTTATTGCTCTATTACAAACTTCCCTGTGAATTAATGGTTTAAAACCATATCATTTTACTTCCTCATGATTCTGTAGGTCAAGAATTTGGGAAGTGGGGTTTGTTGGATTCATTAACTTGGTTGCATTCCGTGGGTGCCTTGTCTGGTGAGGGGGAACTAAAACTTCATTCACATGTTTCTCACCTTGATGCTCATTTACATGGCCTTTCTCTCTGTCTAGATGGCTAGCCTTGGCTTTCTCATCATATGGTGGTCTCAGAATTTTCAAACTTCATCCATAGTTTTGAGAATGGTGAAGGTACAATGCTTCAGCATCGTTCTCCCTGTATTATAATAGTCAGTGCCAGTTACAGGGTCAATCCAGTTTTAAGAGAAGGGAAAATTCAAGCTATATGGGAGAATTTATAAACAATAATGTCCACATTTAATGTACCACAAAGAGGGCCTGCTTCATGGTAATAGGATCTGTCTAGTTACACAGGGCCCTGAACTTGGATTAATTCTCTGCATCACTGTGTTTACATTTTTAATACTTTTAAAACAAGGAACCCACATTTTCTTTTTATGCATGGCATAACAAATTCTATAACCATTTCTGATCACATACATTAACCAAGTAAGTTTTAAAAAATATTAAACTTATTTTTCAGATTATAACATGACCTAGATGTTAAGGAACTTGCATAAATGTATATACTTAGCAAGGGATAGAGTTTCAAAATTAATATTTCATATTCTTTCCATTACCCTATATTACCTGAACTTTCTTATAGGGATCTATGTTATTTTCAGGCATAAAATAAAAATATCAATCAAATGTTAATCTTAGAGGTTTTAGGATTTTTATTTGTCTGTCAACCAATTTATCTGCCTGTTATTTGTCAAGCTGAGGGCTTTTAAATTTTTTATGCATAGTTAATAACATTGTGGGTTTTTTTGTTTGTTTTTCTCTATTATCTTATAAAGAGAAAAACTCTATTCAGAATCCACAGTGGTCCCCACAAAAGGACGTAGATCGCTTTGTGACATGTCAATCCATGGATTAAACTCTGTGACCCATGGGGTAGCAATTATGATTGACCAGGTTTTGATCTTTGCTGTAAACTTTAAACTAGAAGTCAGTCATACTAAGTTCAACTAAAATCTTAAGAAATAAATTGGAGGACAACTGTTTCCTAAAAACATGATTGACAGGCAGCCAAAATATTTCTACTAAGAAGTTGAGATTGAGTATTAAACCACGTGTTTTGTATTGTAAAACCTCTGGTGTTTTTTAAACCACAATGTAGATATCTAGTGCTAACCCCATGTTATCACTTCTATTTCATGGGTCAACTCATTCTCAGTGATAAGATGTGGAATGATCTGCCTGTGTTACAAAAACTGTATGTATATTAATTTCTTACATTCTTTTTCTTGTGTGTCGTTTATAGAAACACGAAATACTGAGAAATGAGTTAAATAACTTAATATATCTGATAAGTGGACGTGTGATTCGAGGCAAGTCATTTACAAACAGTGTACTTTACAATATTTCTATGTGACTAGCCTGTGATCATGGCCACAAGAAAAAATGTGATTATAAGGTAACTATAGAAAAATTAACTGCCTCCTTTTTCACCCTGCTTTATACCAGTCTCTATAAGAGTTAATTTCTGCCTTAATTCATTATAATCATGTTATTCTAAATTACGTTTAGTAGCAAGTTTTGTTTTTATTGTGACACATTTTGGCTTAAAGCAATTCTGTGAGTGTTCTTCAATGTAATCTTATTTCTTGTATTTTTAGTGAGGTGTATAACGTATATAGTCATTTCTTGGCTAGAAATCGAGAGATACATACTGTGAACATTTCAAGTGATGTTTTACGTTTTAGATGTGATCCACTTGTCCTGGAACAAGTAAAGTAAAAAAAAATATATATATATATATATGTTGGTAAAATATGAAGAACAAAGACATTTTCAACTAAATATAAAGCATAACCAGAGAATACGCTTTTAGACATGTCACAGCTGGAACTAGTCCTGATTTGGCATGGTGAATGTCTGAGCAGTGCTTTTTATTCTTTTTTTACAGAAAGACAAATCTTTGACGTCCTTTCCAACAAGTTCAATAACAGCAGGCTAACTATCTTGTAGATTAAAAATAACAAACTTTTAACTTTCTTATGATGGAGTATCTAGTATGCATTCATCCTGTGTCCCTTCTTGATCTTATTTGGAAGGAGAAACAAAATGAGATTAATAAGAGCAAACAAACAAAAAACTCTCTCCGTGCCATTGTTTCACGTTGGTTGGACAATGAAATGTAACTGAAATGCCTGAAAAATCATTTGAAAAGGATTTTCTCATCTGAAAAAACACCTTCTGTGCTTCCTGCAGCTTGAACCTAATGATAAGAGTTCCAACAACCATTTCCTGTCTTTGAAGATAGACAGAAATTATGGTGCTCAGAAAGACAGAAGGACTCCAACTCTTTCAAGGGTTTGTGAATCCACCATATTAACCCTAGACTGGGTACCTCTGTAATTCTTCTACAAAAGATTATAAACTTATTTATTTAAGGAACTGAAGGCTTTATTCATTTACAGCTTTACTAGTTGGTGAGTGCAATTCCCGTATTATAAATTTACTGTCATTGTGTATGTGAGATTGTTTTGTTTTTAGACATTTTCCATCTTTCTTAACATTTAAATCACTTCTCCACTTGAACATCAATAAAATTAATTACTGTACTTTAGTCCTATTCCTATTTGTGTATTTTTGCTTAGAAAATAGTTTATGCAAATGGACTGGAGAATGTAAATTGCTTGTTTAAGTGGTTTCAACAACACCAGTTGATTGTTGTTTCTAGAAATGCATTTTAAGGAAATACAGATGCTCCTCAAATTATTGTGGGTTGAATATAGAATATTTTTAAATGATATATTTAGTTTTTATATGTAAAATATAAGCTATAGCTGCTATTTATAAAGAAAAGTGTGATAGATTTAAATGTGGATACATGGGTGAAGCAATAATGATCAGCCACTGACAGGGTTCTGCTCCCCGAAGCATGCAAAGTCTCAGTTGTGCTTTACTCACAGTTCTTCAAAAGATTTTTGATCCTTAGATAAAGAATTTGCTAATACTTTAAAGTTTTAAACTTAAGATCTATAAAGATTTCTCTTTTTCTGAATCTGTTATGTGATAGTTTTACTTAAGCAAGAAAATACCTACAATCTTTAGACCAACATCTCATCCCCAGGCATTTTTTGGATACCAACATTACAGTGATAAAATATAAGTGACATCCAAACACCCCAGCTAAGGATATAACATAAAGAAGGAAAAAAATGACCTGAAGACAGGATACTTCAAGAATTCATATTGAGGGTAATTTAATCCTTTTTCTGTCCTCCAAACATCTATTATTATCATCTCATGGTCTGGCAACTCATGGTGTAAATCTAATATCACACTCACCATAAAAGATGTTCCTGATGGTCCTTTATCCTATTGAATTTGAACATTTCTTCTCCGTATAATTACATACTAGTTTTTCCATTTTTCTGGAATCTATATGCTATGGAACGAATTGTGTTTCTCCCCTTTCCCAAATTCATGATGAAGCCCTAACACCCAATGTAATTGGAGCTAGAGCTTTTAGGAGGCACTTCAGGTTAAATGAGGCAAATAGGAGTGAAGTCCTAATCTAATAGGATTGTGGTCTTGTAAGGACATGAAGAGAGAGAAAGAGAAAGGGGGTAGGGGGAGAGAGATTTCTGTCTATATACAAATACCCAGTAAAGGTCAGGTAAGGACACAGAAAGAAGGCACCCATCTACGAGTCAGGAAGAGTCCTCCCCAGACCCTGGCTATACTGGCATCCCTATCTCAGACTTCTTGCCCCCTCCAAGCTGTAAGAAAATAAGTAATTGTTGTTGAAGTCACAAAGTCTATGATATTTTGTTATGGCAGCCCAAGCGGGCTAAGACACTATCTTATTTTAATTTACATTATTATTGTTTACAGTTTTTCTTTTCTTCTTTATTGTAAGTTTTTAGATATGTGTTTTATTTTTCCTTGTAATGCCCGCCATTCAGTTTATTTCTTTTGTAACTACTCAATTAATATACTTGAGCACATCCAAAAATGACTAAATGAAATCCCAATTGTAATTGAATCTAGAGATGAGCATAGTATCACAGTATATGAGGCTGAATGAAATCATGAAGTTCACATACCCAGGCATTCAAGTAGTGTTTGTAGCTTAGGCACTTCCTTAAGATTTTTAACAACTTGGGTTTCCCCCTGTTATGGTACCACAATTATTGTAGGATATGCATGATATAAAATTATTCTTCATGTTTCATCATTGTTCTTTATAACTGGAAATATTTATTTAAAATATATATTTCTGGGAATACCCACTCCTCCCAGTTCTGATTCAATTGGTCTGGAATAAAACCTTGGAATCTGTATTTTAAAAACAATTAAAACACTACTGGTATAAATGAACCACAGACTCCTTTGCGAAACAGCTTTCTAGTTATTTTCTTCTTCATGTGTTTGATTGTTAGCTACGGAACACATCTCAAAATGCCTTTTCACATCACTTAAAAAATAAAGAAAAAAAATATTTGAGAAGGGATGTATCCTGGCAGAACTCCAATTGTAATGGCTGTGGAACTACAGCTTCTCAACATTCCAGCTACAAATAAGTTGTACCTATCAACAAAGTAGCACATGTTATTACTAAAATTTTCATTATTCACAATATTTTGAGAAGAAAACATGATTGATTTAAATCTGGATGTATGAGTGAAAGAATGATGACAAATTACGAATAGTGTTTACTCACTATACAATGGTTCTATCTCTGTCACAATGTCATGTAATAATGAATGAATAACACAGATTGGTGGACTTAGGTCAATAGTCTTAACAGGAGCAGTTTTATTTTTAATAAATACAATCAAATTAAAAGATATATATAAGGCTAGTCAGACAACTAGAAGAACTCTTATGAAAAGAATTGTTGGAAATGTGACTCATATCTATTGAATATTTGTCATGTGATAGGTACTATGATATTTACAACTTTTCCAGTCAATATGATCATTCCCACTCTTTAGATGAGAAAATTAAAACTCAGGGTGGATTAAAGAGAAAAAAAAAAAAACTTTCCCAAGACAGACAACTTACTGACAGAGTCAGGAAATAAACCTGGACTTTTCTGAATACAATGCACTTAGACATTTATTTATACTACTTAGGGTATAAATTTATGTAGGGCTGAGTAATATTTGGCATCTGTGTATTTAGATTTCTTTATTTTATAACTACAGTTTATTTTTTCCAGAAACATCAAATGGATTTAGGCTAACAGAATCATGGTCATTTAGCCTTATAAAAGAAACTATTCGTTTTTAAAATGTTTGATGGGATCCACTATGATGAAACTATTCCTAGTATAATGAAATCTATACACTTGATTTTATCTAATGCATTAACCAAATATAACTGGCCTCATAGCAATTTTGATAAGCAAAATTATAAACAGAAAAATAGGCAGAAAGTATGTTCTGAGCATCAATATTTTTCTTAAATTGGAGAATTTTAAGATAATCTTTGCTCTAGTATTCTTTTCAGTATGAGCCTGCTTGTCCTTTCCTTTGAGCACTAAGCTTTCCAGGAAACCTACATTAGCCATGAAAATGACACCAGTCTCAGGTGAGTATGGTTGTGAAGTAGAAAGATTCAATTGCATGGGCATAAGAACTACTACAACATCCTCCAATCTCAGAAGGACTATGTCTGAGAAAAGCTTGCCATTACTCTTGGCAAGAATAGAGAATTATTTCTCTGGAGATCATGGCCATTATGTATTGTCCTGAAGGCAAAAGAACACCAAAATATGTGTTCTTCTAACTGTTACCAATTCAAGCATTTAGAACCTCTCTACCATCTGCTGAAATCAAAGTAAATTAAGAGAGAGAAAGAGAGACAGAGAACAGTAAGTCCTCATTTAACATCACTGATAGGTTCTTAGAAACTGTGACTTTGAGCAAAATGACCAATTCGATCATAGGTTATTTTATAGAAACAACAGTTAAGTTCTTATGGCATATTTTGGTCACAAAAATATTATTAGACTTCTATGTGAAGATCAAAACATTTCTAATAATAAACACTGAAATAAAATAAATGTGAGGTATACATACATTTAAGAATGAGTAATAAAAACAAGTAAGGTGATTATTTACCCAAGTATTCTGGTTCAGGGTTGCAAGTAGTCAGAGCCTCTCCTGGCAGCTCAGGGCACCAGGTAGGACCCACCGTGGAAAGGATGCCATCCCATCACAGGGCACACTCACACAGGCACTCACACTCAGACTGGAACAATTCAGACATTCCAATTAGCCTAATATGCACATATTTAGGATGTGGAAGAAAACTGGTGTATCCAGAAAAACATCCATGTAAACACAGGGAGAGCATGCAAACTCTACACAAACAGTGGCCCCAGTCAGCAATCTGTTTTTTGTTTTGTTTTGTTTTGTTTTTTTCTCATCAACGTTAACTGAGACAACACTGAACAAAACAATGTTATTCTAGGGCCTGCTGTATTAGGATTTAGAAACATTACAACACCAACAAATCACATGAACTTTTTCTTCCCTGTCTCCTTCCAAGTTTGCCTAGGAATTTACTTAAAACAGAAGAGCCTTTGTTGGGTATGGCAATATTTGACTTGAAAATCAACAGTCATGATATTTGACAGACACCCATAAGGGTTGCATTGAATAGGTTAGAATATTTGTTCTCGTTAGTCATTTTGGATTGGCTTAAAAGCACATGCCCAGGTAATTTTACAGTAGTAGAGATTTTATGAGCATCAGTGGCTTCTTTGTATGTTAATAAATTCCTTACTGACACCGCTGGTCTTCATAATAATTTCATTACTGTGGTAGATTTGAACGTGAATCCAGTTGGCTATGGTAAATATTGTGGTTAGACAAGTTTAATCATTTTAAAAAACTGATGCTTTTCAATCATTGTATTCACTTCTTATGGACTTGTGCATGTGTAACCTAGAGATAAAATTTAGAATTAGATGGTATTTACTACCAAAAGAAGTATACCTTATGTGTGTGGTCTATAGCCCAGCCCATTGGACCTATGCAGTTCAATGAAATTTTACTCACTTAGTCTGAATGGTTGCTCTTGTACTTTACATGAGTATTTTACCCCATGTATGATTTTATAATATGATTCACTGATCATTTAGAAAATATTGGTTCAATGATTTATTTAGATTTTTCAAAAGTATAGATACATTTCACTTACAATATAAGAAGATCACATTTGTTGTTATCATTAATCTCATTAATTTCATCATAAGAAACCTTAAGTGTTTGGAAGACGTCAAGCTCACAGTGGCTAATAAAAGCTTTCCTAAATTATAATTTTTCACTTGCAAGTCAATTGTACCATTGACAAAAATACTATCAATTGATTTTCTTAAATTGACAGGTTTTCTTTATTTATTCGCCAGATTATATCCACTTAAAACTGAAATCTGAATAATCACAATTTATCTTCTTTCAAATAAAAATAATATTCTGTGAAACTAGGATACTGGCATCTCATTCAAAAGCACAAGTACTTTTCCAAGAGACAACTATCTGACTTTAAAATCTCTTTCCTTCTAATATATCTCTCTCCAGTTCATTCTACCACATCATCCCCATAAAATCACTAACATGCCTTCTGTCACGACAGATTACTTTGCATTATAAAAATGGAATTACGTGGTATGGTATGTACTCTTGTATCTGTTTTTTTTTTTTTTCATTAAGCATAATTATTTTGATATATAGTCAGGTCATTGAATATTAGTTACTTAAGACTTTTTATTACTGAAGTGTATTCCACTCTGTATAAGTATCACAATTTGTTTATCCATTCACCTATTAAGGGGTACTATGTTGTTTCCAGTTTGGGGATTGTATTAGTCTGTTTTCACACTGCTCAAAAAGACATACCTGGAACCGGGCAATTTACAAAAGAAAGAGGTTTAATGGGCTTACTGTTCTATGTGACTGGCAAGGCCTAAAATCCACAGCAGCAGGTGAAAGGCACGTCTCACATGGTGGCAGACAAAAAAAGAGAAAGTTTGTGCAGGGACACACCCCCTTATAAAACCTCCAGATCCCATGAGACTTCTTCACTATCATGAGAGCAGCACAGGAAAGACCTGCCCCCATGATTCAATTACTTTCCACATTGTCCCTCCCACGACACAAGGAATTCAAGATGAGATTTGGGTGGGGACACAGTCAAACCATATCTGGGCTATAATAAATAAAGCTGCTATGAACATCTCTCTAGATGTCTTTTTGTGGGTATATGCTTTTATTTATCTTTGCAGTGGAATGGCTGGATCATATGGTAGGTAGGTATGTGTTTAGTCTTTTAAGGAATTACTGTCTTCTAAAGTTGCACTATTTTACATTCACACTAATAATAATTCTACTCTGTGCTATGCCATCTTGACCATAAAAGTAGTTTTAATCATTTTTTACACTTTGCTCTTATGAAAACTTCATTGAAATGCAGAGATTATTAAATGATTAATAAAAATAACTTTTTAAAAAGCTTTCTGAATTCTGATATTTGCTGAAACTCTTTCTTATACTTGTATACATTCATAGGATTTCTACCAAATATGCTCAATAATTTCAACATTAGATAATTTTACTTAGGAAAATAAATTTGCTTTCAATGACATTTCTTCATTTTATGAAATCTATATTATCTATAGGGATATTACAAAGACTAGAATCTCTATATTTTGCTTTTATATTTAAATATTCAGAAAATGTGAAAGCAGACAACAAATATCTACTCCAGGGAAATATCTAGAGTTTGTTGGAGTGTAATGGACTCTCTTTGGTAAGCTCATCATTCAAGGTAAGAGTTTTTAAAGTTTAATTCTTTCCATTATTGTCCGATTTTAAATCATTTAGAGACAGCAAATGTCTATGTTACTTTTAAAGTTCTGATTGCATAGCATTGCATTTTTACTTAAAAAATAACTCCCCTTTTCTGAAGATTTCATTGTCTTTATTAAAACTAGAATTTAATAAATGTATATTTGTTGTCTGTATTAAAACGTTAAATTTATTTTTCTACTTGTATCTTATACAATGTGTTTTATTAGAAATGTAGACCATATCCTAGGTGGAAACCTAGCCTATTTTAAAATTTATTCTTATTTAATAGTGATATACTCATCTGTGGTATAATTTTATGAACATATTTCATAACCTCATTTTGATGCCATATATATTCAGTTTAGATGTTGGTAGTGATAGTGTGGGATACATTGATTAATAAGCTATAAGCTCATTGAATACCTCATTGAAGTAGCTGCATTTCTTCCAGGCAATACATTTTTATTGAATAAATAAAGATTTATTTACATTTCTTGATTATTATTATTACTATTTTGAGACAGAGTCTTGCACTGTAGCCCAGATTGGAGTGCAGTGGTGTGATCTCGGTTCACTGCAACCTTTGCTTCCCAGGTTCGAGCCATTCTCCTGCATCTGCCTCCCAAGTAGTTGGAATTACAGGCATGCGCCACCATGCCAGGCTAATTTTCTTTATTTTTAGTAGAGATGGAGTTTCACCATGTTGGCCAGGCTGGTCTCAAGCTCCTGACCAGTATATGTGAGAGAAATATTTTTTTTCACATGAGAATCTGAATTGGTGGTTAATTGTAATTATAGCTAAAATGTATTGGCTGCTTAATATACCAGCCTCTAAGCTAAGTTCTTTACATATACTATTTTCTTCAGTCCTTAACAGGCCTCATAAACAAGGTACTATTATTAACTCAGTGTTACTGATGAAGATAATGAGGTGGGTTGAAGTAATTTGCTAAAGAACACAGAGCTAGCAATTAGCAGAGTTAAGATGGAAACCAAGCCAATCTGATTCCACAGACTTCACTATATTTGTAATGATAATAGGTATACAGTCTATTTTCATGAGAAGGAAGAAATTTCCTGCTTCTAGTTTTGTATTTTGGAGCTATATTGCTATATCATGCATATTATAACAGCTTCTGTAGTATAAAAAAAGACTGAGAGGTATAAACATTTTCAGAAGTCTTCTTTATGTTAAAAAAAGAAAGCAAGACAGTTCGGCTTTGACTCACAGATAAATATAAATGAAACAGGTATTTGTAGCAAAATCAGAAACTCCAAAAGATTATGAAATATTCATAACAGCTGTTCCAGAAAGAAAAGCAGCATGTTTCTCATCGAATTATTATCTCTGCAAATGTTGTTGCATATCGCCAGATATCACTGCACCAAAATTCACAGATAAAATTTTGATTCGTGGGAAATGTGTAACTTACGGGGAAAAAATGTATTTTTATTTTATTTTATTTTATTTGGGGGGATGAGAATCAGTCAAGGAGACCAGGGTCTTTATTTTATTTTTATTTTTTCCGTTTTTTTTGTTTCAATTCACATTGCAAACTGCTTTCTTTTTTGTCATTTTTGATATGTTATCTGTGTATTTTTATAATGGAGACAGAGCAAGTTGTAAGTTCTGTTACTTTGCTAAGTGAGCTTGAATGGATAACATCCTCAAGCATAATGTCAAAGATAACCAAATAGAATGTCATTTAGTTTACTATATAATATGGTCACTGGCAAACTCAAATGAAAACATGCTCTCACTAATTGGATCTGGGGGTAATATCTAAGAGATAATTTATAAAGCTCATGGATGCAATGTAATTCATGAAGTTCGCATGTCCAAAGCAATGTCAAGAAACAGAAAAGTGACCCCACAAAATATAGGCAAGAACATTGATTAGGCTTCAGCGATATGGACAGCAGCTTTTAGTATGACAATGGAGTGTTTAGACGCTCTAATTTCTGTCAGGAAGGCATCATTCTTTGAATTAGTCACTTGGAACTTGTGATCCCTAATCCTTTGGACTGAGATAATACAGAGAGTCTCTCACTTAAGAAAGATAGTGATGGGCAGATGAGACTAGCTCTGATGTGTGTTCTAGGGAAGATTCTTCTTTCTCCTACTTTTTCTTGACGTTGCCTTTCCTCAGTGTGTGGTACTAGACTGACATGGCCTCAAGACTGTGATCCCATCAAACTTGATAACCTCTTAACCCAGAGTGAGAGACCTATGCCACAGGTACCACACTGAAGCTTTCTGTCCACCACTACCCTAAATCGTTTGAATTGATAGTATTGCCTTTCTCAGTAATGTATTTACCTTTCCATGTTCTAACTCATTAAAAAGTCAGTCACAAAATTTGAAAAAATGCCAAGAAAGTTTAGTATTCTTGGACAAATTAAAGCTTAACTGTCAACAAAAGGGCTTTACTGATTAAAGGAATTCGTTGAAGACAAGCTGAAAATGTTTCCATGATTGCTGCTGTTTTCTGTAAAAAGTTGAGGTTGTCATTTGTGGGAGCATAGTATGAAAAGCTATCACCATCAAATCAGTCAGTGTTTCTTAAAGTCCTTGCCATAAAATATTAGTATATGTGTGATTCTATTGACTCTTAAGGCTGCGTCATTCTTGCAAATAAAATTAATGTTAACTAGTATATATATTCTACAGATATTCTATACATTGTGTTCTGTAAAATAAAATAAAATAAAAAGTTTCGGAATCAAAATAAAACTTTAAATGTACAATTTTGACATGTGATTCTGTGTAATGCTATAAACTTTGATGGGAGACCTTAATTGTTATTCTAATACCCAATAATATTCACTTAATTAATAATTCTTTAAACTATTTTAGGTATCTCTAATGATTGGTTAAAATACATGAAGAATGTTACAAATGTTTTATAAGAAAGAAGAAATCCATTACCTTGTTGTCAAATATGTTTTAAATCACTGCAATGTAAAGCATCATTGACTAGTGCACTTCATAGGCATCTTGAACACACTCATAGCACATATAGGACAAAAATTCTGACAATATCCTTTGAGACAGTTCTAAATGCTCATAAGGATTTATGCAGAATTTTCCAGTATGTCAAGGGAGAGTATTTAGAAAAAATAGTAATATATTTTCTGCAATATACAGATTATCTATCAACACCACCTCAACGAAGAGTGTATTCTTGAGAATTCTAAAGATTTTGATTATTTTTTTCAAATCCCAAATAGAGTAGTGTTTTGGTGAACTTTGGAAACATCAGCTGAGATCAAATTGGCACTGTCCAAATTAAGTGCATTAAAGTATCTAACTTCTAAATGAGTAGAATGCTGATTCCATAACCTTAATTCCTGCTGCTGTATTTCCACTTTATTAGAACTGATATTTATTTGGTTATTTTTAAAAACTCTTATTTCCTAACATATAAGATTATATTTCCTCATAAAATTATCCTTTTCAAATTAAACACATTTTAACACATATTATTTATATTGTTACTCAATTCAAAATATGTCCCAATACTCATTGTGTAACGTCTTCTTTATGCATTTCTTAATTGAAAATATTAAGGGTAATTTTATAGTTATCTTTTTGTTACTGTTTCTAATTTATTTCTACTGTGGTTCAAAAGCATGTTTTGTATAATTTAATCCTTTGAAATTTTTAAAGGCTTGATAAATGGTCCAAGATATGCTTAATTTTTGAAAATGTTTCAAGTATAGTTGAAAAGAACATGCATTCCGAATTCTGGGAAGGAGCGCACTGCATTTCTCAACTAATCTCTTTTGTTAATCATGCTTCTCTAAGTTTCTATATCCTTACTAATTTCATGTAATTGTTTTGTGCAACTTTTCATTAGGTGCGTTAAACTTCCCATTATGAATGTAGATTTATCAATTTGTCTTTTATTTGGGTCAACTTTTTATTTATTTTGAGGCTGTGCTTACTCGCACGCAAATTTATAAATCTCAAATCTTTCTGATGATATTAACCTTGTATTACTATGAAATATTCTTTATTTCTCACAATACTTTTTCCTTTATAAATCTAAAGTTAATATAACTACAGTAGCTTTATTTTGATCAATTATTTAGTGATGTATCCTTTTTCCATTATTTTACTTTTGATAGTTCTTTCTTCTTGTATGTTGTGTCATATAGTTGAGTTTTTAAGAAATCAAAGCAGACAAATAGACAAAATTTGTGTTTTGTCTATTTATATCTAATATAATCACAGATATACATTGGTATCTAGGCTTCTAATAACATGTATGTTAGACTTCCTCATGGTAATATGTATGTATCTTTCCCTCTCTTCTGTATTTACTTTTGCTTTCTTGTCTTTTAAGATATATTTCAATGCAATAATTATCTTTTCAGCTGTGTTTGCTCTCCTGTTAAAACTATTTGTTGACTTCCGTTAGTCCACAGTGTCCTGATTATTTTCGTATTTCATTAGATGTTTTTATCCACTCTTCTTGGTTGATTTATCCTATGCTGCAATGCTTTAGAGGTACTCCTTTCTTGGTCTTGGTGCCTCTGTAATCTTACTCTTTCTTCATTCACTACCGAAGTCTTACAAATCCAAATATTATGTACTTGTGAACTCTCTTATTTATGTCTCCCCCTGCCATTTTCTCTTCTGACCTGAATGCCTGTATATCAAAATATTCAAAAGTTTCAGGAATTCTTTCCCACATTTTTTTCTCTTCATTTCTGTTATTTTGCTGACATTCCTTCACAGGTTAAATGCTTCTAATTTAAGAAAGTCCTTTCTCAATCTCTTGCTGTATCCTAACTAGTACTCTTTCTCTCCTTCTTGTTATTTTGTATTGTTTGTTGACTAAGTTATCCTTACAAATTATCTACATGTTTATACTTCTTTTTTCTTTATCCTCAGTCTACTGCCATCTAGATCTGTCCCTATCATTTTATGCAAACGTTTCCAGTAACATACCTGATTCTCATTGCTATTAATTGTAATGAGAATATTGTAATTCTTATGCTTGCCCTAGCTTCATCCATGTATACCTTGTCAGTTCTCACTTAAACACTTTCTTCACTCAGCTTTCTTACACCACCTAGTTTTCCTCAATCCTCATACACCATTACTTCTTTGTCTTCTTCATAGATTTATTTTTCTCTGTCTCTCTTTAAATCAGGCATTCCCAGGGTTCTCAATTAATTATACTCAGAATAAATTAGGTTTCATTTGTGTGTGTGTGTGATTCAATAGTGCCTTTTTAATACTCTTAAAATTATTTATCAAACGGTATTATGTCTACTTGATAATTTGTCACTTTCCTCTACTACAGAAACATTTGTTGAGGGATGATATTATGAATGAAAAATGTTTAAATATATTCAACATTTGGAAAATAGTAACCTGTGATAAATATTTGTTTGATGTATAAAGGCAATGGAGCTATTAAATGTTTGGCACCCTGATATTGTCTATACTTGGCATAGGTAAAAGTTTTCCATCAAAAATTAAATTTGACCCTCTTCCTACTGCTGATAGCCACATCCATTATCCAAATTAGTTCAAAAAACTTTTTTGAATATGCAAATTATGTATAGTTTTATGGAGAAGTGAATCCTTGACTTTCATGAGTTCATAATGTATTTGGAGATAAAAACTGCAAAAATGACACAAATTTGGCTGCATTATATAAAATTTACACAACTGGTTTAAAACAATAGTATATTATATCAGTTCTGTCTAATAGAATTTTAAAGTAAATCACTCATATAATTTAATTTTTTTCTAGTAGCCACATGTAAAAAGTAAAAACAAAAATAAGTAAAATTAACTGTATTAACATTATTTATTACAATATATACAAATGGTAACTATTTCAACAACATAAAAATTATTGGGACATATTATATTGTGTTTTTCATTTTAAAGTTTTCAAACTTTAATGTTTATTTTGTGCTCACAGCATCTCTCAATTTAGCCTCCGAATTTTCATTGCAAATATGACATCTAGCTATAGATATCATAAAATTTAGCGTTCAAATAGTTTCATCTAACCAAGGTTTTCCAAAATTATCTTTCTTTGAAAATGTGTGGCCAGGCACGGTGGATCATGCCTGCAACCCCAGCACTTTGGGAGGCGGAGGCGGGTGGATTACGAGGTCAGATCAAAACCATCCTGGCTAACACGGTGAAACTTCGTCTCTACTAAAAATACAACAAACAAACAAACAAACAAAAAAAATTAGCCAGGTGTGGTGGCGGGCGCCAGGCAGAAGAATGACGGGAACCCAGGAGGCGGAGCTTGCAGTGAGCCTAGATCACAGCACTGCACTCCAGACTCGGAGACAGGTGAGACTCCCTCTCAAAATAAGAAAAAAAAAAAAAAAAAGTGTGTCAAGTACTAAAATAATGTTTTTAAAATCTGCATTTTATAGAAAACAATGTTTCTTTATAATTTATAATTTGGTTTTCAAATAAAAGCATATACGTTAAAATCTATAGATGTTTAAATTGCACAGCTTCTTCAGTTATTTTGTTTGCTTCGTGTTATGTTCATTAAATTGAAAGGAACATTGCCTGAATTGAAGAGTAATTATAACTTTATTAATATCTAAAAAGCTCCTTTTGGATTTTTCTTCTGATTTTCAGGCAAAGCCTATGACTCTGTGGATTATTAAAACAAACAAACAAAAAAAAAACTTTTGAATATTGACTCATGATAGAAAAATGCAGATTCGTATCTGAATATCTACAGCTTCAGTTTCAACACTGTCTCTTATTTTACACAACTCAACCTATAACAGGTCACAATAAATTTTTCCTTTCATTTTCATTGGTGTTTCAATTTTTTTCCATTGATATGCAGTGTGATATCAGTGAGAAAATATCAACCATACTGTCACTTTTTGTTTTTAATTATTGAATAATTGGTAAGCGTTAATTTTGTTTCATGAATAATCTTGAATTTGAAATAACAGTACAGTCTTTGTAAGACTCTTCACAATTCAGCCAGTAAACATTTGCAACAGACACAAGATCATTAAATATTTTTTTTCCAGTAGTTCCAAAAACTGTTGATGTTCATAGCATTTACATGTATATTCCAAAAACTTTTGAGAAATTTATTCCTTACACCTTTTATACTCTTTATTTCAGAAAATTGAAGCCAAATATTTTAAATATATATGATATAATCCAATAAAACAGAAAAAGAAACATTTGTCTGTTTCAGAATTCCAAGAAATTCGGAACATAATATAATCTAGCAGGAATCTTTTCTTTGAGAGATGTAAGTAATTTTAAAATTTTCTGTGATATAAATTCAATTTATTAGTCTACAAATGGAATTGGCATTTATTTATAAATTTGAAAATCCTTTGAAAAAAGACATGCCCAAAATATTAATTGATTAGTGTGATCTGTTGTGCAATT
Source organism: Macaca mulatta (assembly GCF_049350105.2). Lineage (NCBI taxonomy): Eukaryota > Metazoa > Chordata > Mammalia > Primates > Cercopithecidae > Macaca > Macaca mulatta. Next base: position 134,302,378 of record NC_133406.1, read on the forward strand.
CATCTAAACCAAAAATATGCAAATGTTAAAATTTTGAATTAATTGATCATCAGTATTATTAGAAACATCTTATATGGGCAATTGGTTGGTGGTAGTTGAAAATCTTTTACTTCTTGTGAAATATATTTTTCTTTTATTGATAATTTTCTAATGAAATTTTCATAACTAAAATAACTTATTTTTACTCTCTGTCCATATGATCATAATACCTCATTTTTTGAATGAGATTTGAAGGTAATCCATTTAAATACAAATTTAATACCTGGGTTCCTACACAGTGAAGGTTTTGCTGAGAAGCCTGGCATAATGTTACAAGGAGTACTTATAATTTGGGTTATTTACCTTGATTACTTATTTTAGCCCATGTTTTACCTTATGTTAGGTATCTTATCACAGAAGTTATTTATCTTACCCATGGTCTACTTTTCAACTTCGGAAATTCAGTGACAATTGTCTTGCTGAAATAGACTCATTTCAGGTGTTTCCAAGAGAATAATAGATTAAACCAGAAGTTTTATGCATTTATGTCTTAAATAAATGTGTTATCTAGATGTCTTAAATAAATGTGTCACATAGATGAAAGGACTGAATTAAATCAATGTAGAAATATAGCATAATCAGAAGATTTTTTGGTCAGAATATTATCAGAACAAATTAAATTAAATAGGGCAGCCCTGTAAACTATTTAACTTTGGATTGACCTAATCAACCATACTGGAAATACTCAAAATGCTCGCAGCCTCCCATGTTACCACAGCACTCAGAGCCATACCATCAGCAATGGAGCCTCTAGTCTGTTCTTTCCGTCAGCCGTGGCTCCTGCCAGCCCCATCACCCCCCGACAGGCCTTGGTTGAGCACTTTCAACTTTTACTTGACTTACTCCCCTATAGGTCCAAAGTTGATCAACTTACCCAACCTCTCCCCTTTTCCCTACTATTTTTTACATGAGTTATGTAAATCCAACAAGTATATACTCAATTTTCATAAGCCTGAGAGATAGCTTCTTTGGGAAAATTTTTCTTAGATATTAATGTATTTTTTTTACAATATAACTTTAGGGGATGCATATATTTTCAACTTATATTCACATTTCTAACTTCCTGAGAGATCCTCAGGGTAATTCTCCAAGTACTCACTAAAGGAAAAAAAAAAAAAAAAAAGGATACACAGAGGAAATACAAGTGCTGAGTCTACAGAGTGAATATGAGAATCGAGAAGTATTTAAAGGTATAAGGTGACCCAGTCTATTGTCTTTACTTTCTCATATACCTCATTTATCTATGAAATATTTTCAGAGGGAGAGACTTTTTAGTCATTCCCAGGGTTTGGGTTTCAGATGCATGAATGTGGACAGACAAATGATCAGACACTGTTTTCCAGGACTTCATACAGATTTGAAACAAAACAAAACAGAACAAAGTGGAATTAGTTCTAAAGTGTCTTGATTTTTTATTTTTTTTAAATATCTAATGAGCATGATTTATGGTTGAAGCATGCATATGAATAAAATTAGTCATCAGGAGCAATTTAGCATTTCAGATTCTCATTCACTGAACTCATAACCTTTTAATAAGTACATGTTCTTAAAAGTCAGGGTTGTTTTTAGGGTGTTTTTTGTTCCATTATACCTTGTGCATTTTACCTAGTATTGTACTGATTTTTATACAATAAAAATAATATCAATTTTAAAAGATCAAAACATAGATTGCAACAATTTATATATGACAAATTATTAGATTCATCATATATTTCATTTTAAAGAAATATTAATAATATTTTCATATTCTTTTCTTTTTAATGAAAGAATATTACATTAGCAAAGTTATAACATCTTGGCTTCTTGGCCTATCAATTTTGAGTGTTTCCTGTAACATCAGTGTTTTGTTTCTAAGTTGTTTTACTGCAGCAGGCAGGATATCTAACTAAATACATTGCTTTCCTGCAACAGCCTGGACTCTAATTCTGTAGCAGTCCGGTTACATTACCATCTTTCAGGAGGCCTGTCACTAAGCCATGGCAGTAGGAAAGAGGAGCAGGAAAGGAACATTGATGAGGGCAGTTGCATTCAGTGATTTCCCAAGAGAAGACAAACACCAATCTACGGAAGGACTTTGGCGGCTGGCAGGTAAAATCAGAACATTGCCTTTATTTCCAACATATTAGGAATGTTTAATTCGGCCTTTCTCAGCTGGATAGAGAAAACGCTGACAGACCCTGACCTTTCATCAGTGAAATCAAGAAATGTGAAGGTTATTTTACATCCCCTTAAGTAATAAATTCATAAGCTTTACAATCTCCATGAAAAAAAGTATGTGACCTCATTGTATTTTTTAAGTATTAATCTATTTGTTTGTTGCAATTTCAGAAAAAAGTATATATGTTGTGGCATTCATTCGGTTTTATTTTTGATCTACTAAATGAAGGTAATGATACTTCCTTCAGAAGAAATAATTTCTTTCTGGTGTATATTGGTCCATGTGATGGTAGATAAGAAAGGCATAAACATCATTCATAATTTCAAGATACAAAGTGGTTTTCTCTAATTCGTGCATAATGGTGTCTGAGATATGTCTCTGCTGGCTAGCTTCTTGACCTATCGTTCACCTGTGGGATCCCTCCCTCCATTCACACTGAAGTCGTTCCCCACGTTTGCGATATGCTTTCACACCATCATACATTTACCCATGCTGTTCCTCTTCCTGGGACATTCTCATCCTTCTTTGCCTTCTCGGCTGGACCACATTTCAGTTTTTCCAGGAGTCCTTCTTTAAATGCTATAATCTGATAAATTCAGATGTCTCTTCTTTGTGCTCTCATACCACCTAGTGTAGTGTGTTATCCTAGCACCTTTTACTAGAAATGTAAGACTAATTATTTATTTAACATGTCGTAACAGTGTCTCAATTGTCTTTGTCTCCAATGCATGGCATACTTGCTAATATGCAGCAGGCTTATATTAATTATTTAAATAAATACATTAATGGAATTGGCTTTTTAATACTTCTTAAAAAGAGAATAAGCTTTTCCTCCATAATTTAAAGTTGAACTCATTTCACAATTTTAATAGTAACTTTTTCCCACATAAAAAGGTTGTTACAGGAAATAAACTACATACTTTTATTTCTATGTGTTCTCTAATTTATAGAGATTTACCTCCATCACTATTTTAATCTTGAAGTTTATAAAAATATTTTAAACAAGTGTAAATGTGTCCACCATTCATTTGTTCATGGATTCTTCGACTTTTTCCTTGTCTCTACTCCCCTTATGTCCACTTTTCAAGAACACAGCCTGAAAATCCTACATCTTTTATCTTATTACCTCCATTGGTAAAAGCCCACTTTTGTTAAACCCAGCTCTGCTAACTCAATCCACCCCCATTGTCCAAGAGACCAACCAATTAATCTATAATTTTGCTCATTCTTTTTCTCCTGTTGTATTTTTTCCTCTTTCTTTATGTTTCCCTAATGAATGACTTCTCACAGATATGGAAACATGCTCTCTCTCCTATTTTAAAAAACGATTTCCCCACTCTACATCTTCTCTTTCTATTAATTTATTTTCTTCCCTGTAGAGTAAGTACTCCTCAGAAGTTGCTCATGCTTAAAAGTCTATTCTTTTTCTTTGCACTCTCTTGAACTTCTTTGGTCAAACTTTCCTCGACACCCCATCAGCTTAAGCTGCCAGAATCAAGGTCATCATGAACATCACCGTTGTCAGCTACAGTTGATAATCCTCAGAGCTCACCTTGGAGCTCATTTTAAGTAACCATCAGCAGGACTCATGAGAGTAGTTGATTGCTATCTCCTCTTTAAAATAATCTCTTCATTTGACTTTCATAACATGTCACCTACTGTTTCCAAAAGTAGGGTGTTTGCCCCAAGTGCAGTCAGAAAGTTTATTCATTGTCTATAGAGAAGTGGAAAATGATAACATGACTTACTAATATGCTTTGTTTTTATTATTGTCGCCATTAGCTGGCAATACTATTTCCTAGGGAAAAAATGTCTTTTTGTTATGCTTTTTTTTTTCAGAAATTGTAGTTGCTGTAAAATTTTAATAATTTATATTTAATCTTCATGTTAGCACTTTTTCAGCCTTTGATCCACACAGAATCAGCTGGAAGCTCTCCTTCTCAGAGTATGTTGGTGACAATTTGCAATTGTTTAAGCTGCTTTCCAAAGTGGTTTGTATCTCCAATCCCTGTGGATCCCGCATTTGAACAATGGGTTTAAATAAGAGTGATGCACCAGGGAATATAAAGATGGACATTACGACTTAGTTCAATTCTGTCATTCTCTGTTAAACTTGGATTTTTTATTTGTGTATGGAATACAGAGTGAACTGCAATGTGTAATGTTTTGGTTTGCTGTATGCTATAGGGCATACATGAAATAGTCTATCGAATTTGAATTATATTTTTAAATGGCAATTTAGTATTGTTTTAGCTGTTGTTTGTTTTAAAAATAATGAGGAGATGAGACACTGCAATTTTATTACAGATTAGTGTGACAACATACTAATTCATTTCATTATTTGCACTATGAAATTATCTTTATATTTTATTTTTTAGCTGAAATTGGATGACTTAAACAACAGAAATGTATTGTCTGACAGTTCTGGAAGCTGAAAGTTCAAAATTAAGATGTCAACAAAGTGAGTTCCTTCTGAGGATCATGGGGGAAGGATCTATTCCAGGACTTTTTTTTTTTTTTTTTTTTTTTTGGCTTTTGGTGGCTGTCTTCTCTCTGGGTTTTTCACAGTATCTACCCTCAATGTGTATACATCTCTTTTTTCTAATTTCCTCGTTTTATAATACTGCCAGTCACATTGAATTATGGCCCACTCTAATGAACTCATTCTAACTTGATTAACTCTGTAGAGACTGTGTCTCTGAAAAATGTCACATTCTGCGGAACTGGGGGTTAGGACTCCAGTCTATATTGTATGTCAAATGGGGATGAGGAATACAATTCAACCTGTAACATATATTTTACATTTAACAAAATAAAAAATTAAATGTTTGTGCTTTCAATGTCTGGCCATAATTTTTTTTTACTTCATTTTGTAATTCATACTAAAAATAATTTTGTTGTGTAAAGAAATGAGTGTTAAAAAATTATCCACTCCAGGTGTCACATATTCAAGGTATATTGACTACACCTTAGCCTCCTAATTTTGCAGTTAAAACTTTCTGCCCATGCCTCAATCACGTTTTTAAATACCTCTATGCACTAAAATGATGCACATGTATATCTCCAGCTCCAATTTTTCCTTTGAACAGCAATTCCTGTTTGCAAATGCCTTCTATTCTATCAGTAAGATGTCTTATAAATGACAGAAAACTCACAGGTTCACAGCTGAACTCTCATTCTTCCATCAAATTTGACTTCCCCTAAGTTGGATTTCTTTTGAAAATGGCAAGCCCATCACTCAATTACTCATGCAAATTTTTGTAGTTATATAGGATCTTTTTTGCCTATACCATATCTGAAATACAATAAAATCTTATTCTTTTCACCTTCAAAATATAACGAAAATTTGACTATTAAACCGCAGTTAAGATTATTGCCTAAGTCACCAACATCTCCTGCTTGAACATTTCACTAGACTCATATATATAACTGGCCTCCCCTCGTATAGGCTTACCCTATTGGGGTTAACCTAGGCAAACCAGTCAATATATTTAATATTGTCAAATAGTATATATATACAAATTTTTCTTTGCAAACATTCTTATTGTTTTCTGTTTTCTTCAGAGCACAAGCCATGGCCCTAAACCTACAATGGCCTATGGGTTCCTCGTATGTTTCCACTTCATTTTCTTCCTCTGGTTTCTTAACTGCTGTCAAGATAACTTACTGTTTCCCTCTCCGTACACCTGTCATTGAACATATCAGGCCTTCACTCTCCTTAGGAACTTTGCCCCTGGTATTTATTTTTTTACAAAATGTTGCGCTCAAGATATTCAAATGGTTTCCCCCCAACTTCATGTTTTCAATAAGATTTTCCACGGTCCATCTATTTGAAACTATATTTCCTCCCAACATATTGTCTTCATTGTGAATTATTTTATTTTTCTGGTATATTTTATAGCTCTTAATCACAATTTTTTATACTTATTTTCCTTGTTCAATCACCGGAACATATCTGACAAACACCTCTGAATCAGTAAAAACTTTAGGATTACTTTTTTGTCTTTTGTTTATTGCTTTATGTACAGGCATTTATCTGGCTCATGGTAAGTGTTCAATAAGTATTATTAAGTGAATTTTTGAAAAGTGAATTCACAAACAAGACTCAAAATTTTAAGTAGGTCTCAATTTGTCAAGAAAAAATGACAAATGTTTTAGATAAGGTGACATCAGCTGCTACACTAGATATACCTAAATTGTTAGCAGATTAACTTTGCCTAAGTAGTAGTTTGGTAAATGTGTTCCGTGTCAACGGTTCTTCCTTAAATGATAATTCAAGGATTCTGACTCCTACAGCATGAATCAACCACTTTCATATACAGTTTTTAAGATCATCTTGGGAGTTGTGTTCATTATAAGAGCATTCTGGAAACACTTTTAAGGGCTTATCCTTAAATTGGTTTTCAAAATTTCCAGTCATATTCCATGGGCTAGCACTCAATCAGATGGCTACATTAGCCACCTGTCTAGTTAGAAGAGGAAATGGATTTGATAAAGAAGTAACATGTCTGACAGAGCAAACAATATAAAGAACAAAATAAACCTAGAATGTCTGCTTAAATTTGAATATCTAGTGATGCACATTAGTGTTCAATGCATTATGGAGACATAAGTGTAAATATTTTAAGCAATTACAATTTTTAACTAAGTTTCAGTGTTTCAAATATATAATTGTGACTGTCTTGCTTATTCCACAAAAAATTCAAGGAGAAATTATGTTTATTATGAAACTTGTCTAACCAGATATCTGCACTGTTGCATTTGTTATTGTTTTATGTTTACCTAGAAGCTGAATTCTTGAAACTAATGTAGTATTATGTTTGTACAGCTGTTCTTAACAATCTGAACATCTGGTTTTGTAAACTGCTTGTAAAAAAAAAATTCACAAGCTGAGATTCATCCTCAAGAGCACAACTGGCATTTAAAGAGCTTTCAGTAAAAACTTATTTTAAGGTCAAAAAATAAAGCAGAATCAAAAGTTATATTGACTCTTTGCCTGGAGGAAAATAAGAAGTTGCTTTAAATTTTCTAGGTATTATGGTAATTATTTGAATTTTGACACTCTGCATTTCCCAAATTAGATTCCATGGAGTAGTAATTATATGACATGACCAATACAGAAAATGTTTTGCTCCACTAACAAATATTTTTATATTAGCCTGGTGGTGTGGTGCATATCTGTGTTCCCAGCTACATGGGAGACTGAGACCGGAGGATCATTAGATCCCAGAAAGTTGAGGCTGCAGTGAGCTGTGATTTCGTGTGATTGCACCATTACATTCCAGCTGGGGCAACAGGACAGTTCCTTGCATCTAAAAAATCAAAAACTAGCAAACGAAAAAAATTAAGAAATGAAAATATTTTATGCTACAGTTCTCCTCTAGGAGCATCAAAATAGCCATTAATACAGTAAAGTCACTGAGGCATTCTTCATTTTTGTTTAGCTGCATTTAAAAGTATGTTCACTCTTAGAACTTGCTGTGGAGAAATTATTTTGACAATGAAACTGTTTTTCTCACCTTAATGTTTATTGCATTAGTTTTCTAGGGCCATAACAAAATACCACAAATGGAGTGCCTTTCAACAACAGAAATATATTTTCTCACAGTTCTGAAGGCTAGAAATCTGAAATCAAGGTGTGAACTGGGCCATGCTCCTTCTGAAACTTGTAGAGAAAGGTCCATCATTGCCTCTTCTAGCTTTTTGTAGCCCCAGATGCTCCTTGGTTGGTGGCAGCATAACTCCAATGTTTGTCTCTTTCTTCACATGTTTTCAAATTTCCTTTTTTTTAAAAAAAAAAAGATATCAGTTGTGTTGGAAAATGACTCAACCTAATGCTCTCATTTTTGCCTGATTATATTTATAAATAATTTATTTCCAAACAAAGTCATATCCTTGGTTTCCAGGGTATAGGGCTTTAAGATGTATATTTTTGTGAAAGCACAATTTAATCCGTAACATCTGTTAACATGTTTTCTGAGGAACACAATTTGGAGTATACTATGCTACATAATCCCTTCTCTTAACTATTGCAGTGGAAGTGTGGGTGTTGTATGTAGGCTTTTTAAATTATGCCAAATTTGCAAAAAAATTCAGGGCTAGAGAAAAATCTGTAAAGTTAATAATTATTTCATAAGCATAATTTATCTAAACTATTCCTGTTAATGTGTACTAAACTGCCAATAGCATTAATAAAAATGACTCTGAATTCAAAATCTGCTGACAATTGATGAGCAATGTCAATGTAAAATATTAAAAAGTATATAATTTAAGACTACTATTGGAAAGATAAAGTTGAGAATGTCAACCATGACACTTGAGAATGTACATCATATATACATATACTTTTTGTTTATCTTGAATCAAAGCCTCTATTTATTTATTTATTGGAGAAAATATATTTGAAAATATAATATTCATCTAACTTCTGCTTTACATTTCAGGTTACTTAAATTCTCTAGGGACCATTTTAAATAAATTAATTACACATATATTTATCACGCTAAATATGTTCTTCAAGTTAATCAACACCAACTTGAAAAAGTGGTAATATTGTGAATTTATTTTGGTATTAACTCTAAGACACATGCATATATATTTATGTACAAGTATCTATTTTTGACATAAAGTAAATATATCATGTCAAAAGCATTATTGCATTTAACACCCTACAGATCATCTGGAGAAATAGAAAAAAATATTTTTTTAATGTATGTAATCATTTTGTGTATCAGTGTTTAAAGTACATGATATTTAAAAAAAAATGTTGTACAAGGGGTATTTGTTTTTCCTTGAGAAATTAGATTTCCTACACAAAGAGTACTACACAAAGTTTTCTATAAGTTGCAGAATAATACTTTTTATAGTTTCAAGACAATTTACAGATACGACTTAAACTTGCGAAATAGCAGAAATAAAATGCAAGTTAATTAAATATTGTATTATAAATTCCTTGCTTTATATACTTCCAGAAAGAGAAAAGAACCAAATTAATTATTAGCTCTTCAGACTTGGAATATCTTTTATGTTTCATTATACAAATAGAATATCGGGATCATTTTCTCAGATTTTATAAAACAAAATATTTATAACTTTTCAGAAATGAATGGCTTTTATATTTCTTATAACAAACCACTTTTCTACTATACATAGAATTTCTAGGTGCCAATTCATACATGAGCCACCCTACACATATTATTCAATTTAATCAACAACTACCTGAAAACGTGGTAACATGAATTTGCTTCAGTAAAAATTAGAGCAATTAGACTCAGGGTATTCTGTCATCCCTCTCCTCATTCTCCATGACAGACCAGGCATTCATTCATGTTTTCATCTTTTGTAATACAAAGGTGAATTTAGCTAGTTAATTATTTTGATGGTCTTGTGTCACAGGATGCTTAGAGCATCAACTTTTCAGCCAGAAACCTATGTAGCGGTAGCATCTTTGTCCAAGTTTTGCTCAAGCTTGCTGGGCTCATTCCACCTTCCTGGCCCAGCCCACTGTGCTCAGCTTACACTACGGGCCTGGATTCCCACACCTGACCAGGGTGAGCCAGGTACAGAGCAGTGAGGGGTATGTGAGTGGGTGTGGGGTCCAGCCACTGTACACAGCCATGTGTTCTGGCAGGGGTGGGGTTGGCAGCTCCGGGCACTAGTACAGGCACTGACTCCATGAGAAGCAGTGGCTGGATCACAGGTAGGGCAAGCAGCTTCTACTGTGGGCACCAGGGAACACAGTCATGCCCAAAAGCCTGGAGATGCCAGAAACTATAGAGCCCCAAAGAGGATGTCACAGTCTTGGCTCTGGGATCTCTTGGACTGGGGTCCCCAAAGGGCCACAGCCCTTCTCTCCTTCTCATTACCCACAGCATGGCAAGTTGGGGACATGTTTCAGCCCTGTTTGTGTTACATTTCTTTCAGTCCTGCCATTCAGTGGGTCCCAAGTTCTTGTCCCACGTCCAGGATGAATGAGGTATGTAGACAACTAGAGGGTGAAAAAGGCAGACAGCAGCTTCACTGAGTGATAGAATAGCTGTCAGGAGACCCAAAGAGGGCAACTCCTTCCCACAGGCAGGTCATCTCGATAAATGTCCAGCTCTCAGCAGTGAGGAGACCTGTAGTGGGTAGCTCCTTCCCCACAGGCAAGTCATTCCAACAAGTTGAAGAAACCTGAAGTGGGTAGCTCCTTCCCACAGCTGGTTGTCCTGAGGTCTGTGTGAGTCTGGCTGAATACAGGGTTTTTATGAGCTCAGAAGGGAGGAAGTGCATGCTGATGAGTCCATGGGCAGGCCTGGATAAAGCATCGTAAGTTTTCACTTCGGGCCATGGACATCACCCAGAACTGGAAACCTGGCCCACAGGCTTCTGGCTGTTCCTGACTTGAAGGTGGGGTTTTATCAGGGACCTGCCCCTTTCTGCCCAGGAACCTGTCTGCCTCTTGTCATCAACATGCCATCCACAGTTTCCAGGCTGTTCATACTGAGGGGTGCCTGGAGGCCCATGTTGAGTGGCCCTCAGCCTCCTCACTGCCCAATGTCCCATTCTCATCATTCCTCAAAGTCCAGAAGGGGCCAAGGCAGCAGAGAACTGTCCCGTCAGCACTGCCCTAAGTGTGTGCACACCCAGCCAGGTCATGGCAGCACCTGGGCTTGGCTACAACTTTGCTCTGCACTGGAGAGAGTGCCAGGAGCACGGAGAGGCCAAGGAGTAAGAGCAGGCAGTACTGGGCCTACAGAGGAGGGGGAGCATCATGAACCCCTGAGACCACAGGGACACCAGGATCTGGAGCTGTGGCTGGGTGGGTGCAGTTATGCCTGGGAGCATGCAGCTCCTGCCCCACTGACTCCAAGGGGATGGAGCTCCTGCCTGTTCCTGGCGCCTGCTGGCTCCACAAAGCATGTAGCCCTAGCCCTGCCTCTCCCTCTGCAACTGGTGTCTTCACAGCAGCCACTCTAAATAAGTTGCTGATTCCATCAATCTCCACTCTGAAGAGGATGTACCTGCTATTAGAATAGGGATGATGACTGCTCTTAATTGCTTCATGCTGAGAGGGGACATTGTTTTGGTGAAATAAGCAGCCAGACCTTCTCTCAGAGGCCTATCTAAGGGTCCCCAGTGAAAGGGAGCAATTGTCTGAAGCTCCATTTGCATGATGACCATTTGACGTTTGATGGCCTGAAGGCAAGAAGAGACAAACTAGGTTATTAGAACACATATATCAAAATGAAACAAGGGGGTAAGGACAGCTAAAAAATCCTGAGGCTGCTGACATGCCCAGATAACTGGTGGCTATAGTTATGCCTGCTAAGACTTGGGTGCAAGGGGATTGCACTCTTGTTCTTATTTTCCCAAAAGAGAAACCTTTGAGTATAGGCACCCTATTTACCCCTATCACCTGGCAGGATTTTCAGGATAATTGCCCAGAACCAGAATACTGATCCAGAGTTTTTTTGTTTGTTTGTTTGTTTGTTTTTTTAATTTATTTTATTTTTATTTATTTATTTATTTATTTATTTATTGAGACAATCTCACTCTGTCACCCAGGCTGGAGTGCAGTGGTATGATCCCGGCTCACTGCAAGCTACACATCCTGTGTTCACCCCATTCTTCTGCCTCAGCCTCCCGTGTAGCTGGGACTACAGGTGCCCACCACCATGCCCTGCTAATTTTTTTTGTATTTTTAGTAGAGACAGGGTTTCACTTTGTTAACCAGGATGGTCTCAATCTCCTGACCTCATGATTCGCCCGCCTTGGCCTCCCAAAGTGCTGGGAATACAGTTGTGAGCCACCATGCCCGGCCAGAGTTTTACATTACCTATCCATTTTTCTGAGCTGCAATCAGAGATCACTGGTTGGTTCACAGAAATGAGCAGGGTTAGTCTAAAATGTAGACAAATACTTGGAGACTAGAATTTAATGGCAACTGTATAGTAAGTTTTGAAGCATAACTTTTCTCTCTCCAGTCCTCATGTTTGTTAAAAATAAATTGTGATGAGACTGATTTGTTTGCAGAATATTAAATTTTAGTCTTATATTTGGACTGATTATTTGTGTAAAGTGAAACAAGAATAATTATTTTCACATAGGCTTTTTAAATGGACTCTGATGAAACTCTGTTCTGAAAGGAATCTCAGATAAGACCTGTTAAAGCCTAGACCAACAATGAGTTTTTCCCCTCAAGTACCTATGAGTTGAATAAATTTCTCACTTCTTGAAGTCCTGAGATAAGCTGGGGCTCCAGGGCCTGTTAGAAAGTGACATTCTTTACACATCAAAGGTTAGGAACCAGCTGGGGTATGGGAATGGTGTACACAGACTATGGGGCCAGTTTCCCCAAGGAATTTTTATTGGCTCTGCAAGTCAAGCTTGATATCTTAAAGCGAAGCATACTCTTTGAGCCAAAGCTTTGGTAAAACAACCAATTTCTTCAATTGCATCCTGTTGCAAAAGAAAATGGATTTTTTTGGGGGGGTTGGGGGGGTTGTTTTTGAAATGGAGTATTGCTCCGTCACCCAGGCTGGAGTATAGTGGCATGATCTCAGCTCACTGCAAGCTCCACCTCCCAGGTTCATGCCATTCTCCTGCCTCAGCCTCCTGAGTAGCTGGGACTACAGGCACCTGCCACCACACCCAGCTAATTTTTTGTATTTTTAGTAGAGACGAGGTTTCACCATGTTAGCCACGATGGTCTCAATCTCCTGACCTCGTGATCCACCTGCCTCGGTCTCCCAAAGTGCTGGGATTACAGGAGTGAGCCACTGCACCCGGCCCAGAAAATGGATTCTTATTACACTTATGTAAATAACTGTTGCCATAGTTAAGAATATTCACATATAGTTTCCAAATTCTGAAGAAAACAGGCAGAGAAACAAATATGCTCCAAATTTTGTTCACAAGTGTATACCTTACTCAATTGTTAAAAGCTTTAAATAGCTCAAAATAAAAGTTTTCCTGACTTTGAAAAAAAAGGATCAGCCACGTTTTAAGTAAAATGTTAAAAAAGGTTACTTCAGTTTTCTATTAGTTCAGTCCATTCAGTTAACTCTTGTTCTGCTTGATATTCATGAACATTTCATTTCTTCATGAGTCCCAAACATTTTTCTTTTATTCTAATGTCAAAATCTCCAAAGATATCAGAAACCTATGTTTAAGAGCACTTGTCAAAGTTCTATAGCTGAATATAAACCATCTTTTGAAGAGGATCAAAAGTTGACAACTGGGAATGACAAAATATCTTTGAGGAGTCACAGTCAAAAACACAATTGACAAAGAAATTTGGTTATGTCTGTGGCTTACAATAAGTTAATATAATCACCTTAAGAAGGATTCATAGCATATACTCAGACATTAGAATTTTAGAAATCCCATAAAAATTTGGAACATATATTAATATTATTTACTAAACTATAACCTGAAAAAGATTAAACATTATTTTTATTTTGGCAAACCCATGTAACTAAACATGTAAAATAATCCTGTTACTTCTCTTTTGGATAATCCAAGGGTCCTCTGTAGTTTCCAAAGCTAGGGGTTTTAAAAGACTATTTTGAAGCAGAAATTTGATTTCAGAAAGCCTATCAAATATGTTAAATGTTTAAAACACTTAATATTGGCTAGGCATGGTGGCTCAGGCCTGTAATCCCAGCATTCTGGGGGGCCGAGGTGGGCAAATCATGAGGTCAGGAGATCGAGACCATCCTGGCCAACACAGTGAAACCCTGTCTCTACTAAAAAATACAAAAAATTAGCCAGGGGTGGTGGCGGGCACCTGTAGTCCCAACTACTCAGGAGGCTGAGGCAAGAGAATGGCGTGAACCTGGGAGGCGGAGCTTGCAGTGAGCCAAGATCTCGCCACTGCACTCCAGCCTGGGTGACAGAGCAAGACTCCGTCTCAAAAACAAACAAACAAATAAACAAAACCACAATTAATACTATGTAATAGAATTACAGGTTATCATAGTCATTTATTAACCAAAATAATGACTCAAAAATTTTTAAAAAGGCAAAATCTTTACTCAATAAGCAGGAAGACGGCTTTCCAAATTATCTGTCTCTTGGGTTTTCCTTCTTTTTTTAGCAGTTTATTCACAAGGCTAACAAAAATCTTTCATTATCTTTTAACATTACATGAAAATCTTGTTTGAGAGAGAGAGCCAAATTTCACCCTAACATTAGTCTATTTTTGCTGTCAAGCCAAATTTATTTAAATAAAATGGCATAGACAAATCTATCCAATCTTATTCAGTTTGACCATGAGGTGAAATTTTCATAAAACTTATATAACCCTGTAAAAATATTTGTTAAAAAGCAGGTCAGTGCCTGAAGAAACCCTTCTTGTGCTTTTTTACCAATGTTTAATTTATAGAAAAAACAAATAATTTTCTTTTGAATTTACTCAATATTTTCACGCAAGAATTGCTTTTACAAGATTAACTTTTAAAAACCTTCCACAACTTGTTAAAACCTTTAACTTTGTCATAACTAATTTAAAACAATCATCTAACCCTCTAAACTAGGCAAAAATGTACATTTCCATGCCTTCTTATAAACTTGTACTAAAAAAATTTTTACTTCTTTTACATGCATGTTAATCTATTTTCAGTAGTCTGAGTTACATATTATAATGGTAACTCTTAGCAAATTTTAATTTGGTATAAAACCTTGTAAGGTATTTTAATTATGTACTAGGTGCAGATAAGATCTGGCTCTTTCCAGCATAGTTAGGGGGTGGTTACCTTTATATGCCCCCAGTTCTTGAAAAATTGTTAAGAAGGTAAGTCAAACAATTTTCAGAAGCCAAAGAAGGTAAGGAACTATGGCTCTTGCCTGTAATCCCAGCACACTGGGAGGCCAAGGAGGGTGGATTACCTGAGGTCAAGAGTTCAAAACCAGTCTGGCCAACATGGTGAAACCTCATCTCTACTAAAAGTACAAAAATTAGCTGTGCATAGTTTCATACACCTTTAGCCCCAGCTACTTGGGAAGCTGAAGCATGAGAATCTCTTGAACCCGGGGAGTGGAGGTTGCACTGAGTCTAGATTGTGCCACTGTACTACAGACTAGGCTACAGAGCAACACACTGTCTCAATTAAAAAAAAAAAAAAAAAAAAAAAAAGCCACAGAAGCAGTTTATGACCTTAAAGCATTTAACACCCAGTTTGTGACCGGCATAATTTAGACCACATGTCTATATTTTGAAGACATTATTATTTTACCAATAATTTTTAAAACTGTTTTTATTTTTCAAAGATGAAAGTCACATCAACTAAGAGGCATTATAGTTTTTTATTTTTAATATTTGATCTAAGTGCTTATTTTCCTTTAAGCCAATCAGAGATATATTTTATATAAATATCAAACACATAACAGACAGAAGAAGATCCACTAGTTGTGATTTTTCATTTGCCAGTCTTTGAATTGGATTATTGACCTTACAGTGGAGTCCTTCTTGAAACAGGGCTAGGAAAACATGCAGTTTCTGGAGCCAAATCAACAGGCATAGCTGAAAGACAAAAACAGATTTTGAGAGGGAGAAATCTGCCTCTAATTCCCAGTGTTCTGTGAGGAAAACAGACGGGTTTTCTCCAAAACAAGGTCACTGATGCCTCCTCTGTTTTTCCCAAGGAGTCCCAGGCCATCAGAAGTTACCTTAGGGCCCTTCATGTGTGCATTAAGAGTGGCAAGACAAAATAGAGAAAAGTAATTCAAATGACTGAGAATAAAACAAAACACTTCTTCCAGAAAAACAAAATCCATGAAGGGAAAAAGACCATTTAAAATGCCTTTAGACATTTTAAATATACCTATACATTGGATGTTCACTTTATTTTTATTATTATACTTTCAGTTTGGGGATACATATGCAGAAAGTGCAGGTCTGTTATATAAGCATACACGTGCCATGGTGGTTTGCTGCACCCATCAACCTGTCATCTACATTAGGTATTTATCCTAATGGTATCGCTCCCCTCGCCCCCATCCCATGACAGGGCCCAGTGTGTGATGTTCCCCTCCCTGGGTCCACGTGTTCTCGTTGTTCAGCTCCCACATATGACTGAGAACATACTGTGTTTGGTTTTCTGTTCCTGTGTTAGTTAGTTTAGAATGATGGTTTCCAGCTTCATCCATGTCCCTGAAAAGGATATGAAATCATCGTTTTTTATGGCTGGATAGTATTCCATGGTGTATATGTGACACATTTTCTTTATCCAATTGATCATTGATGGGCATATGGGTTGGTTCCCAGTCTTTGTTATTGTGAATAGTGCTGCAACAAACATGCATGTGCATGTGTCTTTGCAGTAGAATGATTTCTAATCCTTTGGGTATATACCCAGTAATGGGATTGCTGGATCAAATAATATTTCTAGTTCTAGATCCTTGAGGAATTGCCACACTTTCTTCCACAAAGGTTGAACTAATTTACACTCCCATCAACAGTGTAAAAGCATTCCCATTTCTCCACATCCTCTCCAGCATCCGTTGTTTCCTGACTTTTTAATGATAGCCATTCTAACTGGCCTGAGATAGTATCTCATTGTAGTTTTGATTTGCATTTCTCTAACAACCAGTGACAATGAGATTTTTTCATGTTTGTTGGCTTCATATATTTCTTCCTTTGAGAAGTGTCAGTTCATATGTTTCACCCACTTTTTGATGAGTTTTTTTTTTCTTGTAAATTTGTTTACAAGAAACAAATAACATTGAATCTATAAATTACTTTGGGCAGTATGGCTGTTTTCATGATATTGATTCTTCCTATACATGAGCATGAAATGTTTCTCCATTTGTTTGTGTCCTCTCTCTTATTTCCTTGAGCAGTGGTTTGTAGCTCTCCTTGAAGAGGTCCTTCACATCCCTTGTAAGTTGTATTCCTAGATATTTTATTCTCTTTGTAGCAGTTGTGAATGGGAGATCACTCATGATTTGACTCTCTGTCTGTTATTGATGTATAGGATGCTTGTGATTTTTGCACATTGATTTTGTATCCTGAGACTTTGCTGAAGTTGCTCATCTGCTTAAGGAGATTTTGGCCTGAGATGATGGGGTTTTCTAAATATACAATCATGTCATCTGCAAACAGAGACAATTTGACTTCCTCTCTTCCTATTTGAATACACTTTATTTCGTTCTCTTGCCTGTTTGCCCTGGACAGAACTTCTAATACTATGTTGAAGAGAAGTGGTGAGGGAGCACATCCTTGTCTTATGCCAGTTTTCAAAGTGAACGCTTCCAGCTTTTGCCCATTCAGTATGATATTGGCTGTGGGTTTGTCATAATTAGCTCTTATTATTTTGAGATACGTTTCATCAATACCTAGTTTATTGAGAGTTATTAGCATAGAGGGCTGTTGAATTTTAATCAAAAAGTTTTTCTGCATCTATTGAGATAATCATGTGGTTTTTGATTGGTTCTGTTTATGTGATGGATTATGTTTATTGATTCATGTGTGTTAAACCAGTCTTGCATCACTGGGACAAAACCCACTTGATCATGGTGGATAAGCTTTTTGATGTGCTGCTGGATTTGGTTTGCCAGTATTTTATTGAGGATTTTCCCACTGATGTTTATCAGGGATATTGGCCTGAAATTTTCTTTTTTTCTTGTGTCTATGTCAGGTTTTGGTATCAGGATGATACTAGTCTCATAAAATGAGTTAGGGAAGAGTTCTATTTCTATTGTTTGGAATAGTTTCAGAAGGAATGGTACCAGCTCATCTTTGTACTTATGGCAGAATTACACTGTGAATCCTTCTGGTCCTGGGCTTTTTTTTGGTTGGTAGACTATTACTGTCTCAATTTCAGAACTTGTTATTGGTCTATTACAGGATTCGACTTCTTCCTGGTTTGGTCTTGGGAAGGTGTATGTGTCCAGAAATTTATCCATTTCTTCTAGATTTTCTAGTTTGGATATCCATTTTTAATTCAGCTGACCCTTAGCCATAGCACTCCTTTATGAAGTCCTTTTAAATCTCTTATTTTCCATTCTTAGCTATGCCAAGGGGCCAATACTTCTGACTTTGAACTCATGAGGGGTGGGTAGATAATACAGTGGTTTTTACCATTCCTATAACCAGATTGCACAGAGAGGAGCCCAGAAGTCTGACTGGTAAGAACTTTTACCCTTTTGCTGACCTGTTAGGCTTCTGGGCTCCCTTTCCCCAAGCTATGGAGTCCCACTGAACCTGGAGTTTCATGAAGGGGGAACAGGCAAAGAAAAGTTGTCACTCCTCTCAGGAGATTGCCAAACCGTTTAAGGTTTGGGAAAATTAAACCTTGTCCAGCTCAATGGATGCTTCCAATTGGAGTGTTCTATGGTACAGAGACAAGATTACCCATCCACAAAGAGAGACCAGAGTAGAAAATAAATAAATAAATAAATAAATAAACTTTCCATTTGGAAAGAGAGAAAAAAGGTGTCCTTTTGTTCCTTTCTCTTTCCAGTAAATCCTTGTGGTACATGAGGGAGAGAAAAAGAAAAGTTATCCTCTTCTTTCTTCCAACCTCATATTCCCAAGTCCTAGAAAACTTTGCAAGTGCCACCCATGGATGCAAGTGTGACCTCTCATGTAGTGGGGAGGCTTAGTGGTTAGGAATAGTCACGCTCACCTAACAACCATTGGTAACTTGTGGTAACTACTGCTGTTGGTAACTTGTGGGTTTCTAGATCTCCTCTATGGCATGGATGTGAGCATTATCCTCCTTCCATGAAGTCGGGGAGGGGGACTATTGGCAAGAATTAGTCATGCTCACCTGTTCTGTGCCCCTAGACTTCCACTGTTGTCTGCCTCTGAGTCTTTCAGATCTAGTTTTCCTTTCTAGGGCTCTAACCCAAAGCTTGGTTTCAGGAGGGTGTATAGACTCATTAAATTAAGTCCCAGGTGGCCCTCACTAAATTGCAGCCAGCAACTGGCAGGGGGCAGCTTCTTTGTTGCTTCCCCTTCATAAACAGGAGATGCTGTGGAACTAGGTCCTCCCTAAACAGGTAAGACAAAAGGGGGTCCCAGGAATTGGGGACCTGGCCTAGTAAGATGCACCCCAAAAATACAATTTAAGAGCAGGGGAGGGGAACATTCCTGGGGGCAAATGCTTCTTCCCCTATGCAAATGGTTCTTGCCCTATGCAAATGGGCTCCCTTCAACAGGGGAAAGAACGTTCTCAATTGTTACATCCTCCTAGCTTTTAAGAATACACAAACCCCACATTGTTCTGATGTACACTCCTGATGACTAAGCCAAATGCTCATTCTACCCAGTAATATTATCTCTGCGATTTGCACCAACAGCCTTAACCATATATGCAAAGAAGAGGATAGCAGCTATGGTAGTATAGAAAGAGAGAAAGAAAGAAAGAAAGAAAGAAAGAAAGAAAGAAAGAAAGAAAGAAAGAAAGAAAGAAAGAAAGAAAGAAAGAAAGAAAGAAAGAAAGAAAGAGAGAAAGAGCAAGAAAGAAGAAAGAAAGAGAGAAAGAAAGAAAAGAAAGAAAGAAAGAAGAAAAGAAAAGAAAAGAGAAGAGAAGAGGGAGGGAGGGAAGGAAGGAAAGAGGGAAGGAAGGGAAAGAAAGAAAGAAAGAAAGAAAGAAAGAAAGAAAGAAAGAAAGAAAGAAAGAAAGAAAGAAAGGAAGGAAGGAAGGAAGGAAGGAAGGAAGGAAGGAAGGAAGGAAGAAAGAAGGAGAAAGAAAGAAAGAAAGAAAGAAAGAAAGAAAGAAAGAAAGAAAGAAAGAAAGAAAGAAAGAAAGAAAGAGAAAGAAAGAGAAAGAAAAAAGAAAAGAGAAGGAAGGAAGGAAGGAAGGAAGGAAGGAAGGAAGGAAGGAAGGAAGGAAAAGAAAGAAGGAAAGAAGGAAGGAAAAAGAAAGAGAAAGAGGAAGGAAGGAAGGAAGGAAGGAAGGAAGGAAGGAAGGAAGGAAGGAAGGAAGGAAGGAAGGAAGGAAGGAAAGAAAGAAGGAAGGAAGGAAGGAAGGAAGGAAGGAAGGAAGGAAGGAAGGAAGGAAGGAAGGAAGGAAAGAAAGAAAGACGGGGGGTCCTAATGCTGACATCCTAATGGGTGGTCAGGGACTGGAGTTAGTTGAGGGGCCTTTTGATAACACTGAGGTGTAGCTTCAACTAGATTACCATCAGTTGTCCCAGGGCCTCCTTCCAATCCCATACAATGGCTAGACCTCTGTGAAGGGAAACTAGATAGAAACAATGACAATATTCCCAACACCCAAGGGTGGCAAGGGGTTGACACTGTCCTCCCCAGCAAGCCTGTCCTCCGTTAAGTCCAGCAGCTGTGGTAATCACTTTTAACTGGCCAACAGAGGCCTAGTGTTTTTCTTTCATTTTGGCCTTTGTGGAGTTTAGGAACTCCAAAAAAAGACAGACCAGCAAGTCTGCTTTTACTCACCATTCTGCATATCCTGAACCAGCCACTCAACATGTCACAGGATTCTTAGAGTGTTGTTTTTCTAGATGGAAAGTTCTATGGCCAGTGGCACCTTTGCCTTAGTTGCGCTTCAGCCTGCTGGGCCTGTTTCACCCACTCAGCCTGGCAAGTTGTGCTTGGCTCATGCTGCTGGCCCAGATCCCACACCTACCAAGGACAAGCCAGGTGTGGAGCAGCTAGGGGTATGGGAATGAGTGCAGGGTATTGCCACTGTGCACAGCCAGGTGTGCCGGCTGTAACAGAGCAGGCAGTTCCAGGTGCCAGGACAGGTGCCGGCTCCACGCAAGGCTGTGACTATCTCAGGTGGTCCACAACCAGCTTTCACTACAGGCGCTGGGGAATGTGGTGGTTCCTGGAAGCTTGGAGACATCAGGGACCATAGAGCCCCAAAGAGAGTGTCACAGCCCTGGCTCGAGGAGCCCCTAGGTCTGGGATCCCTGAAGGGCTACTGCTGCTCTCTCTTTCTCTTTGCCTGCGACATGGCAAGCCAGAGACATGTTTCAGCTTTGTTTGTGTTACAGCTCTTTCAATCACACATTCAGCAGGTCTCGAGTTCTTGCCCAGTGTCCAGGAAGAATAAGTGTATGTGCACAACTAGAGAATGAGCAAGGTGGAGAGGAGCTGGACTCCATCTGGAGCTGGCAGCTTGGCCCCCAGGCTTCAGGTCTGGCTCAAAGGTGGGATTTTACCAGGAACCTGCTCCTTTCTGCCCAGGAACCTGTCTGCCTCCCAACATCAACATGCCTCCCATGGCACCCAGGCTTTCCTTGCCAAGGAGTGCCTGCAGACCCTGGCCGAGCTGCTGTCAGCCCCTTCCCCATCCTTCCTCCCTTGCTCATTGGTGCCCAAAGTCCAGAGGGGGCCAAGACAGCAGGGGTCTGGCATGTCAGTGCCACCCTGAGCATGTGCACACTTGATCAGGGCATGATGGCACCCGGGCTTGGCTACAGCTTTGCTCCTCACTGGGGCAGGCTCCTGGAGCCGGGAGAGGCCACGGAGCAGGAGGGGGAACTTCTGAGCCTGTGGGGGCAGAGTTCCTGGGCTCCCAATAGTGCAGAGAAGCTTGGGTGCAGAGCCACAGCTGGGCAGCTGCAGCTGTACCTGGGAGCCTGGGGCTCCTGCCTCTCTGACTTGGTAGGGGGCAGGATGCCCATGGGCTCCGTGGGCCATGCAGCCTCGTACACACCTGCCCTGCTGTAGCCCACATCCTTGCGGTTGTGGATACAGATGGGCTGCTGCTGCCATCACTTGTATCTCATTTTCTCTGAACAATTCTGGTTTTCTTTGTTAATATCACCATTTTTACCATCTCAATTATGGTCCTTTTTGGCTAACAAATCCCATGGGAATTATGTAGTTTTCAAAAGTTTTTGTGGACATTTCAGAAAAAAATTCAATCTTTTGTGTAGTGAATGTAGTATCTAAATAGATAGAAAATAAATAAATAAATAAATAGGTTGCAGAAAAAGTACTTTCAGAGTACAATCTTCTAAAAATATAGAAAACAATTGATAAGCCAAGATAAGCAAAAAGCTAGGAAGAAGGAGTTAGAATAAAAGACAATTGAAGGCAGTACAATTCCTGATAAATAAGGACAGAAGTAAAACTAGGCATTTAATAGGTGACTATAGATCTCAGGTCATTAAGATGAAGATTCTCCTGATAATTTCACTATTCTGTATGCTGTAGGAGATAATATCAGTTGTTGGAAATAAATGATCTAAGGATATAGCAAGGTACTTAAAATCAAGTAAGCTTTGTATAAAAAACTGAGGTAACAGAAAATAGAATTGACCAATAAAAATGCAGACATTGAGAGTCCATTTGAAAATGAATCCCACATGTATTAGTAGTTGTAGCAGCCATACTTGCAACTGTGTAGATATGGAGATACGGAATAGATTGGTCCAGGATTATAGATATGAAAAATTAAAAGATGAAAGAACTTGAGAAAGCTCACAAGGCTAATTAATAAAATAGTACAGAAATTTTTGCTAATTAAAGAGGAATATAAAACTAGGAGGGAACTCACAAATCCAAAGAAAATACACTCATCATAAGACTGACGGTCAGGACCCGGTCAGGGGGTGGTTGAAGCGAAAACAAGGGAAGTGCACAGAGCATTCAGGACAGGAAATGGTGGCCATGGGAGAGAATTAACTGTATTAACATAAGCAATCACTACATGAAACAACGCCCAGTTGTGGTCATGGAACTTGTTCTAATAACTAGGAGTTGAAAATGTATGGCCTTACAATTTTGTGATTACATTAGAACGGTGTTTTCTTCAGAGAATAAAGAGGCATTTGATCTAAGAAGTTATGTGGGAAATGGTATTTGTAGAGACTGGAAAACTTGTACTGTTAACAGGCCGACGCTTTCTTGGTGAATATTTTCTGTAAGCTGTAAAAGACAACATTGATGTCTGTACTGTTCCCTGTGATTTGAAGATTGGCCCAGGTATTACTCTAACCCAAGAATACCTATTCTTTCTGTTTTTCTTCTCCTTTGCTTAGAGTAATGAAATCTATTTACTTTTTATTTCTGAAAAAGTTTCATTCATCTAAACTATAACATAAAGCAACCTCAGAGTGAGATCAGGAAACCTGACCTTCCTTACATTGAGTCATTTGCCATCTGTTCTGTCTATCTCTCTCACACACACATATCACTTTTCTATCCATATATTAGTGTAATCCAAGCTATTACTCCATTGTAAAGATTCTCCATTTTCTGCGTCACTTTCTGATTGCATATTTCTTTGAATTCTTTAAATGTTATTTTCATGACTCATTTTGCTTCTTAACACTATACTTCCCTATAGAACTATTAAACTTTTTCATTTATGTGTCCCTTTTAATTAGTATGCTTTATTATTACTGTAGAAGAAGACTTCCTTTTTATTTGCACATCACTCATCAGAAAAGAAAATTGTTAATAACTATTTTTAAAATTGAATTGATTTATCAAGAAGAGTAAGTAGGTAATAGACAGATGTACAGGGAAGTAAAGCTGCATATTTAGAGAGTAACTTGGACAATATCCTTTCATCATCTCCTGGGTTATTCATGAAGTACTGTAGATTATTTATCCATATTAATGCTCAGCAAAAATAATAGAGAGGAATTCATTATACTTTCAAGGCAGCACATTGTACTAAAAGTGGTTACAGGTCACTAATTTTTCCATTATTCTTGTGAGCTCTTAATTGCACACACTATTAGTATTGTTTCTTTTCAGGCAATAGAAAAATGAGTCTTCATAAATGCTAAGGATTATCAGTCCATAAATGTGCAAATTGTATATGCTGCTTAATGTAGTGTTGCAGATGTACCCCAACTGAGTTTATGACATATCTATTCCTTATCCACTAACGAGACCGGAAGGAATCAGTGAGTATGTGCTTCTGCGCCCTACTATTGCCATCTTAATGCACGAATAGGGTCACAGCCTGGGCTGAGGCGTCTTTCTTCAAAACAAAAGCCTGGATTTCCAATAAAGGTTGAAAAATACAAGACTTACGTATTTTTATATAAAAAAAAATTACCAACTTTTAAATTCTTGCAATTTTTCATTGGAAGGCTAAAAGTAATTTGGAAGAAGAATTAAAAACTGTTAATATATATTCATGAGCAGCTAGTTTATTCCTATTTAGCTGAGCCTCTTAAATATGTTTACTAAACATTGACTTAATTATAAAATCCACCAGGAATGCTGTCAACATTAAACAGCCAGTGTTTCAAGAAAGATGCTTTTAGTCACATCATAATTACCATTAATCTCACTAAATATATAGTCATATGCATTTTAATAACATTGTTATTCTCCTAAGAAATTAAAAACAGGGGAATATAAAGTCAGAGAGAATATTTTTACTTGATCCTAAAATATCAGTTCTCTACTATGAAGCCGATGCCTAAAATAGCTATGTCTATGCACTTGTTACTCAATAAATATGTGCTGCCTTGGTGACTGACCGTAGCTCTTGGAATAAATCTTAAGCATTTCTTGAAGCAGTTTGTCATAAAATACAGATAAATTATTGGAATGTCTGGAGGTTAAACTCATTTTCCAATAAAATGGAAAAGAATTCTATAAAAGCTCAGATAAGCAATGGTTTAAAGACATTTCTTTACTTTCCAAGAACTATGGAATTTCCACAAAAGAAATGGAAAAAGTATTTCAGGTGAAAACATGAAAATGCTCCTGTGGGTTCTGTAAGAGGAATTTCTTTCTAAGAAAATGCTTCCTTATGTTTGGAAGAAGAAATTTGTCTGCTTTTAGTTACAAAATAACCCCGCTCTCATTCCTCTTACAAGGCATTGAGCATCCTCAATTTTAAACCTAGACTACATGAAAAGTTTAAAAGTATTATTGTGATGGAAATAATTATGTGTGTGTTTTTATTTCTCAGCAACAGACTCATTGAATTCATGCCTAGTTTATTAATAAGGAACCATAATATCTTTATGAATGTAAATTTACTTCATGAGTAGGGAAAATAGATGTTTTTATCTTAAAATAAATTATAGTACAACTTCACAGTAGCTAGTGAAATAATCTGAATGATAGAGCTATATGCCATTTTGTTGAGAGGATTTTAATTTCCAGAAAACTTGGGCTTAAGTCATCATTTGTAAACAAACCTAATGTGGAGTTGCAAGTACTTATGAATGTTTCAGCCTTTTTATTTACTTTAAAACAGTAAACGTATAATTAATTATTTCTAATTGCATAGACGGCTATGGATAATATTAAGGAGTTAGGTGGTCAACATTTAGGAGATTTTGAACAAAATTAAATATCTAAAAGTAGACAGTTTTGGGAGGAATGTTCTAATTGTCATTTCAAACATTTTCTATTATTGGTGGTCAACTTGATTTCAATCAGTTTACTCTAAAAATATCCAGAGCTCTGTGACTATAAATATTAATAGTGCTGGCATCTCATCCAATACCAAGTCAGTTAGTAGAAACAATGTATTTTTGCCATCAATAAATATATTATATGGAGATATGAGAACAGACAAAAAGCTTTGAATCCACCTCTAAAAGAGTAGCAGGAAGGCTACATGATGAGTGTGTGTGAAAGTGACAAAGTACCGGTAGAGACCAGTCTTGTGTGATAAATTAAGTTTTGCCATTATTGCTGTTGTAGTCTTGAAAAAACAATTATTTCAATTTTCTTTCTTTTTTTTTTTTTTTTGAGACAGAGTTTTTACTCTTGTTGCTCAGGCTGGAATGCAATGGCACGATCTCGGCTCACCTCAACCTCTGCCTCCCAGGTTCAAGCGATTCTCCTGCTTCAGCCTCCCACATAGCTGAGATTACATGCATGCACAATCATGCCCAGCTAATTTTATATTTTTAGTAGAGATGGGTTTTCTCCATGTTGGTCTGTCTGGTCTCCAACTCCCGACCTCAAGTGATCTGCCTGCGTCAGTCTCCCAAAGTGCTGCAATTACAGGCGTGAGCCACTGCACCTGGCCACAAATATTCAATTTTCTAACTATAGATAAGAGTCCATTATAATTTAAAATATTGTCTTTAATGAAAGATTTTAAGTCTTGAGAAAGCTTTTAGCTTCTTTATTTCACTTTTAACTTCTTTAAATATATGTAAAAATTTTACAGTTTTGTGAGCAATATATCTTCTTCACCCTCTAAACTTTCAGTTGTAGACATGATAAGATAAATGTTAAAAGGAGAATTAGTTCAATTAAATTATTTTCAAAATAATTTTCAAATATTTTACTGGTAAACTAATGTTTAATAATCTCCCATTCTTATCTATGGGTATCTTAGTCAATTCATGCTGCTATAAAAAAATACTTGAGACTGGGTAATTTCTAAACAACAGAAATTTATTATTTGCAGTTCTGAAGGCTGGGAAGTTCAAGATCAAGGTAAGAGCATTTGGTGTCTGGTGAGGTCCTTTCTTATGTGGCTGAAGGGGTAAAACAGTCAAAAGGGAATAAACACTGTGTCCTCATATGACAGAGAAGCAGAAGAGAGAAAACCCACTCCCTCAAACCGTTTTATAAGGGGCTGTAATTCTATTCATGAGGGCTCTGCCCTCATCACTTCATCACCGCCTAAAGGCCTCATGTCTTAATACCATTACAGTGGAGATTGAGGCTCAACATAAATTTGAGGGGACACATTTAAACTATATCTACCCATAGTATTTCATCCTGTACTCAACAAATTCATGTCCTTTTCACATGCAAAAATATATTTATTCTATCCCAACAGCCCCAACAGTCTTAACTCATTCCAGCACCAACTAGAGAGTCTGAAGTCTAGAGTCTCAACTAAATCAGATATGGGTGAGACGCAAGTTAAAATTTATCCTGAAGAAAATTGCTCTCTAGCTGTGAACATGTAAGATAGAACAAATTATGTATTTCCAAAATACAATGGTGAAAAGGCAGAAAATAGACATTCATATTTCAAAAGAAAGTAGTAGGAAAGAAAAAAAGTGGTAACAGTTCCAAAGTAAGCCCCAAACTCAATAAGGCAAACAATATTAAATATTAAGTGTTAAAAGTAATCTTCGACTCCTTGTTCTGACTTTGAAACATATTGTTTTGGAGGTTGAGCCCCCAAGGCCCTGGAAAGCCCCACCCTATGGCTTTCTGGGATGTGGTTCACACAAGAGCTATCAGCAATTGCTGTCAGGCACCTAAAGCTCTCTGAGGCTGGCATTGTATGCTAGTGGCTCTACATAGCTAAGGTCTCAAGAGTGATTCTGCCCTCATGTGCCCATTAAACATTGCCCGGTGAGGGCTGTCTCATGGATCCAGCCTCACAGCTCTGTAGGGCATTGTCTTAGTATGGACTCTTTGCAGTGGTCCCGCCTTCACAGCTCCACTTGGCATTTCCATAGCTCTTAGGGAATCTCTGCAGCAGCTCTGCCCTATAACAGTCCTCTGCCTGGTTCTGGAGACTCTCTGAAACATTCTTTGAAATCTAGGTGGAAGTAACCGTGTTGCCACAGCTTGTGTACTGTGTGCATCTGCAGAGTTAACACCATATGGACGCCACCCAGGTTTCCACTTGTGCCCTATGGAGTGATGGCCCAAGCCCCACCTAGTGTAGTTAAGGAAAACTGTGGTAGAATGTATGGAGCAGAACCTTGAGGCAGTCCTGGGCAGAGAACCCTGGCGTTCCATGGGCATCCTTGGCCCCTTGTTTGAAATTGTTCTTCCTTCAAGGTTCTGGTACTTTGGGTCTGAGATAGGAGTGACAGCCTCAGTGATCTTCAAAATGCCTTCAGAGTCATACTTTCATTATCCTGTTGGATAGAGTCTGGCTTCCTTCTATCTATACCATTGTCTTCATCAAACGTTTGCTTGGCCACACCTTTGTTATTCTCTACCAAATATGCTTTATTATTCTTTACGCAACCAGGCTGGGAATTTCCAAATCGTAAAGTCTGCTTCCTTTTTGATAATAAATTCTGACTTTAATTTGTTTCTCTCTTTTTAAATTTTACTGTGAGTAACTAAGAGAAGCCATGCAGCACCTTCAGCATTTTGCTTAGATATTTCTTCCACCAAATATACACTTCATTGATTGCTCTGAAAGTCTGCCTTCCACAACATAGGAGCAAACAGACACAATTCAGCCAAGTTCTTAACAACTTTGTAACAACGATGACCTTGCCTCCTGTTTCCAGTAAGATATTTCTTATTTCCAGCTATTTCCAGGCCATTCCAGAATGGCCTTATTTCCATCTAAGGCCTTACTAGTCTGCTGATCATGGCTACTTAGATAATCTCTAAGAAGGCCAAGAATCTCTCTATAGTTTTCTCTTCTGAGCCTTGACCAGAATTGCTTTTAATGTTCCAGCCTTGCTATTACCCAGTTCCAAAGTTGCTCCCACACTTTCAATAATTTGTTATTGTAACACTCCACTCCTAGTACCAATTACTCACTTAATCCTTGTGGTGCTACAAAAAAAAAAAAACAAAAACAAACAAAAAAAAATACCAGATAGTGATGACTTATAAGCAATCAAAATTTATTTCTCACCGTTCTGGAGGCTGGAAAGTACAAAATCAAGGTGCCACTATTATGTTTCCCATGAGGGCCTTCCTACTGTATCCTTTACATGGCAGAAGGGGTAAAAAGGGCAAAAGAAAAAACATACTGTCTTCACATGACAAAAAAGCCAGAAGAGAGATCACATAGCCTCAAGTCCTTTTATAACAGCCCAATTCTAGGCATGAAGACCTCCTCTTCATAACTTAATTACCTTCTAAAAGTCTCACTTCCTAATATTATTATATTGGCAATTAAGTTTCAATACATAAATTTAAGAGGGGCACATTCAGATCCTGGCATCAGTTTATTTACCAGCATAGGTCTCAGGATCAATTATAGTTGTGAATTATAATTGTGGTGTTTTGACAAAGTCTATGAATAATCCAGAAAATGAAACCGAGAAATTTTAGGTTGGTAGGTAAGATAAACTAATGGGAAAATAAGTTTTAACTCTTATTTTCCTGAGAGGTGATGAATGCAGTGGCGTGATCTCGGCTCACTGCAACCTCCACCTCCCGGGTTCAAGAGATTCTTCTGTCTCAGCCTCTCAGTTAAGTGTTCTTTCTTTTTTAATCAGAAAATTAAATTTGTATATATTTATGGTGTACAGAATAATATTTTGATATATGTATACATTATAAACCGGCTAAATCAAGTTAATTAACATATGCATTACCTCACATACATACCATTGGTTTTTTGTTGTGAGAATGTTTGAAATCTACTTTGTAAGCAATGTTTAAGTATACAATACATTGCTGTTAGCTGTGAGTTACTATGTTGTACAAATCTCTTGAACTTATTTCTCCAGTCAAACTGATAATTTGTATACTTTGACCAACATCTTCCCAATACCTTCACCTCAGCCCCTAGACTCGTGTAATTACTGTTTTACTGTTGGCTTCTATGAGTTTGACCTTTTTAGATTCCACATACAACTCAAATCATTAGGTATTTGCTTTTCTGTGCCTAGATTATTTCACTTAACAATGTGCTCCAAGTTCATCCATGTTGTCACAAGATTTCCTTCTTTTTTAAAGGCTGAATAGTATTCGATTTTGTATATATAATACATTTTTAAACTCATTCATCCATTGATGAACACTTGGACCACAATATGACAGGTAAAAATAAAAAAAAAATAGATAAATTAAATCAAACCAAAAATCTTTTGCACCACAAAGGAACCAGTCAACAGAGTAAAGGAACAACCTACAGGATGGCAAAAAAAAAAAATATTTACTAACCATACATCTGAATAAGGGGTTAATATCCTAACTATATAAGGAACTCAAACAACTCAATAGCAAGAGAATAAATTACCTGTTTTTAAAATGGGAAAGGACCTGAGCAGGCTTTTCTGAAAAGAATACATGCAAATGAGCAATAGGTATATGAAAACATGCTTGACATCATTAATCATCACATAAATGCAAATCAAACCCTCAATGAGATAGCACCTATAGCCATTCCCTGGGAATTTAGAATTATTACTAAAATATTTCACTTTCAACATGTGTTTACTTTTTGAAGAAAGAATCTGTAAATGCCTGGAAATGTCATCATATAATTTTAAAAACAGAGAAAGTCAGTCCATGGCGTCAGAGAAGAATGAAGCACATTGTGAGAGAGAAGGAGAAATAAATAATGGTAAGTTGTCTCTCCTTTGGTTTCATGTACTCTCCCTGTATTCCCATCAAAAACATTATTTTCTTGTGTTTAAGATAGTTTAAATGGGTTTCTCTGACTTGCAAACTATTATCCTTAATAAATGAAGCTTTGGGCTAAAATTAACAATAGTGATGTTGGACATTCTTCCTTTTGGAACTAGAGTTACATGGAGGATCCTCAGCACTAGAGGAAATGGGGTATTCCAATGTATTTGTCCCATTCATTTAGGACAGTGAACTAAAGCAGACAACACTAGAACCTTAAAAAAAAAGTTGCAACTGGTAAATCCTATGGAGAGCAAAACAAATAATCAGTTTTTTGGACCAGATGTCCTCCCTTAAGGAATACTGTGGACATGTGTCCTTCCTGGCAAAGTTTGAATATACAGAGTCTACAATTTCAATTTTTTAACACAGGAAGCAAAGGGGATTAATTTACTCTTAAAGCATCTTTCAAATCATTAAGCCACTGACTTAAACATCCCAAGCCAGTGATTAAAAGAACACCTTATTGTGACTTCCCCCAACTCTTGTTTTAAGAATTATTTTTAGTAGTCCATGTCAAAATAGGTTATTATAACAGCATCAGTGAGACAATTGAGTATACTAACTACTAATAGATACTGGTATAGAGATAAGAGTGCTGTGACACTGATATTTTGCTTGTACATTTTTACTACACTTGTAAGTCATAAACACCTCACACTCTTTTCTTATCTCTAACAGTAGAATTTTAAGAAATTTTTTATTAAGTAACCACAAATGGAACAGAAATACAATATATAACTTCTGGGTGAGTAAAGGGAAATAAAATAGTTCAATCTATTAATCTAAGATAAGGCTAAAATAAAATTAGCAAAGCAAAGTAAAACTCGAAATAAGATATTACAAATAATTGTGTGTGTGAGATTGTGGGATTGGGTAAAAATTTAGGAATTACAATAAATGTGAATGAAATAAATCCACTTAATCATACATGCTAACACTTACTGAGCAGTTTCCACAAACTAGTCACTATTCTAAAGACTTTACATGTAGTAAATACTTTACTTCTAGCAAACCCGTCAGATAAGTATGATACTGATTCTTATTTAATACAAGAGGAAACTACAGCCTAGATAATTTAAATAAATTTGCTGAAGCTCACACAACTGAATCCAGGGAGTACTTTGTCAATCACCATTCTGTTTCCTTATTTAAAAAAAATACGCTATCACATGTTAGATAAAAACAACAACAATATACAGCAAGGTGCTCTTTAGAAGAGACATGTAAAACAAAATGACTTAGGGTACGTCAACATAAAGAATGGAAAAAGCACACCTAGTCACACACATAAATCTACTAGATCTGATTTAAAACTGGACTGGCAGCTTTCAGTACCAAATTGAATAAAACCAAAATTTAACCCCTGCATATCTTGCCTCTTCCCACTCACAGGTTTATCCCACTCTCCCCACTGTTTACATTAGTTGAGCCAGTGGCAGGATCTCTGTGCACTGCAACCTCTACCTCCTGGGCTCAAATAATCCTCCCATCTTAGTCCCCTGAGTAGCTAAGGCTACAGGTGCATGGTGCATGTCATGACACTTGGCTATTTTTTTTTTTTTTTTTAATAGGTGAGGTCTCACTACCTTGTCCAGGTTGTCTCAAGCTCCTTGGCTCATGTGATCCACTCGCCCTGGTCTCCCAAAGTGCTGGGATTATAGCCTTGTTTCTAATCCTTGAACATTGCTTGTAGGGTTCCCTCTCTAGACCTTTTCAGTTACTTCCTGGAACACTGTGACATGACTGATTTGCTCGATTGGGCACCCTCAGCACTCCGTTCTAAAGTCACCTCCTCTAAGAGCCTTGCCATTATACACTCATTTTATCTAGGTTTATTTTTTTCTTCTATACAATATCAACCCCAATATCACAAAATAATAAGTTTTAATTTTTCATTTGCTGTCTACTTCAGTAAAATGTAATTTTTTTTTTTTTTTTTTTTTTTGAGACGGAGTCTCGCCCTGTCGCCCAAGGCTGGAGTGCAGTGGCCGGACCTCAGCTCACTGCAAGCTCCGCCTCCCAGGTTTATGCCATTCTCCTGCCTCAGCCTCCCGAGTAGCTGGGACTACAGGCGCCCGCCACGTCGCCCGGCTAGTTTTTTGTATTTTTTTAGTAGAGACGGGGTTTCACCGTGTTAGCCAGGATGGTCTCGATCTCCCGACCTCGTGATCCGCCCGTCTCGGCCTCCCAAAGTGCTGGGATTACAGGCTTGAGCCACCGCGCCCGGCCCGTAAAATGTACATTTTATGGAAGTATTCCCTTTTTGATTTTGGTAATTCCACTTTTGCATGATTATAGAAGTAAAAAGTAATGTTTAATAGCAAAAAAGTCCACTGAAAGTTTACTAAAATCACTACTAGAAATATCTAAAATAATGGTAATAAGTAAAAGGAGAAACTAGCAAGTCCACAATGACAGTGAGACACTTTCCCACAACTCTCTCAGAGACATTTTCCCACAACTTAAAGCAGTTAATTAATTATTAAAGTAATAGAAAAGTGGAACAAAAAATAAATAAAATGAGATTATTAGGTAATGCTTTAAAATAGTAGAAATATGAGTTGAACAGAAAAAAGTAAAAATTTTGTTTTATTTATGTGAATAAATAAAACATTGAATGTATGATGAAGATGAATTATATTTATATATTGAGCTTTTTTTTTTCTTTTTTCTTTTTTTAGATGGAGTCTCCCTCTGTCACCCAGGCTGGAGTGCAGTGGCGTGATTTTGGCTCACCGCAACCTCCGCCTCCCAGGTTCCAGCAATTCTCCTGCCTCAGCCTCCTGAGTAGCTGGGATTACAGGTGTCCACCACCACGACTGGCTAATTTTCGTATTTTTAGTAGACACAGGGTTTCACCATGTTGTACAGGCTGATCTCGACCTCCTGACCTTGTGATCCACCTGCCTCAACCTCCCAAAGTGCTGGAATTACAGGTGTCAGCCACTGCGCCCGGCCATATATTTAGCTTTTAATCCATAATTGTGACTGCATCCACAGCACAGTCAAAAGATCCTGCCTTTTTCAAAAGATAACTATCTTTTTGAGTGTCCAAAAGATAGGTAGGTATGTAGTAGGGAAGGAGATGATAGATGATAGATGATAGATGATAGAGATAGATAGATAGATAGATAGATAGATAGATAGATAGATAGATAGGATAGATAAATCTTGTTCATAAGAAGTTAAGAATACCTATTTTTCTTCATGTCTGTCTAATAAATCATAAAGGCTTTTCAAACAAAATTCTCAAATTGAATCATTTTATGTACATTTTACTCCCTGATTATAACTCAATAAAATTATTAACCAGCAATAAAATAATATTCAAGTTCTATTTAAGATAAACATTCACATGTTTTATAAGCCACAAACTGTACTTCACTATTGTTTGTGGAACGGGTTCTTTACTGCTGTTTACTTGGACTTCTAGTTTTACTACTGTTATATGTGGTATAAAACTTCAGTGAAGTTCAAACGTTATAATTAACAAAAATTGATTAGTGTTCTATTTCAATATATTTATACTGTGTATTTTATGTATACTCTGGACACAGTCACAATTATAGATTAAAAGCTCAATATATAAATATAAATCTCAGTGACACCATAAGAAAAGGTCTGATATCTTTTGGCGGAAAAATGATAGCAGGAGGGGTCCAATTGCAGCATAGCACCTTGAAGTAGTACAGTTCTTGTAAAATCTCTTAAGTATGTTTATTTTCACACTCCTCAGGAAATTATATGGCATAGAAAGAGGTGCCTACAGAACAAAAATGACACCTATATTTAATAGGAACTCCTCTACCCGGGCTGTTACCTTAACACAAAAAGATAGATGAGGCACTAGGGTCTAACTTTATTATTTTGTAAACAATATATTCAGCTAGTAAAATAGAATTGAGGAATAAAAAGCAACTCTCATGTTGCAACTATTTCTCATTTTAGATCCCTTCTCATCCTGTTAATTGAACATCAAAATAGAAAACTTTCATTTTTTCCTAACTCTCTTTTAAAGGCATAAAAGGCTGGCATGTATAATGACTTTTGATCAATAATTTAAAAAATCTCTAAGCAATACAATTAATTTCAGAATTGAATCTTATTCCAAAATTAATACCTGATGTAGATGATTACTATGAAAACAACTTGTTTTCCTTATAGAAGGAGCCTAGCAACCATTGTTTCAGCTTTCAGCAGAGGAAAAAATAATAATAATAAGGAATGATTTATGATCCTTATTCAGTTACTACCTCTTTTGTGAAAGGAGTTTCCCCACTTCTTTGCAGTCAATGAATATTTAGGGCTCCCATGGAAATACACATGCAAACATACTCCAATTTGCCTGTGTTTTCAGAGTCTGTGATGTAGCTACTGATTTGTGAATCCGTAGATTAGAACCCTGGTTAGAAGATGAAATTCTCATGTCAACGAGATGTAATTTTGTGTCTTAATAATTGCCTCAAAAATAGTAAATAAATAATTGCTACTTCTTTTGCCACTTATTTTTAATAGTCAGGGTTTCCCCAAGAGAGCAGTGAGAAATAAAAAGCAACTCTTAACATCACAACTATTTCTCATTTTAGATCTCCTCTTGCCCTGTTAATTGAACATCAAAATAATATGCTTATGTTAAAATACATCATATTTAACATAGAGTTATTTTGTGAGCCTGTGTGTTGGAGGGGAAGGGGCAGGGTGAGTAGTTGGTTATCAAATTATAGAAGTCAAATTACATTTTACAATAAAGGGACAGAGTGAAGGGAACTCTAGAAATGATGATAGTAAGAACAATTAGATCAATTGGAAAGCTTTAATTCAAGGACTGAATTTCATCATCCTATTTCATCCTTTAACTGCAGTGCCTATAGCTCATGTGAAAACAAATTTAGCTAATGTTTCCTGTGAAGATTCAAAGATACTGAATAAGGAAATCTCAGTTTGGAAAAACAATCACTGGTGTATTGATACCCTTTTTTCTTTGAGACATACATGAAAAATTGGTGAGTTTATTTCTCTCTCTCTCTCTGTGTGTGTGTGTGTGTGTGTGTGTGTGTGTGTGTGTGTGTTTAGGATTTTCTAGAGTATAAAATTGTATCATTAATTTGCCTGTTAGTAATGGATCATATTGTTCATGAAAGTTTCTTTAGAAAATGAAGTAATTGTGGATTATATTTACATACAGTGAGATACTATTTTGTTACATACATTTTCTATTTTGAAATTAGTGGTGGTGGCAAACAGTAGCCAGTAACTTCAATTTTAATGTTACTCTGGATTTGGTATAGCTTTCTTTTTATGCAATAATTGATGTAACAAAGATATTGTCATAATTACCTTATCACCCTCAATTGAGATCTGAGGATTTTTTAAATTTAATTTTTGGATATTATTGAGACTGATATCTGAAAGTGATCTCCAATATGTTAACTATTATCCAACACTGTTGCCTTTTTTTTTCCATGGCTAGAGTATTAATTTCTTCTGAGTATTCTGATACCTCCAGAATATGAGTGTTTTAGGTATGTTTCTCAAATCTTGTTAAGAATTCCCTCTGATTGATAAATATCATGATTTTTAAAAGAAAAAAAAGTAAAAATGAAAAGCATTAGTGAGCTTTCAATTGCCAAAATAATTAAATGCAATAAAATGTTTATTATTCTGTATAATATCCAGATTACACAGGAGGATTTAGTGAAACTCAGCCTAACAGTAAAAAGTATGACTGAACAAAGCAGGTCATTATTGTGAATGTGTAAATGTTTATTCCCTTGGTAAAAACAGATGGCATTTATAATTTTCAGTCTCAAAAGACAATAACATACTCAGCATACTAATTGAGAAAAATGAATCAGCTCAGAATTTAATGGCAGGGAATATGCCATGTTTGATTTCTTTCTTAATTTCTTTCTTTCTTTTTTTTTTTTTTTTTTTTTTTTTAATGGAATCTCACTCTGTCTCCCAGGCTGGAATGCAGTAGTGCGATCTCGGCTCACTGCAGCCTCCACCGGCTGGGTTCAAGCCATTCTCCTGCCTCAGCCTCCCGAGTAGCTCTGACTACAGGTGTCACCCGCCACCATGGCTGGCTAATTTTTTGTATTTTTATTAGAGACGGGGTTTCACCGTTTTAGCCAGGATGGTCTCGATCTCCTGACCTCGTAATCTGACCGCCTTGGGCCTCCCAAAGTGCTGGGATTACAGGCGTGAGCCACCGCTCCCGGCCGCCATGTTCGTTTTCTTATCATTATTAACTATAACAATACTATTTTAAAGGTAGTCTATACCTTGAAACAAAACAGTGGAAAGTAAAACTTTCTGGACCTCAATCAATACTACCCAGATAGCTGCTGTCAAAACATTTTTAGTGTATTCTTAATTTTCTATGCAGATAAAAATTTTATGTAATTGTTTTTATAAAAGATTGAAATTAAATTTTCCTTTTTATTCTGAAATCAGATTTTTTTAACAAATACGTTGGTTGATATTCTACCTCTTTACTTAACTACTACTTCACATATAGTTTTGTAAGTACGAAGCACTGCATTGTTTTTAGGTAAGATTTTTGCTAGTGAGGAAACATGTCACAGGGATGATTCATATATATTTATCTTTACATTTTTTTATGATTAGTGACAGCTTTAAAGTTAGTAAATCACTTTATACATAATTTTTAATTAGAAAAAGTGTAAATTCCTTAAAGTGTTTGATTTCTAGGCAAAAGATTACATACATTCAGAAGTGTATTGCTTCCACTATCCTGCCTTCTAAAATGCTGCATCCATTACTGTCCCCAGCACTTATTTGAGTGTGCTTTTCTGCTCCACTTCTTCAAGTATATAGGGTAATACAAATATTCTTAATCTTTTCAGTTTGACAGATTGAATATATAATAATATTTATGCTTTTTGTAATTGTCTCATTATGAATGATAGTGGCAATCAATTTTTTTGTCAACAGATTTTTAACTTTATTCATGCCAAAGTTTCACGAAGTCTATTTTAAAATTTTCAACCTTATATCAAAAATATAAGAGTAGCTAATTTAAGCTACTGAATATTTCCTTATTAACAATAATGTAGAAAATGTAAAACAAAGAAAAAAATCCATAATTTCCAGACACCAAATATAGCCAGACACCAAACTTTCCATAATTTCTATAATTTCCAGACACCAAATATAACCCCCATAAAAATATC
Source organism: Macaca mulatta (assembly GCF_049350105.2). Taxonomy (NCBI): domain Eukaryota; kingdom Metazoa; phylum Chordata; class Mammalia; order Primates; family Cercopithecidae; genus Macaca; species Macaca mulatta. Next base: position 134,339,960 of record NC_133406.1, read on the forward strand.
GTATGTTTCCTGAAAACTGTTTTGGTCCTATACATGCAAAGACATATTCAATTCCTCCCTTTGTATACTCACAAACAACCCTATATGGTGCAGTAGATTTCACAATGCAGAGACACATTTACAGTATACTTCTTAAAAAAACTTCTGGCATGATAACTTCAAATGTTTATTTTTAATATATTGATATTTCATCTTATAGCTGCACGTAGTTTATTTTTTGTTGTTGGATATTTAGCTGGTTTCCAATTATTTGCAACATTAAATAATACTGTATAAACATATTTGATCATAGCTATACAAATATATCAGGTTTTTGTGTATTCCTTTTATGTTAAGATATTAGACTCCTTGTGCAATATTTTCACAAGTTGCCATGAAGTTATCACAGAGTAAACTCACAGTTCTATAGATAGGGAGTGGACTTCTCCTGAATAAATGGAATCCCCAACATGAAACTGATTTAGGAAGGAGGACACGTTTGTCAAGCAACATTTTTTTGAACCTCTGCTTCAAAAAATATAGTTGTGCTTGAGGGAAAGGAAGATTCCAATTCCCGGAAGTAAGACAGAAAAGCAAGAGAGTGAGAGATATCTCTTTAAACTATAAATAACTTTTACAAAATGACATAATATAAATGCCAGTTTTTACATAGATTCTTCATTTATTTTGTTTTCGTTGCTCTCTAGTATGCAAAATGTACCTGGACAGTTTTGGTGCAGTCATGGGAAAATCAATGAAGGGTCATGCAAATAGGTTTTAAACAAATAAAAGATAAACAGTGCTCAACAAAGACTAGAGTGGGATTGATTGTGAATTTTAGTAAGATATTATAATAACTCTGGAGAGTCTACATTTCCAACTGTTCCTCCTTACATAGGTATTTTGATCCTTCTTTAAACAGATCTGTTTCCTCTACATTTAAAATGGATTCTAAGGCCAGACATGGTGGCTCACTCCTGAAATCCCAGCACTTTGGGAGGCCAAGGTGAGCAGATCACTTGAAGTGAGGAGTTCCAGACCAGCTTGGCCAACATGACGAAACCCAATCTCTACTAAAAATACAAAAAATTAGCAGGGCATGGTGGTGCACACCTGTAGTCCCAGCTACTCAGGAGGCTGAGGCAGGAGAATCGCTTGAACCCAGCAGGTGGAGGCTGCAGTGAGCTGAGATTGCACCACTGCACTCCAACTTGAGCAACAGAGTGAGACTCCATCTCAAAAAATGAAAAAAAAAAAAAAATTCTGATAATACCAATAATACTACTGAAAAATAGTAGTCATAGTTAACGTGTATATAGTGCTCAACATCTGCTGGATTGTTCTAAAAATTTTACATATGTGAATCCAGCTAATTTTCCCAGCAATACTATCAGGTAAGAATGATCATTACTCTCATTTTAGAGCTTTGATAACTGAAAGAAATAAAGTATTGATAGACCATGGACCCAAAACTCATCAATGAAGAGCTGTGACTTGAAATAAAGATGTCAAGTTTCATAGATCATGCTCTTCACCACTATGATGAACTAGCTCTCTATGTATAGAAAATATACATACATATATACATATATGTATTTTTAAAGGCAAGCTCCTCTATTTGAAATTTTTTTCTATAGAAATACCATATCATTTTAGCTTTCAACTGTAGTGCATTAGACTTCTCATTTCATTTTACCCCTTTAACATTGTGTAGTATGCATGTTTTACTTAATCTCTGTCAAACTTGGAGGTAAAAATTTAACGTGATTATATATTTTCTGAGTTTCTACAATTATGAACGATTTCCTCATTTTTCCTGGTTATTTATAGTATAGCTATTTAAAGTATAACTTTGATGGATTGCCTATTCTTTTTTGTTGCCCACTTTATCTTTTCATTTTAAGTACACCTTTTATGCAGAGGTTTACTTTTAAAAACTGATTTAAATTCAACTTAACAAAAATTCTTACTGTTCTATTTAATTTATTTATATTTTACATGTCACTGTCTTTTAGAATATAAAATACATACCTTTTTAGTCTTTTTGGCAATATGTATTTCTTTCTAATTATAAATATAATAAAGAGAAATACAATTTAGTGAATTAAAAAATGTGAATATCACCTAGTAGCATCTACTCTTAAAAATGTAGTATTGTTATTGTCTACATATTTTTACACAAATGTACATGCATATTTAGAAAATTTAATGTTCTACTTCATAGTTTTACTTCTTGCCTTTTTACTTACAATTATATTATGATTATGTACAATATCTTATTTTTTAGGCAGTTTTGAAAATGTGATATCTGAAGCTCTATACATAGATAAATGTTTTATTTATCTTCTATCTTGAACTAAGTTCAAGCTTATTGACTTAAGCCTATTTGCCACTTATGTGATCACAAATAACACAGCACTGAACATACTAGATTTTTAATACTTTGAAGGCATTTATGTTAAGATTATTTTTATTGGGTGAGTTTGTAGCTTTACTAGAATTTAAAGTATTAATATTTCTAAAACTCTTGGTACACATTGTCATGTTGGTCTTCAACTTTGTTAAGAGTATATCTCAGCATCTTTTTTAAGAGTGTGTGGGGCCGGGCATGGTGCCTCACGCCTGTAATTCCAGAACTCTGGGAGGTGAAGGCGGGCGGATCATGAGGTCAGGAGATCAAGACCATCCTGGCTAACACAGTGAAAACCTCGTTTCTATTAAAAAATACAAAAAATTATCCGGGCGTAATGGCGGGGTCCTGAAGTCCCAGCTACTCCGGAGGAGGCTGAGGCAGGAGAATGGGGTGAACTCGGGAGGCGGAGCTTGCAGTGAGCTGAGATCCGGCCACTGCACTCCAGCCTGGGCGACAGAGCGAGACTCCGTCTCAAAAACAAAAGAGTGCCTGGACCTCGCGCGGTGGCTCAGGCCTGTAATCCTACTACTTTGGGAGGCTGAGGCGGGCGAATTGCCTGAGCTCAGGAGTTCTAAACCAGCTTGGGCAAAAAGGTGAAACCACGTCTTTACTAAAACTACAAACAACAGCAACAACAACAACAACAACAAAAAGAGCCGGGCGTGAAGGCGTGCACCTGGAGTCCCAGCTACTCAGGAGGCTGAGGCAGGAGAATTGCTTGAACCAGAGAGGCGGAGGTTGTAGTGAGCCAAGATCGCGCCAATGCACTCCACATTCCAGCCTGGGAAACAAAGCGAAACTCCATCTCTCTCTCTCTCTCTCTCATAGAGAGAGAGAGAGAGAGAGAGAGAGAGCGTGTGTATGTGGAAGATGAGGGATTGTGTCTGCGTGTGTGCATTAAGTGTGCAAGAAAAAATTATAAAAACTGCTCATTTTTAGAAGATTGAATATGTTTAAAAATATATTTACCATTAGTGTTATTTTTAAAATCGTTGCTCACGTAATTGTATATGTAATTGAGACATTTTAATTATGGACATGGAACTACTTATATGTTGTCTATATTTAAAATTATATATATAATCATATATTATACTATAATATATATTAATATTATTTCTAAATCTTTGCTCCTAAATGTTGACTTTACTTGGGTAGCTTCCACTATGTCCAACACTAGTAATAATTAAGTCAACATTAGTAAATTAATTTCTGTTATAAAAGACCTCAATATGGACAAATAGATTGGATGATCCTCAGAGAAACATTTATTTCAGACAAATTTTTTCTCACTTTGCAGTGAATAATGTTATAAAAATAAAGGATGATACTGTTGAAATAATTATATTAAAATTGAGGATTAATAAACATAGTATAGCTTCCGAACTGAAACATGAAATTGGACCATTTTATTCTTAATATATGGGGTCTTACAAATAAAATGGAAAGTAATTTTTAAACCACTATTAAATTGAGAAAATAAGTATTTACATAAATGACTCCTTTGTTTAGTGCTTTCTAAATGCCCAAGATTTTTACTCAAATTAAAGCTTATTTTAATTACTTATACAGCAGAAAAAATGAATTTATTCATTTCACTGAATATGGAAAATATTGAGGAGAAAGAGTGTACTGTATTGATACCTTAGTAGAATGATTGCAATAAATTAAAAATAGTTTTCATCCTGAAAAAAAAGTACAGTAATTTCCTGGGGCTAAAAGAAAGTTAATTATTTGACTGATAGCAATGATATTAATATTTCATATATTAGTTATAACCAGCACCACTAAAAGTGATATTTGGGTTCATTTTGTATTATAGATTTATGTAAATTATTACCTTAGGTTGAAGAGGTAGTAACATAAGGCAGTAAATTAAGGGCAATGTAACTGAAGAGTAAAAGTGTGACATAGGCTCTCAGATATGCAATGTGCATTTCTGTGTTTGGAGCAATTACATGCATATTCAGTAAATAATGACAAGGCCCTTTTGTAAAATGATTTAGGTTACATGTTTTAAGGGCTTCTTATTATTTATCTAACAATTTATTAGTATATTAATGACCTACTGAAGTTAGTATCAGCTATAATTTTTAGTGTTTATGAGGTCTTCCTATACACTAGACACTTTCATTAGCACATTCCAAGGTGAGTAGAACGTATAGATACCGCTTAGTATGGACACACCTCCTCTTACTTGTGTGATTCCTATGACATCCTAGAAAAATTATTTCACTTTACTTTGATTTGTGTTGGTATTCTGATTTGTCTAATTACCAACAGGATAAACAACTTCTTAGAGTTTCTGTATTGTGAAATAGAGTAAGTCTGAGCCCTTGTCATAATCAGTTATGGATGCCATAACAAATATCATAAACTGGCAGCTTATAAACAACAGAAATTTATTTCTCACACATCTGAAGGCTGGGGAAATTCAAGATCTAGCAGGGAGTAGATTCAGTGTCTGGTGTGAGCCCATTTCCTTGTTCATAGATGGAGCCTTTTTACTGTGTCTTTCTATGGTAAAAGGAGTGAATCAGCTCCTTTGGGTTTATTCTATAAGTTCATGTAAGGGCATTAATACCATTTAGTTGGGACCCACTGCCATGATCTAATAATCTTCCCAAAGGCTTCACCTCCCAACACCATCATGTTGGTGATTAAGCTTCAGCATAAAAAATTAGGGGACATTGATATAACACCCACAGATATGTGGTAAAAATTGATTATCCTGCTGGTGATTAGACAAGTCAGAACACAAACACGAATCAAAGTAAAGTCCAATTATTTTGCTAGGATGCCATAGCAATCACATGGGCAAGAGATGTGTCTATTCTAAGTAGAATCTGTATGTTCTACTTACCTTGGAATCATGTATGCTACTACTGTATTGTGAACTTTTACATTTTTGTTATTAAAAATAATAAATACAAATAGTGATATACATACAGAAATAAAGACCTTATAGGAAGACATATTTACTTTTCAGGTCAGATGTAGTGGTTTATGCTTGTGTCCCAGGTACTCACGGGTTTGATATGGGAGGATTGCTTGAACTAGGGATGTTGAGGCTGCAGTGAGCTGTGATAGAGCCACTGCACTGCACCTCAGGTCACAGAGGAAAACCTTGTCTCAAAGGAAAAAAAAAAGAAATTTTTCAGTGAGTAGTTATAATTGTTATATTCATGCTTTGAGCTCCTGGTGGAATGCAATATAGGAATTAGGGTGTTCAAAGAGACTGTTTACCATAGTCTTTGACAAGTTTACAAAGCCAGGGACATTAAATCCTACCTTATATACAGAATAAAAAAGAATTTTAGAAAGGCAGGGGATTGGTGACAAATGTAATAGCTGAAAAATCACTGTGCAACAAATATTAAAGGTAATAGCATGTCCTGAAAAGACAGTAAGTAAATGTCATGATTTTCCTACAATTGTACATTGAGGTTATTAAGATTATTTATTCATTTATTTATTTTTTATTATACTTTAAGTTCTAGGGTACATGTGCACAACGTACAGGTTTGTTACATATGTATACGTGTGCCACGGTGATGTGCTGCACCCATTAACTCGTCATTTATGTTAGGTATACTTCCTAATGCTATTCCTCCCTCCTCCCCCTTCCCCACAACAGGCCACAGTATGTGATGTTCCCCTTTCTGTGTCCAAGGGTTCTCATTTTTCAGTTCCCACCTATGAGTGCGAACATGCGGTGTTTGGTTTTCTGTTCTTGTGATAGTTTGCTGAGAATGATGGTTTCCAGCTGCATCCATGTCCCTACAAAGGACATGAACTCATCCCTTTTTATGGCTGCATAGTATTCCATGGTGTATATGTGCCACCTTTTCTTAATCCGGTCTGTCATCGATGGACATTTGGGTTGGCTCCAAGTCTTTGCTATTGTGAATAGTGACACAACAAACATACATGTGCATGTGTCTTTATAGCAGCATGTTTTATAATCTTCTGGGTATATACCCAATAATGGGATGGTTGGGTCAAATGGCATTTCTAGTTCTAGATCCTTGAGGAATAGCCATGCTGTCTTCCACAATGGTTGAACTAGTTTACAGTCCCACCAACAGTGTAAAAGTGTTCCAGTTTCTCCATATCCTCTCCAGCACCTATTGTTTCCTGATTTTTTAATGATTGCCATTCTAACTGGTGTGAGTGGCATCTCATTGTGGTTTTGATTTGCATTTCTCTGATGGCCTGTGATGATGAGCGTTTTTTCATGTGTCTGTTGGCTGCATAAATATCTTCTTTTGAGAAGTGTGTGTTCATATCCTTTGCCCACTTTTTGATGGGGCTGTATGGTTTTTTCCTCATAAATTTGTTTGAGTTCTTTGTAGGTTCTGGATATTAGCCCTTTGTCAGATGAGGAGATTGCAAAAATTTTCTCCCATTCTGTAGGTTGCCTGTTCACTCTGATGGTAGTTTCTTTTGCTGTGCAGAAGCTCTATCTGACTTCAAATTATACTACAAGGCTACAGTAACCAAAATAGCATGGTACTGGTACCAAAACAGAGATATAGACCAATGGAACAGAACAGAGCCGTCAGAAATAATACCACACATCTACAGTCATCTGATCTTTGACAAACCTGACAAAAACAAGAAATGGGGAAAGGATTCCCTATTTAATAAATGGTGCTGGGAAAATTGGCTAGCCATAAGTAGAAAGCTGAAACTGGATCCCTTCCTTACACCTTATACCAAAATTAATTCAAGATAGATTAGAGACTTAAATGTTTGACCTAAAACCATAAAAACCCTAGAAGAAAACCTAGGCGATACCATTCAGGACATAGGCATGGGCAAGAACTTAATATCTAAAATACCAAAAGCAATGGCAACAAAATTGACAAATGGGATCTAATTAAAATATTAAGATTATTTAAAAAACGATTATGAAAAAGTGCCAATGTCAATTTAAAAAATAAAAGAGAGGAAAATGGGATTAAAAGGTCATAAATTAAGATTTGAAATCTTTTAAAGGAAAAACTTCCATTGAAATTTATCTCAGTATTTTAAGTAAGACACACAGAATAACAAAATTAAATCACTAAATATCTAAAGCTTCTTAAATTATTAGTGTGTAATATAATACCTAATAGAAAAAACTTATAAATTATAATGCAAAAAATGAGTCAACTAACTTTTTTTTGCATTATTGATCAACATTTTGAATTGGGTTTTGATAGAAAAAATAGATATTTTCAGAGTAAATTCATCATCTGACATAAAGGGATACATTTCTATTTTATTTTATATTTTAGAGAGGTACAAAATTGATTATTGAACTTTTGTGAAAAGGGCAGATATATTTGCCACAGAGGGCTTGTTAAAAATAAGATTTTTTTTTTTTTTTTTTTTTAAAGAGAAGAAATGCAGCTTTGAGAATGTGACCTCTGAGATCACTGATAGAATGCGTGCTGTCACCACAGGCTGTTCTGAAGGTTGCACTCATCCGATCAAGTGACACTCAGTGGAAAACAATGTTGTACTTCCCTTTTTTGTAATTTTTTAAGAAATTTAAGTAAATTAAAATAAGTATTCATGAAATTTGTTCTTCCTCTAAAATCAAATTATATTTACTTCGCTAAGTTTGAGCTACAGATGATGTGCAAAATCAGAATTGTCACTAGAAATTGGCTTCAAAATTTGCTCCACTTAACCTTACTTGAAAGATGTATAGGAAATATTATATTTAGTGGCCCTCAAGTATATAATCACGAGTAACAAGTATACTTGAATAATTTAGAGCTACTTTGAAGAAATTCAAAATACACTCTATTACGAAAGAATAATTCAACTGTATTTCAGATTTAAATATATATATACCTATATATACACACACACACTTATATAGCAATATGTGAAGTCAAAAGCGACTAGTAGTTGTAATGTTTTCTTGTTATAAAATTATTAAAACAAAAACAATTATAATGCAATGTGAAATTTAAATAAACAAATTTGAAATTTCTCATGAAAATGGCATACGCGCTGTGTCCTAGTTCATTTGGGCTGCTATAACATATCATAGACTGGCTAACTGATAAAAAACAGACATTTATTTCCCAAAGTTTTGGAGGCTGAGAAATACAAGATGAAGGTGCTAGCAGATTTGGTGTCTGATGAGGGTTTGCTTTCCGGTTCATAGATGGTGCCTTCTCACTGTGTTCTCACAAGACAAAAGAGATGAGGGGTCATTTTGGAGCCTCTTTTATATGGCCATTACTTAACTCTCATAACCTAATTACCTTCCCAAAGTCCCCATTCCCTAATACTATCATCCTGGAGGTTTTAATGCCAACATATGAATTTTGGGAGAATATAAACATTCAGGACACAGCATGTGGAAACTCAACACACACATACACGAACACACGCAATCAAAACCAGAAAATGTTATAGCAAGTTATGCAATGGGATCAATAAATTGTTCTCCTTTTTTATTTTTAGTTGTTGTGATAATTATTTGAAGTAAACTGTGTTGTCTGTTTCTGATATAGATAGCTGCACATTTAAGACAATGGAACAAAGAGATGCTAACTTTTAATTATAAGTAATGCTCCAAAATACTTCTCATAAATCTGCCTGCAGATAAATCGAAAGTACCTCCAACCAAATGAGTCTGACATATAGTCAAATGACAGCTATCTCCATTATGTGTGTGTGTGTGTGGGGGGGGGGGGGTAGTGACTTTGCTAGTAGCTTTGTTGATATCACAAATGATCAAGCATTGACATCTTATAATTATATTAACAAAATTATAATTATAAGTAATATAATTATTTTATCAGAAACAAAGCAGATCAGAGAAGATACCCTTTATCTATTTGTTTTTACCATGATTATCACCCAATAATTATCAAATCCTCACACTATATTTTTATTTTTTTAAAGCAAAATGGGGCAATAAATCAAGAATGACCAGTGTGTTGAGGCAAGTTAACAAGCATTTTCTGAGTTTGTCACATTGTCTGGAATCTTTTATTAGTTACTATAAAGTATATACAAAAAAGTAAAATACGATTTCTGATTCCAAATATTGTGATTTTGAAATGGTGTAAAATATAATAATTGATAAAATAGCATTTACTGTATCCATTTGCATCGTTTTGCTCATTCCTCTCAGAAGGTTGTGCTAGAGGAAGCTGTTATTTCTAGAAATTAATTTTTTCCATCCACAAACATAGAGGAATTCTTATTTAAATTTTAAGTCAAATCAATATATTTTTTGATGATCAATATAATGGTATACCATTTTAAAAGCCTTTTCTTTCTGATCAAATTCCTTCATCAAACTGTCAAAAAATTTAAGCGTAAACATCAAAGTTGTAGATAATTTGGTATATATTCATCCAGTTTTTAGTTTATTCGGTTATTCAAAAGCACTTGTTGAGTGGCTTTTTTGGGCTAGGCAATGGACCAGGGAACAGGGAACAGAGAGGTGACAGTGCGAACTGGCTCAAAGCTTCTCTAATGAGCTAGATTATCACGCAAATTAAACTTAGAGTACGATGGGATATGTGTTATGATAAAGGATTATGCAAGTTGCTGTGCTGTGCAAATGGGAAAAAGCGACTATTTCTGTTAGAAAACTTCTGGGAGATGATACTTTAAGAAATTCAGATTCATAGACACAGCTTCAAATTCTTCCTAGTAGGCAGTTGTCACCTGTTCGTCGCTTAGTCTGAAAGTGGAAGTATATTTGCTATCCCCCTTCTGATGGTAAAAGTTATACAGAGATTAGAAGCAGAAAATGAGAATTACAATGAGAATACTACAACGTAAAATTGAAAAACTGCTGGAGCATTTAATAATGAGGAAATTTGTCATCGATGTAAAAAATCTTCAGCAATTAGAAAATCATGTCCTTTGTAGAAATATGAATGAAGCTGGAAACCATAATTCTCGGCAAACTAACACAGGAACAGAAAACCAAACACCACATGTTCTCACTTATAAGTGGGAGTTGGACATTGGGAACACATGGACTCGGGGAGGGGAACATCACACCCCGGGGCCTGTCGGGGGTTGGGGGCTAGGAGAGGGAGAGCATTAGGAGAAATACCTAATGTAGTTGATGGGTTGATGTGTGCAGCCAACCACCATGCCGTGTATATACCTATGTGACAAACTTGCACGTTCTGCACATGCATCACAGAACTTAAAGTATTAATGATTAAAGAAAAAGAAAATCAGTGCTTTCAAGGGGGTGTTGTAGATGGCTAAAACAAAAAGCCTTTATAAAAGCACATGTTTGTTAGAATGGAGGTGAAGTGAGAGTATAAAGGATAAGTGCAGGTGGTGATAGTTCAATTCCAGGTCCATTTCCATTCTTAGTTCTATTGGAAGTCTGTTAGTAATTTACTTTGAAATAAAAATATTGTTAAGTGTTGTTTATAGAAATGTACTAGTGCTGTGCCATTGAAATTGAATTTAAGCAATAAAAACCTGACCATATCAATTTGAAGGAAAATAATATTTTATGAAAGATTGTCGTTTAATGGAAATAAAAATAATGAAATATTTTGAAAATAATCAGAGGTTAAATATTTCATATAACACAGATATCAATCCTATTTCAATTGCTGAGAAAGCATTCTCTTTGAAATGTGTTCAAGCATAAGAAACATGAACTAGAACTAGATTACTTAATTCTTGAGGATCTACTTAGGAAGCTATATATATTCATATATCAGAATGATGACTTAAAGGATAATGATCTTTTTTTGTGTATATGGTAGAAAACAAAGATCAATATATATTTTAATATAAATACAATTAGAAAATTTGAAGGGTAAATTAATGTCAAATTATGATGCCTATATAAGATGATAGAAGTAAAAATATGTTGGCAATCTCAATTATTTGTAACACAAGGGTATTAAGGGATAATTTTCTGTGAGGTTAGGCAGCTCTGAGGAAAGTGTCCTTTCCAAAAGGTCAGCAACTCCCAGGAAGATGGATTACATATAGGTAGAACAATCTGGCAACTTTTATGTTCAAAGTTCTGCTAACACGAATAAGATTATCTCTACCCTTTTCCTCCATTTCCAAAGAGTTTGGGAGATCTTATTTTTTAAAAAATGTTTGTCATACCTTGTATGCAAAGAACATTTTCATTCCTACTATTGGGTGATAGGTGAACATATTTTATAAGAAGTATTAGTTAGATAAATGCCCCTGTGGAGATGAAAACATCATCGGAGGATAAAGAGCATCGTTTAGTTTGATCTCTGTTATTTTCCAGGTAAGAAGTGCAGGTACAATAGCTATATTAATATTTTATACTCATACTTGTATAAATTACCTCAAAATAATCAGTCCCTTTTGAATAAAATAAGGCAATATGTCATTGATGTTTTATTTCCCTATGTGCTCACCTACAATGTGGGCATTGTCATGACTGCTGGACTTACTATTACTTTCTCCAATTGTGTAAGGTCCTTTGCTTATGGAATACATAACAATATATCACTTTCAAAAATAGTCTGATAACGAATGAAAGCTAAAGTGATGATGATTTTCCCTCATGCGAAGATTTGCTTTAAATAAAATCATTACAAAAAATGTAGTTAGTTGGCAAAGGAGACAGGTACAACATTATTTCATTTCTATGTGCAGACTTAGAATGAAGGGAGCATTTATTGTGGAATGCAGATAGTTAACAGAAGAATGTGAGGAGAAAGATATCTTTTACAGAACACACACGATGATGTGCATAAAATTCATAAAATGGAATGGAGAAGAGAATAAGTCATTCTTAATTTACTCTAAGTAGAATTTTTCAGTATTTTAAAAGGTTATGCTAAGTTATCCATTAAGGGATAACATATATTATTAATCATTTAAGACAATATTGATATTAATAATGAAGATACTAACTTAGGTAAAAGTGATTCTTAATTCTAATTTTATGGTTATGTATTTAACAAATTGTGAGAAGCAAATTTTATCCACATACTTATGTGTTTCTCTCATATCTCTAAGGTAAAATCAGTTTTAAACTCTAATTTTATAATACTTTCACAGTAATTAAAAATTAACAGTAACTAGATTTTTATACCTCCTATCTCTCCATATGGGGAAATAGTACAATATAAATTAAGGTATTGTGATTTTTAAAAAGACACAACTCTCTCACTAAAGTAATACCTATTCAATAGCCAGAAAATAAAAATCCGGTCACAATCTCATTACTTAGAAACTGGTATTGTTAACATCTTACCCTATGTAACCTAATCTAAGCTTTACATGTCTAGATTGAAAATGGAATCATATAGCAAATTTTTGTAGTAATAATCTTTTTTCCACTGGTTTTTAAAATGGTAAAATTATATTCTATTTTCCATCACTTATTTAACCAATACTATTACCTTTGGCAACTTTGGTAGTTTCTAAATATGGATTTTTATAATCCGCTTTGTGAGATGCACTGTTTTAGCAACATCTTTTCTGTCACCCTTGGTAAAGTCGTTGGGAGACTGTCCAGTTGGCTTTACAGGAAATGTGTGCCACACAGTTAAATCAGTTCACGCAAGTAGTTACTCCCTTATTTACATTAATAATTCTACTGAGTAAGGTTTTGTTTCAATTTGCTTTGTTGATGTTAAAATCTGGGTAATTTACATATGCTTATTGGACTTCTGAAAGATAAATTTCTTGCTCAAGTTATTTATGTGTGTTTCTGTTGGCATAGTCATCATTATCTAACCAATATGTAGGTGTCTTATATATGTTTTAGTCAATATTGACTTCTACAGAATTTCTCATTCTGAGCTATGTGAGATAACATTGAAGTACTAAGATTTGTATTATTTAATAATCAGTCATATAATTGACTACTTAAATGCTATATGAAAATTTAAATGTTATAGATGTGTTAATATTAACCCAAAATAATTAAATGATTATCTATATCATATAGCTTATTACTTACCAGAATAACAAAATAAATTACAAAATATAAATGATGGAAATAGCAGATTTTGAGGCCTTTGGTAAATAACTTTAAAATTAAAACTGATTGTCTGAATGTGAAATCATAACATACTAATAAAATAAAATTTAAATTATAATTAATAAATACTATACTATGTGCAGAAGTACAAACTGGCAAAATGCAAGGTTTTGTGGCCTGGTATTTTGAGTAGAAAATAGTCTTTGTGACATAGTGGGCCACAACTTTGCAGTGTTTCAATGATAAGGAGGGACTGATGATAAAAGAGCATATTTGATAGCATTAATGATTAATGTAATAGAAAATTGATTTCCTAACTCCTTTCCCTTCCCACAGTGTCTTTTCCCTTAGATTGAAAGGGAATCAATATGTAAATATCTGAGTATATTATAGGCAGCCAAGTGCAGAGAAAATATCATTGAATTAGCAAGCGGAAGGTCTAATTTCTTAATCTAATTGCGCCACAAATGAGTTGTATGACCTTGGAGAGGTCATTTGGTCTTTCCAAGGTTCACTTTCTTTATTCATAAAAGTAAATTGTATCTAAGGTTCAGGATTACATTTATTTAACTCAATTTTGAAATAAATTTCAATTTTAAAAAATGATTAAATTCACTGAATATACTTTATGTTTCCCATACTGTCTTCTACAGAAGACCATTTTCTTTTTGTATTAACTAATGCTTTGTGGTAGTTTAATATATGTAGGCATTATTCTTATGGAATTATCACAAAACTCTAGGTAAATGTTGTTATTATTTCATTTTATAAATGAATAAAGTGATTTGAAAGGAGGTTAAAGTTTGTCTTGGTTCACTGAGATATTGAGCAGTCAAACAAGGCTTCAAAGTCGGGCAGTCTGATTCCATAACCTGGGAATTTAATCATTACCCACACTTTCTTAAATATGTGTTTCTGACTAAACTTGTGAAACACTGTCTTTGACAGAGTAAACTCAGTTGCACACAAGATACTTCAGAATATTTAGTATTTGTTTTGAATATCCAAGAGGAACATCATATGCAGAATTGCTAGCACTTATTTTAACCACTAAGTCCCTGCTACAAGAAATTCTTAACCTGTCAAAAGTTCTAAAGTTCTGCAAACCACTTTTGGAAAACACTGACTCTTGAGTCATAACAGACTCAAATTACTCAAATTATTTTAAATTACTTAAGAAATTGTTACGGGACTGAGTACGGGAAGATCTGCATAGGTAACAATTTATTAAGTAATTTAAAAATCAGTAAAGATGAAAACAATGCTGTCTATAAATTTGCTTTCTCATACCTTAATTCTTATTTTCTACATTTTCCTTCTTTAGCACATCTTAGTGCAAGAAGTCTTACCATTTCATTAAAGTTGTGTTTAATAAGGGAAAACTGTTTTCAAGGTGGGAACTATAGTTAGTGGTTTGGGAAGATGTGGATATTTTTACACTAAGAACATTATTTCTGTTTTTCTTAGGACATCTCCTTTGTGGTGACCATTGCTTACTATTTCTTAGTAGCTCTGAAATTCAAACATATTCATTGTTGGGAAAATATTTTCTATATTATAAAGGGAGAAAAATAGACATAATTCATACTTCTATTATGTGAATCTCTAAATATTTCATTTTATATTTATAAAATAACCAAACCATAATAAAACCACAAATATTTCAAGTCAGATACTTTATTCTATTTAATCTTCTGATATTTTCTCTATATGTCTTTGAATGAAAACGATCTACAAGAAAAATCACAAAATCAAAAACAATATATATTCAATGATAGTTTTGATAATGGATATGGACTAGATAGACAAGTGCTCAATATAACTGACACTGTTTTATTTTCTCCTGGTATAATACCTAAAACTTTATAAAATATCCTAAAATTGTAAAAGAACAGCAAAATAAAGTTGATCCTTATAATTTGCAGATTCTGTATATGCAAATTTGCCTACTCACTAAAATGTATTTGAACCTCTAAAACTGACATTCATGATGCTTTCACAGTCATTTCCAGACATCTGTAGAAATGACAAAAAATCAAGTCACCCAACTCACATATTCCCAGTTCAAGTCGAATGAGACAGTACTCTGTCTTCTTCTTCAACGTCGAAGTGTAACAGTTTGCTTTTTACAATCTATTTGCTATCACATCTTTTGCATTTTTTGTGTTTTTTGTTGATAACTTTGCCATTTTAAATGACCCTTCCAGTAAAGCTGATGTGGTGTCTGGTGTTTCCAAGTGCAAGAAAGATGTGATGTGCCTTATGGAGAAAATACTTGTGTTAGACAAGTATTGTTCAGGCATGAATTATAGTACTGCTGGCCACGAGTTCAATGTTAATGAATCAACAATGCCTTACATTCAGAAAAGGAAGAGGAAATTCATGGATCTGTATGTGAGGCTGCTCCAGAAAGTGTCAAAGTAACACCACGGTACATGAAAGATGGAAAAGCAGCTACATTTGTGGATTCATGAGACAACAACTGATTTCAAAAAAGTATAGTGGACAGAATTGTCGGGAGGCTGAAAGGCAAAGAAATTTATTGTCCTGTTAAGCGCTCTGGCTAGTACTGGCTGCCTTCCATGTTTCAAAAGGTGATATGGCATGAAAAATGTTAACTTGCAGGTGAGGAAGTTTCTGCAGATCTTTTAAAATGCCTCTGAAATGTATACAGAGAAAGGGTTCTATAAAAGAGCAGATTTTCAATGCTGATGACAGAGGCTTGTTTTACAGAGATTCTTGGCAAAGGAATCTATACATGACAAATGGTGTTTCCCTTGATCAGTATGACTGGAGGCTCTAAAAATCCTAACCCTGCATTTCCCTTAGGAGCAGTAGTTCAGTATTTGCTGATTCAATGTTTGTGGTGACCTTAAAGAATCTAAATACGGCTGGACTCGGTGGCTCACACCTGTAATCCCAACACTTGGGGAGGCAGAGGTGGGCGGATCACTTGAGGTCAGGAGTTCAAGACCAGTCTGGCCAATGTGGCAAAACCCTGTCTCTACTAAAACTACAAAAAATTACCCAGGCATGGTGGCGCACCTGTAATCCCAGCTACTTGGAGGCTGAGGCAGGAGAATAGCTTGAAACTGGGAGGCGGAGGCCACAGTGAGCTGAGATCACCCCATTGTAGTATAGTCTAGGCAACAAGAGTGAAACACCATCTCAACTATATATATATGCACACACACACACACACACACACACACATATATCTATATATATAGATATATAGATATATATATATATACTGTGAATAATGAAAATTTGTTGTGTATACTTGAGGTCTGGTTTCCAGATAGCTTCCATCTAAAATGTATAGAAACAGATATTGCAAATAAAATCTGCAGTAGTTTTTCTTGAAGCCACACCAACACTACTGCTGTAAGAACTTATTTTTTTTAGGAGACATTTAGTATTATGGAGAAAAATTGTTTCCATTCCAAAATAACCTTACCGTAAGGGTGGAGCAGCCAAGCTACAATTTTGATGGCACCCTTGTTGTGAAAATTAACATTTCTGAAGCAATATTGGTGAAGGAAGACTCTAAATCCCTAAAAGTAGATTCTTGGACAGAAGATATTAAAGACCAAGGTGTTAGAGTAGAAGAATATGAGAAGACAAAACTTGAGCATGAATAAGATACTACCTGATTTTATTTCTTTTAAATATATATTCAGAAGTGGGACTGCTGGATCATATGGTTATTCTATTTAAAGTTTTTTGAGGAGCTTCCATACTGTTTTCCATAATGACTGTGTCAATTTACTTTTACAAGAACAATGTATATGGATTTTCTTTTCACAACATCCTCATCAATGCTTGTTACCTTTTGACTTTTTGATAATAATCATCCTAACAAATATGGGGCGATATCTCGTTGTTGTTTTGATTTGCATTTTTCTTATGATTAGAAATACTGAGCATCTTTCCATATTGTTGGCCATTCCATATTGTTGGCCACCATTCCATCCTGTTGGCCATTTGTATGTCTTCTTTGAAAAATCTGTGCATTTAAGTGTCTACTCCTTTACTATCTTTAAATTACTTTTGTTGTTGTTGTTGTTTTGCTATTGAGTTGTATGAGTTCCTTATATATTGGATATTAATCCCTTAAAAAATCACTATCTCAAAGAGATACTTCCATTGTGTTGTTCAGTGCAGCATCATTTACAATAGTCAAGATGCAGAAACAAGGTTCATTAATGGGTACATGGATAAAAAAGTAATGTGTGTGTGTGTGCCCCTGTGAGTGTGTATAACACACACACACACACACACAAAAACACACAATAGAATATTATTCAGTCTTAAAAACATGAAAATCCTGACATTTGCAACAACAGAGATTTATCTGGAGCACATTATGTTAAGCGAAATAAGTCAGACACAGAAATACAAATACTGCATGATCTCACTTATATGTGGAATCTAAAAAAATTAAACTCATAGAAACAGAGTAGAAGGAAGGTTACCAGGGATCAGGGTGGGGATAGAGGGTAGGGGAAATGTAGTGATGTTGATCAAAGGGTATAAACTTAAAATTGTAAAACAAATAAGTGATGAAGACCTAATATACAGCATGGTAACTATAGTTAATTAAAATGGATATTTGACATCTGTTAAGAGAGTAGATCTTAAGTATTCCCACAATACACATACATGCAATAACAATATGAGGTGGTAGATATGGTAATTAGCTTGATATGTTAATTATTTCACTATGTATATGTGTGTCAGAACATTGTGTTATATACTCTGAATATATACAATTTTAATTTTTCAATTAAACCTCAATAAACCTGAACACTAAAAATACTACGTGAAAATCACTGGAAGTATGAGGACAATTTAGAAGGAGCTAAGTTTATTCTTTATGTGAATATCCAGTAAAGATTAAGTAATTTTCATTCATATGATAAAATCAATCATTTTAGTGGGTACCTCAGATTAACAAGGCTTGTAAAATCTAGGATTATAGCAACAGAAAACATATGAGATTGTATGTGGTGGATAGGCTGTTATATGTAATTTAGTTTGGAACATGGAAACGTTAAGAATGAACAGTTATTTGGAAAAGCAGATTTGTTGTTCAAGAGAAAGGGGTATAGGTTTAGATACATATAGCATTATAAAGAGAGCTATAGAGAAGTATAGATATTGATATATACACACATCATATGTATATTTATATATTACCTGTCTATATATTTATCTATATAAATCACAATATGTAGACTTGGTAGTTAACACATATGAATTGGTTAGCACAAAAGTGATGACTGATGATAATCTCTAAGGCAAAAATTCATAAGGAATCAGCATCAGAAACAGAACAGATGTACACACACATATATCTTCACATGGTTACTTCTAGGGCATTTGTAGAAGAAAATAAATTAAGAAAATACAAAATCGGGTTAAAGTTTTGATGACTGTAAGGTGGAATATAATAATGTGACCACTGCAACTGGTGTCAAAACTATTAATGTAATTATCACATCGAGGGAAGGAACAAGGTGAAACAAGGTGTGTTATATTCAAGATCTACTGTCTGTTTCAATGAATTTAAATTCTTTTAGATTCCATATACAAGTGAGATCATGCAATATTTATCTTTCTGTGTCCTACTTATTTTACTTAGCATAATGTTCTTTAGATACTTCTATTTTGCACATCACAAAAATAAAATTGTAGGGACATCATGTAGAACTCATGTGACTCAGGGGAGGGGAGAGGGCTGATAGAAACACAGTGATTTAAGCCAAATTAACCTTCCCCATGGCTCCAGGGCTTAAAATCTTACACTTTTCAAAAGAGTTCCATGGTGCTTAGTGCTGAATAAGTACTCAACAGATTGCATGTATATAAAATATTTTATTTAGTATCTATTTAAAATTAAGCTCTGTGGGCTAAACAATATCATGCCCCTATTAACAGATGAAAAACTGAGACTCAGTGACATTCAGTAAACTGTGTCAGGATACACAGTGCAGAGTCAGGATGTGAATGCAGGGATGCTGGTTCAAATTCTTGACATGAGCTTCTACTCTGCTGTAATGCCTTCTCATCTAAGCCGGGGAGCTGGTGTTTCAACTTCCTTCTATCAAGAATCATTTATATTTTATTTATTATAACTAGCATAGATTGGTTGTGAACATTAAATTTTCGGATTTGCCTATGTAAAAAGAACACATAAACACAAAACAGTGCTCTTTTATTACATTTTCATTATAAAAATTCATTTTGACGTGGTTAGTGGGTTTTTTTTAATGTGTTTTTAAAGAGCTTATTTTCTATTGCATCAAAAATATTGCATTCATTTTAATGGCATTCGTACTGCAATTCAAAAATATTGAATGCACATTATTATGTGCGTGACATCTTACCACCCTCATTTTAAGCTATGATAATTCATTCACCTATTTAAAATTTATATTTAAAATCCTCATTTGATATTTAGAAAGTAAACATTACTAGCATAGGACACTTTGCAATAGTTCACATTTTCAAGCAACCATGAAGTATAAAGTAGAAGTGAAAATTGTTAGAAGTCTGAAAAATTGGGAGTATTTTGTATCTCTGTATGGGTAACTGACACATTTCCTTTATAATAACAAGCATTGTTCAAATATAATTGTATTCTTATCAACTTGTGAATGTGTTATTCATTCAGATTACTCATCTCTTCTATCTAACCTCCCTTAAATATTCAGGCAGTGAGGTGGATTTGCATTGTCAGTTTAGCTAAGCCGGAACTACTTTTCCCATAATTCCCTTCCTTTTATATTTCCAGTTATAGTGAGCCACAAACACTTTTTTCCCCCCCGTAGGAGAAATAGATGGCAAAACAGGTGGGTATCCCTTTTTCACACAGAAGATCGTTGGTGCAGAGACCATAGACACATTGTGGTCACTTATTTGCAGGCTTATTGTGTTGCTGCAGGGCAGCAGCCAGGACTGCGGTTCTTTCTTCTCCGGCTAGACCACTGTCTTCCACCTCACTGACTCCATGACTAGGTTCATATTTAGCTCAGAATTTAAAGGCACTGACCTTTCATACAGATCACCACCATCATCAGTTTAAAGGTGGGGAATTTATGGGTGAGAAGACACTGGCTCCATTGTCCATCCTACTGGATTTTGGTTCACCCTTGCGTGTTCTAATGTTTCCTCCTTTCCCGCACTTTGTGTCCATCTTTCCTCCAGAACACCTTATCGTGTGATTTTACCTTATCTTCTAGTGGTTATGCTTCTCGGTTTAAACTGGACCGAAACAGGCAGATTCATATTTGAGCCATATTTTCTGCTTCAATGGTACCATGACCATACCCTTATCTTAATATTTATCAAATAGTCATAAATCCTTGTTTGTCTCTCCCATTGCATTGAGGGTAACGTGAGGGAAGAATTTCATTTATACAACTTTTTATTGCAATAACCCAGGGCTATTCATTATGCATTAAAGACATTGAATATACACAGGCTGAACTGAATGAGTCCCGTTACAAATTTATGTTTACTTAAACATTTCTGAGAATTTATTTTTTCAAAGTAACATATTTCATGGAAGTCTAGAGCTGTTACCACTTCTCTCCTCAAGGCTTCATGTACATAAAAGTAGTAAGGTGAGCAGGTGTTTAATTATAAGAAAGCCCTTAGGTCAATTGCTGATGTATTTAATAAAGACTCTTTTCACCCCAAACCATCTGTGAATCTTAGCTTTCATCATTCAAAGACTGTAGCTTTGTTCTTGATTACATCTGGGGATTAATGGCATAATAGGCTGTATCATTCTCTAAGCCTTAATCTATTATAATTCCTGCTTTTATGCTTACGACCAAAACCTCTGTTTTCAAAACATGTTCTGTCCTGCATTCACATACTGGGTCAAGCACTGACACTCTGTATTACTGTGGGCAAGACACAACATCTCCAAGTGTATCAGGGATAAAATCTATGTTAAAAACAGGGTTATTCTAAGGAATAAAAGGGATATATGCAAATACAGCCCATATAGAGTCTTCAGAACATAATATTTATAACATAAATATTAACTATTATTATCATCACATATTATTTCAAGGAAATGGAGGGAAATAACAGCAATGTATGAGTGCTTATGCAATGCATAGTTTAATTCGAAGCTGATATACACACCAAGGTATAATAAAAAAGAAGTTCATTGCTCATCTGAAATTATAAATTTTTCATAGCTGTTATCAGGTCCTACTAAAGTAAGAAATCATCTGTCACTACATGGTAGAGAATTAAAAAAATTGCTATTTTACCATTTCTTGCAGTATATCTGCAATATATGAAAATGATAAGAACACAAGTTTCAACATTTGTAGTTATAATTCACGAAATACTGTTTACAGCGAGGACGTGACTCATTCTGTCTCAATCTACTCTTCCTTATAAAAACGTTCTCAGCAAGGGAGATTGTAAAATTGTTTTTAATTTAATATTTCTTTTGTATATATGTTATTCCTAGTCAATTCTAGGTTAATGAGCAAAAATTCCCAAGGATTAAAAACTATCTGGTTTTGAAAGTTAGTCATGTATAGCGATATTGTATTTGTTAATGATTCATTGAAATACAAGATTGAATAAATATTAAAGATTATATTTTGTTCTCTATAATATAAATTCACATATGTTAAATTGCACAAAACTTGTAAAGAGTTCTGCAGCATTGTTAGGATATTGAAACCATGGATAAGACGACTAACAAGTTGTTTTAAGGACATTAGCCTTCCCAGTCTCAAAGGCCTGCCTTTCATCATTTCCATTTATGAACAATAAACTATCAAATATGTGCAGACAATTATGGTGATAAAAATCATTATATGATTTTAAGAACCAATACAATCCTTCTTTTGTGTATTATCACATATATGTCTTGTGAATTCTTATGTGTGTGTTCACTATTATTAATAACAGTTAACGATAATTTTTAAATAATCTGCACTCTGACACTATGGCACGCTTAGGACAATGAGATTAGAAGTGACCGACTACTTAACATTATATCACGCCTTCTGCCAGAAGATTTCCTGGGAGGAAAAGATTTGAAAGAAACAACAAGAACAAAAGCCTTTACAAAGGAAATTGTGACGGTCAAAATGCTTGTGTAAAATACTGGTGATAATTTCTCTACATGCTTAGCAGATGAGTTTTCTAAATTCAGTTCATCCCTATCACTGTTAAACATCATCCTGAGAATCCAGAGTGCCAATTTCCTTTTATCTATAAGCTTAACATTTATGTGCGTCGATAATATAATTCTAACTACTTAATTTTAATTTTAATCAATACCCTAAGGAGAAGTTTCAGACAGCTAATGTGATTTATTACTAATTCTAAAAACATTTGTCTTGCATTTTGGCAGCTGTGCTATCTCTGGAATGCCCCTGTTTGCTTGGCAGCAACCTGTCATGGTTGTTAGGATTGCTGTATGCAGGAGCATTCATTGACAGTTCTTCTCCTGGTAAATGTATACCTGCTGTGTAATCACACATGTGTTCTTGTTCACCTATAGTTTCACCAGGTATGAGCATATGTAGCATAAATATATTCATTCATGTATATGAGCCAAGCATCACATCATATGTAGATGACAAGAAATCTATTTGATAGTCTCCCCTGAAACATCATGGTACATAAAGCTATGCAAGTCCCTCTGTAGGGAGGAAACACTTCTCTTATTTTGGCAAGAATACTAGAGTGGTTCTTAAAAAGTGATATACTTAAAAATGATTTTATAGTCATGAGAAGATTTTTCCCAAGAGCGACATTCAAAAATCAGTGATTCCGAAATCACAGGCTTTGTGGTGGGGTGGGAATTGCTTATATTGAGTTATTAATAAAGACTTGCAGTTGATGGAAGTTTAAATTGAGCATTCAAATATATAACTCTCTTCTGAAGCCGCTCTAGCATATACTTATATTCTAAAGCTCCTCAATAGAACTTGACCCTGTTTTTTATTGATAAATCTTTTATTCTTCTCTCATGAATTATTCAAGTAACTTTGTCAGGCTAGCGTATTCCCAGTGAGAGAAAAGGAGATGCTCAAATCATATGCTATCATTGCTTCTAAAAAATCTTTATTCTTACAATTGTATATTGATACAATTATATGTGTTTTGATGATTTAACATTCTTTATTGTTGAAATAAACATCATAGTTTGAAAAGCATTTGATCTGTTGAATCAATCTTAAATGAATTAACTTTCTCATGCTATTGGTCAGCACCATAGTCACTATTGCACATTTCTGTTAGAAATGTGTAACCTGTCACACTGATATGGTAGAGTCAGTACTCCTCTGAGAAGAGAAAGAAACCACTAGCCACTGTATAATTGCATGATAAGGCATAGATGGAAAGATATTCATAGGTGATAAGGCCAGGAAAATGGCCAGAAATAAGACACTGATGTCTAGCAAACTGACTGCATGTGCATTAAAGTAAAAGATAAAAGTTGTCAGATAGAACACATTTTTTAAAAACCTAAATTAGCTTTAAAAAGATTAAAGGCAAACTTATTAAGTAATTAACTTCAACTACAGAAAAATATCTAGTACCAAGTTAAATAAATGTGAATATTTTGCCATAGAACATGAAGAAAACCAAAAAGATTTTGCTAAAGATGAAGTAGAATTTGTTAATAGAAAATATTTTGCATTATAATTTATTCATCTATCTATCTTTCTTTCTATCTACACATATATACTTACTTCTATTGATTTTAATCTATCAGAAGTAGATAGAAACTTTAAAAAACTCACCTATTTATGGAAGAGGAAACAGGAGTCTAAGTTACAATCAGCAAGGCCCATCAGGAGTTATAAGAAGTTCTTAGATTAAAAAGAACTTCTCTAGCTCAATCCATGCTGAACATTCTCTATCATTCTTTTCCTTTTAAATGTCAAATTTTTCTCAAATGTTTGTTATCTATGAATTATTTTAATATTCAATATATGTACATTTGGGACTTCAGTATGTCTACAATAAGTGCATTTCTTTACAATAAAGCAAATATATGCTTTATTTTTAAGAGTAGAACATTTGGTATGTCTGAAAGCATTGGTAATATGGTTAATTTTCTGGTAAATTACAAGAACAGTTTTCCTAGAAAATATCTACACTTCTATGTATTCACAATACAAATCGCATTGGTAGTATGTTTAATTTTCTGGTAAAGTAAAAGAATAGTTTTCCTAGAAAATATCTACAATTCTATGCATTTACAGTACAAATATGCCTTAATTTTAGGAATGTTTACATTTCAACCACTTATCTAAATAGAAAAATTTAATATATCAAAACCTTTTTATTAACTCTTTAAATAGGTACATCTATTATATATGTCAAACATATGACGTATTATAGAATAGATATGTGGTTAGGCTTTATTTTCAGCCAATACAAAATGAGATTATGAAAAGGTACACAATCTCCTGTAAGTCTACCACTCAGTAAAAATCTCCAACCAATATCGGTATAAGCACCCTCCCAGAGAAGCCATTTTTGGTATGTCTGTATTTATGTTTCCTATTACTCATTTTCACTTCTGTTTTTACTGTGTGGTTTGTACTTCTTTCCCTCTAATGACATAAAGGAGGTATGTCTCTCATCATATTAAAGGTAATTTTATAACATTAAATAGTTTTTCTATTACTTTTTATATAATTTCTCTAGTTATTATTAAAGTCACTATGAAAGGAGATCATAATGCTTAGAACTTAGAGCTTAGTGGGAATGGCTTTGTCACTTATGTGAGCCCCTAGAATCTCATCTGACATTTTATGCTAACATGATAGCTCTATGAGCTGACCCTACCCAGTAGTTAGAGTGGAACTGGCCATGTAAAAACGACAAAGCATAGGATTCAGGATAGGAGCTTAGGCCCCATGGTATCAGTTGACTTACAGAATGAGTTCAACCACATGGGCAACATATTAATCAATCATACCTATGCAATGAAGCCTTCATAAAAACTATGGACAACAAAGCTCTGGTGAGCATCATGGGTTGGCAACACTCCAGGTACATGGTTTTACATTATTCTAAGAAAATAATGCACCAAGAGGAAAATGAAAGATTCACATTTGGTGCCTTCTCCAGCTGCCCTATACATGCCTTCCTTTGTTGATTTTCTGTATTCTTTCTCTGTAATAAGCATAACTGTGAGTATAATAGCTTGCAATGAGTTCTGTGAGTCTTTCTAGTGACTTATTGAACTTGAGGGTGGTTTTGGGAAACCTGAAAATTTGCAGTTGGTGTCAAAAGTGAGGGTGGCTTTTCAGCGTCTAATTGTATTTGGGCCTTAACTCCTTGAATTTGGGGTCATGTAGGTCTTTGATAGCAGAGACAGATGCTGAAAGATAAGAAACCATGAGATGTAAATGATTTGGTATCTGAAGAGAATTTTAAACGTGTGAATTGGAGTTATATATCCTGAACATTTAATAACCATTTCTCTACCATCTAGGATCATTCTTCTGATTATTCTTTCTAAGGAGCCTTGGAGCGTTTTGTAGTCTGGGTTCTTGACAGTGTATGCGAAGTAAGAGTAAGCATTCTTTTTCTTCCCCTTTATTCTTTCCTTCCTTCCTGGTATAATTAATTCCATGTTATTGAAATACATGATAATTACATGAGACTGTCCACCCTTAAAGGCTTATATCATCCTTTTAGTTCTTGTATGCTTATTGATCACCTCCACTGAATTCTACGCACCGTTAGTCAAGGTAGCATTTTAGTTATAATTGTTGCATCCTCATCTTCTAAAAATCTGTCTCCTACGAATAGCTATTTTTAAAACATTTTTTGATATGGATGAGTAAATATGTAAAAGAAATACCTTGTAATGAATGTGCTCTCATTTTTTCATGTCTTAAAATTGTTGTCATGCAATTATGTTACCTATTCTATTTGAGTGCTACTCTCTCACCACAATATTATTCTTATGTTTCAAATAAAACTAGAGGATCCAGGATCCTTTTCCTAGGATATTTTCCCCCAAAAATAAGTTGGCCTAATCTGCTTTTATAGAACAGAAAGAGCTAGGGGGTTGTCAGTAAGAGACAGCTTAGAAAATCTGGAATGGGGTAGGCTGGGCGCCGTGGCTCACGCCTGTAATTCCAGCACTTTGGGAGGCCGAGGCGGGGGGATCACGAGGTCAGAAGATTGAGACCATCCTGGCTAACGCGGTGAAACCCCATCTCTACTAAAAATGAAAAAATCAGTCAGTCAAGCGTGGTGTTGGGCGCCTGTAGTCCCAGCTACTGCGGAGGCTGAGGCAGGAGAATGGCGTGAACCCGGGAGGCGGAGCTTGCAGTGAGCCCAGATCCTGCCACTGCACTCCAGCTTGGGCGACAGAGCGAGACTCCTTCTCAAAAACAACAACAACAACAACAACAACAACAGCAAATGAAAATCTGGAGTGGGGAGATGAGGGAAACTAAACATGTTATAAATTTTAAAAATTGGTCTAGAAAAAAATGAATTTCAGTGCTGGTGATCAGATAGATGAGAAAAGGGGAATGTTAATAGCAAGAGTACAACTCATTCTGCAGTTTGTATTTATTACAGACTTCTGGGAATTCTGCTGAGAAATATATAATTAGAACAAAAACTCACTAAAGAGACTTTCAATCACATCAGATTATCTTCGTAGATTTGTAATTGCTGATCCATAGATTCTGGGTACATTTTTGTAGGCATGGAAGATGGAGGTGCTATCAGGAGGTGATCTGTTTCTTCGTAGGTCTTTACATGAATTAAGTATATGTAACAATTTTCAATAAGCCATTGTTGTGAGACGATAACTTTTAAAAGATTTTACTTTTATTTAGGCATAGCCACATTCATGCCTTCAAGTTTTATTTTTATTATTACATATATTTATTACTTACATATATTGACTTCTAGTTTTTATTGTATTGATTTTTAAGAAAGAAAATGGAAAGGAAAATAAGATCAAATCAGTAATATTTTAATAGCATCTCAAAATTTTGGAAAATGGAATGTAGAATACACCAGTGGCCAAAATGTTTCAAGGAAATACTTTTTAAAATAACAACAAAAAATTTAATTAGCTCCAGTGTTGTAAATACTGTATTTGATTTCGTGTTTTTTCTTTGTTTTTAGTAATTTGTAATATCTAAGGCCAAGAATAGAATAGCATTTATATTATGTCTATTTAAATTAGTAAAAAAGGTGATTTATGTGTTATTATGTACCATGTAATCACTTTTATCTTTTATATTATTTCATATGGCAGGATATTGCTTTAGCATTTCCTTTCTTAAATAACAATCAATGTCTCTCATAAAATTCTTCAGTATCTGTCTTTCTTCTAAGTTTCTTTTCTTAGAGCAGTTGGTCTTTATGATAATAGTGGAAAGATAGGTACATCAAAATTTTGGAAAATGGAATGTAGAATACACCAGTGGCCAAAATGTTTCAAGGAAATACTTTTTATTGTATAATTAAAAAGTACATTTTATTGTATAATACTTTCGTTTGAGTCTTGGACATAGGTGATTAGTATAATCTCCCTAAAATATCTTTTTCACATCTATGAAGTGTGATTTGTAATTGCTGATCCATAGATTCTGGGTACATTTTGACACACAGATTTACTGTGGAAAGCAAATGAGAATAAAATTAATTAATTAAAAAGAAAGCTCTTTTAAAACTTCTTTATCTGTCCTAAAATAACATCAGTTTATACAACATTCTCAAATTAGACTCTGTCTTTTCTTAATAGCCAGTAGGAAACTTCTGGTATTTACATTTTCTAAAATATCTCCTTTATTTATAAATTCATCTGTCCATCTGTCATAATTCATTCATAAAACAAATGCAATTTGAGATTAATCTATTGTCTTATGGGCTAAGATTCTGGGGCTACAACTTTAAACAAAGTACTGCTTCTATTTCAAAGGTATATTGGTTTTGATTAGATGTATGCTATAAATAGCAACAACAACACTACCTAACATCCAACCACAAAACGCTTGGTGGCATATTGTGATAAATATTTATTTTTGTTTATTAGTCTGTGGATCAACAGTGTGGTTTTGCTGATCTAAAGTAATCTGAGATAGGACAACTTATATTTGCATCATGCTGTTTCTAGTACTCCAGCAGACTAGTTGGGCTTATTGTAATAGCCTAAGCAGACATCCAGGAGAAAGCTATCCTATGTATGTCCTCTTGGTTTAGACAGGAGGCTGGGATGTGGGAAGAAAGTTTGTAAAGTCTTGCGGACAAGGCTGAGAACTGTCACACTTTCAGCTAAAGCCATAAGGCCAGCTTACATTTACAGAACGGGAAGGTTGACTGATTCTTGATGAAAAGCTTTGTAAAATCATATTTAAATCGTATGGATATAGGGTTTGTGAAGAATTAAAGCCATTTTTGCAATCAGTTCCCCTCAGTGTGAGACATAAATAGACAAATAAAGTGTAAATACTTCATTTTTTCTCCAGCTTGTCTCCAACTTTCTTTACCATTTCTCTTTGTGCAAACTTTTCTCACTCTTGATATTTTAAATTATTAAATATTATTTTCTTTATATGTTTCTTCTCTCCTTTCTTCTTTGTCAGTAGCTTATTGAAATATATTGTCTTGTCATTCCCAGCAGTATCTCTAAGTACTGTCTCTTCTCTCTCAAGCTCTCTCTTTATACCTTTCCCTTTATTATTAAATTTTTATGAAAATTTCCAGAGCACCTCTTATATTTCTGATATTTGAGTGCTACCTTTTAGATTTACCTTTTTCCTTCTTAATCTATGCAGTTTGACTTCAATCCCTATCAGTCTACTGACATAGCATTTGCAATAATCTCACATCCAGTCTAGAGCTTTTGACCTGATTGACTTGCCACCATTTTCTTTGAAACTCTATCTTTTGTTTTCAAAAGCATCTCTTTACTCTGTGATATGAATTCTCAACCTATTGCTAAGATTCCCCTGATTCTCCAACAAGCAAAAAGAAATAATGAATCCTTGGAAAAGATAAGCATATAAAATATTTGATAACTGACTTACCTTGCAATTTACTGATTTTGAAATGTATTTATTGACCTTGATTTTTCAAACATTTGATTACTAATTTGCATCAAATATCTTAAGGTTAGTTTTGTGAAAATTAATAATCCATATTTTGTAGTTAGGTGGTAAAGACCATTAACCTATTACATTAAAACTATTTGAAATAAAATTTTCAGGAAGAATAAAATCAATTTCTGATTCACAGATTCATTTAAACTCTAGAATATAGATTTTTATTACTTGGTTTAGGAGTTAATTATCATGGCAAGATATATATGGTAATTTCAATATATTCAGTAATTTCAGTATATTTAGTAGATCTTAGTTTTACTTTACCTAAAATTAACACACTTACTATATCAGCAGGAACCAGCAAATAGAAAGGAAAATAATAATGTAAAACCTTGATGCCAATTTTTATGATATCACTGTACTACTTCTTTATTTTACAGAAGCTGTATTCTACTTATTTGTTTTTTAAAAAATTATAACATTAAGTACTACTTCACTTTCCCGTTTTAAAAACAGTAAAATCACCTAGTTAGTAAACTCTGATGTGAATACCTCAAACACTGTGTTTTGGTTACATATCTTTTCTCAAAATATTTTCTATAACAAATACGTAGATTAAATTTAAGATGTTTAAATATTCTTCCCCAGGATTAACATACACATTGCATTTTCTCAGTGTTAATCATTTTTTATGGCTATGATTTATTGTAGTTGTTATACTCTTTTTATAGTCTTTTTAGACATTTTTGAATTGCCAAAAATGATAAGTATAAATGATAATAAATGTAAAACTTTGTAAAGAAATATATTATTTATTAACCATTAATATGAGCTTAAACTTTTCATATTCAGAACAAGTTATTGTTGCCTTTGATGATATTATTAGAAAGACCTTTTCATACAGTGATGAAAAACTCTATGAAAAGAATGTTTTCATAAGCATGAATATATGAAAATAACTATTTTACAAAGAATAGCTTTAGCTTTGCATTTTAGGACAATTTTCACAGTGGGAGAAAGAACCTGTAATGTATTTACTCCAAATAATCAAAATACCTTAGGCTCACAGTCAGGTACATAATTCCTATGGCCTTCAATAAGTACAAGTGGTCTTGATGATTTTAGATGATTATTTTTTAATTCTAGGGATTACTAAGGGCTAAGCTAGTGGGAAAAAATGCAGTTTTCTGATAATGTTCTTAAGCACATTTAAAAATAGAATATTTTATAAAGAAATAAATTTTTAAATTGTATGCCAGGTGCTAAGCTATACATGCATGAAACAAAGAAATGAATTAAAATTGTAATTCTTGACAGATGATTGCAGTCTAGCTAAAATGTCAGTGACAAAAAAGATTTAGTAGCAAATTTGATTAAATATTCAATGAATGAAAAAATAAAAAGAGACGATGAAGAAGCTTAGGAATAAGTGGAAAGAGATTCTGACAATGAGGCAATAACGCTCTTCAATGTTAAACACAGTTCTTTAAACCTGAAAAAAAGAAAACCTTGGAGATGAGTCAATCCAGATTAGAACAAATTAATAATAATCATAATCATAATGAATAACAATACTTCTATTTTTTATTGATTTTCAAAAGCACACTCTCTCCTGGGATCAACTGCTCACTTTTTATCTGTCTAGTATAGATTTTTCTGCTTCTTGGTTTTGCCAGGTCCCCAGCTTGTTACTAGTTTGTCAGAGCTGCAGTTGTTCTTGCTTTAGTCAACTTCACCTAGAACATTCATCGTCATGATGCCAAGGATATTGTTGATTGTATCTTGTTCAATACGCCTTTATACAGATAAAACTCTGGCCCCTTCCTGCTTAATTCTGGGCTTGCTTGACCCTCTTCCTCAATTAGACTAAAATTTCTGAATGGGCACTGAGTTGTTGTTTGTTATTCAAATACAAAATTTCCAGCCCCTTCCAAGGACTCATGAATCATAATCATCTACATATTAACAGGATGCTCACATAATGTTTGGATACACATATTTCAGAAGCAGTTATCTATGTCGTTTTAATTTTAAAATTTCTAATAGTTTTTCCATTAGGCAAACAAAATCATCCTATGTTGATTGGTTGATTCTAAAACTTTTAATTAGACAACAATGTGTTTTCAATACATGAAGTAATTTGTGACTAACAAAGATGTCCAAGAAAACAGAAAGCCTTGACTAATATTGAATGATAAGAGATGTATCCGTTTCTATATTGGTTCATCACTTGATGGACACTTGGTTTGATTTCACGGCTTAGCTATTGTGAATAGTGTTTCAATAAACATGGGAGTGCAGATATCTCTATGACACACTGATTTCATTTCCTTTGGATATATCCCCAGTAATGGGATTGCTGGATCATTTGGTAGCTCTATTTTTAATTTTTGTTTGTTTGTTTGTTTTGAGAAACCTCCTTACTGGTGTCCATGACTATGGAACTTAGTATCCCACCAGCAGTGTGTAAGAGTTCCTCTTTCTTCACATCCTTACCAACACTTGTTAGCTATTGTCTTTTTGACAATAACATGTGTGAGACAACATCTCATGGTTTTAATTTACGTATCCCTCATGTTTAGCAATGGTGAGCATTTTTCATGTACTTATTGGCAATTTATGTGGCTTTTCAGAAATGTTTATTCGGGTCCTTTGCCCATTTTTAATTGGGCTATTTGTTTTCTTGCCATTGAGTTGTTTGAGTCCTTTAGATATTTTGGATATTAACCCCTTATCAGACATATAGTTTGCAAATATTTTCTCTCATTTTCTAGATTGTTTTTACTCTGTCAGTTGTTTTTGTTTTTGTTTTTTTCTTTTTGTTTTTTTTTGTTTTTTGTTTTTGAGACAGAGTCTCGCTGTTGCCCAGGCTGGAGTACAGTGGCGCGATCTGTTCACTGCAAGCTCCGCCTTCCAGGTTCACATCATTCTCCTGCCTCAGCCTCCCGAGTAGCTGGGACTACAGGCGCCTGCCACCTCGCCAGGCTAATTTTTTGTATTTTTAGTAGAGACGGGTTTTCACCGTGTTAGCCAGGATGGTCTTGAGCTCCTGACCTCGTGATCCGCCCGCCTCAGTCTCCAAAAGTGCTAGGATTACAGGCGTGAGCCACCGCGCCCAGCCTCTGTCAATTGTTTTTATTATTATACAGAAGCTTTTCAGTTTAATGTAATCCCATTCATGTATGTATGTGTGTGTGTGTATATATATATATGTGTGTGTGTCTGTATATATATATATATAGACACACACACACATATATATAGCTTCTGTTTTGGGGGATCATATCCAAAAGACAATTGTCCAAACCAAAGTCATGAAGCTTTTTCCCTGTTTTCTTCTAGTGGTTTCATAGCTTCAGGTTTTACATTTAAGTCTTTAATCCATTTTAAGTTGATTTCTCTATATTGTATGTGGTAGAGGTCTAATTTCATTCTTCTCCATACGGTTATTCAGTTTTCCCAGTACCATTTATTTATATATTTATCTATTTATCTACTTATTTATTTATTTATTTATTTATTTTTCGAGATGGAGTCTCACTCTGTCACCAGGCTGGAGTGCAGTGGTGTGATTTCTGCTCACTGCAATCTCCACCTCCTGGGTTCAAGCAATTCTCCTGTCTCAGCATCCCGAGTAACTGGGACTACAGGTGTGAGCCACTACGCCCAACTAATTTTTTGTATTTTTAGTAGAGATGGGGTTTCACCATGTTAGCCAGGATGGTCTCGATCTCTTGACCTCATGAACCACCTGCCTCAGCCTGCAAAGTGTTGGGATTATAAGGGTGAGCCATTGTGCCTGGCCAGCTCCCAGTACCATGTATTGAAGGTACTCTTCCTTCCTCATTGTGTGCTCTTGACAACTTTGTTGAAAATGAATTGACTGTAAATGCATGGATTTATTTCTGGGCTTTCTATTCAGTTACATTGGTTTATATGTCTGTTCTTATGCCAGTACCATGTTGTTTTGGTTACTATAGCTTTGTAGTATAATTTCAAGTCAGGTAGTGTGATGCCTTTAGCACCTTTTTTTTTTTCCCTCAAGATTGCTTTGGCTATTCAGTATCTTTTATGGTTCAGACAGCTAAATTCCTAAGTGGTAACATAAACACTAATATAAAGGCATATAGTCAGCAGGGAATTTATAATAATATGACAATAACAACAGTGATTTAAAAAAAAAAAAAAAAAGCAAAAAACTTAGTACTAGTCCTTGTCCTGATTTAGTAGATTTTCTTTATGTTTTACTGAAGAGTTAACTAAATATAGCTGGCATTCAGTCCATACATTAATATTCCACAGTGATCTTTCAATTAGACAGTTTGTGAAAAAATTAAAAATGTAATGGATAAAGAAACCTGAAATCACCAAGAATTTAATAGCTTTTCAAAACAGCTAAGTCGTTAGTCATTTCATTTTGTTTGTTACAATCATTTGACAATAGGATTTCTATAAACACTGATAGTAATGAAATAACTAGAATCTTTTTTCAGGTAAAGATGCAATGACTTGTCCCAATACAGTGTGTTCTATTTATTTGTTTACACTCTGTGTATATGTGTGTGTGTGTGTGTGTGTGTGTTTGTGAAATACAGAAGAGTCACTTAAAAAGGGAGACAGTTGATAGATAGATAGATAGATAGATAGATAGATAGATAGATAGATAGATAAAATGTATCATACACTTTCCAAGACTAGGAATTTTATGCTCATTATCTCATTTTATCTTCACAAGTGACCTATAAGATAAACAATGCTATCAACTTTGGGTTTCAATTAAAGAAATTGAAACTGGGAAAGGTAAAATAACTCAATAAAGGTCAGACATGTAGTGTTATTCTGGGATTCAAATTCCAGAATTGTTGAATTTCAAAGCTTCTCCTCAGGGGAAATATGGGCTGCATTCTTCCTCCTCATATAGAATACAAGCTCCCCATTTTTCAGACTGAAGGACACTGAGTTTCACACAGACGGTTCTATGATTAGCAGTAAATTGGCCCTTAATTGGGAAATTAAAAAAATAATTTCTGAAATCCCATGTAGAAAAATCACTTAATATCAGTTGCATTGCTTTCTGGCAACAGTTAATGAATTAATTATATTTACATAAGCAAAACAATGAAGCAGAAAGTAACTCATTAAAGTTAAAAAAAAAAAAAAGCCAGTTTTTCAAATGCATTACCCAAGCATGATCACCAATGAGACAATGATCTTGAATACCCCAAAGTCAGCAAGTTAAAGAATTTGCTTTAATGTGTCACTGTCACTCTTAACCTTTGTACCCATTGCCCTCACTCTATAAAGTTGGAAAGTAATTCTCAAATTAAAAAGAAACAAAATGCTGACAACATCTTCTGAGCATTAAAATATTTATCTATTCAAACTTACTAATGCAGGGTAGAAAACAATGCACGTTTTATATTTAGAAAGCTATATGTAAAATCCCTGCTAGTAGTAGTGAATAAATGGTTTCAGAAAAAACATTCTAAAGAAAAGTTACATACGTATTTAGTGTAACTTCTTAACTTATTAGTCATTTGTAGACTTCCCTGAAATACGAGAATAAATGTGACTGGAATGTAGCGTAACAAACTCTTTTTTTGTTTGTTTATTTTTTGCTATGATCACTTGTTTTGACTGAGAGGAATTGCTGGGTGTTGAGAGAACATGGTGAATTGGATTATTGAGAGGAATGTAAGCAACATACAGGGGCAGGAGTATTGTATCTTTATGAGTTCTCCTTCTGCATGAGGCCCACATAATGTATTTGCCACAGCTGAGTGAGCTCACTTGAAAGCCATTTATGATGTGTAATGCTCTGTGTCCTTTGTTGGAGTGTTGGGTGACAGGTTAATTGAATAGAGGCAAGGTAAGCAATCAGGGTCATGCAAGATGACTAGTGTATATGATGGTTAAAGACAGTACTTCATTTACTAAAGAGCTTTTATATATGAGTACAATCTCAAATAGTCCTTTAAGAAAAATATTCATTCATAGCTGTTCAGAGGTATCCAGGGACTTATTAGGTAAAATTTTCTATAGAAAATTTTAAAATATTCAGTCAGGGTTGTAGGTCAGACAATTGATTAACAACCTTGAAAAAGTGATTACTTGATTATTCACTACCACCAATGAAAAAACCATTATGACACTCTGGGGTATATTTATTCACTTTCTGGGAGAAGTTGTATTAAGGCTAAAAGATTAACCATAGGCATGTATTATTTTCCTAGGAATAAAAGTAACTTTATTTTCATCTATATGATTGTTTTAGTACAAACACAGCTACTTGGATGTATATTTTTAGTTTTCAGAAAAACAATTAAAATGGAAAAATTGCAACATTATTAGAGTACACAAATTATCAATACACTCCCATCTAAGACAGCTTTATTTTATTCCCTCTCACTTCAAATTACTATTTATATCTCGGAAAAAAAAAGCTACTTTGTGTCTTACTTTTGTATTTAAATGTATCATCTCTCAGCATAAATTTAATGGGTTTTTAAAATAGAATTTGAATGTTAATTATGCATTTCAGATTGATTCACCTTTTCTGTTAAGATCTATTTTACTTTTTGAAATGGCAGTGTAAGGACATCTAAAAATCTTGGAAAAGAAAGAGAACACTGTCACAAGTAGTCAATACCAACTATTTTTGAGTCCTGGTAATTAACTAAACGGTTGCTATAATATGAGGAGCATTTACTCAAGGAAAATGATTAAATGGGGGAAGAACTGCAAGTTTGAGCATTTTGTCTTATTCTATTCTCATTTTTTCTCTTCAGCTCTAGGGTAGTAGACTTTAAAGCCATCAGTCATGTAACCAGCAAGCTTTGAAAATAAACAGTCTAGCAATGGCTAGAGGACACAGAATAGGTTTGAAACTTCTCAAAAAGCTCCATCCCAAGAGAATTGTTACTATATGACCTGTTTACCAGGTCCCTGAAAAAGTTCCATTGCCAGGACTTGTCTTTATTTGATCCGCCTCAGAGTCCACTTAGTGATAAAAGCCCTATCCCCAGGGATTTGTCAAAAAAAAAAAAAAAGAAAGAAAGAAAGAAAAATCAGCAGCATTGACTTAAAACTGCAGCTGCCTGAGGAGGCAACACTAGTTGGACAAACAAGAAGCTTGACAAAAACTTATAAGAAACTCTGTCAAATGAGACATCCATGTGGCTTGGAAGGACTCTGACATATTCCAGGGGGGTCTAGAAGGATATGCTGGTGTGCAGGAGTGTGTGAAAACCCCGGAAAGGACTGAGAAGGGTCTATTCCTTCCCCTTGGCTGACCTTGAGGGCTGCTGCAAGCAGCAAGTGAGAATTAATACAGTTACAAACTGCTGGAGGGTTTAACATGTGTTTTGATATACACACAAAGCCCTTAGCAAAGAGTGGAGCCTCATTGGTTCAAGATGTTTAATAAAAGCTCTATCTAATCGTTAGCTGACCACTACTCTAACTAAGTAGGACTTCTGTAACCATACACAGCAAATAATTCATAGTTTACAGATTTAGTTTAAGCAATAAAATCAACAGAAAGAGCAACAACAAAAGCAAACCCTGAGAAGGGGAAAGGGAAATTTTATTTTTATAATATTTACTTTTATTATTTAAAATGTCCAATTTTCAACAATCACCAAAGAGATTTACAAACAAAAAGTAAAGCATGACTGAATAAAGAAGTGGAATAAAGTAGAAACTGTCTCTGAGGAAGCCCAGATCTTGTACTTTGTACCAGGCAAAGACTGTAAATCAGCTATTATAAATATTTCCAAAGAACTAAATGAGACTATATCTAACAAATTATAAGGAAAAGTATGAGAACAATGTCTTTCCAATAGAAAAATCAATAAAAATGGAAAATATACAAATCACCTAATAGTTATTCTTCAGTTGAAAATTACAGTATTGAAATAAAAAATAAAGAAACATTAGAAGGATTCAAAAGCATATTTAAGTTGGTATAAAAAATCAACAAATTGGAGATAGGTCAATCAAGATTATTCTGAAAAACAGAAAGAGAAAAGAATGGACAGAAATGAATACAGCCTCAGAGGAGTATGGAACACTGTCAAGCTACTAACATGTATATGATGGGAGTCACAGAAGAATAAGAGAAGAGTTTTACAAAGGGGTAGAAGAATATTTCAATAAATAATAGCTAAAACACCCCCATACTGTAGAAAAATACATTAATCTACATATCCAAAAACACAAAGACCCCAAGTAAGATAAACTGAAAGGTCTATAACTAAACACATCACAGTCAAACTTTGAAAAACCAAATTACAAAGACAGAATCTTGAAAGCAGCAAAGGAAAAGTGAGTGATCACGTACAAGGGAGCATCCGTAACATTAACAATAGACTTGTCAACAGAAACAATGGCAGTAGAAGGCAGTAGGACAATATATACAAAATACTCCAAAAGAAATAATGTAAAACACAAATTCTATACACCACAAAACTGTTTTCAGAAATAAAAGATAAATTAATACATTCCCAGGTAAACAAAAGGTTTGTAATTGGTTTGTAATGTATAAAGATGAAATTTTTATGACAATGTTATTATAAAAAGGGTAGAAAGAACACAAAAACATTGAAACAAAGTTTTCACATGGTATTAAAATTAAGTTGTATTAATCCAAATAATATTGTTCTAGGTTAAAACTAGGTTGCCTTAGTCTTCTTGGACTGCCATTATAAAATACCACAGGCTGTGTGACTTAAACAATATAAATTTATTTTTCACTCTTCTAAGACTCAGAAATCCAAGTTCCAGGTGCCAGAAAAATAAATCTTTATTCTGAGGCTTCTTCTCTTGGCTTGTAGACTGCTGCTATCTTGCTGTGTGCCTATGTGACCTCTTTATTGTGCACACAGGGAGAGAGTCAGCTCTGGTCTTTCTTCCTTTTTTTTTTTTTTTTTAAATTTTCTAAACACCAATTTCATCGTGGGGGCTTTACGCTCAGTACTTCTTTCAAACCTAATTATCTCTCATAGACCCAGTCTCCAAATACAATCATATTGTGGATTTGGGCTTCAAAATATGAATATTGGGAGTATACAAACTTTCAATCAATAACACATATTGATTGTAATCCCTTAAGCAAATATTTCAAATTAAATATTTGAAAACTATTTAAGTAGTAAAATAAATTTGAAATAATTTAAAAGAGTATACAAGAAAATATTAAAAAGAAAAAAAAACACAAAGAAAGTTAATTATTAAGAACAAAAAGGAACAAGAGAGACATAGATACATAAAAAACAAATAGAAAATGAGTACTCTTGAGTCTTATCAGCATTTACATTAAAATTAAATAGAATGAGCAGTTTAATGAAAATGTGAGGTTTGGTAGAATTGATTTTTTTAAAAAACAATCAAATTCTGTACCATCTACAAATTTGCAGTTTAGATTTTTTTTTTTTTTTTTTTTTTTTTTTTTTTTTGAGACGGAGTCTCGCTCTGTCGCCCAGGCTGGAGTGCAATGGCGCAATCTCGGCTCACTGCAAGCTCCGCTTCCCAGGTTCACGCCATTCTCCGGCCTCAGCCTCCCGAGTAGCTGGGACTACAGGTGCCCGCCACTGCGCCCGGCTAATTTTTTTCTATTTTTAGTAGAGACGGGGTTTCACCATGGTCTCGATCTCCTGACCTTGTGATCCGCCCGCCTCGGCCTTCCAAAGTGCTGGGATTACAGGCGTGAGCCACCGCGACCGGCCTTAGATTTGAAGACAAAAATAAGTTTAAAGTAAATAGGTTGAAAATATAAATGATATGCCAGGCAAGTAGTATATAAAACAGAACTGGAGTGTCCATAGCTGTATCAAATATATTTATGTATGTATAATTTCTTTACATGCACACATATATAAATATGTGTGTGGTATCTATCTATACATATATACATAATTATAAATTATAAATTATCACCAGAAAAAAAATGGCTGTTTTATAATAGCAAAATGGACAATCCTTCAGAAATAAATAGAAATTATAAATATACATCCACCTAATAACAAAGCCCTGGATTCAACATAGACTCTATTAAAATCCAAGCTGGCTTTTTTTCCGCAAAAATTAGTAATTTGTTCCTAAATATTACATGGGGAGGCATGAGACCCAGACAAGTCAAAACAATTTTGAAAAAGAATAAAGTTGGAGGACTCACATTTCTCACTTTCCAAACTTAACTACAAAGTAATGGTAATCAAGACAATGTGTAACTGGCATAAGAATGGACATATCTATGAAATAAATAGAATTGAAAGTCCAAAAATAAATCCTCACATTTATGGTAAGTTAATTTTTTGTTAAGTGTTCCAGGAGAATTCAACTGGAAATCAGAGTTTTTCAACAAATGATGCTGGAACTATTGGAATCTACTGCAAGAAAAAAAAAAAGGAAAGGAAATTTAAACCTTTACCTCAAACATCATAAACAAAAATTAACCCCAAATGAATCATAGACCTTAACTTAAAAGCCAAAGTTAAAAAACACTCAGAACGAAATGTGTGATTACTTAGCTGGAAAATGCACTTGTGTGTTTTCTTCCCAAAGCCAGAAAAATTAGTTGTTGTATGTGTGACATCTAAGCATTAAAGTATTTTAATTGTGATGTGAGAGACAGCGCTACAGATGGAAAATAAGCTGGAAAATCCATCGAGTGTGATGAAGATAATATTTTAGAACTATTAAATGTACAAGTACAGCTTTTAGGCCCCTCCTATGTGAATCAGTTTTGAAAGTCATACTGACATTACGGCCCCATAAAGTGGAAAGGATGAATGTCACTTGAGCAAGAAAAAGCTTATGACAAAGAACTGTATCTTGTTTAACAGCAAAGGTGAAGGAAAGACTACTGACTGGGAAACTGAAAGAAAGATAAGATATCCAAGAGTTCTGTAACATAGTAACTATACTTGATTTTTCCAGAGCCGAAATTCTAACAAGAATGGAATGATACATTAGATTCTGAAATTGTGTCCCACACACCATATGGATTTTTGCAGAAGTAGATGATTAGGGCTTCTCAGGGATGTCCTGTGGCAACATGTAAAGAAGATTTGCTCATCAGGGTAAAAGTGGTGGTGTGCTGAAGAGGCAGAGAGAAGATCAGAATTTCGCTTCTTCAGTTTCCCTTAGTTTGAGTTTGAACACCACAGATCCAGAGTTCACTATCAGCTCCAATCAGAGCCAGAAATAGAGCTCTTGATACTGGATAATGATTTCTTCAGAAACATTATCTTTGATTGTTGTGTGTAAGTGTATAGATGGTATCAGAGATGTTAAAGAAAGAAGGCACAAAGCAATTCTGTAGTTTAAGGCTATAAGATCGACAGTGAAGCAGAGATCAACTAGGGATTACAGGCAACTTTCAGTGAAATCCCTAGAGCCAGAATAAGCTACAGCGATTCAGAATTAACAGAGGAAAATCTCCAGGTGCGTAAGAATCCACAAAACATAATCACTACATGAGGAGTGAGATCAGTTTAGTCATCAAAAATACAACAGCATTTTTTTCTTTGCATTGTTAAATTTGAGTTTTATATTTGTAATTCTACTATATGGTGAATCATAGTATATAAAAACATATTTAGAAATAATGCTTAACCCTTTTAAATACATGAATATGTGGTGATTATTCCTAAAGTTCTTGGAACTGTAGTTGGTCAGATCTGGAAATAAAGTCCTGTTTATCAGATGTCCGTTATGTAATTGTTTCTCGTTTAAAGTACCACATGACAGAAATATCCTAAAAAGTAATAAAAATGATAATAATAATAATTAGAAGAAGAAGAAGAAGAAGAAGAAGAAGAAGAAGAAGAAGAAGAAGAAGAAGAAGACGACGAAGAAGATGACGAAGAAGAAGCAGCAGCAGCAGCAGCAGCAGCAGCGGCCTTTCTTGAATAAAAGACATTTTTAAAATAATGTTTGTTTTTGGTTTTCTTTCTTTTTTTTTTTTCCTTTTGCTTGTTATCATTAGATATTTAGAAAGGTTGGTGATAAATTTGATGCTTACCTCAGGCTCATGGGAAACTGTCTGTTACCTTACCCTTTATGATTCTTATTATTTGACACTTTTTCTTTTCTATATAACAATGCAAGTCAAGTCTTGACACCTAAACCTACAGACATAATCACTTTTCTTTTCATAGCTAATCTTTGTTCTGTCTATACCATATCTATTCCTGTACCTACTCTTGTCCTATTTCTATTCCTAGTTCTGTATCTACATCTCTGCCTGTACCTTTATAGCTGTCTGTTTTGAGTTTAAAATGACCTTAGTGGTTTAGCTATATTTTGACTTCAAAGTAAGAACTAGTGTGGTAATAGCAATCAGCATTTATTAGAACAACATAATATTGTTCCACAGGTTGAGCAAAAGATATGCACTGGAAAATGAATTTTATATTTCTGGTAGTAATTTTTAGTAAGATAAATTTATTCTTATTCAAATTTCCTTGTGCGAAGTCCATTATTATTTTTATATGACTTGCATCTAAAACCCAAAATAATGCTGGAGGAATTGGTGAGCTGTCACTAATATCTTGATAAATTAAAGGATTCTTAGATGCTCAGCAAATGGAATGTTTGTGGAAGCTTGGGAACAGTGTGAATAGAGGGCCACATGCTACTTAGTGGAGAATAGTCAGTTTCCCGACAGGGTTTTTTTTTTTTTTCTTCTCTCAGTTATGTACATGACTTCTGCTCCAGTGGCCATATATGTATGGCATCTGGGTAGTGTTAACTTATTGTAATTTTATTTTCCTTCCCACTATCCTTTCCTCAGATTTCTCACCTCCCAGTGGTGCAATTGAAAGGTATAGAGTTGCACTATCAGAAGACATTTCATGAACAGTAAACGTATCAAATTTAATTAATTTGGGTGCGCAATAAGCATTTTTTTCTTTCTTTGAGAAACACATTACTGAACTAAAGAATAAGGAGCATGCACACCATTTTTTAATCAGGTCCTTGGTGAGTAATTTGGAAATAACAAACTTTGCATAAACAAAGGTAATTATAATTACAATTAAAGCTAGGAGAGAACTCTGCTTATTTCTCATTTATAGAAACTTAGAGACATGTGTTAAGATTTAATTCATTTACTGTCAATAAATTTGACTTGCAGGTTTAGTTTTGCAGATTTTTGTGTATTAGTTATGTCACATTAATTGATAATAATGGCCTCAAAACTTGAGAGTGTTTTTTTGTTGTTTATAATTTTGACATAAAAATTAATATAATAACATGCACAAATCTTACATCCACAATTCAATGAATTTTGACACACACCATTTACTGATCAATCTCAAATATCACCAAAATGTGGAACATTTCCAGCCCTCTTAAGAGTTCCCTGATTTCTTTTCTTACTACATTCACCATTATTTTTCATTTCCCAACTGCCAAGAGAACCACTTTTTTCTAATTGGGCTCATCATGAATTGGCTTTTCCTGTTTTTGAACTTTAGATAAACGAAATCATGCATAAACTGTGAGCTCCATCTGGTCGAGCAATCAAGTGTCAAGGTGGTCAATTAAGACAATAGACCAAATTGAAAGTAACAATCAAGCTCTAATTCACTTACTATGACAGTGCCAAAAATAGGCAAAATGCTAAGCTGCCTCCCTAATATTCCATTCTCCCCACCATGGATTGGCAACAGAAAAGAGTCAGTCAGGTGAATCAGCACAGATGGGAGGAATTGCCTCACTGCATAACAAAAAGCCCTTGCCTCCTTCTGGACTTTGTTCCAGGAAAAAGGCAGTGGGAGTGAGAAGGAAAATGGCTAGAAATAGAAAGGCAGAGTCCAAATGGAAAAGAGTGCCTCAGTTAAGTCCTCATTAACGATACTTCCCATGGAGACACCTAGACTAGGAAGGCAGACATGTATATAAACCTGGCTGGCCCAAAGACACCTGAGTTCTTGAATGCAGCTCCCTCCAGAAAATTGCAATACCCTGGCTGTGCACCAAGCCTGCTGTAGAGAGGACCGTTTCCCCAGGTGAGGCTTGCTAAATAAAGGCTTGTACTTACCTACAATCTGGCCTGAAAGATCACACATAAATTTTGGCCTGAAGTCAGACTGTTCACATCCGTGTTTTCACATGTGTCAGGAGTCAGGATCTTGTTCCTTTGCTTTGTGTTGCTGAGTGGTATTCCAATGTATGAATATATCTCAGTTTTGCTTATCCATTTTCTTTTTTTATTTTTTTCTTTTGAGACAGAGTCTTGCTTTGCCACCCAGGCTGCAGTGCAATAGTGTGATCTCCACTGACTACAACCTCAACGTCCCTAGTTCAAGCAATTCTCCTGCCTCAGCCTCCCATGTAGCTGAGATTACAGGTGCCCGCCACCACACTTGACTAATTTTTTTTTTAGTTTTAGTAGAGATGGGGTTTCACCATGTTTGCCTGGCTGTTCTTGAACTCCTGACCTCAGGTGATCCGCCCATCTCTGCCTCCCAAAGTGCTGAAATTAAAGGCTCGAGCCACCGCGCCCTGCCTGCTTATCCACTTTCTTATTGATGGGCAATTGTTATTTTCAGTTTGAGCTGTCATGAGCAAAGCTACTTTAAATATTCTTATACAAGATTTTTTGTGGAGGTATGTTTTCATGCGTCTTAGATAAATACTGAAAGGTAGAATAACTGGGTCATAGAGTAAGTATATGTTCAAAT
Source organism: Macaca mulatta (assembly GCF_049350105.2). Lineage (NCBI taxonomy): Eukaryota > Metazoa > Chordata > Mammalia > Primates > Cercopithecidae > Macaca > Macaca mulatta. Next base: position 134,384,102 of record NC_133406.1, read on the forward strand.
TCATTACAAAGACTTCATTAAAAATTGTCCAAGTATTTTTCCAAAGTGGTTGTACTGCTTTCCACACAAAACCCCAATATTAGAAAGTTCTAGTTGCCAGGCTGGAGGGCAGTGGCACGATCTCGGCTCACTGCAACATCTGCCTCCTGGGTTCGAGCAATTCTCATGCCCCAAGTAGTTGGGATTACAGGTGTAATCAGTCAGGCCTGGCTAAATTCTGTATTTTTAGTAGAGACAAGTTTTCACTATGTTAGCCAGGCTGGTCTCAAACTCCTTACCTCATGATCAGCCCCCGCTTGGCCTCCCAAAGTGCTGGGATTACAGGTATGAGCCACCGCACCTGGCCTGCTTTCCTTTTCGTTACTGACTCAAAATTATCCCTCCCCTTTTCTGTGGGCACAGTTAGTGTTTTAATTTTCAGATTAAATTATGTTTCTACATTTTAGGCAGCCACATACTGACTTGTTCCTACCTCCTAAAAATATGCATGTGATCCTGAGACTGTGTGTCAGCATGGGAATTCCAACTTCCAGCATGATGAAGATTCACCTGTCTGCTCCACTCCCTCTTTCCAGTGTTCTATTTGAGATATTCATCACCTCTGACTTGTGTCCTTGCTGTGGCCTTGCAGTTGGTGCTGCTACCTTGTGTCTTGCTCCTTCTATCCATCCATTAACCCATCCTGGAGTGATCTATCATAATGAAATCTAACCAAACAATTCTTCTCACAATCCTTCTCCCGCTCCTTGTGAGAGGTGCCTGGAGCCCTTCATGATTTGGCCCTGCCTCCCTTTCCAGCATCAGCTCCAACCATTCTTCATCTGATTTTAACATTCCAGTGGTACTGAAGCAGTTATGATTCCCACAGCTCTCCACCCTGCTCATTTTTGGTTTATAGGATGATATTTTATTCATTCATTCATATATTTATATTCATTGAATATGTGTTGATGGCTTACCTACTATGTAGCAGGCACTGATTTCATTACTTAGAATATTATGTGAATAAAACATATGAAAATCCCTAATTTGAGTACTTTGCCTGTGATGCCTGTATTTGTCATCTTCAATTGACTGACTCGTATCTAACATTGTAGTCTCATTTCAAGTTTCAAGCTTTATTTTTTCTAAGAATTCTCCTGTGATTTTTTTTTTCTTGGCCATGCTTCAAACTAGTACATAGTAAATGTTCTCATCTGTCCTCTTTTCTTTCACCATACTTATATCAGTTTATTCAAATTAGACATTCACCTATTTTTTACACTATTCTGTAAATTCTCTGAGTGCTAAAAGCATGTTTCATAAATCCTTATAACCAGAGCACCTAGCAAAATTACCATCTAATAAATATGTGTGTTATGGCGAGTGCCCATAGAAAAAGATGATCTCAGAAAGTAATTAAAACTGAAATCTTAGGGAATAAACTCATGACTATGAATGTAAATTATAAATTATAAAAAGGCAGATTGTCATATGGGATGTCTTAACCTACTTGAACTGCTATAACCAAACATTTTAGAGCTGGTAATCTATAGACAACAAAAATTTATTGCTTACATTTCTGGAGGCAGAGAAGTTCAAGATCAAGACACCAGCAGATTTGATGTCTAGTGAACTTGTTCCTCTTAGAGAGTGCCTTCTGTGATCTCACTTGGTAGAAGTTGCAAACAATCTCCCACAAGCCTCTTTTAAAAGGGCAATATTCCCATACATGAGACTTCTACCCTCATAACCTACCAAAATCACCGCTTCTTATGATCAACACATTGGGGATTAGATTTTGACATCTAAACTTTGGAGAGACACACATTTTCAGACCACAGCATGAGTACTGACCTGGTCATTTTCTAGATGCTCAGCAAGAAACCAAAGGTTCAGAAGAGACCCCAAGCTGTTGACCTGTGCTTATTTTCCTCCACCTATCTTTCTAATCTCAACAGAGTCCAACTCATTGTTGAATTGCCCTTAATATTTGGTTTCAGGATTCAGTAAGCTTCACCAATGTTTGTTTGTCCATTTTTAATGACTTTATAACATATCATTAGCAAGAGAATGTATTGAGTGTCTTTTTTGCATGAGACATAATGATTTTGAAATATAATTTAGGAAAGATTAAGGCTATAATGACTCAAATTCAAGGAAGGATGTGAACTGTGATATAGATGCAAAAGTATAGGGAGAACAAGGAAAAACTGAACAGAATTTGAAGTGTGCCCAGATTGTCTTTCAGTTTGAAACTGGACAACTTCTTATTCTTGTTTCTGTGTCCTATGTCTACTATTTAGTTATCCCTAAATTCTCTTCTCCTTTCCAGAAGACTTTGAAAGAAAGAAAGAAGAAAATAAATAAAAGAAAATAAAAAGGGAGGGGGAGAGAGAGAGAGAGAAAGAAAGAAAGAAAGAAAGAAAGAAAGAAAGAAAGAAAGAAAGAAAGAAAGAAAGAAAGAAAGAAAGAGAAAGAAAGAAAGAGAGAAAGAAAGAGAAAGAAGGAAAGAGGAAGAGAAAGGAAGAAAGAGAGAGAGAAAGAGAGAAAGAAAGAAAAGAAAGGAAGAATGAACAAGAGAGAGAAAGAAAGAGAGAGAGAAAGAAAAAAGAGAAAGAAAAGCAAGAAAGAAAGAAGAAAGAAAGAAAGAAAGAAAGAAAAGAAAGAAAGAAAGAAAGAAAGAAAGAAAGAAAGAAAGAAAGAAAGAAAGAAAGAAAGAAAGAAAGAAAGAAAGAAAGAAAGGAAAAGAGAGAGAAAGAATTCTTTTTCATTTTACTTTCCCTGAATCCTTCCCCAGGTAGTAGTTATTTACGGTAACTACCTAAACATTACCAAAGTTTATTTTTATATTTCTCTTTTGGTATATTTTTTTCTACCGTAACTTATACTACTATGTGCTTTCATAGTATTTCTCACTTGACTGAAAGAGCGGTAGGATGTATCTGGATTTCACAATGCTTTTATATTGCAGGAATTCAATAAATAATACAAATGACTGTACACAGGCCAGAATGTTTGGATTCTGTTTAAAGTGATGAATAAAATTTAACTTTTGATAATAGAATATTTAATATTTATATATAGAATGACTTTTAGGATGATTAGTAGGTTAACTATTTTGATTAAAATGATTTGTAATATTGTGGTAAATAGACACTTAAGTTAAAAAAGAATATTCATTAATTTACTCATGGATTCAATTATTCATAAATAGCTTAGTATGTACCCATCACTTTTATTATGTCTCCATCACTTTTTAGCTTACTATGTACCCAACACTTTTTAGGTTTCAGCTACCATGGTAAACCAGAGCAAGCCTTACGCTCATTCTAGTTGGAGACAATAATGTGAATTCTAACAAAACAAACTGTATATGAGTGCTAAGCTTCCAACTGAAGGATGTATTAAAAGCAAGGAAAAATAATAGTGACTGAACTGGAAGAAACATGGTTTCTAGATATCTCAGAAAGAAAAAAAAAAAGAATATCAAAATAAGTGAAGTTAATTAACTGTATTCTAAGTGGAGAAGGTAGGAGGAATTGGGGAAAAAATCCCAGAACACTTTCTTGAAAGAAGAGTTAGTAAAGAAGATACTCGGGTGTTTGAAGAGATGTGGGAATTATTGTCTGCTGTGGGAAGATGAAAGTAAGGAGATGGAAATAAATCACTTTTTGGTTCAGTGGTAAGACACAGACAAAACCGAGTCACAGGATTCCTATGGTTAAGCCACATGAGTGTCTACTTAGAGTCTTCAGCTCCCTGTGAAGAGCTTCCCACTGGGTAAAGGGAAGGAAGACATCTAGGAAGTCTGTCCTAGGATTAAAGAAGTGGTCTTAAGCAAGACAATTAAGATCTGTCTTCTCAAAATGTAAGAAGAGTAGAAAAATGGAAGAGAAAGAAGTAATTTTCGGACAGCAAAGTGTATGTGAAATCTGGTGTGGGATTTGAGAGAGTCTGAGAAATACTGCTCAAAGAGTAGTGGCAGCTTTGTGTCATCTGAAAAGCTAGGAATAGTTAGCTTGCTATTCTCCTGAACACTTACTTTGTCCCCAGTATAATAAATATGCCATGGAGAAGTAATTTTTAAAAGAATTATTTCAAGAAAAATGAAGAACTATAAGAATCTGTGTGGTTAGATGTTGAGTGTTCTGTGGGATGGAGGGCTTCGATATATAGATGAAAGAACACATGAGAGATTTAAGCCTAACTTCAACAATGGCTAATTTAAGGATCATTGAAAACATTATTGGGTATTTGATATCATAATTGTATGAATGCTAATATTTGTTGCATGCTTACCATGTGTCAAATCCTGCACTTTACATTAATAACTCAATCCATTTCTTTAAAGTTTTCATGTGATTTTTTTTTCCTTTTAGCAGTTGCTATACTAATGATCTAGAATGTTTACTCCATAAATTATGAATGGCTCTATTTCAACAATGGGGATATTCATTCATGGTAAGATTGGGAACTTTGATTTTGATTTTCTACTCTTTAATAGTTCTACCATTTACCTAGATAAAAGCATAAGGAACACAATCACAAGATTTTTAATTGATGTAGATCTGGGTGAAAGAGATAATTCAGTGGTTAAAGAGTAATCTTTAAGATAATCTACCCAGTCTATAATGGTGAATTTAAATTGATAAGTACAAAATTAAATACAATTTTATTATAATTTATCATTCTTTTTTACTTGGAGTTACAATGCCTAATTGTTTCCCCAGTTTTGTCACTTTCCACATTAAAGATGTTAATTTGGCATTTGTAACTGAGGAATCAAGAGACCACAGAAATTATATTTATGAAACTCCAAACTGAAGTGTCATACTAAGATGAATATTTTTAAAAGAAAAATTTGATTACATAATTATTAATTCTCATCTAAATCCAGGTTGTTAATAAATTAGGTTTTTAATAAATTATGTTGTTGGTAATTCAGAGAGATTGGAAAGATATATTTTAGAGAGAACTTTTGGTGAACTCTGAGTCCAAACATTCCCAAGAGCAAAAAGATATAGGTTCCTGACCCTTATCTCAAACTTAGCAGGACTGGCTTCATCAGGACTGTGTAGAGAGTTTGATATGCTGTGAAGTTGGGGTAATAAAATGGACCTGTCTTTGTCCTGCTGGTAAATTCAAATGGGGAGAGGTGGGGTAGCTAGTTCTTCCACATCTGGGAGTAAATAGGTGACTTAATTAGGCTGAGACTGTGTTTCACAGAGTTTGACTGGACAAAGGATACAGATGTTTATAGAGACCAGCTCTCAGTCATGTGACTAAGACAGGTCGCCATAATGTATCTTGGATCATGTCCAAGAGGGCTTCCCATAGTCTGCAAACCTCAGCAAAGAGAAACCAAGGATAACAGTGGACCCTTTAAGATAGAAGAAATAGGCCATCTGCATCAAGACAAGCAAACATGACGGATAAGGGACAGTGTCTCTGAAGAGATCATAGGTGGTACAATGTCTCAGTGAAATCTTGGAATCTCTTCCACATTCCTACATCCACACCCTGGTAACTCCTTCTCATGCTAACTCATAGTTGGTCATGTGATCTGTTTTTCCAGTGAGATAAAAGCAAACGGCATAAGCAGCAATTTGAAAAGCACTTTTGCATGGAGGGTAACCTCTCTTTTACTTTTAGCTTTTTGTACTTTTTCATGGGAAGAAGCTACAGTATTGAAAGGTGAGACACATGGCCCAATCAAACCTGTTGTCTCTGATGACAGTCAACCCACTTCCAAACATGTACGGCTTTCTGAGGCTATTCAGCCCCAGTGGAGCCACCATCTGTCTTTTGACAGAACCCAGCCAAGATAAGTCTGGTCCAATCAGTAGAATTACACAGCTGACCTGTTGACTCATGGGATATAATAAAGAGCTGCTGTTTTAAGGTAGTAAGTGTTGAGATGGTTTGCTACACAGAACATATTACTGCTGCACCATAAAAGTCCCCTATAAGAGAAAGGTGGCTTTAAAGTCAGGTCTACAAAGCTTAGTCAGTTGCTGACAGTAGCAGTTAAGTAAGAACTTTGCTGCCCCTTCTCTTATCTCTTTACTCTCTTCAATATTCACTTCACTCCCAGAGTGTTCAGAAATACCAAATATGAGCTGAAAAAGGAGTAGAAAGACAAGGATTCATTCCTTCCACAAACTACAAGCCTGGCTGATAGAGGAAATATTTCATTTGAGATCAAATGGTAAGAACTTTGACGATTATATAGGAGTGAACAAAATAGCTTGACATTATGCTTGAAACTTATAGTGATCTTTGGATTAACATTATTTGTATTTAATCTAAGAATTATCTGAAAAGGCATGAAACTGCCTGTTTTTATCTAGTACCCAAGGAAGAACACCTCCAATGCAGTTTAGGAAATAATGTTGCTTTATGATTATATCCAATGACAGTTATTTTCTCAACATTCTGATTACTCATAGCATAAATTAGACATCTAGCAATTGTTTAATAGTTTTACTCTATGCATATAATGGGTAGAAACACAGTTTTAGAACTCTACGTCCCATGATTGTTAATTATTGGCTAAAGTTTTGAAAAATCTATCCTTTGAAATATAGCTTGTGAGCATAGATTCTTTTGTGTTCTGTTTTGAAATATACCCTTACCTTCACCTGCTCTGGAATGAGTGGTTCTCAGAATGCTTTCTTCTTTTGCAGATTCACTGTCATCTTCATCTGATGTTACAACATAGTGACCACTCAACTACCCTCAATGGTATTTGACTACATGGATTCTGTAAATAGGTGAAGCTTAAGAACACTATTTTTTTTTTTTTTTGGAGTGCAATATACTGTAGTGATAAAATGGATGGGCTCTTGTCCATATATCAATGTGAAATTTAGATAAAACAAGCAATGTGAAGAATACATAATCTCACATTTTGTATGTCACATTATGAATTCTACATCAGGATGTATGCCATTTTTGCCCTATTATTCTCTACCAAAGGGAAACAAATTAGGAGAGCTCACCACATTTGTTTATTTATTTAACATTTGAAAATCATAATCACAGAACTGAACTTCCTATTCCTTGGTGTGCTTCATGTAGCACACCCAAGTTATAGGTGAGTAGTGGCTTTTTTATTGGAAAAATTACAAAGTTTATTTTTCCTACATCTGAAATTTAAAAATGTGTACCTCTCTAAAAGATACAATTGCTTTGTCCTCACCTGTGTGATGAGGTTAGCTGTTGCCATTCTGTTAAAAGCAAAACTTCATTCCAGATGTATTTTGAATGAATTCTTGATTCACAATGGAAGTTGCTCCCAGCTAAAATGAAATATGTGTTGCCTTCTCTTCAGTTTGTTTTCTCGGATTTCTAAACACAAAGACAAAAAAGGACAGAAAACACTTTGTGTTTGCTATAACCTTGAGAATCAATCCTAAGAGTTGAATGTCAAATTGTTGAATTACTTGCTCTTATTATCCTCTAACTGTTCCATATTCTTTTAATTGACTCAGTCTTGTAAAGATAAACGCCTTGGGTTATGCGTAACACAACACAGCACAACATAATGCAATTTCATAAAGGATCTTCTGTAATTGCTTATCACACATGGCTGTGCATGACAGATAGAAACAATAAAGAAACAAACGGAAAATATTAGGCCAAACCTTATTACTGAGATAATATTTGAAATAATCTTGAAATACTTTTTGATACACATTGTCCATATGTAAGCCTTGAGAAAGATTGGAGTTTCTCAAATCTATCTGGTTGTATATTGGAAATGGTGGGGAGTAACTAGTAAAGGGGCTAACTTTGGAAATAACTAAGAAGAATTCTGAGTGTTAACAAGAAGAAAAGCAACCGATTTAAAGTAAAAGTTGGTATCCAAGGAGTAAGAGCTCATGATATTGTCAGTAGCCCCATCATTGATGAAAAACAGCAAAGTATCAACGTTGACTCTGTGTTTAATATGAAGTATGACAAAATTTTGTGCATGAAGAGGATGCTGACCTTTCAAATCCAATCAAGTACACAGATAACTTAATATCATTTTGCTGCAGGAAAAGTTTCAGAAGAGAAGTGATAAAATATTCATTTAGTTTGATTTGAGAACCAGAAGTTTTCAGTTTTTCACTTATCAATTAAGTGTTTTCTCTAAAATAATCCCATAAAAAACCTGGGAATATTTTACTAATGTTTATTATTTCTCTCATTACATGTCAACTTCTGAGGATTTCCTGTCTTCAGAAATCATGTGAGGCATCTTAGTGATGACATAATTGATGTCTCTGAATTGACAAATGATGAAGGTGGGGACAGGATAGTAAAATGACTTATATGAAACTGATATAAGATGAATTCATGACAGCATCTGTATAGAACCAAGGGTATTGTCCTTTCCCGAGGTTTTCAAACGTTTCATAAAGATAAAAAGTTCTGAGGGCGTGCCTCCAGGGAATAGAGGGACATGATTTGAATAACATTTCTATGAGTTTAAAATTTCCTCCCTATTTCTATTTGAAAACATACAAAATTATGAACACTTTATGTTCTAATTTATAGTAATGTTCATTTCTAAATAAAATTTTATTTAAATTCCCTTGAAGGATGCTCACACATACACAGTATTTTCTGTTTTATTACCTAGGTGGTCTGGTAATTAAATTATTTATGTCAGAACACTGAGTTACACTGAAAAGAGGTGATACTGAATTTCAATTTCATATTTGGGGGAATCCATCTCCTCCTGCTCATAACGTTGCAAAATTAAAACATAAATAAGCATATAACATAGCACAATTCTTTTTCACTGCTTTATATATTATGTCAGTGTAATTTCTAATTAAAAATGAGCAGAATACTACCACCACACAAATTGTTGTTAAGCTATACTGTTGGTGGAAATTCAATAAATATATTTGATAAGAAAATAAACAATTTGTATCATATGGACATTCAAAATGGTAAGTGATTTTTTTTTTCAATTTATTTTCTTGTTTCAGAAGAACATGCAACAAAGGATTATTCAACCAAAAAAACTATGTTCTTTATGTCATTGTAATTTAAACATGTGGATATACTCAGTTACAAAAACTTATTGATTAAATACTGTATTCTTAAAGACTGTTTTTTTATAGCAGCTTTATGTTCACAGTAAAATTGAGGGGAAGGTACAAAAATTTCTTATTATACCTCCTTGCTCCCCCACACACATAGATTCTCCTGTTACCAACATCCTTCACCAGCCTGGCACATTCGTTACAAACAATGAAAGTACAATGACAGATCACTGTGCATCTCAAGGTGCATCATTTACATTAGGGCTCACTCTTTGTTGGTTGTCTTTTGTTGTTGTTGTTGTTTTTATTTCTGTTTTTGAGATGGAATCTCACTCTGTCACCTAGGCTGGAGTGCAGTGGCACTATCTCAGCTCACTGCAACCTCTGCCTCCCGGGTTCAAGTGACTCTCCTGCCTCAACCTCCCAAGTAGCTGGGATTACAGGCAGGTCCTACCTCACCCAGTTAATTTTTGTATTTTTAGTAGAGATGGGGTTTCACCATGTTGGCCAGGCTGGTCTCAAACTCCTGAAGTGATCTGCCTGCCTCAGTCTCCCATGGTGCTGGGATTACAGGTATGAGTCACAACGCCCAGCCAGGGCTCACTCTTGGTGTTCTATATTGTATGGATTTTGACAAATATATAGTAACACTTATCCACCATTATAATATCACACAGAGGTGTTTCACTCCCCTAAAAATTCTCTATTCTCTATTTAACCCTCCCTTTCCTCCAACCTCTGTCAACCACTGTTCATTTTGCTATCTCCATAGTTTTGCTTTTCCCAGAATGTCATATAATTGGAATCACAGTAAATATGTGGCCTTTCAAATTGGCTTCCATCACTCAGTAATATGAATTTATTAATAAGAGTATTCTATGATTTTCATGGCTTATTAGCTCATTTCTATTAAATATTTGATAATATTTTACTTTCCAGGGGTACTACACTTTATTTATCCATTCAGCTACTGAAAGACATCTTGTTTGCTTCCAAGTTTTGGCAATTACTAATAAAATTACTATAAATATTTGTGTGCAGTTTTTTTTTTTTTTTCCACGAACATGCTTCAAACCCTTTGGGTAAATACGAAGAAGTGTGATGGTTGGACTGTACAGTATGAGTATGTTAATTTTGTAATAAAACTGCCAAACTGTCTTCCAAAGAGCCTGTACCATTTTCCATTTCCATAGCAATGAATGAGAATTCCTTTTTCTCTCCACATCCTTACCAACATTTGTGTTTTCAATGTTCTGGATATGGGCCATTCTGATAGATATGTAGTAGTAATGTAGTTTTTCATTATTTATGTCTAAGACATTTTCCTTGTATCTGTCCCTTTCTATTTGTAATATCACCACCTATTTTCAACACTTATATTCCTTGTGTGGCTATTACATTTAACATTTTATGTATCATTCACCAACATCACTGACTCTTTTTATAGAACACTATTATATGAGTATTCTCATCATAGCATTCCTATCCCTGCAAAGTAAATTTCAATTTCCTTGCACTGACATTCAGATGTTGCTCCCATGTGATTTGGTGTCCCAATATTTCTTGCATGGTATTCTTTACCAATATGTACGCTAAATTTTAAAACACCAATATCCTGGGAAAGCAAGTCTATTCTCTTCCCTTTTGTGATCTGCTATACCATTGTTCTTTGCCCTTTTACACATTATTACAATAAGCCCAGTTTCCACTTGTTTTCCAGAGATTTCCTTGGTTATTTCATTCATGAAACTCTTTTCCCCCGGAGAGACTTTATATATTCATCATGTACTAAAGGCCAAGTTCTGCCTTAGTCTTGGCAGCCCCTTCCTTCAGGATATATTTGGTTGAATGTGGGAAGCGCAATTAAATATATTATGGGAATACAGGCAATGGTAGAAATCTAAACTAGTTTTAGAGTATAATGGAGGAGCTGCTAACCTAACAATGTGAGAGAAGGAGTATCCTGGAGATAGGGACCTATTTTGACTCTTGAAAGACTGAGAGTTTGTCATGTATAAATAAGAAAGGTTTGCAGTGCTAAGGGAACATCACTGCCAAGGTTTGGAAGTACAGTCATGTACTGTGCATATTGTTTATTAGGCACTAAATATAGACACTTTTTATTTATTCAAGAAATATTTGTTGAGTACTTACAAATATCTGTTAGAAAACTTCTAGATATGGAAACAGGGAGTTATCACTGAACTTGAAGATCTTTTGTCACATAAAGTTTTTAAGGTCATGTACCTTTAAAATGGACTGATTTGGCAGGATGCGGTGGCTCAAGCCTGTAATCCCAGCACTTTTGGAGGCCGAGACAGGCGGATCATGAGGTCAGGAGATCGAGACCATCCTGGCTAACACGGTGAAACCCCGTCTCTACTAAAAAATACAAAAAAACTAGCCAGGCGAGGTGGCGGGCGCCTGTAGTCCCAGCTACTCGCGAGGCTGAGGCAGGAGAATGGCATAAACCCAGGAGGCGGAGCTTGCAGTGAGCTGAGATCCGGCCACTGCACTCCAGCCTGGGCGACAGAGCGAGACTCAGTCTCAAAAAAAACAAAAAAGAAAAAAAAGAAAAAAGAAATGGACTAATTTGGTAGCTTAATAATGTTAATCGACACCTGAATTTTTTACATCTTCTGGCCATGTGATCTCTACTTAGCTCCCCTAATGAACTCAGGAAGGATTCAGAAGCAGTACTGTTTCTTTTTATGCATCACATTTTAAGAGCAAGGAAAGCTTTCCTAGAAATTTCCAAGTAGACTTCCAAGTCTCATCAGACAGAACGTTTTGCATACCTGGCCTAAACCAATCATTTACAAAAGGAATTGGCTCATAACAATCAGCTTAAATCAGGCAAAAATCACTTCAGGAGTTGAAATGAGAAACAGAGTCACTGAGTCATACATGGGTATCATGCACACCTGAACCAAACGGGATCTGTCAATCAGAAAATGTGAGAAATGGGTGCCAGATAGGTGATTGTTCGTATCTGTAACAACCAATTGTTTACTAGTCACGGTGCTTGATGTTAGGAAGGCCATGGAGAGCAAAATACATAATTTCTGACCTCAGGGAGCTGAGGAAATGTTGAGTAAGGTATTAAATAATCACACAGGTAGTGAATAAACAACAATATCTTTAAAAAGAAACATGTGCAGGGAGAGAAGAAAGCATTTAATATGGTGAACTTTATTTACTATGGGGTGTCAAGGAAGATTTATATGAGGAAATACATTTGAGCCATAGTCGGAAGTTAAGTCAGAATAAAGCAAGTAAAGGGTAGATAATTTAAGGGAAAGTATAATCTTGGTAAAGGGAACAGCATGTGCATAAGATATGACACTAGTTGTACCTTGAGAAATGAAAATAATTCTGTGATCAAAGAATAGAGAGAATTCAAAAATGGCATAGGAGAAAAAATTGGACAAGATAGAAGAGACTATCCTGTTTGCAATGTCCAGCTTATTCTTAAGAGAAAAGAGAAGACACAGAGAAATTGAAAGCAAGAGAATATCATGATGTGGGATAAATGAGCCTTCCAGAATGCTGTAAAGCTGGCATAAAGATAATATTCAGGAAAACCCTGGAACTAGAAGTCAGTTGTTAACCCTAGAACTAGGAATCAGTTGTTAACTATGGGTAGGTTTCAAGAACCAGGAAGCTTGATATTTACAAATGAAATCTCAAAAATTATTAGTGAAAACATCCTAGAATGGTAATATAATTCTAAAATATGAAAAAGCAAGGATAAGGAAGATAACAAACTTGCAGGATCTCCCAGAAGCTTATTTTGTCTGGGTAAACTGGATTATTAGTCTAATCTTTCAGTAGAGGAAAAAGCAGAGTATATGTGATCTCTTGAAGTTAAAACACAAAACTTTTGTCATGTTTCAGCCTTGATTTCTTCTCTTTGTTATACTTTTTTATTCCCATCAATTATTAAGTAATGTTAAACAACCATCCAAATGTTTCTTGAATTCACCCACATTTCTGTGGCTCAACTCACACTATGGTTATCTAAAAATATCCTTATCTAAAAATTGGACAACTGTATTGAATCTCTTTGCTGGTATTTGTTCCTGAATTCTTAGCTGTAAAAGAAAAGAAAGATCCTCCACTTATACCCCAAAGTGCAATGGCTCAAGCACAACAAAAGCATTGTATTATATTTATAAAAATCCAAGTTGAGTGTTCTTGGTTTGCAGGCAGTTATTTTTCATGCAGCAATTTGGGGGCCCAGCCTCCTTCCATATTGTGGCTCCACAATGGTATTTACCTCCAGCCAGCAAGAAGAGAAATAAATTAGATGCTTCTTAAATGTCTTGTCCCAGTAGCAGCTCATATAGTTTCCATTCACATTCCATTTGCAAAAAAAAGAAAATTGGTCACTTCCCTGAATCAAGTGAAGAAAGCCTGGAAAATATGATGTAGCACTGTTCTTAGAAGAAGGCTCTTCTGTTGTGTGTTATCAACTGATAAACTCTGCCACATTTGTTTCTAATCTTGCTGTAATCCAAATTGTTCTCCAAACTATAAATATGATAATTAAAACAGTTTAATATTCTTTGTTTAAAGACTTAAAGGTATACACTGATTTTAGAACAAAGTTCACTCCTTTTCATGGATGCTTTTGTGTAATATTTATCTCAGCCCATTCTAAATTTACAACCCCATTTGTTGCTAGTTGTCTCTTAAGATTATATTGCAAAATTACTAAACTTCTATCTGTTGTCTAGAACATGCTGCATTATTTTGCCTTTAAATTCTGAAACTTCATCTTCTCTCTGCCAGTAACTCTATCTTTTTCATTCACTTCCCCAACTCATGCATACACTTAAAGTTGCTGTGTAAATTCCATAGGCCCAGAGTGCCCACCTCTGTCCCAGACCAAATGAGGCACCCCTACATTTATTAGTGTAATGTTTTGTAATTCCCTTTCATAAAATCTCATCATAATTAAATCAATGATTTATTTAATGTCTATTTCCTCAATACATTTTTTATCTTTTAGGCAAAATTTGTAACTCTTGCACACTGCACATAGTGGTTGCTGAAGACTCATTTTTAATTATAGTAAGTTTTGTTATAATGCTAGTTTTAAAAATGAAAATTGGTTCTAGAACCAATCTTCCTTCCTTCCCTCCCTCCCTCCCTCCTTCCGTCCCTCCCTCTTTCTTTCTTTCTTTCTTTCTTTCTTTCTTTCTTTCTTTCTTTCTTTCTTTCTTTCTTTCTTTTACTCCCTCCCTTCCTCCCTCTCCCTCCCTCCCTTCTTCCCTTCCTTCATTCCTTTCTCTTTTTCTCTTTCTTTCTTTCTTTCTTTTTTTTTTTTTTTTTTTGAGACAGAGTCTCCTCCCTCTTGTTACCTAGGCTGAAGTGCAGTGGCATGACCTCAGCTCACTGTTGCCTCCGCCTCCTGGGTTCCAACGATTCTCCCCTTTCGGCCTCTCCAGTAGCTGGGAACGCATGCACGTACCACCATGTCTGACTAATTTTTGCGCTTTTAGTAGAGAGGGAGTTCCACCATGTTGGCCAGGTTGGTCTCAAACTCCTGACCTCAGGTGATCCACCCACCTCGGCCTCCCAAAGTACGGAGATTACAGGCATGAGCCACCATGCCCCAATTATTGCTACCATTTCTATTGGTTTGTTATCTTCTATTTATTTCTTACACTAGTTTGACTATTGTGTTCTGTTATAAACCAAATGTTTGTGCCACTCCCCCCATTTGTATGTCAAAATCTAGTACCTAACCTGATGTTATTTGGAGGTTGGGCCTCTGAGAGGTAATTACGTTGTGAGCTTTCATGAAGGGAATTAGAGTCTTTGGAAGAGGAGGTCAGAGAGTTAACTTACTCTCTTTCTACCCTCTGTGGACACAGCAAGAAGAAAACTATCTGTAAACCAGGAAAAGACCCCTGGTCAAGAAGCCAACACTTCTGGCACCCAGATCTCAGACTTTTAACCTCTAGAACCGTAAGAAAGAAGTATGTGTTGTTTAAGCCACCAGTCTATGATAATTCCTTATGTTGGCCCAAACTGACTAAGGCAAGCTCTTGATTCCATCTTTGCCCATATACCCTATTGTTTTTATTGTGTGATTTTGCATAACACAGTGATTTTTAGGGACTCATATGAAATGCTAAAGATAACTGAGGATAAATGAAAGAGCGATTGTGTGAAGCTAATTAGGGATTTGTTTATGTTGGTCAAAGCGTGAAATGACAGCAGTCTCCCATTCCAGATAGTACCTGAGCTCATAGGACTGCCAGATTATGCTACCCTCAGACATTCATAAGGCTGTTCTCTGAATTTTAGTGAAGAATCCAATCCTTTCTCATTATGTTCCAGTGTCAGGTCAAAGGGGGAAAGAAGCTATGGACCTGTGTGAGTGGAAAGCTCTTTCAAGATCACCAGTGTCATTGAAGGGAAAGGGAGTGAGTCTTTGTAAGTCTGTAACTAGGCACACTTCACATGAGTTCTGCTTCACGCAGTCTTTCAAATAACCGTCCTGAGAATATCCAGGCTCCTTGTAGCTTTTCTTTTCCATTTGAGATTTTTAGCCGTCATTTATTTAAGATTTTATCCATCACTTCACTTCCATTAGCCTCAGTTTTCTTATCTACCAAAAGATATGATTGAAGCAGTTCATCAATAAGCTTTCCTTTTCTTAGAAAAGACTTTCATTTACATTATTACCCTCATTTTACCTGCACCATACCCAAGCATCAAAGTAAAAAGGAAATGGAAGTGTGAATTGAAAAGTTTCTGCTGGCAGCATATCAGACTCCTAACCATAAAGGTAATTATGCCTTATGCTGCTTGTCAGCCTTTCACTTACCCATAAGTACCTATAGATCTGTCTTTGGGGTAATCAATCCTTCTCAGAACATAAAATAGCACAAGATGTCTTTTAATCTCAGGAATGTAGGGAGTCAGATTCTAAAGCCCCCAAAACAAGTGGGAATAGGCCACATCTCTCAAAGTATTAGCTGGAGTGGTGAAGTAGTCAGAGCATTTCCTAGTGTTGGACAGTGGAATTGCTGTTTCCCACTGTGGATGTCATCAAATGTGAGTAAAAATAAAGGCATCACTGTGCTTTTGATCTAAAAGAAAGGAAGATAAAATGATCTCACAACTTACTGTCAAAACATTTAGTATAGATCACAGGGGTTACATTTTAAGGAAAAACAAGCCCTATTTGTAAAGAGAAAAACATATCTAATTTGAAAATGATGTAAAACTACTTGTATCACAAAACAGACATCTTACTGCAAACTTAATGAGGCCAAGGTCACATTGATATCTTTAAATGTAATATTATAAATATTGTAAAAATGTAATAAAATGTAATATTGTAAATATTGTAAAAATGTAACATCTTTAAATGTAATATTCCTGGTAGAAAGAAATCTGTGCAGATATTTTTAAAAATTGAATTATTTCTAGTGGTTTTGTTTTGTTTTCTGTTCGCTTAAATTTTGTCAGATTATGCATGAAGGCATTGAGTTCAAATGATGGTACAAATTTTTGTGTCAAGGTGTAAAATTTCAAATAATTTAAAAAAGAAATAGAAAGAAGCAAATGAACTCTTCCCTAGTGTTATTGAAAGTATACAGTAAAAGGAGAAAGAAAAGTAGAGAGATAAAGAATTAAAAAAATAAAATTCACAGATACAGCCACATAGTTGTCAAGCTTACTCCTGAAATGAGATCTGACATGTCAATATCAGTTGGGAAAGATAAAGGTAATTTCAGTGTCTCTAAACGCTTACAGGAACTACCAGAACAAAATCAGTGAGATCTATATCAACAATGTGGTTACAGCACTGGGAATGCATTGTGGGACTTTTTTTTTCAATAAGTTGATCTAAACGAGCCTGGCCAAGCTATTCACACTCTCTGTTACCTGAGTGTCACTTTGCAAAGTAGAACAGACACTTGGAAGTGTTAGTCTCCAAATACATATTACATGGGGATTATGATTTAAAATTTTGTTTCCTATGATCTAAAAAAAAGTGAATCATAATAGACTGTCAAAGAAAAAAATGAAGATGAAAATACACTATCATTCAGAAAGTAGTTACAGTCAAAATTTAGCCAGTTCCACTGTGAAAATTTGGTTTTTAAACTTTTCCTCCTTTTTTCATTATTAGTTTTAAATATAGGCTATGATCAGCTAACTCTGATTTCATTTTTTCCTCTTACTTTTTCTCAAGGGGCAGGAATACCTTCCAAGCAGGTCTATAGCTATCTTGGTCATTTTTAAACTTTCAGCATGTTTAAATGAATGTTTCACAAATCAAATTTCTGAAGCTCAAGGCTGCAACTTTCACTGTCTTTCTATGTAGCATTTGTAACAGTCATGGCACAAAGAAAAGAAGAAACAAGATGAAGGGTATAGAATAATCGATTTACAAAGGTTAGACATTAAGCAAGCATGGGAGTTGCTGGGACTGTTTTGGCTGACTAATGTTCCTGTGTCTAGTGTTGAATCTAAAGTCATTATAGCTTGGCCACACAGTAATTAAAATTAAGATCTGGATATGAAAAAGATTAGTAGCAAATTGGAACCCAAAAGGATGAAATATCTGTCTTGTCCCACCTCTTACTCTGAAGCTGTTGGAGACTTGTTCAGAAAGCTGCTGCTTTTCACCACAGAGCTATATGTGCACTTGGCTTAGGACTCAGAGACTTTGAAGAAGATTTGCAGGAGCTAAAGGTCCAGATGCTACAAGCAGCAAGGTGAGCTCTAGATCAGTGACAACAGCATTCTAAAGCTATTGTGGTACCATGCACAGGTTTCAGAGTATAAAAGTGTACAGCTGGTGATTCTCTTATGCCTTTTGAAAAGCATATAAATGTGTCTTGTAACAATACTAACAGAAAACCACACAATGAAGACAACTGGCGAAAACGTAGTCCTAGCTTAGCTAACCTGATAAAATATAAATTCACTAAAATCTACTCTTTGGCAAAATTTCACCCACACAGTTTTCTTTAAGCAAACGACTTCTAAATAAAGATAAGAACAAACCATGCTTTTGCCTAATATGCTGAAATGACTCCTCGAACAACTGAAAATGTGCCAACCATGCTCCCCAAAAGAGGTTGCTGCTTTTCAAAAATAAGTTATTCTTTTAAATTAGTCATATTGTTTGTATATTAAAACTTAAGCAATGAAATTATAAGAAAACCTACTACTAACACATACAATGTTATATGGCGGGGGAATAGGAGAGGAAAACACGTCGATGCATGTATACACAAACAATATCAAAGTGAAAAAGAAATGTTTATATTTATTGCAGTGCATATTTCTATAACTGATCATGGCCAAAGTTCTTCCACTAGTCATTCCATATTCCTTTGGATAGTCATGATTTCCTGTATGGTGTGTTTGGGACACAAAACTTCATTTCTAAATGGTCTGGGTCATTAGCAGTCTGTCCGATCAGATTAGCTGTCTGTTGACGCTAATCAGCAAGCATAAGAGCTCTAAGAGACATTTCATGAGATCTCCTTCATTTCAGACTTGACTATTCTCACCCATGTTGTGCAGCAGCACCCCAATACCTCCTGAGAGTCACAATAAATTACCTGGCCCTAAGGTTCTTGTTTCCCCTGATGGTTCACTAGCATTAGGGCACAAAACATCTACATGAAGTTTCAACTGTACGCTTAGTGAAACTATTGGTTTATCTTCTGGAAGAATCCTTTTCCTTTAGAAACAGGAATAACAAGACCATCAGAATCCACAGTTGCAGGGATGTGAAGCAAACCTTTGCTAGTGGATCACAAGGGTGAGAAAGAAAGGACACTTCATTGTTCACTTTTTAATTTTTGGACTTGTGAATTCTGGCCATGGTAAAAACATTACCACAGAGTACTCAGTGATTTAAAGTTTACAGTTTAGCCTGAACAACATTACCGCAGTGTCCCCACATAGACTTCAGTAGGACATTTTACTGTTCTGTCAGCAAAGCTATTTCAAGGTGATGAACAAAATGATAAGATAAGTGAATTCCATGAATATAAGCAAATTTCTTCCTTTCACTTGCTTTGAAGCGCTGTTTGATTATCGTGAATGAGGAATTGTGAACGTTCATAGATTTTGGCAAAAGCATCATGGACAAGAAAGGCAGATCCAGATACTAAGTGTCTGTCTCAGTGAGAAAAAAAGGTGTTGCTCCTTCCATGATAGAAATGGTCCAAGGCAATCAACATGACATATGGTGCCTTACTATTCTCTTTTAGGGAATGGAGCTGTAATGAGATCTCAATGTCGGTTTCTACTTTTGGCAAGTTGGCCACTTTGCAACAGTTATAGTGAGACAAGCTTTAGAAAATAGAAGACCATGGTGTTGAGCCATACTTAAGCTCCGTCTCAACTGGCATGAGCACTTTATTCAGTCATTCATTGGGAAATGACTGGGTTGGCTGGAGTAAGAAGCTAGCCTGGCAGCATCCACACACTGGGTTTCCTTGTTCACATACTTGTTAAAATTATCTTCTGGTAAGAGATTACTGTTTGATGATCATTCACGTGGGGCACAAACATCTTCATACTCTGTAACCATTCAGAGAGCTCTATTTACATATGTATATATATATATTCTCTAGTCATCCTTGTCATCAATTG
Organism: Macaca mulatta; assembly: GCF_049350105.2. Taxonomy (NCBI): domain Eukaryota; kingdom Metazoa; phylum Chordata; class Mammalia; order Primates; family Cercopithecidae; genus Macaca; species Macaca mulatta. Next base: position 134,403,766 of record NC_133406.1, read on the forward strand.
TCAATTACCCTTCATTCAATCTTTGAACATTTAGCAAAGACGTTAGCCACTGCTTGCAAGTATATCTGGGGATCCATAACTCTCACAAAGATACATTCAAGACAAAATAATCAACCAAGCACATTTCTTGGAGTTCTGCCTATGGGAGGGATTCGCCATCATCATTACCCTTCAGAGCTATCATGCAGTTGTACCACAAGGCTGCCAACATCTATTTTTGCATAGCATACATTTTTATCTATAAACTGGGGCTGAACATTTTTTTCCTCAGTCAAATGAAAATAGGAAAGTACATGCGAACCCACAGTGCAGGCTGAAAGGTAGAAGGCAATGTAGCAGTTCTGTAGACTCATTTCATATAGATTTATGCCCAAACTCCCCTGATGATTGACCTCCATAAGTTCTTACTATGACTGGTAAACCACAGTGAAATTTTTGATCTTTAGGAATTAATATCAGGGCAGATCCTGTGTTTGGTAATTATCCTAAATTGTGACAATTTCCCTACTCCAATGCAAAGACTCTGGGAAATGTCTTCAGAGGTCACATCAGGGAAAGTCAGGAGGAAGGATAAAATATTTTGGCTTTGTAGCATTATCCATCCTCTAAGGGAACAAAACACCCTTTCATTCAAAGTGCTCTGGGCCAATGAAATGGCATAATCAGGGAACTGATTGAAGAACCAAACCTATCATGATAATTCAAGTCAGACTTCTGTTCACCAGGCCTAGAGCTATTCAACTAACACACATCAGAAATATCTTTAATAGGCCATCCATGTAGGGCAACATGACCCAATAGTCAATGCCGAATATGTCTTCAGATAAGACTTTTCAGATTACTGCAACTATGTGTCCATTAACAGCACCTATGTGTCTTTGATAATTTGAAGTCCTCACTTGGCTGTAGCCACCTTGAGATCTCATTATCTCTATTGCATAAAGGGACCTTTCCCACAATGGTGGCATTTCTCATTTTCATTTCTAGGTCACAGGGAACAAATATAACAATGTTCTTCAAGAATAAAGAGCTTTAACACAAATCTTCAAACCTCCCCTCATGAATGTTCTGATGACTTTCATGAAGGAGTATCTTCTCTAATAGACTCTTCAAGAGAATATATTGAGAGGACAGCAGGCAACTTTTACATAATAAATCCAGTCTTTCATTTAAACTTCCCTAAATCTTTGGACAACTTCCTCTATTGTGCACCCAGAAAGTTCTGGCATTTCAGTTTCCCTATGCAGACTTCATTTGGGCCCATACGCCAGTCAACAGTAAACTTTGGAACCTCTCCTTGCTATCTGAGCTAATAGATGCAAATGAGATTCTCATGTCAATAAATTCAACCTAATCAAATATTATTTTTTTTCCAACTGAAACCAATACCCTTAGGACCCATTTCCACATATTGTTCCCCAGGCTTCTGTCTATAGAAATTGAAAAAATAATGCAATTACTCTGGTGTGTATTAAAGTACCAATTGTTCATACTTTGTAATTCATCCTCTGGGGCCAATTGGTACATAAGTCTAGCTATAGGTTTAGAGGCTATGATCCTCCTGAGGAGGATAAACAGTCCCTTACAAATAGACATTTCAAGTTCTTCAAGCAAGGGAAGCCTAACTTCTAGGGAGAGGGAAAAAGGCTACTCCCACTATCAAATATGGTGCAATGGAATGTTTCAATTTAAGGTCCCCAGCTTCATGGAAATATGCCTCTATGTTCTCATCCCAATTCTCAGAAATTAAGTCCTTCCCTATCAATGCCCTATATCTAACTTAAGGAATCCTATGAACAGGAGAATTTGATTTGCATTAAAATTTAGCTATTTGCAGGAATAGACTTTGGGTTTATGAAATCTCAACCACGAAGCCATAAGAAATGAGAGTTTCTTATAGAAAATTCATAGAGGTTTTCTAATCCCTTGAACTTGAGTAGGTATGTATTTATCACCTGAGCATAACATTTTTCCCCATGATTTTTTTCACTGCACTTTATAAGCAATGAACCAACTCATTTTTAATGCTTATTTTTACAAAACTGTTTCATGGTAGCAACCACTTGTCGCGTCGTTTTTCTCTTTCTAGGTGCTTGAATACAAGTAGCTACAGGAAATAATTTTAAATGACTATGTCGTTCTGCTTGCCTGGAGTGCCAGCACAAACTTTACAAATAGAAAGAATACAAGATGAAAACTGAGGCAGGCATCGAGAATAATATATATTTGAAAAAAATAATATTTAACTGTTTTTATTCCTTTTAATAAGTGGACTACAAGGAGAAAAGGAGCTTTCTAAAGAGCAGAATACAACTGTTAAGTAAGATTACTTATCCCAATGAGCAATAGATTTATTTCTCATGAAAACAGGACACTCAGATAGACTATTGATTTGCTTCACGTGTTCTATCAACTATAGAAATCAATCTTCCAACACTAATTTTTGTACCAACATTCTGTTTGATGTCTGAATTGTTTATGTTCTCTTGGTTTAAATGCATCTAGAAAAGGAGACTTCGTCTTATTCTCCAATTGATAATCAAAGGTGCTATCGAGTCCTAGCTGAATCTAACTAGAAAAAAGGTAATCAGGAAATTTCTAGGGCACATAATGTTAAGTAAAAATGTGGATTTCTATTTTTTTTAGTCACATAATAAGGACTTCTTTTTTTAAATATAGCATTTAGAGGGGCCACATGTTTTCAAAATTGGGGATAGTCACAAGCTAAGAGAGGGGAAAAGCAGTAACAACATTGACACCAGTCAAGAAAAGTCTTAAAAACAAACTGCTCTTTTGGCAGAAGTGTCTGTTTCATTGCTCTGAAATAAATTTGTGTCTATTTCTGGGATGCAAAGGAAACACTTCATTACCCCCACCATGAGCCCGGATTGAGTAACTAGGTGTGTGCACATGAATTGATGGGTGTAGTACATTGAGTATTGCTCTATTTACTGTTAAATTTCTAGGGAACATGTGAGACTTCAGTTAGGGAATCTCTGATGCAGTAAGCAGATTAAGTGAGGATGGTTTAGGACACAGAGAAATTCTACTGCCTGTCATTATTCTCCACTGGTTCAGAACAGAGGAAATCTGTTAGAAGCCACAGAGAAAAACTGAAGTACTAAATTTCATTTGGTTTTAAAGTTGGAAGTAAAAATAATGTGTTAGTCATACAGAGAGGAAGATTATATAGAATCCAGAGTGGTCACACACACACACACACACACACACACACACACACACACAGACACACAATACTTGGGAGACTACCAAGGCTAATGGAGATGAAAACCACTAGGCACTGATAAAATAACATTTTTTTTCAAATTTTTAGAGATACACAATTCCAAGGGTTCTAAGACTGAAAAAAATTGTTTTATTCATATGTAGTCAAATTAAACGACTGGCTCAAAAAAGTTTATTTGATACAATATATTCCTCAAATATGTGGATAACAGAAATAACTGAAAAATATATATACATATATAAAATAGCATATTTATGTTATATGTTATTACATATTATAATATATAATATAAATTATATATGTTATATAATAAAATATCTTATATATGTTATATAATAAAATATCTTATATATGTTATATATAATATAATATCTTATATATGTTATATATAATATAATATCTTATATATGTTATTATATATAATATAATATCTTATATATATGTTATTATATATATGTTGCACAGGTACTCTGTCCAATATAGCAGCCACACATACTATGCGGCTATTGAGCACTTTTGATTGTGGTTAGTCCAACTGAGAAATAGCTAAGTGTAAAATATACATTCGATTTTAAAGACATTCCAAAAGAAATAATATTTTAAAAACTCAATAATTTTAAATATCTGTTACATGTTGAAATAATATTTTGATTATGTTGGGTTAAACAAAATGTTAAAATTAGCTACATCTTTTTAACTTTACTTTTTATGCAAATACTACTAAAGTTAAAATTAACTATATGGCTCTCATTATATTTCCACTGGACAACCCAGCCCTGGAGGATAAAAGGTATATTCTGATACCAATTATAATTTCCTTTTCACTTGGGATGTTTTTTCTTTTTTTTTTTTTGATATGGAGTCTGGCTCTGTCGCCCAGGCTGGAGTGCATTGGCGCAATCTCAGCTCGCTGCAAGCTCTGCCTCCTGGGTTCACGCCATTCTCCTGCCTCAGCCTCCTGAGTAGCTGGGACTACAGGCGCCCACCACCACGTCCGGCTAATTTAATTTTTTTGCATTTTTAGTACAGACAGGGTTTCACCATGTTAGCCAAGATGGTCGCGATGTCCTGACCTCGTGATCCACCCACCTCCGCCTCCCAAAGTGCTGAGATTACAGGCGTGAGCCACCGCGCCCGGCCTCACTTGGGACTTTAAAGTAACATAAACATTATACCTAAGAAGATAGATTTGATGTGTGATTCTTCAATTCTGTCTTTCTAACCTGAAAAATGTTTTCTTCAATCTTTCCTGCATTTTCATTAAATTTAAAACTTCAGTATGTTCTCTGTGAAATAGATAAAAAGGATTTTCTTTCTTTACATGAGTTCTTTCAAAGTCTAATTGGCGACATAGGTCAGTTTCTACTGGAAGTAGAAGCTGAAATCCTACTCCTGAATTTCCCCCATTGGGAATACTCTGAAATGTTTAGACAATAATAGTGAAATTCCCCTTGGTAGATGAAACTTAGAGAGTCTTCCATATACTCTTCCCACAATCATTGTTACCACCAACACTAGCAATACTATCATTATTAATGTTTACTGTGTACAAAATAGTTTTCTGTTGTTGTTGTTATTGCTGTTGTTGTTTTTGAGATGGGGTCTCACTGGGTTGCCCAGGCTGGAACGCAGTGGCATGATCACGGCTCACTGCAGCCTCAACCTCTCTGGTTTATGTGATTCTCCTGCCTCAGTCTCCCAAGTAGCGTGTGCTACCACATCTGGTTAATTTTTGTATTTTTTGTAGCGACAGGATTTCATCATGTTGCCCAGGCTGATTTTGAACTCCTGGACTCAAGCAATCTGTCTGCTTCAGCCTCTCAAAGTGTTGGGATTTGGACATGAGCCACAAGGCCTGGCCTCCATTAAATATTAAGATTTTATTGTGCCAAATACTTTAGGTCCATCATCTCCAAAGAATACTCTAGAATATGAGTTCTGTTTTAAGGAAAAATAAAAAGACAGCTTGAAGAATGTAAGTAATTTGTTCAAGGTTACTAACCGGTACGTAATATGGACAAGACCTTTCCATAAAACCTGTGTCTTTAGTGTCTTAAACAACTAATATCATTGTGGCAACAAAAATATCTGTGATACCAAACTCTATCTTTTGAGAATAAATAACCCAATTATCAATTATAATTCTATTTCTATTATTAATATATTATCTCACATCATATAAAACAATGTTATATTTTATTTCTGCTGTTCTATGGAATATTATTCTACTTGTTTACAATATATTTATGTAACTCTCCTACTTAATTCACTTATGCATACCAGCAGTTTGTTTTGAAGGAAGTGTTAGTAGCATCATGTTGGATACACAGAATTCATATACCAGGAACTGGATATTTGCCATTACAGTTCCCACTAAATTCCAACAGTGCCTCCCACTTACTATGAAAACCAAAAATTTTTCCATGAATTTTTAAATACCCTGGTGAAGGTGAAGTAAGAAACAGGATACATCTATGGCTGATTACCTTTGAGCATCTGATTCAAATGTTCATATTTAACTAAAGCCTTAAATTCACAGCCTCAGGTTGTAGCTTAACAGACATGCATGTGTATTCTTAGCTGACTTTCTTGATTTCCGTTTTGCAAAGTAAAGTAAATCACGTCCTCCTCATAACTTCCATTTATAATTTTAGCTATTTATTTGTTGTATTTTTTGTTTTAAAACAATTAAAAACTTACAAAAGTATGTAAGAACAAGACATTTCTACTTTTTTCTGAACTATGTGTGGGTAAGTGGTCAACAAAATGCCTCGTTGACCATGAATATTTAAGTATGGACTTCCTACATATGAGGTCACTATCTAACAAAACCACAGCACCACTCTCAATATAATTATAATTACAAATGACACAAATTGTATTTTATTATGTTTTTTAAAATTATTTTAGATTCAGGGAGGACATGTGCAAGTTTGTTACATAGGTATATTGGCTAATTTTGGAGTGTGGGCTTCTATTGAACCCATCACTCAAATAGTAATTATTGTGCCCAATAAGTTGTTTTTTAACCCTTCCCCTCCCCCCCCACCTCCTTCCTCCCTTTTGCAGTCCCCATTATCTATTGTTTCATCTCTATGTGCATGTACACCCAGGATTTTTTTTTTTTTTTTTTTTTTTTTTTTGAGAGGGAGTCTCACTCTCTCACCTAGCCTGGAGTGCAGTGGCGCAATCTCGGCTCACTGCAAGCTCTGCCTCCCAGGTTCACGCCATTCTCCTGCCTCAACCTCCCCAGTAGCCGGAACTACAGGTGCCCGCCACAATGCCTGGCTAATTTTTTTTTGTATTTTTAGTAGAGATGGGATTTCACCGTGTTAGCCAGGATGGTCTCGATCTCCTGAACTAGTGATCCGCCCACCTCAGCCTCCCAAAGTGCTGGAATTACAGGCGTGAGCCACTGCGCCTGGCCATATACACCCATTTTTTAACTCCTACTTAATAAGTGACAACAGGCAGTATTTGATTTACAGATTTTATTTTCTAAAAATAACTGCAACTCAATCTCTCTTCTGTCTTGCATGCTCTTATTACAAAGTGAGTTTCATCCTCCTCCTGTCAAATGTGTGGTTTTGACCTGGAAAAGGAAGGTGGGAAGGTCTTTAGTTCCTATTCTTGAATCTGGGAAGGCTCTGTGACTTATGAAGCTAAGGCATAAATAGTCATAGAACTTTAGCTGATTCTTCTAATACACTCGCTATTGGGATGCAGTCACCATGCTGTGAGGAAGCCCATGAAACAATGTGGAGATTCTTAAGTGAGTTCTGGATTCTAAGCCAACAGCCTAAATACTTTAGGTCCATTATTGAGGTCCAAGTTCAACCACTAGACCTGTACTTCACAAGCCTGCAGAGGATTCCTGCTTTCAGCTAGCAAGTTTTTTTCAGCTGAAGCCCCCAATATCATGGAACAGAATCAGATTATTTCCACCAAGTCCTTTTCAAGTTCTTAACCCACAGAATTTATGAGCATTATGAAGTCATTATTCCTTTCTGCCACTAGACTGAGAGTGACCACATATACAGAAACAGAAAACTATTAATAGAAAAATATATTGCCAACATCTAATCCTCAAACCCCATTCAATTTTGCCAACTACCCTCCATCCTATCAAATATTCCTTATACCAAAAAGATTCAGTTTAAAAATAAGTGTTGCATTTATTTGTTAACCTCTTTTGATCTGGAATAGCTCCTCACACTGTCTTTCATGACTTTAATGCTTTAGAAGACTACAGGTCAGTTATTATACAAAATGTCTTTATATTTATATTTGCCTAAATGTTTGTATTACATTCAGACTAGGCATCTTTGTAAGGAATACTACAGGAGTGATGCTGTGTTCTCAAACATTCCTATCTGCTGGAGGCACAAATTCTACTGGTTCTATTACTTGGTAATATTCATTTTAATGCTAAGTTAAAGTGGTGTTTGATAGGCTTCTCTACTAATTTTTTAAGTCTTATAATTAGTAAGTGCTAGTGGGGAGATATTTTGAAACTAGGTCAATGTCCCATGTCTTACAAATGATTTATTTGTTACCTTTTCACATAAGTATAGACTCATGCATTCTTGCTTTATTCTATATCATAATTCATTACTCTGTATTTATTTTGATATCTAAACTGTCCCAGATTTAATGAAATGTAATCCCCTTTAAGCTAGGTGCTGTGACCTTTTGATACCTATCTATGATTCTTTAAAACAGTATTCTTTATATCTGAAAAATAAATGCATTTCTACTTTCTGACTTAATATGATAAATGTTTAGGCTCATCTGAAATTTCCCTGCTGTTGCCTTGGAATCAACCATTTCTTCAGGGAGTCCTAGTTTCTTTTAGAGGTAAGTACTGTTTACAAAGCAATGTCTGGTCTGTAGGTATATTTGTGTATTATGCTAAATCACATGATAGTCTCTTTCCTGGCTTAGGCAGTTTCAGTGCCCTATACCTGGCCCCTAACTCATTTCTCTCAGGTTAAAAGAATAGATGTGTCTATTTGATGTATTTACTGTTTTCCCTCCTAGTAAATAAATAGTTTTGTAATAAGTGAACTTTTATAACATTTTCTCCCTATTCTGTTATTGGAAGAGAAATGTGCTGTTTTTTTGTGTGTTTGCTTGTTTGTTTTTGTTAATTTAAAGATAGTATAATTCTGTCTGGGCCAAATATGCACACACACACGTAAATGCACACACACATATTTTATACCATGGATCATTTCACTGGCAAACTAAAGTGGTATCTTTGGTTAACATTTTGAAAATTGAAATCCCATGAGAGTTAATTGTGCAAAACTGTTTTATGTGATAATTGACTACGTAAAACTTCAATTGAAACAGTATAGAATGGCTTGGAATTTTATTTAGATAGCCTTCAGTGTCAAACAAGAGAGAATTAGATTTATTACATTGAATGTTAATTTTCATATAAATACAAGTTCTTAACTAAGCCATGTTTTCTAACACATTCAAGATAGGGTTATGAATACATATAAACCTTGGTGAAAATAATTTAAATAGTCAAAGTTTTTGTTTTTTTGAGGAGAATTTGGTGTCAAAAATAGTGTAAGGTATTAGGGACACATATATTTAAGATATACTCCCTATATCAAGGAATTTACTGTCTAGTTGGGAAAGTAGCTATATAAACAAATATAATATGGTGCAAAGAGGATCTAGGGACAAAAAATTCCACCTTCATCCCCTTAGGGTTTCAGCTGGGTCTGAGAATTAAGTTGACATTATATAGATTAACAAGATAAAAGTGTAATACAAATTTTACAGGGCATGGAAGCTCTCATAAGGAAATAAAGACCCAAAGAAGAAGTTAGGGTCAGTTACTGAAACACTGAATTGGACAAAGAATAGTTGTGAAGAAGCAACTAAATTATGTAGGAGGCTTAAAAGACAAGAGCTATTTTAACAAGATCTTTACAGAATTTTTAGTTTTGACTTCTCATCCTTGAATACAAAGATTTTGCATCTTTCTGGTAAAGGGAGGGCATCTTTCACATGGGATTTTTATCTTCTGCTTTTGAGAAACAGCACAGAGGTCAAAGTGATCTTTTGCACATATTGTTCTTTAAACCACTTTAAATTTAAATAGCCGATATGCCAGATAGCATATTTAATTTTTTTATTTATTTTATTTTATTTTATTTTTTTGAGACAGAGTCTTGCTCTGTGGTCTGGGCTGGAGTGCAGTGGTCGGATCTCGGCTCACCGCAAGCTCCACCTCCCGGGTTCATGCCATTCTCCTGCCTCAGCCTCCCGAGTAGCTGGGACTACAGGCGCCCACCATCACGCCCGGTTAATTTTTTGTATTTTTAGTAGATTCAGAGTTTCACTGTGTTAGCCAGGATGGTCTCGATCTCCCGACCTTGTGATCCACCTGCCTCGGCCTCCCAAAGTACTGGGATTACAGGCTTGAGCCACCGCGCCCGGCCCAGAGTAGCATATTTTAACCTCTTCAAGGTCATATTTAAACCTCTTCAAGTATTTTAACCTCTTCAAGTGTTAAAAGCATATTTTAACACTCTTCAAGTGATGAGCACATAGTGGATTAATGCACAGAAGAGGCTTCTCTAAGAGTGAGTTGGAAAGGTATTTGGTAGGATAGGATTCTCATTTTGCTCCTTGAACCAGACCAAGCAAGGTGAAAAACTCTCTGCAGCACATACTTCTGCAAACAACTTTTATGGGAGTTTTTTTGTTTGTTTGTTTGTTCGTTTGTTTTTTTTTTTTTTTAATTGTTGTTGTTGTTTGGTTTTGCTTTCTGTTTAACCCAATAGAACTGATATCAACACAGCCAAGTAGGGGAACCAGAAATATTTTTAAGAGCAGATAAGTTCATAGCAAGGAGAGTAATATCAATGTCTTAGCTAGTTTCTGAGATGTTGTTTCGTTATATTCAAAATCAGAGCTTTTTATTTTTATTTTTTTCAAATCAGTACCATGAATAAAACAGAGAGAAAGCAAAAATTATATAATTTTCTTAGCCTTAAAACAGAAGCTATGCTACAATATCTTACTCCTCTGCTAATCTGATACTTCAGATTGATTTACCTTAAATCTTCTTACTTTAAATCTTCAGATGGACCTTAAATCTTCAGGATGATTTAAGGTCAATTTACTTGCATTTTCTACACTAGCAGAGTATATGACATATTGTATTAATAAAAAATGTTAACTTTACTATGCTGACTCTCTACACTTAGGAGAATAACGTGAAGAATCATAATTAACCACTTTTCTATTGTTTCCACTTGGGCTTTTAAAAAATATACATTTTTTTTCTTTAAACTATGTATAAATTACTCACAGCCCTAATTTCATATTTGTCTCTCGTTCAGGATTGTTTGCCATATTTAGACTGATTATGTTTTATTGCATTCTGAGATGTTAGGAAGCCATAATATCTTCTACATTGTGTTATTTAAGTCACAATTTTAAATGTAAGTAGAGTGAAGTCTGAAGATAACTATTTTTAAAAAATAGTTTTTGTTGTTTCATTATATTCACTCCTAGGACAGACACTGTGGGATAAATACACTGTAAATATTTATAGTACTTTAGAAGAATGGGGATCACAGACTAAATCCCTATATATTGCTCTAAATATTTACCCTCCTGTATTAGTAAAGTTACTCAAGGACATGGCCAATCATTCTCAGTGTTCACAAACAATAAGAAGGGTTGCTAAATTCAGAGGAGTAAGCATTTCATTCTTACAATGGGAGAATGCATAAGAAGTAAAGAAACTGTCTTATCAAGTTTGTCTCATATACATATAACTAATTATATATTAGTAAACGTATGTTATATAGATGATGTAAGATAGATAGATAGATAGATAGATAGATAGATAGATAGATAGATAGATAGATGATAGATAGATAGAAAATACTCACACTTTAAAACAGCAAGTCCCTGAGGATATACATCAGTTTTAATTCTTGCTGGTGGTAAATAATGTGGTAAAATGGAAAGTCAAAATAAAGTCCTTATATAAATGAGAACAGACAGATTTAAGTCACTCTCAAAACGTAGCTCTTACTCTATGGAATATCCTGGTAGCAATGATAAATACCTTTTCCTTCTTCTTTCAATCAGATAGCTGATTAACATTGAAACAGAAAGTTTCATTCTCTGTTTAATGATAATATTTTACCTTTCCTGGTCCTTTTGTTATTTTCCATATACATTACTAAAATACTCCTTTAATAAGTTCTCCATTCTTAATCCACTGATATATTTTTCCCCAATCTGCTTAGTACCACTAATTTTTACTTCTTTTTCTGTTTAGAGTAATCATTAAGGACTATTGCTTCAAATGTATCTTCATATTAATTGTCCACAATTTTGATAAATCAGTATAAAGCTGAACATGAACATAAACATGTGGGGGAAAAGTATTAGTTTCTGAAGACTCTGCATTTTATAATATAAACTGATATCATTTCTTTTTGATATATACTCAGTAGTGACATTGTTAGATTATATGGTAGTTATATTTTTTGTTTTCTGAGACCTTCTGTACTGTTTTCCATTACGGCTGTACTAATTTACATTCCCACCAATAGTGTAATAGGGGTCCCTTGTCTCCATATTCTGCCCAAAATTTGACATTTCATGACATTTCTACCTTAGCCAGCCTGAAGACCAATTGTAAGTTGGCCAAGATGTTTTATTACAAAGATTAGAATGATCAGTTTTATCTGTTTTTCTATTCATTGGTCCTTTAAAGGCATAAACTTTTTATTCATTTTGTTATGCCCATCACTGAGCATAATATGAGGAACATATTAGGTCCTCAAGAAATGCTTACTGAATCAACCTTAATTGATAATCAAGTTGTTGTTGGTTCACTCTTCTCCATACTTTTTTTTTTTGAGATGGAGTCTCACTCTATCATCCAGGCTGGAGTGCAGTGGTGTGATATCAGTTCACTGCAGCCTCCACCTCCTAGGTTCAAGTGATTCTCCTGCATCAGCCTCCCAGGTGGCTGGGATTACAGGCATGTGCCACTATGCCCAGCTAATCTTTGCATTTTTAGTAGGGATGAGGTTTCATCATGTTGGCCAGGCTGGTCTCAAACTCCTGGCCTCAAGTGATCTGCCCACATCAGCCTCCCAAAGTGCTGGGATTACAGGCGTGAGCCACCCCGCCCAGCTCATATACCATTTTAAAATCAATATTATTTTGATATGAAATTGAATAAGATACAATAACACACAGTACAGGTGTTATCATAGTAAATAATTAAATGTTCATTTATTTTCTACCATTGTTACAGTATAGCCACAAATGTCCACTGAGTGTTTATCTACTATAAAGTGGCAGGTGAAGTCTGCATTCAGGGATGAAGTGTTGACATCATCTTGAATCCATTCCTAAGGAGTTCACAAGTCCAGAGAGGACATAGAGTATGTGAGTAATTCTAACATAATGTTTTACAATCTGAGATGGAAGTACAGAAGCACAGAATTCAGTTCTGCAAAGGGAAGTAAAAGATTTCTAAAAGAGAATAATATCTAAAATAGACCGTCTTATCATTTTTATTCTTGAGGTTTAACAAAATGGCCAGTAATTTAAAAAAATAATGCCATGTTGAATCTAAAATAATGTTTTAACAGTATTATTTATATTTAATATGTTACATATCATTTAATATACATTTAATATTTAATATATTGTAATTTCACTATTGTATCCTTTGTTTTCCTGTATACTTAATTTTTGTAGTTTTAGTTGGCACAAGGTTTCACAGTTAAGTTCAAAATGGTATCTGTCCACTGACTATGAATTTTTTAAATGTTTAATGTACTTAAGATAATTCGTGAAGTAGAATAGAATGGATGAGATTTTTTTAAAAGGACATCTTAAAAATCACTAGAATAAAATTAACCCAAAATATCATCATATAGAAATTGTCTTTCAGAAAAGTTAACAAAAATATAAGTATGATGTAATTATTTTGTTAATTTCACAAATAAGGGAACTAATATTGAGAAATAACCCTGCCCTCTAGTGGTGATTAATACATTTTAAAATATACTGAAAACACCAGTTTGCTGTTACAGCAAAGTTCACATTGACATATATTTGAATAGAAACACTGAAACCATATATCCTGCATTAATAAACAGACGTGATTAAACTAACGGCCTTGAATGTCGTTTAGTAGATTCATCCCCCAAAGAAATTTAGTAAAACAAATTTTACTAAATGAGAAGTGTCACTGTGTTTCTCCTTGTGAATGGTATTACCAATGTTGAACTAGATTATTTGATGGAATCCTTTTTCCATTTGAATTTTGATTAGAAATCCACCATCTAGGGAAAAATTTACAAAGTCTCAAACTTGTTTTACTCACCCCCCTACCAATTTTCATCAATTATCCACTGCCCTGATAAGCCCTCTTCATATACCATTTGTCTCTCATTAAATATTAGATAAGCCATTTCTTTCTTTTCTGACATAGGACCCGAAGGATCTATATAAAAAATGCAATGTATTCCATTTCACTTGATACATCTTTTTGAATCCTGAGATCTCTACATGCCTGATTATATGCTAGATATCATCTAAAATATATTTTATCCCATGTTTTTTCCTAAAAGGATAATATTTTTAGGCAAACGTAGTATGATTAATTATACAATTTATTCATGAAAGAAACTATACATATGTACTGAGATTTGTTTTAAATTCTGAGTTTTGTACTATCTGTATTTTAAAACTCAACATCTATTTTTACCTATGACTGTCATAAAAAATCAGAGGTAACCTCTAGTTATATAATCACAACATGAAGAATTGTTAGATATTTTAAAAATAACTAGATCAATCCCTCTACTACAATAAAGTAAATGTTCAAATGTGTCTATGCCTTAGCCAAGGTTTTGTAGTTGCTTGTCTCACTAAAAGTCAGAGCTAAATGGAAAACATTTTTTAGTTTTGCTTCCAATTTACGTCTGTACCTACAAATATAATATAATGTTTCAAAACTGTGTTATATCCATGTCCTAACTCTGAGAATCTCTGAATTCATTACAGTACATATCAAAAGTTAAGGACTTCAAAAGATTGTCCTGGTGGACTTAGTGTAATCACAATGATCCTTACAAGAGAAAGGCAGGAGGGTAAGAATCAGAGAAGGAGATGTGATGACAGAAGCAGGGATGACAGTGGAAAAGAGAGGGCATGAGAGTGTGTGTGTGTGTGTGTGTGTGTGTGTGAGAGAGAGAGAGAGAGAGAGAGAGAAAAGAGATATTAGAAGACACCGTGTTTTGAAAATGGGGTAATTAATGAACAAAAGAATGCAAGCAGCCACCATGCCTTCTACTGAAAAAAAAAAAAAAAAAAAAAGCAAGGCAACAGTCTCCTCAAGAGCCTCCAGAAGGAACTCTGTCCTGCCAACCCATTTTAGATTTCTGACATGCAGAACTGTAAAATAATAAATTTGTGTTTTAAAAATAAATAATAACTTAGGAACTTGTTAAAAATTCAAATTTCCTGGTACCAGCCCAGACAGACTAATTCATAGAAACAAGGGAAGGGGTTCAGAAATCCGCAGTTTAAGGAGCCCTCTAAGTAATGAATGCTGAGCCTGGGTGATATTGACTTACATAAAGTGTTTTCCTCACCTATTTCAGGGAAGATTACTGCAGGAGGTTATTTCTCATTGTGGTTTTGATTTGCATTTTCTTGATAATTAGTTTTATTGAGTGCTTTGAATTTTCCTGCTGGCCATTTCTATGTCTTCTTTGGAAAATGGAAAAATGTCTATTTGGATCCATTCATTGCTCAGTTTATGATGGGGTTATCTGGCTTTTGGCTATGGAGGTGTATGAGTTCCTTAAATATTTTTGATATTAACTCCTTATCAGGTATAAGGTTGGCAAATATTTTTCCTATTCCATAAGTTGACTTTCCATTTTGCTGTACACAAACTTTTTGTTCTTTCATCAATATTTTATAATTTTTAGTTCATTGCATTGACTATATTTATTCCTATGTATTTTATTCTTTTGATGATATTATAAATTGGATTGTTTTCTTAATTATTGAATACTTCATTATTGGCTAATAAAATGCAACTATGTTTTATATATTGGTTATCCTGCAAATTGACTGGATTTGCTTATAAGTTCTAACAGGTGTTTGTGAAGTCTTTTTGGGTTTCTACATATAAAATTATGTCATCTACAAACAGGGATAATTTTACTTCTTCATTTCTGATGTATATTCCTTTTATGTATTTATTTCTCCCTTAATTGCTCTGGTTAGAACTTCCAGTACAAAGTTAACTAGAAGTAGCAAGATTGGGCATCCTTCCCTCCTTCCTCATCTTAGAGGAGTAGCTTTCTACTTTTCACTACTGAATATAATATTAACTGTGGGTTTCTCATAGATGGCCTTTATTGTGTTGAGGTACACTCTTTCTAAACCTAAGTTGTTGAGAGTTTTTACCATAAAAGCATGTTGAATTTATCCAAATATTTTCTGCATATAGTGAAATGATTATGTAACTTTTGTTGTTCATTCTGTCATTGTGGTGTATCATATTTATTAATTTGTATACATTAAATCTTCTTTGCATACCATGGATAAATTTCATTTGATCTTGACAAATGATTCTGTTGATGTGCTCTTGAATTTGGTTTGCTAGTATTTTGTTGAACATTTTTTCCACCCATGTTCATCAGAAATGTTAGCCTGGAATTTTCTTGTAGTGTTTTTATCTGGCTTTGGAGTCAGAGTGATGTTGGACTAATAAAATGAGTTTGGAATTATTCTGTGTTTAACTTTTTGAAAGAGTATGAAAAGGATTGGTTAATTCTTCTGTACATGTGTGTTCGAATTTACCAGCTAACCATCAGGTCCTAGGATTTTCTTTGATACATATTTGATGCTACTTATTCAGTCTCCTTACTTACGGGTCAGGGCAGATTTTCTATTTCTTTGTGATTCAGTCTCAGTAGATTAATGATTTTAGGAATTTATCCATTTCTTATAAGCTATCTTATTTGTAGGTATACAATTTTTCCATTGTATCCTCTTATGATCCTTTGTATTTCTATGGTATCAGTTGTAATATCTCCTTTTTATTTGTGATTTTATTTACTCAGTCTCTACTCTTTTTTTTTCTTAGTCTGGCTAAAGGTTTGCCAATCTTGTTTATGTACTTTTAAAAATCCAACTTTTAATTTCATTGATATTTTTCATTTTTCTCTAGTCTCAATTTTATTTTTTTTCTGCTTTGTTATTCATTATTTCCTTTTGTCTACTAACTTTAGGCTTACTTGTTCTTTCTTTTCTAATTCCTTGAGAAAAAGTAGTGTTAGATTGTGCATGTGTTATTTTTATACAGGTATTTATTGTTATAAATTTATATCTCAGAATTGCTCTCATAAACTCTATTATATTTTGTTTCCATTTTTGTTTGTCTCAAAGTATCTTTAAATTGCTTTTATTTCTTTTTTGATAGAACATTTTTTCAGGAAATGCTGTTTAACTTACACATATTTGTAAATTTTCCATGTTCTTCTTGTTATCGATTTCTAATTTCATACCAGAGTCATAATGAAAAGATATTTGATTTGACTCCAATCTTCTTAAATTTGTTAGGCCATATTTTGTAGCCTAATACATGGTCTATCCTGGAGAATGTTCCATATGCACTTGAGGAGAATGTATGTACTGCTGTTGTTACATGAAATTTCCTGTATATGTCTGTTGGACCATTTGGTCAAGGTGTACTTTAAGTCCAAGGTTTTGTTGTTCAATTTCTTTCCAGATGACTTATCTTTTGTTTAAAGTAGGGTATTGAAGTACTCTGCTATTGTTTTACTGCTATTTCTCCCTTCACATCTATTAATATTTGCTTTATATGCTTAATTGTTTAAACATTGGAAGCATATATTTTTACAATTGTTACATCCTCTTGAGTTGAATTCTATTTTAATGTAATAACTAAGGGTTTTTGTCTTGTTTTACAGTTTTTTATTTAAAGTATATTTTATCTGATATGAGTATAGCTCTCTTTGGTTTCTATTTGCATGGATTTTTTTCTCTATCCATTTACTTTCTGCCTCCATGTGCTCTTAAAATAATTCTCTTGTAGCGAGCACAGCACTGGGTGTGACATTTCAAAATTGAGCTACTGGGTTTCTTTTGACTTACATTTAAACTAATAATTGATAGGTAAAGACTTACTGTTTCAATTGTATTAATTGTTTTCTGTTTTGTACATCCTTTGTTCCTCTCACCAGATTATTTTGTGATTTGATAATTTTCTATGGTGTTATGCTTTAACTCCTTTCTATAACTTTTATGTATATATTATAGTTTTTTTCTCTGTACTTACTGTGAGGCTTACCTGAAACATCTTATATTTTAAGTTGATAACAACCTAACTTTGATCACATAAAATAACTTTACAACTTGCTTCCCCATACATATTTTATATTTTTGATATTATTTACATTTTTATATTGTTTATTCATGAACAGATTATTGGAGCTATAGTTATTTTTAATATTTTTTTAGCTTTGTACTGAAGATATGTTATTTTCACACCGCTATTATAGTATTAGAGTCTTCACAATTTGAATACGTACTTAATTAAAACAGTGTACCAGTGAGTTTTATGTTTTATATATGTTCATATTACTAATAGCATCCTTTTAATTTAGCTCTAAGAACTGCCTTTAGTATTTCTTGCAAGACAGGTCTAGAGATGATGAATTCTCTCAG
Source organism: Macaca mulatta (assembly GCF_049350105.2). Classification (NCBI taxonomy): domain Eukaryota; kingdom Metazoa; phylum Chordata; class Mammalia; order Primates; family Cercopithecidae; genus Macaca; species Macaca mulatta. Next base: position 134,421,788 of record NC_133406.1, read on the forward strand.
CTTTATCTCTCTCTGGGAAGGTCTTTATCTTTTATTTATTTTTCATGCACAGCTCTGCCCAGTAAAGACAGTATTATTAGTTGCATGCTTCCCCCGCCCCCACCCCCCCCCCCACCATTTTGAATATAGCATTCTTCTTTCTTCTGGCCTACAAAGTTTGTTGCTGAAAATTCCACTGACAGCCTTATGGGGATCTATTATATGTGAGAAAAAAAAAAATCATTTGTTTCTTTCAAGAGTCTCTGTTTATCTTTGGTTTTTGAAAATGTGAATATGGTATGTCTTGGTAAAGTCTTCTTGGGGTTGAACCTGTTCGGACCATTGAGATTCAGCTTCCAGGATGTATGTGTCTCTCCTTAGCTTTGGGAAGTTTTCAGCCATTGCTAAAAGCTCTTTGTCTCTTTTTCTCTCTCTTACCCTATCTGACTCCTGTAACACAAATGTTAACTCTCTAGATGGTGTCCCATACATTCCACAGGCCACAGGCTTGCTTTATTGTCTTTTATTCTGTTTTTTTTCTTTTTTCTTTCAAATGCCTATGTTTGAATTCACAGAATGTTTCAGATTGCTGTTGATGTTGTCTAGTGATTTTTAAATTTTACTCATTATATTATTTAGCTCCAGAATTTCTGTTTGCTTCTTTTTATAATTTCTGTTTCTAAAATTTATCTTGTTTTTTGTGAATTGTTTTTCTGATTTCATTAAGTTGTGTATCTGTTGTCTTGTCACTCACTGAAATTTATCAAAACAATTATTTTGGGCCAGGTGCGATAGCTCACAGCTATAATACCAACATTTTGAGATATATAATTATATTTTACATATAATTATTTTACATATATTATAATTATATTACATATATAAACACTTTGTTTACATAATTATCATAGGTTTCTTGTATACCTACTTTATTAGAACTTTATTTTAAAGACATTGATGGCAGATTTTTTAAAACTATGCACACTCTCCCCTTTCCTGAAAACAAAATGACAACTTTGTGGAAGAGAGAATGCAGAGAACTGTATGTCAATTATCAGTTTAAAAATATGAATATAGATAAAAAGTCACAGATGTTTTTTCAAGTTCAATAAATTAAGTTTTCTTTAAAAATATCAACAGTAATATTAAAACAATTATGTTGGTATGTGACATTTTTATTGTACAATTTCTATGTAAAAATGCTTTCTATGATTATTACCTAGCTATGTTGTGAATAACTTCATATGTAATGCTCTAATAGATTTATAAAACTTGAATTTATTTAAGTTGATAGTTAAAAGGCCATGTAATTAATTTGTATATAAAAATAAATCATGATTTTAAAATTTAGGCTAAGGTAGTAAATGTGGATCTAAAGCATATTAAAATGTGTAGATTTATTATTTTTAAATTATGTGACAATAATTATGTCTATTTTTAATATATTTTTAAAAGCTTGGATATTTTGTAAAATAGTATTTATTTTAGATTTTAAAGTAACAAATACATTTATTAAGATGACGAATCTCTTTATCTTGAAACCTTCTATGGTCCTGATATGATTTGAATCTGTGTCCCCATCCAAATTTCATTTTGAATTGTAATCTCCAATGTTGGAAGTGGGCCTGGTGGGAGGTGACTGGATCATGGAGGTGGATTTTTCATGACATCCACTTAGTGTTATCCTCATGCCAGTGAGTGAGTTCTCATGAGCTCTCACTGTGTAAAATTGTGTGGCACCTCCCCTATCCCTCGCTTGCACCTGCTCTGGCAATGTGATATGCCTGCTTCCCCTTTGCCTTCCACCATATTTGGAATCTTCCTGAGGCCTCCCCAGAAGCCAAGCAGAGCTTGCATCACGATTTCTGTATAGCTTCAGAACTGTGGGCCAATTAAACCTCTTTTCTTTGTAAATTATTCAGTCTCAAGTATTTCTTTATAGCAATACAAGAATGGCCTAATACAGAAATTTGGTACCAAGAAGTGGGGCATTGCTACAAAGATATCTGCAAATGTGGAAATGACTTTGAAACTGGGCAACAGATGGAGATTGGAAGAGTTTGGAAGGTTCAGAAAAAAGACAGGAAGATGAGGGAAAGTTTGGAACTTCTTAAAGAGTGATTAAATGGTTGTAACCAAAATGCTGATAGAAATACGGACAGGCAAGTACAGCCTGAGGATGACTCAGATGAAAATGAAGAACTGGAGCAAAAGGCACATGTGTATTTCTTAACAAATGAGTTGGCTGAATTGTGTCTATGACCTAGGGAATCTCTGGAGTTTGAACTAGAGAGTGATGATTTAGGGTACCTGGTGAAAAAAATTTCTAAGTAGCCAAGTGTTACGTGTGTGTTGTGGCTGCTTCTAGCAACCTGTTCTCAGATGCATGAGTGAAAATTGACCTAAGTTTGAAACTTACATTTAAAGGGAAAGCAGAGCATTAAAGTTTAGAAAATTTGCAGTCTAGCCATATGGTAAAAAGAAAAGCCTAGTTTTAGAAGAGTTCAGTCAGGCTGTGGAGCAACTACTTATTAGAGATATTTGCATGACTAAGAGGAGTCCAAGTGGCGATAGCCAAAGCAATAAGGAAAAGGCCTCAAAGCCATTTCAGAGAACTCTGTGGCATACCCTCCCACCACAGGCCCAGAAACTTAGAAGGGAAGAATGATTTCAAGGACCAGGGCCCCACTGCCCTGCACAGCCTTGGGACACTGTTCCTTGCATCCCAGCCACTCCATCTCTAGCTATGGCTCAAAGGAGCACAGGTACAACTGGGGCAGCTGCTTCAGAGGATGTAGGCCATAAGCCTTGGTGATTTCCTTATGATTTCCTTTTGGTATTAAGCTGGAGGGTGCACAGAGTGCAAGAGTTAAGGCTTGGGAACTTCCACCTAGATAGCCTGGGTGCCAGGCAGAAACCTGCTGCAAGGGTGGAGCCCTCACACACAAGCTCTGCTAGTATAGTGAAAATAGAAAATGTGGCATTGGAGACCCCACACAGAGTCCTCACTGTAGCACTGTCTAAGGGAGCTACAAGCAGAAAGCCACCACCCTCCAGAACTCAGAATGCTATATTGTATATAATCATTGTATCCACTGGTGGCTTGCACACTGTGTGTAGAAAGACCAAAGGCATTTAGCTACAACCTGTGAGAGCACCTGCAGGGGCTGAACACTGCAAAACCACAAGGGCAGATCTTCTCAAGGCCTTGGGAGTGCACCCTTAGAACCAGTGTGCACTGGATGCAGCAAGTGGAGTCAAAAGAGATTATTTCAGAGCTTTAAGTTTTAATGAATGTTCTGCTAGGTTTTAGACTTGCATGGGACTGTAGTCCCTTTCTTTTGGCTGATTTATGCCTTTTGAAATGGTAATATTTGCCCAATTCTTGTATCTTTATTGTATCTTGAAAGTAAATAATTTTTTTTTAAATTTTATTGGCTCATAGATAAAAGGGACTTGCCTAGTTTCCGAAGAGACTTTGAACTTCAGATATTTAAGTTAATCTGGAATGAATTAGGACTTTAGGAAACTAGTAGGAAGGCATAATTGCATTTTTCAATGTGAGAATATGAGACATAAGAATGGTCCGGGTCGTAATGATATGATTTGGATCTGTGTCCCCAACCAAATTTCATGTTGAATTGTAATACCCAGTGATGGAAGTGGGTCTGGTGAGAGGTGATTGAATCATGGGGGCTCATTTCTCACGAATGGTTTAGCACCATCCACTTTGTGTTATCCTCATGATAGTGAGTGGATTCTTTCAAGATCTCTTAGTTTTAAGTTTGTGGCACCTCCCCACTTCATCTCCTGCTCCTCCTCCCACTGTTTGACTCACCTGATCCCCCCTTTGCCTTCTACCGTGATTGGAAGTTTCCTGAGGTCTCCCTAGAAGCAGACACCACTATGCTTCCTGTACCGCCTACAGAACCATGAGCCAATTAAACTGCTTTTCTTTTGAAATTCCCCAGTCTCAGGTATTTACAGCATCCTAATGTAAGAACGGCCTCATACAGGTCCTAAATATGTCTGACATGTATCAGTGTATAAAAAATAACAGCATTAAAGAAAAATTAATTGGAATTATTGTGATTCATACTATACATATGTAATTTAAGAGTATTAATGTGTTAAGAGACTCTATTAATCACATATTAGTTTTGAAGATGACTTTGCTCATTATTTGGTTAAGTATAATAGATTTCCCCAGATAATATGAGTTATAAATGCTTTCATTTTTGTGCTTTGAAATCACTATAAGAAACTTCATTGTACTCTTCTTCTTTTGCTCTCAATCCAGTATCACATGTAAGTGAATTACTGTAATTAGAGTTTTCTTGTCATTTCATATTTTTGATAAAAGTTTAGAATTGGTATTTACACAATCACATCAACAAAGTTAAGTAACTTCTCTACATACCCTTTACTAATGCAGAGTGAAACATCCAGGAACATGAAATATATTCTGTACACCCAAAGGCCATAAAGGAAGTGGAATGTTGGATCAGAATAACGCCTAATGATTTAGTGACATTACAGTTTAATCTTCACATGAATATTTTGAGTTAGAGTATGTTGTTCATTAATTGGTTGATTATTTTATTCCAAAATATTTAACTGGCATGCTACTAGCTGCCATAAACTGTTTTAGGCACTAATTATACAGTGATAAACAAAACAATAATACCTGCCCTGATGTAATCTATATTACTATTATTGCTGCCACATAATGAAAAATCAACTGAGTTTAAAAAGTTATTTCACACAAGAAAATGTGAGAGCTGAGATTTTAATACAAAATTCCTTGACCTCAGAGTGAGTGCTCTTATCATACACACAACAACATATGGCCTCTCACAATAGGCTACCAAGTCATAGATTTGTTACATCCCCAACATTGAAAATTAATAGTGAATGGAGCTTTCTAATTTTAAAAATATGTTTTCTAGAGAATGCTATAAAACATTGAAAGAAATCAGGGTAAAAAATCATGAATTAAACTATGTCTCTAACAAACTCTGTAGCCCTTTCTGTTTCCTTTCTATGCCTGATCATTTACTTGAATTATCTTTGAATCTAAAGGGACAACACAAAAGAATACTAGAGTATTTAAAATATTTAGACAATAAATATTGTTCTGTATATAACTTTTATTATTCCTTAAATTATTTTGGAGCAATCAAGATATCTCAATTACCTTTATTAATCAATTAATTAATCAATATCATTTACATCTGAAGAAAGAGGAAAACTTATGAGTTACATACATATTGCATGTGTGATTGTGAGACAATTCAATTTCAGCAATAAATTTTCAAATTCTAAACTTTTTTGAGTTCGAATAGGCAAGATATATATTTTAAGATTGTAAGAATTTTGATAAGTATTTTCATTAAAGTATTTGTTTAGTATTTTCTGTGATTAACCATATTTTCTATGAAAGAAAAAAACCTTCTTCTTGTTCACTGATGTGTCATCATGGCTTATTGCACTTTATATGTGCTCTGTAAATGACTTAAATAAATGAAGGACTGAATGCTTATACAACAGTCTTATCACATTCTTGCCATCAAGCATTATTATTTTATTTATGTATTTATTTATTTAAGCAGACGGAGCATCACTCTGCCGCCCAGGCTGGAGTGCAGTGGTGTGAATTCAGCTCAGCTCACTGCAGCCTCCACCTCCCAGGTTCAAACGATTCTCTGATCTCAGCCTCTCAAGTAGCTGGGACTACAGGTGTGTGCCAACACACCCACCTAATCTAATTTTTCTATTTTTAGTAGAGTCAGGGTTTTATAATGTTGGCCAGGCTTGTCTCAAACTCCTGACCTCAAGTGATCTGCCCGCCTCGGCCTCTCAGTGATGGGATTACAGACGTGAGCCACAGCACCTGGCCATCAAGTACTATTAATAATAATACTCAGTAGTAATTTAAGTTAATTAATTTATCAGGTGGGAGATTAACCTAACTATAATTATTTGGTTAATGGTGAGGATAAACACATTTTCTTCTGTTTACGTTCTTCTTGTTAAATTATTCATCTTAAATTGTTCATATGCATTTATATCTATTGAGATTTTACTTCATTTTTATGTTTTAGTTTAATTGATTCTTGTATGTAACAAGAAAATTGGCTACTTATATATTCTGGGCAGTAAGCTGTCCCTTAATAGAGTATAAGATCTATCTCTTTTAAAGTGTTTTCAGTAAATCACTGTTACTGTCTGCCGGGCACACGGACTTGGAAGAAGTTAAACAAGGCTGAGTTTAGGAAGACGAATACCTGAAAACTAGGTGGATAAGTAAGGCTTCCCCCACCCAGATTCCAAAAATTGGGCAAGTAATTGACTTATTTGTCAATTAGTCTAATGATCAATGCAATAAATATAAAACTGGCAATGTGAAACCTATTTAGCAAATATCAGGATTTCTACTAGAATATTTGAATCCAAAAAAGTAAAAACCAAAAGCATTCTTTTACAGTCAGATAAAATCCCTTCAGAAAGATCAAATAAACATCAGGAAAAAAAATTGTGTATTTTAATTACTTGGATTCTGTGAAACAAAGAAAGAGAGCTCCACTTGAGAAAGTCAGCTGATATTTTACAGAATATAGACAAGTAATGCAATTCACACTTCAATAAATATGATTGAAGACTGCTTAGAACTCAAATATGAAATGAAATAGATGCTATTTGGAAGGGAGGATAATTCAGGAAAGTCTTTTGCAACAGTTAGGAGATATTATTTCTTATTTCTTAAGATACAATTTTATTAGGAAAGCGAAATTCACCTTGAATTAACATGTTCAAAATGGTGGGAACTACTGAGGAGAATGAAAAACAGATATAAACCATCTGAGCATAGAGATTTTCTAAATAATTTTATCCATAATAGTAGTCACTAAGTAATTGTATTTGTCTTTATCTTAATCATATCTTCAAAAATTCTCTGTGAAGAATTTAGTCAGAATAGATTCAATTTCATGAGTTCTTCTGTTTCTCTTCACAAAAAAAGAAACATTTATCCCCAAGTAAAGAAAATAGGAAAAAGCCACAAAAGTTAATTCGGTCCATTTTTCAGTATTTTTCCATATGTATGCTTAAGAGCTTATGAGAACCTGTCAAGTACTGTGATGGTTGGGGAATTAAGATTTATTCTAAGTGACAATTCAGCACAATTTTCTGGAAAGAAAAACAGGGAAAGGAAGACATTTAACTGGAATTTTGGTAGTGAAAGAGAAAGTAGCAAATAAGAAATAAGCTAATTACATAGGACTGACACACATAACACAATATATTCTAGGTTGGGAAGTTTGTGACCAGTTCAATCCTTGACTAAGCTGTTTCTGCTGACTTGTTGAGTGATGCCAATCTTTGTCCTTCTTGGTGTCTAATTCATTCAATAATTATGATTATATCAGCCATTAATTATGGGGCTTTATTGTATCAAGTATCAGAGAAAGTGAAAATTAGGCAATTATATTCAGATACTCATCTTTTTGACCCAAAGCAATTTACCTAATTCTTTAAATCTTCTCTTTACTCATGTGTGAAATGAGAAAAATTTCATCTTCCTTATAGGATTGCTGAAAGGACTTAATGAAATAATGCATGTAAAACAGTACAGTACCAGACATATGGTAATAAATAAATAAATAATTTTAGATTATGATGATGATGAAGTGCTTGAAAATTGAAAATAAACAATTTATTTGACTTTTTTGTAGTCTGTGATTTGTCTATTCATTCTCTTAATAATATGTATTGAAAACTGGATATATAATATTTTTAAGAGATAACTTATCAGTATATTCTTCTATGGATCCTGCTTTTGGTATCATATTTAAAATATTCTTCACCTAACCCAAAGTCACAAATATTTTCTCCTATGTTTTGTTCCTACATGGAGTATACTTTTAGACATTACATTTAGGTCTATGATCTTTTATGAGTTAATTATTGTATATGATTCAAGGTTGGTCTAAGTTCATTTTTAAACATGAATATTCAATCATTCCATCCACATTTGCTGAAAGGACTGCTTATTTTTTTTAATTGCTAGATTGTCTCACACATTTGTTGAAAACTAGTTGTCGATATATGATTAAGACTACTTATATACTCTTTATTCTGTCCCATTATTCAAATTGTCCATCTTATGCCAGTAACACAAATTTAGTTAAGATTAACGTAAATCTTGAAATCAGATAGGGTTAGTGCTCCTTTTTCAAATTAATTTTTGACTATTCTAAGTTCTTATAATTTACATTCGTATTTGAGAATCAGTTTGTCAGTTTCCACCAATAGAAAAATAGCATGTTAGTGCCTTTATCAAAATATTTCATGTACCTCATAAATATATACATCGAATATGTAACTATAAAAATTGAAAAATAACAAAATTTAATTTTAAAATATATGCTGGGATTCTCTTAATAGACATTCATTTTTATTTTTAATAGACTTCATTTTTCAGAGAAGTTTTAGATTCACAGAAAACCTCAGTGGATGGTACAGAGATTTACCATATACCCTGTTTCCATGCATGCATAGCCTCTGCCATTATCAATATCCCTTACCACAGTAGTACTTTTGTTATGATTGGTGAACATATGTTGACAAATCATGCCACCCAGAGTTAGGGTTCACTCTTGACATTGTACATTCTGTTTGTTTGCACAAATTTTTATGTTGCATATCCACCACTACAGTTTCATACAAGTAGCTTCATCACCCTAAAAATCCTCTGTACTATGCCTACGTATCCCTCTCCTTCTCAAACCCTAGCAATCACTGATTTTATTTTATTATTAATACTATCTCCATACTTGTCTTTTCTAAGATGTCATATAATTGTAATCCTTTTTTGATTGTTTATTTCATTTAATAACATACATTTATGATTTCTCCATTTTTTTTTTTTGTGGCTGGCTAGCTCATGTTTTTTGTGCTGGATAATACCGCATTATGAGGATTTAACAATTTATTTACACATTCACTTATGGAAGGACATCTGGTTGTTTCCAAGTTTTGGTAATTATGAATAAGGCTACTATAAACATCTATGTGCAGATTTTTGTATGGACATAAACTTTTTAACACTTTTGAGAAAATGCCAAGAAACACAATTCCGGGATTATGTGTTATGAGTATGTTTAGTTTTGTAAGAAACTGCTAAACTGTCTTCTAAAAGTGACTGTATCATTCTGCATTCCCCTCAGCAATATGAGTTCTTGTTGCTCCGTATCTTCACCAACATTTAGTGATGCTGGTGTTCTGGATTTGGCCATTCTAATAGTGGTGATCCTGTTTGTAATGCTATCTCATTGCTATTTTAATTTATACATTCCTAATGACATATTTGATGTGAAGCATCTTTTATATCCTTATTTGCCGTTTGTATATCTTTTTGCTGAGATATCCGTTAAGATTTTTGGCTCAGTTTTTAATCAAGTTGTCCATTTTATTATGTTTGAGTTTTAAATGTTCTTTACATACATTGGATTACAGTTCTTTGTCAGATATGCCCTTTGAAAAATATTTTCTCTCAGCCTGTAGCTTGTCCTCTCATTCTTTTGACAGTATCTTTTATAGAGCAGATAATTTTAAATTTAATGTACTTCAGCTTATCAATTATTTGTTTCATATCTTTGGTGTTACTAATATCTCTAAAAGTCATCACCAAAATGAAGGTCCTCTAGATTTTTTTCATATGTTATATTATAGGAGATTTTTTAGTTTTAAGCTTTACATTTTGGTCTACAATCTATTTTGAGTTATTTTTTGTGAAACATATAAAGTCTGGGTCTGAATTCATTTTTTAAAATTATTTTAAAATACATTTTATAGATTCCATCAGATTTGGTACATAGACAATTTTGTCATTAAATAAAGAATTTTTTCCTTCTTCCCTTCCAATCTGGGCATTGTCCTCCCCCACTTTCTCTCTGTGTCTCTCTGCTTTCTCTCCATCTCTTTTTGTGTCCTTCTCCATCTCTCTGTCTCTGTCATCATTACTATCTCCGCCAAACCCACTGTCTTGGTTTTGCCTTATTGGAATGGATAGACTCTTTAGTAAATTCTTGGCTAGAAATGGGAAGTGCTAAAAGTGGATGTGGACATTATTTATCTTATTTCTGATCTTATGAGAAAGGCAGTACATACTTTCCTTTATGAATAGTATCAGTTGTAGGATTTTTATGGGTTCCATTTATCACGTTAAAAGAGTTTCCTTTTGTTCTCAACTTGCCGAGAATTTTTGCCAAAAATAATGTTAGATGTCATCCCATACTGTTTCTGCATCAATATCTTCTCTCTTGCATTCTTTATTTATTTTCTTTCTTTCTTTTGTAAGGCCTTTGGTTTTGACATCAGGTAAGTTTGACTTTATAGAATGAGTTGTGAAGTATTTCTTCCCTTTCAAACTCTGGAGTATTCTGTGTAAAATCAATATTACTTCTTTCTTATATATCTAATATAATTCACTAGTGAAGCAATCAGAGCCTGGAGTTTGTGGTGTAAAAGAAAGAGAAATTGTGTTGGGAGTTTGGGAGTGAATAGAGAAGAATAAATAAGAAAAAGGGATAGTCTTTAAGACTGATATGTGTATAAAAAAAATGTTCTCAGCTGATCAGTGTTCTCCTGGTTGAAATATTGACTAACAGAACTTGCCATGGGGTCACTGCCAATCTTTGTCTCTTCTAGTGTCCAATTCTATTATTTCGTCATTATTATTATAACAGCCATTAGTTGTGGGGTTAGTGTAATAATAACATTATATTGTGAGTATTTTTGGTTAAATTATCATCCTTCAAAGATTATTTTTAATTAATTTGCACATATATTTATATTTTAAATAATAAAATAATGTCATACACTTACATATGCAATTATTTCAAATAATGTTCATTAATTTTTACAGATCTAAATTTCCTACAGGTCTCTTTTTCTATGTGTAAAGGACACTTTAAAAGCATTTCTTATATTGAATTACTGTATATAATAATTTTTCCCAGCTTTTGTATGAATGAAAGGGTACTTTACCTTAATTTTCATAAGATTATTTTGCCGATGTGGAATTCTACAGTGAAACTCTTTATAAAACAAGTTTTGGCTGTGCTAAGTGGTTCACCCATGTAATCCCAAAAATTTGGGAAGCCTAGGTAGGTGGATCACAAGGTCAGGAGTTCAAGACCAATCCGGCCAAGATGGTGAAACTCTGTCTCTACTAAAAATACAAAAATTAGCTGGGCACAGTGGTGGGCCAGCTACTCGGGAGGCTGAAGCAGGAGAATCGCTTGAACCTGGGAGGCAGAGGTTGCAGTGAGCCGAGATCGCACCACTGCACTCCAGCCTGGGTGACAGAATGAGACTCCATCTCAAAAAAAATAAAAACATAAAAAATAAAAATAAAACAAGTTTCAAGATATCTACTGTCTTTATTTCATTGTTTCCAGTGATAAATCTTCTGCTACTGTCACATTTTCTTCCCCTCTTTATATAACATTGTATTTTATATCTGCTACATTTATGATGTTCTCTTATCAATGATACTGAGAAAATTGATGATGATGTAGTTCTTATAGTTATTTTCATGTTTCTAGTGTTTGGGGTTTGTTGAGCTTCTCAGATCTGTGGCTTTACAGTTTGCATAAAATATTACAAATAATTCACCAATTATTTTTTCAAACATACTTTTTTTCTTCTTTTCCTCTTTCCTTTTCTTCGGATCTCTCAATATATTCATGCAGTTGGCTCCTTGACATCTTTCTACCACTTATTGATGCTCTCTTCCTTTTTTCCCCTCTATTCTCTCAGTGCCTTATTTAACTACTTTATATTCCTGTATTCTGAATGTAATATTGTTTTTCTGCAATATTTATTAAGTTCTTAATCTCATCTAGTATATCTCAGACATTGTAGTTCTCAGCTATAGAAAATCAATTTAAAATTTTCATTTTCCATTTTCCCTGCCCCTACTTTACATTATGTATATACAATACAGAAACAAAAATTGTTTTAATTTTCTTGCCTGCTATTTCTAGCTTCCCTCCATTTCAGTTCTGAGTAATTTTTTATTGGTTTATCCCGTTATTTTGAATTACATTTTCTTGATTCTGTGCACATCTGGAATTTTTTAAAAAATAGCAAAAATTCAATAACAAATATTGTGAATTTTACCTTGTTATGGGCTGGGTAATTTTGTGTCTTTATAAATATTCACAGAATTTGTTCTAATCTGCAGTTGTTAACTGAAAATGGTTTGATCCTATTGGCTCTTGCTTTAACAAATTTTTTTAGGCAGGGTGATAGAAGTGTTCATTCTATAATAGTAGTTTTTAATATAGGCAATTTTTTTTTTTACCCTTTGAAGACATTTGGCAATGTCTGGATTTTGTAATCAATTTTTTTTCTCTCTCTCTCTTTTTTTATTTCTATTTTTATTTTTTTTGATGGAGTCTCGCACTGTCACCCAGGCTGGAGTGCAGTGGCGTGATCTCGGCTCACTGCAAGCTCCACCTCCCAGGTTCAGGCTATTCTCCTGCCTCAGCCTCCCGAGTAGCTGGGACTACAGGTGCCCACCACCACGCACAGCTAATTTTTTGTATTTTTGGTAGAGATGGGATTTCACCGTGTTGGCCAGGATGATCTCGATCTCCTGACCTCATGATCCGCCCGCCTCGGCCTCCCAGAGTGCTGGGATTACAGATGTGAGCCACCACGCCCCGCCTGTAATCAATTTTGTAATCAAAATTGATTGTCAAAAGTTAGGGATGAACGCAACTGACATCTAGGGGTTAGATACCATGGATGCTGCTGAACATTTCATAATGTTTAGGGCAGGCCACCAACCACAAATAATCATAGCCTAAAATATTAAAATTTTTGAATTTACACTCAAATATTTGAATTTTTCAAAAAAGTTGAATTTGAGAAACTTGACTTAGGGCTAGTTATTCCACAAACCTAAGGCAGGACCTTTTTGTATGTTCTACTCAATGTCTTGAGCAACGTGAATTTCTTCAGTATAGTCTGTAAGACCAGTACTAGGTTTGGATCTCTGTACCAGCCAGGTGCTATCATATCTTATCTTTACTTGTGTGTCTATGCTGTGCCACAAACACTTTTGTCAAAAGCCTGAGGAGGTGCTGATCAATACTCAGAACTGGAGGAGTTCCTCTGCGGATCTCTGAAGCCCTGTCTTCCAACAGCTTTCTCATCTCCAGCGTTCTGTTATGTAAATTCCAGCTCTTTTGTCTCTCCTGCTGTTCCTCTCTGTAGAGCAATATCTAAAAAAAAAAAAAAAGGATACTTATTTTCTCCAAACAGTAGTTTTGCACATTGACTTTATTTTTAGAGTTTTAGGATGCTTGCTTGTCTTTAAAGTGTATCAGTAATTCACTTTCTCTTACTGTCAGCTCTGGAAATATTTATGAAACATTATTAAACTCAACATGTCTCAAACCAGCTAAAATGTGCTTATGAATAGAGCATGAAAAAGAAATTCTGCAAAGGCACAGTGCGATTATGTAAGGTGTTTCTATACAATATTAAATAATCACACTTCTGTAATCTTTTTATATTTTCATTCACTACTGTAGTTCACTGATGCTCCTTTATTGGTTAAAATCTTAACATTGTACCCATTAACTAAAAAAAATAAAATAAAAAAAGAAACCAAATAGTCATGTCAATGGAATAGATGTGATTAATATCACAAAACCATATATTTTTGGAATTATTAAAAACTTGCCATGCTGAGGAAAAGCATTAGGATCACCAGTTTTTGACTGCCATAAGGTGGCTTTGGTATTTGGAAATTTAAGTGATAATTTGTTTAAGCAGCTTAGTTGAATATTTTAACTAAAAATACTCTAACATGAGTAATATTTTAGAAAATGAATGAGCATTGGAATCTCATTTAATTTAATATTTCTCAGTAGAGCTCTTTTTACTATGGCAGATCTCTAACAGTTGTAATATTGATCTTAAAGTGGTTATTTCTCTGGGTAGGAATAGGGTGTTTGTATCTGTGTATCTGTGTGTGAGTGTGTGCGTGTGCACACACGTGTATTTCCATGACCATTATGCATAATCATGATGCTATTCTGTTTATAAATACAAGAAAATAAAACAAAATAACAACCATGTTATATATTCTCTTTGAGATTTTTAACTCAGAGTAACTTCATCCGAAAGTGTGGAGGTACTAATTATTATAGACAGCCAAATACGTAAGGATTTAACTAGCAAAGTTAACTTTATGTTTCTAGATGTAAAAAGTCTTTCAAAGTTGGTTAACAACTGTCCATGACCTTTCCTGAGGCTGGGGTTATTAGTGTTACATAGAAATGTGCGTGCTTGTGTGTGTGTGTGTGTGTGTGTGTGACAGAGAGAGAGAGAGAGTGTTGATTTTACAGAATTTTTTTAGTAATAATACTTATTGTATAAATGAGTTAAGAGTGGAAGTTGGTCAAAAATATCCATTGTTGGAATAAATTTAGTAGTGTAAACTGTGGTTTAGTTCACAGTAGCTATAACCTATAATAATTTCTTACGATCACGAAAGTAAAGTAGTAGTTAAATGCATTTCCTTGTAGAGAAGAGAGAAACAGTGGTTAGAGTATTTGTTTAATCTTAAGTATCATATGGAGTAGATCCATTACACAAACCCAGATATATTTAAGAAATGCCTTTTGACCATGATGTCAATGATAATCGCTTGAAAACAAGTAAGAAACAAATAAAAAATAAATCTTAAATAGTATTTGCTCTAAAGCACATCTTTCAAATAATACACGTTTTATTTGGTACCATTCCCGACAGCCCAAATGCAGGCTTCAAAGAAGACCATTTTTTTTTTCCACTGGCAAAGATTTTCTAATAGCAATGTTGATTCCAGTATTTTATTTGAAGTGGTTATTGCTAGTGAAGATGGACAATAATTTCAAAATAGAAGCATAATGTTTTCATGGGATATCTACCATCAATGTCTTTCCTGACTGTTTTTTGCACTACGGCACTCAAAATGTTTTCAGCTAAATATTTTTGACAAAATGTACTGTATTAATTTTTCCTTGGCTTCTGTCTTAGTCTGTATTGTGCTGCTGTAACAGAATACTACGCATTAGGTAGTTTATAATGAACAGAAATGCATTGGCTTACAGTTAAGGGAGCTGGGACATCCATGACCGAGGGGCTGGAATCTGTCAAGAGTCTTCTTGCTGCATCATCTTATGGCAAAAGGGCCAAGAGAGGGCAAGAATCGGGGGAAGGGAACTCTCCCTTTTTATAAGGAACCCGCTCCCTTGGTGAGAAAGCCAGCCCCGTGATAACAACATTAATCTATTCACAAGGGCAAGCAAAAAGATACCACATCTTAATATTAGCACAATTTTGATTGAATTTTTAACACATAACTGTAAGGGGACACATTCAAACCATAGCAGCTACTATACAATATAGTTACTGATAATAATCTGAAGCTTCGGCTCTACCCTATCACCAGATAAATTCCCTTCAATTAGATGTTTTATCAGGAGATTCAGTCCCAATAGCTGTTCTGATGTTCAGCTCATCTTGTGGCCCTTAATTTACTAACTGTTGTGGCTGAAGTGAGTGCTGTTGTCGGCTTCTCACCTCTACTGGAGATGGTCTAATTCATATTCCTGAGCTTCCACTTAAGTGTTATATTTAACTTTTCTGGTACACTTTTTACATTTAATAAGTGAACAGGGGAAGCAATCTCCACATGTCTTAGTGCAGAATGAAGAGCATCTCCTTTCCACATTTAGAGAGGAGGATAGCTAAGGGGTAATGTAGCCACATTCTCAGTATGGGGCTGAGAGTTTGTGATTCAAGATATGCAATATTCTGCCAAATCTAGAAAAAAATCTAAAATATAAAGAATGAACATGCAACACACAAATATTTCATTTAAAAAGAAACCCACAAGAGTTTATGAGCTAAAGCTAAATTTCTCATTATCAAATATCCCCTTAAGGGAGGAGTGCTGAACAATTTTAAAGGGAATCAATATGGGGCAGACACCAGGTGCCATGTAGACCTGGAGCCAGACTGTTAATACCATTATACATGGTGGAGTTACAATTCAATTAAACAAAATGCTCATTACACTAATATTTAATAAATTAACTTTTTTAAAATAGGATTTTTTAAAGCTTTTTTTTCTTTTTTTTATTATACTTGAAGTTCTAGGGTACATGTGCACAACGTGCAGGTTTATTACATATGTATACATGTGCCATGTTGGTGTGCTGCACCCATCAACTCATCAGCACCCATCAACTCATCATTTACATCAGTTATAACTCCCAATGCCATCCCTCCCCCAGCCCCCCTCCCCATAATAGGCCTCAGTGTGTGATGTTCCCCTTCCCATGGCCAAGTGATATCATTGTTCAATTCCTACCTATGAGTGAGAACATGTGGTGTTTGGCTTTCTGTTCTTGCGATAGTTTGCTGAGGATGATGGCTTCTAGCTGCATCCATGTCCCTACAAAGGACATGAACTCATCCTTAAAAATAGAATTTTCTTACAAATTTGAAAGGTATAAAGAGAATAATCACTATGATTCTTCATTGTACTTTTCAAAATTCACAATGTTTTTGTTTGTTTGTTTTAGATTTAAAATAATAAGTAGTTTATATTAATTGTAACCACACAGGCAATATACAAATAAAGCATTTTTAAAAGTAAAATTAAATACTATAGCCAAAGATACATATTTGATTATGTAGGATGTTATAGTTCTTTAACAATGTAAACTCTTTTATTGCTCTTCTTGACTATTAGATTAAAAACACTTTGTAAAAAAAATAGTGAGCATATAAGTAAGGACTTCAGTTTCTCTTATTAAAAGTGAAATTTTTTAATTTAGAATTTTTCTGTGCCTAAACATTTTAGGCTTTGAATATTATGTAGTTAACTTTAAGAATAAGCTGATTTTTGGCCCTATCTCCTCTCATGTGGACACTTGAGTATATCTTTTTTTAAAAAAAAAATTGTTAATAATTAACAAGATTTATTGTCAATCATGTTCTATTTTTTTTCTGAAATTTTCTGTGTGCTTTTAGTTTACACATATTTTTCTTCACTACAAGACAACATCCACCAGTAATTTAGTTAAATACATTTATGTTCTATCTATTGGGGATTCCAATTGTTATTTCATCAGATGCTTTTTCCTATCTTCTATAAGATACAGCATTTTGTGAATTGATATGATCACTTTGTGCTTTTTCTCTTTGACTTACAGTTAATTGAAGACTTTTCTTGTATCAAGTAAAACGTAAAATTTCACTTGCGTCTTTTGCCTTTGTTTTAGTTTATTATTTATATTTTAGTTGACATTGATATTCTTGTTGTTAACTTGTTCCTTCAGTTTTGCTATTTCTATTTTAATCTCATTCCGTTGTTTGAATATATGGTCTCTCAGCTATCCCTTTCTTATTAAATTTACAATCATATTAAGTTCTTCTGTGTTATGAAATTAACACTACAGAATGTTCTCCTATTTCTTAAATTATATATTCTTCCATGCCACACTTTTCTACCTAAGTTCTAAATGTTATATTCATTTTCTTTTCTTTTTTAATTCCCCCTTTTTTTCTTTTTTGACAGAGTCTCACTCTGTCACCAAGGCTGGAGTGCAGTGGCATGATCTCAGCTCACTGAAACTTCTGCCTCTTGGGTTCAAGCAGTTCTCCTCCTGCCTCAGCCTCCTGAGTAGCTGGGACTACAGGTGTGTGGCATCACACCTGGCTAATTTTCATACTTTTTAGAGGCAGGGTTTCACCCATTTTCTTTAAAATATTTATGGTTGTCTTATGCTATTGCCTCTTTTAGGTCATATGTTTTTGTTATGTCTATGGAGACTTCTATTCAGATCATCTATTGGCTTTGGTCTATGGATGGCTTTTTCTTCTTGCACTTTCTGCTTTATTTGAGACCTGATTGTCTTCAGTTTTTAGCCACAGTTTTAAGATTTGCATTGTCCTCTAAATGAAAACTATTAATAGAAAGGGAAACAGCTTGGCTAGAGCTAATTGCAGACCATCTTTGTCTTCTCTCTTGAGATTTTGTTAAATATCCATCCTGGCTTTATTCTGCTTTATATAATCACAGTTCTGGTAAGTGGGTAGTGAATTAAAGTTTTCACTACTCTGTATTAGAAGCTGATATGGTTTGGATGTGTGTCCTTGCCCAAATCTCACGTCTAATTGTAATCTTGAATGTTGGAGGTGAGCCTGCTGGAAGGTGGTTGGATTTCATGGGGGTTGTTTCTCATGGTTTAACACCATCCCTCTTGGTGGTGTCATGGTGAGAGTGAGTTATCACAAACCTAGTTGTTTAAAAGTGTGTAGCACCTTCCCCTTCTCTATCTTCCTCTTGTCCCAGCCATGTAAGACATCCCTGCTTCTCCTTTACCTTCCACCATGATTGTAAGCTTCCTGAGGCCTCCGCAGAAGCTGATGCCACCATGCTTCTTGTACAGTCTGCAGAGTTGTGTGGCAATTAAACCTCTTTTTTTAAATAAATTACTCAGTCTCAGGTATTTATTTGTAGTAGTGTGAGAATGAATTTATAGGGAAGCTTTCATATCTTTCCCTTGGACTTTTGCTGCTTAGAGCTCATGGCATGAGGTTGAAGCATTTTTTATTTGTTCGATTAGTAGAAGTGGAGATTTTTCCTTTCATTTACTTATTTTTCATGCTTGAATTGTTTAAGTATACATGCTGTGTAGCAAATCTAGAACTATGCTTCTCACTATCATTTTTACTTGGTAATCAATATGCCTAATTCTTAACAAAAATTTTTAAATGTTAGATTACATATGGAAAAATACTGGTCATTATTTTCTTATTGAAAGATACTATTTTTGTCAGCTGCCTAGTAATGGTTTATACAGATCTTATGTTTAATATATAACCTACTATTTTTAGAATTTAAAATATGTCATATTTCACTTATAAAATTATGAATCCCTGGATTAAAAAATGTATGTCAGAAGAATTCTTTCTGAAAAATTCACTGAGTCATACACATTGACTGATTAATACATTATGCTTCATTTTAAAAGACAAGAAGGAAAATTAGAAAGAAAAGACAAAGGCCAGGCATGGTGGCTCATGCCTGTAATCCCTGCACTTTGGGAGGCCGAGGCAGGTGGATCACCTGAGGTCAGGAATTCGAGATCTGCCTGGTCAACATGGTGAAACCCCATCTCTACTAAAAATACAAAAAAGTAGCAGGCCCTGGTGGTGGATGCCTGTAATCCCAGCTATTCAGGAGGCTGAAGCAGGAGAATCCCTTGAACCAGGGAGGCGGAGGTTACAGTGAGACGAGATCACACCACTGCACTCCAGCCTGGGCAACAAGAGTGAAACTCTGTCTCAAAAAACAAAACAAAACAAAAAAACCCAAAAACAAATAAAAATAAAAGAAGGAAAAGAAAAAAAAAAGACAGATAATTTATAATTTTCACCAAGCAAAATTTGAAAAAGATCTAATTGGGACAGAGACTTCTGATTCATTTTCAGTATTCATTGTCTCTTTTTTCATTGGAAAGATATCAACCCATTTCTCCAACATGTTTTAGGACAAGATGACTGCACAAGGAAAGCTGCATTTTCCAATATATTTTTATAGATAGATAGAGCTACGTGGCTAAGTTCCCAATGGGATGTTTGTGCAACTTCAATTTTTTTTTTTTTTTTTTTTTTTGAGACGGAGTCTTGCTCTGTCACCCAGGCTGGAGTGCAGTGGCGCAATCTCGGCTCACTGCAAGCTCCGCCTCCCGGGTTCACGCCATTCTCCTGCCTCAGCCTCCTGAGTAGCTGGGACTACAGGCGCCCGCCACTGCGCCCGGCTAATTTTTTTTCTATTTTTAGTAGAGACGGGGTTTCACCATGGTCTCGATCTCCTGACCTTGTGATCCGCCCGCCTCGGCCTCCCAAAGTGCTGGGATTACAGGCGTGAGCCACCGCGCCCGGCCGCAACTTAATTTAATCTCATTTAAAAACTAAAATTTCTTCTCTTCACTTTCTATTTCTGTCTTCCTACTAGAAAGACAGAAGTGGAATAGCCAACATTAATCCAGGAATTAAAGCCTCATGTCAAGGATGACAGGGTTGCCTCCACAGCCATGGAAGGCTTATCTCTGGTCTTTCCCATGTGAGACAAATTTCTAGCTTATTGAACTCAGTTATTTGAAGTATACTTGTTAGGGGAGTTTAGTCTAGACCCTAAATATAATACTTCATGGTTTTTTTTTTATAATAATAAAGAGTAGGAGGAATCCACAAAATAACGTCATTAAAACAAAAAAATATTAGAAAAGAAAAACATGATTAGAAAAGTATCCATAGAAAGAGGAAAAAAGATAAGATCTTTCATTGCATCCTTTCTTCTTCTCTATTTTCTTTTTCTAATAGGGATAAATTTTACAGAATCATAAAGGCTATGGTAGGGAATGCGTTACAAGTAAAATGAGAGACTTTAACACATTTGAGGTGGAATCATCAATAGCTATATATAGTAGTAAAGAACCACTATATAGTAGTAGTGAAGAACACAATAAGTTGATTAATTTATTATTTATACTGGAGGTAAGATTTAGAGGGCTAATGGGAAAGAGGTGTCTCAATTGTATGAATTGTGCATCAGGTATATGGGGATGTAAGTCCCATGAAGGCTGAGTTTTGTTTTGCTTACAGCTATCATGTAGTGCCTAACACAATGTCTGTCACATAAAAGGCACTAAATTAATACTTGTATAGTGAGTGAAATATGAAATACCCCTTACTGAGATAATGACAACTACGGGTTGAGGGGTACATGTGGAATATTACAAGTTCAGATTTGAACACGTTAATTTGTAAATGATTGCTTGTCTTCAAAATAGAGATATTGATTAATAACTAGTCAAGAAAGGGAAGGAAAGAGAAGTATTTTGATGATTAATTTTATGTGTGAACTTAACTGGGTTAAGGGATACCCAGATAGCTTGTAAAATATTATATTTAAGTGTTTCTATAAGGGAGTTTCTGGAAGAAATTAACATTTGCATTTATAAACTGAGTAAAGAAGATCATTCCTTACCAGAGTGGGCAGGTATCAATTAATCCACTAATGGCCATGATAGAACAAAAAAAGTGGCGAAAATGTGTATTAACTCTCTCTCTCTCTGGGAACTGGCCTATTTATCTACTGCCCTCAGAAATCAGAGTTTCAGGTTCTTGGGCATTCAGACTCCAGAAATTACATCAGCAGGCTCCCTGGTTCTCCAGCCTTTGGCCTCAGACTGAGAGTTACACCACTGCATCCCCTGGGCCTTGAACTGAATTACATCACCAGCCTTCCTGGTTCTCCAGCTGGAAAATAGCATTTCATGAGACTTCTCAGCTTCTCTGATTGCCTGAGTCAATTCCTATAATAAATTCCCTCTTATATATCTATAAATACCCTATTGGTTCTGTTCCTCTAGTGAGCTCTAATACAAGCAGTCTGGACAGGAGATATACATTTAGAATCTTTATTGTATAGATGGAACATGGCATCCATTAACTTTAGAGTGGCAGGAAACCAGAAAAAGGCAAACAGAAGGAAACTATGAATTTTCTTTTTTTTGAGTTTTGATTTGATGGTGTTTCCTGAAAAAAGTAATAGGGTATCTGAACACACACAAATAGTATTACTATATCTTAAAAATATGTAGAATGCTATATAAAAAGTACTTTATGTAAATATACTTACCACCTTAGATACAATAAGTAAAATTCCTGGAAAGATACCAACTGTAAAGTTCACTGTAAAGGAAATTACATGGATAGCCTTATATTTATACATGTATTCAAAAATTAATTTCATTGTTAAAAATGCTCTAACAGAGAAAACTCCAATGCCAGTTGACTTTACTTGTTAATTATAGCCACTATCCTAGTAATAGATAGTATAAAATTAACAAGAAGATATGCAAATGGCAAATAAAATTAAATGAGGAACAAATTTAAAGAAGATTAAAGGATGACACATAAGAACACTAAAACATTCTCCACATTATTAGCCGT
The DNA here is from genome assembly GCF_049350105.2 of Macaca mulatta. Taxonomy (NCBI): domain Eukaryota; kingdom Metazoa; phylum Chordata; class Mammalia; order Primates; family Cercopithecidae; genus Macaca; species Macaca mulatta. The sequence continues at coordinate 134,443,865 of NC_133406.1, forward strand.
GAGGGATATGCAAACTATAACACCAAAACAAAATATTACTGCAAACCTATAAGAAACTCTAAAACTAGAAGCACTAAAATTGGCAAGCACTGCTGAGGATGTGGACCAACTGAAAGTCTCATTACACTGCTCTGGTGGAACAGTAAACATGTTGACAGTTTTCAAAAAGTGAAACACATTCCAACTCTATTATTCAATTTTTCCACTCCTTAATATTTTCCAGAGAGAAGATAAAGCAGATATTCATACAAAGACTTGTATGTGAATGTTCATAGCAACTTTATTTGTGATAGCCAAAACCTGAAAGCAGCCCAAATGTATATTAAGAAGCAAATGGATAAATAAATTGTGGCATATGCATGCAATGGAATATCCAGCAATAAAAAGGAATGAACTATTTAAGTATGCAACAAAGTGGATAAATCTCAAAATAACTATGCTGAGTTGAAGATGTTAGATAAGTAGAGTACATATTGTATGGTTCTATTTATATGAAATTATAGAAAACACAAACTAATTTAAAGCAACTGAAAGCTTATCAATGCTTGCCAGTGATCAGAACGGGTGGAGAGAGGGATATGACAAATTTGGGAGTGATTAATTATAAAAATGAAGACACAACTACGTGCTGTCTAAAATAAGTTCATATTAATTATAAAAAATAGGTTAAAGTTAAAATATGTAAAAATATAACTTAAAAACATTTAATTTTTAAAAGGCTGAAGTGGCTATATTACTATCGGGAAAAGTAGATTATAGAACATGGCCTATTACAAAGTGGCCAAATTTGTATTTGTTGTTTCTACAGATTCTAGTAATTAAAATGAATGGTATGTTTCTGAGGTTTAAGAGAGTTATACTTCCAGGTATTTTTTCTGCCTAATAACATATGCCTAATATATAGCTCGCTCCAACAGAAATCCCTGGTTCTTAAACAGACAAGCTCTGCTAATGAGTTATAGTTCCCACTTCTCCTCTCTCAGATGTGGCTATTGATAAACTGTGCAAAATAGGTTGTTTCAGAGAATAGAAAAAGAAGTAACCATATATGGAATCCAGAATGTACGCCATTGCCAGGTCTGGGAGAAGTCAATTCCCCACATCAGGTAGACATGGGATTTACTACAAAACCCCAAACATTGTGTGCTGTGTCTCTTTTTTCACTGTCAAGTTATATTTGTTACTATAATTATCCTGCCCTTTTGTTTGTTGCTGTTTTTGCTGGCCTTTCACTATAATCGTATGTTGGAGGTGTTATGTGTGGTTAAATTTATTGTTTAGCTCAGAATTTCTGGACCATGATAAATTACAACCACACCTGAGTTGAAGACATCATATTGAGCATCCTAGATTCAGAGAACCACTGCCCCATGACATCAACTTGGAGTTATGCAGAAGATGAGACAGTTGTCTGTCTTTGGGCATTGGAGAGGCCATTTTTATCGCATGTAAAATTATTATATTAATAATTATATTAATAGCAACAGTTATACTGAATACTTACTATTTGTCAGGCCCGATAGTAGCCCAAGTCGAATCATTTTATTTAATCCTTCAGATAATTCTGAGGTAGAAATCAAGTCCTCTGATAGATTCAAAAAATAAATAAAAATAAACAGAAGACCAGGTGCGGTGGCTCACGCCTGTAATCCCAGCACTTTGGGAGACCGAAGCGGGTGGATAACCTGAGGTCAGGAGTTTGAGACCAGCCTGGCTAACATGGTGAAACCCCATCTCTACAAAAAATAACAAAAATTAGCTGGGCATGGTGGTGGATGCCTGTAGTCTCAGCTACTTGGGAGGCTGAGGCAGGAGAATTGCTGGAACCTGGGGAGGTGGAAGTTGCAGTGAGCCAAGATCACACCATTGCACTCCAGCCTGGGCAATGGAGTGAGACCCCATCTCAAAACAAAACAAAAAACACACACAAACCTGGCCAGGGTCTCACAGCTAGGAAAATAATATACGTGGAATATGAAACCAAGCAATTCCACTATTACCTAATATGCTAAATATAAATTAGGCATGTATGTTCTTGTTTGTGTATGCTTGGAAAAAAAGATTGTGTGTGTGTGTGTGTCTGTGTGTGTGTGTGTTTGTGTTACAGCCAACTTCTTAACTTGTAGCAAAAGCTGTCTAATTATTCCAGAGACAGGGGTGGACAATGAAATGTAAGTCTTTAGATTCATCTGTGCCTAAATCCTGATTAATTCTTGGCTTTTCCTTAATATTAATCAGGTAAGTTCATTTCTTGCTCCAATTTCATTGAGTTTTTTAATACCACAGAGAAATGTCAAAACAAGAGCTTTTTGTTGACATGATGCTTTCATATGGTTCTGAAGACTGTAAAAAAATCTTTCATTTATAAATATTTGATTTCTTGTACATTTATTATTGTATGTTTTTATCATCTTTCTTATATTGTTATGCAAAAATACAGTTTTAATCTCTTTTATCTCTGAGAAAATTGAACACTCTTAGAGGGCAGCATCTGTTTTATTTTCTGTTTTGTACTCTAAAATATCTTTGACTTTTTCTACATAATTAGCAGAAGTTTTGCTCAAGTAAATAGTGTTAAGTAGACGTAAGACTTTTTCACTTAAGTTATCCTCTACAAGGTAATTAATGTGTAAAGTCTTCACTTCTTTCCTAACAGCAATGAAAATACTATATGGCATATTTAATTAATTTATTGATTTATTCAGCACATGTATGATTAGAATCCCTTTCTGCTAAACTAAGGTATTATAGATTTAATAAGGTGAAATAGATTTTAGCTCCACTCTCAAGTCTTATGTAGAGTGGAAAATTTTAATAAAGATTCAATAAACGTTTGTTGAATAAATAAATTATAAACTCAGTGTTTCTAAGGCAAAAAATGTTGAAACACAGTTGGATATGTGGTTTTAAGCTTTGTTTGTGTGCAATAAACACTAGAAGTATGCTAAAAATTTATAAACATAAGTCTAAAAACATTATTATTTTGTGTTCTCATTTGTAGTCCAAAAGCTGAAACAGAGAAATACTATTTTAAATGAAATTTGACTTTCTAAATTTAGGACAACAGTCAAATAGATGAGCAAAGAAGCTTTTGAAGCCAAATGTGGCCCAGATTCTTTCTTTTAAGACTCTTTCTTTTTTTCTTTCTTCTTCTTCTTTTTTTGACCCGACTTAAAACTCACAGCTTCAACATCCACATCCAAAATAGATAAAATGAATTAGAAGGAAATAGGCATTTACCTATGAAACAGCTATCTCCTCACAAGTCACGATTAACCTCAAGTCCAGATTTTGTTTCTAAGTTATGCCCTTTCTTTCCTGTGCACAATCAAAATGAACATTTCTGAAATGCCGTTCACTGAGGGCTTAAATTTTGTACTATTTCGAAATAAGTATCAGTTGGCCTGATTTTTCAGGATATATAAAATTCACACAAGTTATTCTCTGGATGCATATGTAAAGTCACACTGTTTAAACCACTAATTCATTTATTTGCATCCTATTTCATCACCTGAGATGACCTGAAATGATCAAGCAGTCAGACAAATGCTGGGGTTATTCCTTATTTCTTGATTGCTTATTATTAAGCACCTATTAGACATGTAACATGATTTGTGGTTGCAAAAGGAACATGAGGCATAGGCCCCAGCTTTTATGAGCTTGAATTATAAGTGGAGACTAGACACACGTAGTGTGTGAATATTGCGAAAACAATGATAGACAAAGAAATATATCTGAAATGAAATGAGATTAGCACTGGTGAATAGAAGAAGGAAAGTGCAACTATGAAACTAGAATTTCTGATTGTAGAGTGAAATGTGTCACAGAAAGTTATTTAGCTGTAGTGTATAAAGGTAAAAAACAATGTTTACATTTTAATGTTTTTTGTATCTTCAGAACCATCATATCCATCATTGTCTTCATAACCAACATTTATTGAGCATTTTGAATGTTCTACGCACTGCTACAAAAACTGTATGCATGCTAATTAATTAATCCTCACCAAAACCCTGAGTTAAGTATAATCACTGTTCTATTTTAGAGATAAGGAAGCTGAAAAAGAGTGAAAATAAAGAAACTTCTACAAAGCCACACATGTAGTAAGTCACAGAGCTGGGTTTATAATTATAATGGCAGCCATGCAGACTGCTGAGCTTACACCTTAACACTTTTCTGAATAATGCTGCCTATCTTAAGAATTTACTGATACTGTATCCACTGCCATTGAAAATACTTTTCTGTTCTTTTTACCTTCCTCTTAAAAGTACTAATAAAATGTAATTCATAATAAATAGGAATAAATATAATTATTAATTTCAGCTTAATTTAAATGTATTAAGCATCTGCTATGTTCAATGTGCAGTGGTAGGCTCTATGTAAAATATAATATACAGTTCAAATATTAAAAATGTTATAATCTGTATTTCTGTGTACCTTAACCATTCTGAGATGCTTACCATTCCACAATGACATAAAGCACTTTTTGATTTTGTACTTGACCACTTTCTAGTTAAAAGAAGTTAATTCAACATTTTGTTACTCAGGAAATATTCAGATAATACCATTCCATACTTCATAGGGTCTTGAGAAGCAAGTAAGTTTTTGTAAATAAAGTTCTTAGAATGATGTGTAGCACCTGGTAAGTGCTCAATGAAGGATGGTTAATATTACTCTACACAGGTAAATTCCTTTGCTGATGTCTTAATGAATATTTGTTTGTATTTTGAGACCCAGATCAAATAACAGACACTTTGAAGAGCTTTCTAATTCACTGGAAAGATAAATTTTTAGAAAATTTTATACCTCTTACAACCATAATTCACTTATAGAAGCAACTGTATTGATCAATTGGCCTGATGAAGTGCCAGTTGAATTTTTCTCTAGCATTAGATGCACTTTCTGGCACATTTCTGGTTATAAAAATATGATACTCTTTATGCCATGTGAAGAATTAGATGAAGCCATACACAGTATAATTCTTTATCATTTTGGTATACCCGATTTTCAGTCTTTAAAACCTTATCAAAACAACTTGTACATATAGAACCCACTGATTATTTCACTTCCCTTCACTACTTCTCTATCTTTTCATGTCTTTTTATTTTTATCAAAGGAACTATTTATTCAAGAGAGAAGAGAAATTGTGACTAAACCATAATATATTATTTATTTTGATTTATTATTTTACATAGATCTAAAATAATGCTGTGAGGCTTATATAGCACACAATATTCCCCAAAATACACATAAAGAATAGCCCTCAGAATGAAAACTAGCTAGGAACATGAATAAACTATACATGAAAAATTGTATAAATGAGTTACATTTGGAAATATTTAGTAAATGTCCGTTAGACATCCGGTATATGCAAAAAGCAAAACAAAGTAAACAAGTAATAGTTTATAATTTATTGTGGAGATTCAAATAGTATCGAGAAAATAAATGGGAACTAAATGAGGAGAACACATGGACACATAAACGGAGATAATACCCACTAGGGCCTTTGGAGGGTGCAGGGTGGGAGGAAGGCGAGGATAAGAAAAAATAACTAATGGGTACTGGACTTAATACCTGAATGATGAAATAAGCTGTACAACAAACACCCAAGAAAAACATTTACCTATATAACAAACCTGCACATGTACCCCTGAACTTAAAATAAATGGTAAGAAAAGAGACACAAACTCAAGATCAAATATCTCAGCTAACCAGAAGATTTTCAACGCAGAGAGACTATGCAGAAGATATGAGTAAACACAACTCAATATGGAGACAGGATTCAGCATTTGTAGCACATGTCAGATATCAATATTATTCATAGGATGAATAAATAATACCACCAAAAATAGAAAATAAACAATAATTGTGATTGAGACAATGCTGATTTCAAATGAGTATATACTTAACTAACATATACTTGTAAATTTGCACTTCAGAAAAATGAGACATAGATGTCTCCACTGACTATAAGCCTATTTGAGAAGGCTGGTTACAGGGACTTCTTTTAAATCTCACGTTAGATTAATGCTTATTGTAAATTTTTGCTTGAGCATATTTTACACCAGAAAACTGAACATCAGGCTATTGTATTCCATCTTAGAAAAGAAATTGGCTTATTATCACAAAAGGTACTTCACATTTGTATTTGAAAAACATAGATTTTTTTTTTTTTTTAAAGTAGAGAAATTGAATTCTCGCATAGAGGATATCTCCACCTTCACCTTTCTTCTGTCTGTGATACTTCGTAAAGTGGAAAGAAGTGAGATATACATCAAATAAGTACAGGCAGAGGACTTTATCCTCAAATTCATGTCTGTGTGGACACTAATGTATGTACACACACATAGCCCTATTTAACCTAGAGGAATAGAGACATCTAAGTAGGAACTTCAATATGGGTTTTGTTTCCCCCACTAGTTTAAGATACCTACATCTTCACAGACCAGCGTTTCTGAAGAGAAACAAGTCTACAGCTCCCCAGTCTCATTGGAAACAGAGGTAGATGCACCAAAGGGAACCTAGCACTTTATGTTTTTTAATTTCAGTTGTTATTTTAAATAGAGGGAGTACATGTGTAGGATTATTGCATGAGGATATTGGACCCAAGTAGTGAGCCTAGTACCCAGTAGGTAATATTTCAACATACCCCCTCCTTTCTTCCCCACCAGTAGTCTTCAGTGTCTATTGTTCCCATGTATATGTCCATGTGTGTTCAGTATATAGCTCCCACTTACATCTGAGAGCATGTAGCACTTGACTTTTTGTTTCTGCATTAATTTGCTTAGAATTATCATTTCCGGCTCCATCCATGTTGCTGCAAAGAACATGATTTCATTCTTTTTAGCTGCATAGTATTTCATGGTGTGTATGAACTACATTTTATTTATCCAATCCACTATTTATGGGCACCTAGGTTGATTCCATGTTTTTGCTATTGTGAATAGTGTGGTAATCAACATACAAGTGCATGTGTATTTTTGGTATAATGATTTATAGTTCTTTGAGTATATATCCAATAGTGACATTACTGGGTCAAATGATAGCTCTGTTTTAAGTTTTTGTTGTTGTTGTTGTTTTCTTTTTCTTTTTTGTTTTTGAGAAAACTGCAGACTGCTTTCTACAGTGGCTAAACTATTTTACAATCCTGCCAATAGTGTAATAGTGTATAAGTACCCCCTTTTGTCCACAGCCTCAGAAACATTGTTGTTTTTTAATATTTTAATAATAGCCATTCTGTCTGGTGTGAGATGGTTTCTCATTGTGGTTTTGATTTGCATTTCTCTGATGATGAGCATTTTTTCCATTTGTTTGTTGGCAGCTTTTATATACTCTTATAAAGAGTGTCTGTTGATGTATTTTACCATTCTTTAATGGGGCTATGTGGTTTTTGCTAAGTGATTAGTTTAAGTACCTTATAGATTCTGAATATTAAGCTTCTGTCAGATGCATAGATTGTGAATATTTTCTTCATTTCTGAAGGTTGTCTGTTTAACCTGCTGATAGTTTTATTTGCTATGCAGAAGCTCTTTAGTTTAATTAGGTCCCACTTGCCAACTTTTGTTTTTATTAAAATCACTTTTGAAAACTTGGCCATAAATTATTTGCCAAAGTTGATGTCATTAAGGGTATCTCCTGAGTTTTCTTCTACAATTTTTTTTATAGTTTGAGGTTTTACATTTAGAGCTTTACTCCATCTTGAATTAATTTTTGTATATGGTAAAATGTAAGTGTCTAGTTTCAGTCTTCTGTATGTAGCTATGTAGTTATTCCAGCATCCTTTATTGAATAGAGAGTTCTTTTTCTATTGCTTGCCTTTGTCAGAATAGACAAAAATCAGGTGGCTATAGGTGTGCAGCTTTATTTCTGAGTTTTCTATTCTGTTCCACTGGTTGATGTGTGTGGTTTTCTGGGGTGTTATGTTTTGTTTTGTTTATTCAATCAATACCTTGCTGTTTTACTTATTGTAGCCTTATAGTATAGTTTTAAATTGGGTAATGTGATGCCTTCAGCTTTCTTTTTGGTTAGGATCACTTTAGATATTCGGGCTGTATTTTGATTTCGTATGTATTTTATAATAGGTTTTTCCAATTCTGCAAAAAATGACATTGGTACTTATATCATCAAAGCACTAAACTGACAAGGAACCTCTGGACTTAATTTTGACACTTGACTAATTGGACTTACTTTTCATATGCACATAGGACATATTTTTAGGTTTACTACATTCTAGGTCCTAACGCAAATCTCAATAAATTTTAAAAAATGAAATTATACCAAGTACACTCTTGAACCACAATGCAATAAATATGGAAGCCAATATCAAGAATATCTCTCAAAAGTACACACATACATGGAAATTAAACAACTTTGTCTTGAATAACTCCTGAGTGAACATTGAAATAAAAGATTAATAAAAAAATTTAAACTAATAAAAATTGGGACAGAAATTACCAAAATCTTTGGGATGCAACCAAAGCAGTGCTAAGAGGAAAGTTTATAGCCTTAAAAGACCTTCTTCAAGAAGTTAGAAAGATCTGAAACTGATAATCTAACTTTGCACATAAAAGAACTAGAAAGAAAAGAATGAACAAACCCACATCTTAACTAGCAGAGGAAAATAAATAAATCAGAGAATTTTTTGATTAAATTAAGATCTACAAATCTATACAAAAGCTTGATAAAACTAGGACTTTGTTCTTTGAAAAAATAAATCATATTGATAGACCACTAGCTAGGTTAACGAAGGTAAAAGGAATATATTGAAATAGGTGCAATCAGAAATGACAAAGAAGACACTACAACTGATCCTATAAAAATATTAAAAAAGCCGGGCACGGTGGCTCAAGCCTGTAATCCCAGCACTTTGGGAGGCCGAGACGGGCGGATCACGAGGTCAGGAGATCAAGACTATCCTGGTTAATATGGTGAAACCCCGTCTCTACTAAAAAGTACAAAAAACTAGCCGGGCGAGGTGGCGGGCGCCTGTAGTCCCAGCTACTTGGGAGGCTGAGGCAGGAGAATGGCGTGAACCTGGGAGGCGGAGCTTGCAGTGAGCTGAGATCCGGCCACTGCACTCCAGCCTGGGCGACAGAGCGAGACTCCGTCTCAAAAAAAAAAAAAAAAAAATTTAAAAAAAAATCCCCAGAGAATATTATGAATAACTGTATGCACACAAATTAGAAAATCTAGAGGAAAGGGATACATTTATGGAAGCACACAGTTCCTGAAGATCGAATCAGGATGATACTGAAACCCTGAATCAACCAATATTGAACTCTGAAATTGAATCAGTAATAAAACAAAACAAAAACTCAACCCCCCCAAAAAAAAAACACCAAACCAAACCAAACCAAAACAAAATAAAACAAAAAACGCTGGGCCAGACAGATACACAGCTAAATTCTACCATATATACGAAGAATAATTGTACCATACATACAAAGAATACTGTTTGTGGCTAATTCTACCATACACACAAAGAATAATATGAAAATATTCCAAGAAAAATCACAGAATAGGATCTTCTTCCCATATCATTCTTTGAAGCCAACATGAGCCTAATGCCAAAATCTGGCAAAGATACAATGAAGAAAGAAAACATCAGGTAAATATCCTGAATAAACATAGACCCAAAAATCCCCAACAAAATATAAGCAAATAGAATCCAGCAACACATCAAAAAGTTACTTCCACATGATCAAGTAGGCTTTATTCCTAAAATATAAGGTTGACTCAACATAGTTACAAGATGAATAACTGTGATTCACCACATAAGCAAAATTAGAAACCAAAAACATACTATCATCTCAATGGATGCAGAAAAAACTTTTGATAAAAATCTAACATCTCTTCAGGATAAACACCATCGACAGACCAAGCATTGAAGGAAATTGCCACATTGCCTTGGTGATTAACATTTGGCTCCTCATTACTAAATTTCTTCATCAGGCTTTAATTTATCCCCAGAAAATGGGGTTTTATTTTCTATCACATTATCAGGCTGCAAATTTTCCGAACTATTATGCTCTGCTTTCTCTTGATCACTTTGCCGCTTTGAAGTTTCTTCCACCAGATACCCTAAATCATCTCTCTCAAGTTCAAAGTTTCACATGTCTTCAGGGTAGTCAAAAAATGTTGCCAGTCTCTTTGTATAGCAAGAGTGACCTTTACTCTAATTCCCATAAAGTTCCTCATCTCCATCTGAGGCCACCTCAGCCTGGACTTTGTCATTCATATCACTATCAGCATTGTGGTCAAAGTCATTTACCAAGTCTCTAGGAAGTTCCAAACTTTCCCACATCTTCCTATCTTCTGAACCCTCCAAGTCCCTAGGAAGTTCAAATTTTCCCATGTTCCTGTCTTCTGAGCCCTCGAAGTCTCTAGGCTAAAGTTCAAAATTTCCCCATGTTCCTCTCTTTTAAGCCCTCCAGGTCCCTAGCAAGTTCCAAATTTCCCCATGTTCCTGTCCTCTGAGCCCTCCGATTCTCTAGGAAATTCCAAATTTCCCCATCCTCCTGTCTTCTTAGCCCTCCAAGTCTGTAGGAAGTTCCAAACTTTCCCACATCTTCTTGTCTTCTAGTACTCCAAGTCTCTAGGAAGTTCCAAATGTTCCCACATTTTCCTGTCTTCTTCTGAGCTTTCCAAATGGTTGCAATATCTGCCTGTTACCCAGTTCCAACCTCACGTCCACATTTTCAGGTATCTTTACAGCCTGAGGTAAAAATTGACTGTATTAGTCTCTTCTCATCCTGCTAGTAAAGACATACCCAAGAATGGGTGATTTATAAAGGAAAGAGGTTTAATTGACTCACGGTTCAGCATGGCTGGGGAGGCCTCAGGAAACTTACAATTATAGCAAAAGGGGAAGCAAACATGTCCTTCTTCACTTCAGGAAGAAGTGCTAAGTAAAAGTGGAGAAAGCCCCTTATAAAATCATCAGATATTGTGAGAAATCACTTACTATTATGAGAACAGTATGAGAGTAACCACCCTCATGATTAAATAACCTCCCACCTGGCCCCTCCCACGACACATAGGGTTTACGGGAACTACAATTCAAGATGAGATTTGGATGAGGAGACAGCCAAACCATATCAATGGTCATGATTTATTTTATTTCTAAAAACAGACCTTTTTTTTTTTTTTTTTTTTGCTAATGTCAACATTGGAAGAAGTGTAGGGTTTTACCTATAATTAATACACATCCAAGAATATGCTTATTTGCATTATATTTATTCATGTAAGTAATTATGTGTATGTTTTTGTTGTGTTTTTGTCAATATTCTGTATGACCTGCTGCCTCCCTATCTCTAGATTCAACTTGGGCTGCTCTCCATTCACTAACTATTCTTCAGGTGTATCTTTCAATGTCCCTTTCACAGTAAGTGCTTGATGTATGATAGACTTTTTCTGGTACACTCCACATTACTTTGTCAAAAAGTCCATTCTCAGACTTCCCAAAATACATACAATCTTCGTTAAGAAATCTTTAAGTAAAGTTCTAGATCATGAAAGTTTCTGGTGATGTATCTCTTAACTAATCACAAATAAATATATTTGTGTAATTTTTTATTAACTTACATATTTTTCCCTGTCTCTTCAAGTAGATTGTGAGTTCCAGTAGGACAGATTTTATGTCTTTCTTATTGAGAAGGAATTTCCTAGAATCATATCAGTGTCTAGCCTCTTGATAAGCATTTTTTAAGTGAATAAATTGACTAACACATCTTAATTTTGTTTTTGAACTCCCTAATACATAAATAGTATATTTATAAATGTGTTATACTATTTATTCTGAGAATGCCTCAAAATGAAATTAAAATAGAGTAGATTTATAAAGATGAAAGTGTTACTGAATTACTGAATGAACATTCTAGCAAATTTTGATTCAGATGGAAAGAGTCTAGTATCTATATTTGACAGGCTTCTGCCCTGAACACATACGAACTTCATTAGCCACACACACACACACAAATATATTAATTTATATGTTTCAGTATATTTAGTATATTTCAATACAGAATATTCAGTATATTTAAATTCAATATACTTCAAACTCTATCAGCTCAATGTGTGTATGTATAATTTCAGTATATTCAGTATATTTCATTATACTGAAACATAATCTTTGCCTACAAAAAGCCAGATATTTTTATGCTGTAAATTAAACTCATCACATATTTGTAAAGAATTAATTTCCTGTAGAAATTAGGTATTAAAATTGGGTATCCCAAATGATTATTAGTTAGAATTGTCTAGTGTCTCTGACGTGTTTAGCTGTATAATAAATACACATGGTATATAATCTGTAAACACTGTGCATGTCTATTTTTAATTTTAAGAATTCTAACAATGTTATTTTACGAAGTGGAATACATTTCAGAGAAATTTGCTCAGATAGTGCAACACATTAACTTTCGGTCTAGGTAGTTGGGAGATTTGGAAATCAAAGGTTATATTTCATCTTCTTGTGAAAAGACAAATAATTTCAAGGCTAAACCAAACATTCTGTTTCTCTAAAAAGGAATGTTGAATCCTGAGACTGTTTTGTTAGCCAATGTTTTTACTTTTCATTTTGTTGTTTAAGCTTGTTTCACACATGCACCATTTGGTCTTTAGAGTTTTAAATTATTTTCTGTTGCCAGGACTCTGTGTCCACCACCTGAATGACTATCAATCCTGAATACCCCCAAAGAGTGTGCCTTTATAATTCTGCTTTGAATTTTACCATTCTATAAATTGGAAAGATGATTCTGTTTGTTTATTTATTTATTTAAGACAACATAGCACACTGAAACTTGGCACTGTAGAGAAGTTAGTACCTTTCTTGCATGAAACGCCTCTTCATTAACTGCCATCATATGAGCCATCCACAAGACACTACACAGAAAAATATCTCAACCCTTCTATAGTTCCCTAACTTGGAAAAATACGATCTGTTTGTGTAGAAGAATATTAGCTTAGCTAAGAGTTTTATTCTAGTGTCCTGCAAATTGATCTCAAATCCACAATATTTTTAAAACTATGTCAAATTCATGGCAAATGAATGCATAGAATCATACTGTTCATGCTATTTAAATCACGTAGGAGCTTATACAAACTACTATTGAAAAGAAGCTAAAATATATTCAGGTTAAGAGAACTTGCTGTTCATTTTCTTTATCAGCATTGGTAAAGTAATAATGGCCAAGATGCTAGTGAGGATCTTTAGTCAAAACTGGTTCCACATTATGGACAGTCACCTAATAAGATATGATATTTCCTCAAGCAAAAATGTGACAAAAGGCTGTCTGACTTTTTGCTCTCTCAAAGTTTTCAAAATAATCCAGGATCCTATCTTTCCTGTTACAATGCAATTGAGACTTTCTTGTCATTTTAATCCTTAACCAGAGTAAAGGATGAAACTGCAAAATGCTACCTTATCCATCAGACTTATGCATTTTTTTCTATCTTATTTTGCTTTTAAATGTATTACAATAAAAATCCATACTGCTAAGAGTGAGAATACTATTTTAATTTGGTCAAACTTCTATGATTTCCTGTTAGTCTATTCTCGAATTTTTTTTTTTTAATCTAGAATTCTCTAAGTTTATACCAAGGAAGTAGGACACTTTTCTAGTAGATATGCCTGTAGCTTTGGAACACTTTTACAGCCATTTGAATTTATTTTCTTACAAAAATGTATTAAAAATTAGGCTATTTATTCTTACTGATAAATTTTAGATAAATGGTTAATCTTAGATCAGGCCCATGCCAGTTTTATAATTATATTCTGTAATTTACATTATCTTTAGGAAGAAAAAAATAATTCCTCCTCCTAAATGTGATATGGAAGGCCTCAGGCCTTAGATTGCTGTATTAATCTGTTCTCACACTGCTATGAAGAAATACCTGAGACTGAGTAACTTATAAAGGAAATAGGTTTAATTGACTCACAGTTCCACATGGCTGGGGCAGTCTCAGGAACCTTACAATCATGGTGGAAGCGGAAGCAAACACATCCTTTTTCACATGGCTTCAGTAGACAGAAGTGCCAAGCAAAGGGAGAAGTCCCTTATAAAATGATCAGATCTTGTGAGAACTCATTCACTATCATGAAAACATCATAGGGGAAACTGTCCACATGATTCAATTATCTCCACCTGGTCCCGCCTTTGACATGTGGGGATTATTACAATTCAAGATGAGATTTGGGTGGGGACACAGACAAACCATATCATTTCATCCCTGGCCCCTTCCAAGTCTCAAGTTCTCACATTTCAAAACACAATTATACGCTTCCCACCCTCCCTTGAATTCTTAAATCATTCCAGCATTAACTTAAAAGTTCGAGTTCAAAGTCTCATCTGAGAGAAGGCAAGTCCTTTTCATCTATCAACCTGCTAAATCTAAAGCAAGTTAGTCACTTCCTAGATACAATTGGGTTACAGGCAATTGGTAAATACACCCATTCCAAATGGGAGAAATTAGTCAAAACAAAAGGGACACAGGCCCCATGCAAGTTCAAAATCTAGTAGAGCAGTAACTAAACCTTGAAGTTCCAAAACGATCTCCTTTGACTGCATTGTTCATGCAAGAGGTGGGCTTCCATGTCCTTGGGCAGCTCCATATCTGTGACTTTGCAGGGTGCAGTGCCCATTCCCTCTGCTTTCACAGCTGGCATTGGGTGTCTGTGACTTTTCCAGACACACAGTTCAAGCTGTAGGTGGATCTACAATTCTGGGTCTGGAGGTTGGTTACCCTCTTCTCACAGCTCCACCAGGCAGTGCCTCAGTGCGGAGAATCTGTAGGAGCTCCATCCCCACATTTTCCTTCTGCACTGCTCTAGCAGAGGTTCTCCATGAGGGCTCCATCACTGCAGCAAAATTCTGCCCATACATCCAGGTGTTTACATACATCTTTTGAAATTTAGGCAGAGGTTCCAAAACCTCAATTCTTGTCTTCTGTGTGCCCACAGGCTCAACACTATGTGGAAGTTGCCAGTCACCAAGGCTGGCACTGCACTCTCTGAGGCAATGGCCCAAGTGGTATCTTGGTCCCTTTTAGCCACAGCTAGAGCTGAAGCAACTGGGATGCAGTGCACGATGTCCAGAAGCTACACAGAGCAGGGTGGCCCTGGTCCCAGCCCAGGAAATCATTTTTCCCTCCAAGGCCTCTGGGCTTATGTTGGAAGGGGCTGCTATGAAGGTCTGTGATATGCCCTGGAGTCATTTTCCCCATTGATTTGGAGATTAATGTTTAGTTCCTCTTTTTTTTTTTTTTTTTTTTTTTGAGGGGGAGTCTCACTCTGTTGCCCAGGTTGGAGTGCAGAGGCACGATCTCTGCTCACTGCAAACTCCACCTCCCAGGTTCACACCATTCTCCTGCCTCAGCCTCCCAAGGAGCTGGGACTACAGGTGCCCACCACCATGCCCAGCTAATTTTTTTGTATTTTTAGTAGAGACAGGGTTTCACTGTGTTAGCCAGGATGGTCTTGATCTCCTGACTTCGTGATCTGCCCACCTTGGCCTCCCAAAGTGCTGGGATTACAGGCGTGAGCCACCATGCCCGGCCCTAGCTCCTCTTTAGTTATGCAAATTTCTTCATCGGGCTTAAATTTATTACCAGAAACTGAGGTGTTCTTTTCTACTGCATCCTCAGGTGCAAAATTTCCAGACTTTTATGTTCTGTTTCCTCTTGAATGCTTTGATACTTAGAAATTTCTTCTGCTAGATACCCTAAATCATCTCTCTCTAGTTCAAAGTTCCACAGACCTCCCATGTCAGAGGTGAAATGCTGCCAGTCTCCCTGCTAATGCATAGCAAGAGTCACCTTTGCTCTAGTTCTCAATAAGTTTTTCATCTCTATCTGAGACCACATCAGCCTGGACTTCATTGTTCATGTCACTATCAGCATTTTGGTCAAAGCCATTCGACAAGTCTCTAGGAAGTTCCAAACTTTCCCACATCTTCCTGTTTTCTTCTGAGCCCCCAAACTGTTCCATCCTCTACCTGTTACCCAGTTCCTAATTCACTGCCACACTTTCAGATATCTTTATAGAAGCACCTCACCCTTTTAGTTCTAATTTACTGTATTAGTCTGTTCTCATGCTGGTATGAAGAAATACCTGAGACTGGGTAATTTATAAGGGAAATCATTTTAATTGACTCACAGTTCCACATTGCTGGGGAGGCTTCATGAAACTTACAATAATGGTCGAAAGGAAAGCAAACACATCCTTCTTCACATGGAGGCAGGAGACAGAAGTGCTGAGTGGTGGAGGAGGTCCCATATAAAATCATCAGATCTTGTGAGAACTCACTATCCTGAGAACAGCATGTGGGAAACTGTCCCTATGATTCAGTTATATCCACTTAGTCCCACCCTTGACATGTGGGGATTATTTCAATTTAAGGTGAGATTTGGGTGGGGACACAGAGCTAAACCATATCAGCTACCAAATCACAATGACTATTCTGGGATGTGACTGATTATTCTATCACAATCTGGATTACCCCAGTCTATAAGTCCTAGACTTTCTTAAATCTGTCTTTCCTAGTAATACCAGAAAAGTCATTTGTCATGTTGGACATAGTAGGCCACTGGACCATATCTGTGAACAAAACATGAGGAATCTTGTTATCTTAGTTCATTTTCTTTTTCTTTTTCTTTTTTTTTTTTTTTTTTTTTTTGAGACGGAGTCTGGCTCTGTAGCCCAGGCTGGAGTGCAGTGGCCGGATCTCAGTTCACTGCAAGCTCCGCCTCCCGGGCTTACGCCATTCTCCTGCCTCAGCCTCCCGAGTAGCTGGGACTGCAGGCGCCCGCCACCTCACCCGGCTAGGTTTTTTTTTGTATTTAGTAGTAGAGACGGGGTTTCACCGTGTTAGCCAGGATGGTCTCGATCTCCTGACCTCGTGATCCACCCGTCTTGGCCTCCCAAAATGCTGGGATTACAGGCTTGAGCCACCGCACCCGGCCCCTAGTTCATTTTCTTTACAACATGTAATGCCACGTGAGGCCTTAATTTTCATAGTCTTCTTGGGACTTTCAGGGATTGACACCCCTTGGAATGGAAAATTTACCGAAGTACACACTTCCATGCATCATTCACCAAAAGTTTGGTCATGCCTTAGTTGTAGACACTCTCAAATCTTAATGATATAAAGCAACAATATTGTATTTTTTCCTTATGCTGCATGTCCATTGAAAGTCAATAGTGAGTGGGAAGGGGCAGTGTCCTAATAAGGTTCCAATAACAAAACTGATGGAGAAGGCTCAATCAAATATTATTAGTGCCATTCCTGAGGATGTTATTCCTAATGTTTGACCTGTCAAGCAAATGTCTGATGTGGAAATATTATGTATCACTTGTGATTTTATCTCATTGGCCACAACTACTCAAATGTTCCCACATAATCACAAGCAGGACCAGAAATAAAATTATAGTATTTTCTTCAAAACGGAAAGGAAATAAAAATGTTGTAAACAGCACAAATGACTACTAAAGTTCTCCTTTCTGGCTATCAAAAACCTCATTTACACTCCTTCCCACACTCAAAACCCATTTTCCCACTCTTTATGAGAAACAAACAGAAGTCTCATCCAGTTCCTTTACTATTAAGCCGTATTCTCTGGTGTCAGGGTGATAATCCTATTCTTTAAATTAATTCTAGGAATAACTTCATGCCCAAAAGGTTGGTCCAAGGGATGTTTTACATTCTAAAATGTCACAAACTGTTTTAATCCATATTGATGGATTCTTTGGCACTTACACATACTTAGCTTCCTACTTTTAAACTTTAATGAGTTTTATGTGCCAATAATTTCACATAGACTTTTGGATATTTTGTTGTGATTTTGGCTTATTGTTTGGAGACATGCCTCTTCATATCTTTGAAAAAATTATGACGTGTTAGCCCTATCAGTCTTAAGAAGGAAAGCTATAAATCTTTCATCTGAAAGAATTACTGGACATCACCTCAGACAATTAAGGTGTTTCTGCAATGAGTATACAAGTGTAATTACTATACTTTTTATTTTATTTATGCAGAATAGTAAGTTCTAAGCAGAAGTTTTTGCTCAAAACCTTCTTAATTGTATATTTTACACATTGGAGACAAGAAGTAGTTGTGTTTTCCAACACATCTGGTTGCCAAATTTTGGCTTCTCTTTCTTTTTATTCCTTTTTATAATGACAGCCAATTATTTCATATGTTAATTTCTTCCTTGTAGTATCTTGTGAAGTGTAGCCAATCATGAGAAGCAAAGGCTGGTAACATTCTATTTTCTAACTTCTTCTGTTCTCTATTACTCCATTGCTACATTATTTGCTTATAACACTATTGTAGCTCACAATTTACCAAATGTTTTGTCACTACATTATACAAATTTCATTTTTCAATCATTCAATTATAGCTTTTGATCTGCTTGCCAAATAATAAGCAATTGATTATTTTATAAAAGCATTGCCTATCTGTATACCAATTTCTACATCCTCAAGGATAAGCTGAGTTATGCTGTAGTAATAAAACATTCAAAATCTTAGTGACTTGTAGCAGTAAAAATGTATTTTTTTGTTTATACTCAACTAATCAAAGATAAAGAGAAAAATTTTTCAGGGTGATGGAGTAAGCATAGTCTTAAATACTGCCAATTGGGATGGCAAAATATAAACAAAGTAAATTCTAAAACAGCTTAACAAATTAAATGCTAAATCTGAAAGGAACTTTCACATTAGTAACAGCTTCATAAATAATCACATAGTTACAATAATCCATAAGAGATTCAGAAGATGTAAGTCTAACATTTGACTAAAAGAGCAAAGAATTGGCAATATTTGGCAAATAACCACAATCATCTGTAGAGGGTACTTCTCAAAATGACCTTAAGTGGATGCTGGTGGAAATGTGGAAAAGTGAATTATAAGGTGTTTGAGAAATTTAAAGTGGAAAATATTCAGGATATTTTAGATATTTTCAATATTGTTAGAATACATGTATCTGAAGTATGTAGAGAAAGACTTGGCTGAAAATAAAGAATTGAGAATCTTTATATGTGAGTAAGAGTATTTCCCAAGTAGGATATGTTCAGGTAGAGGAGGAAAAGCCAAGGGCAGAAATCTTAGAACCTCAACACAGAATGGCCAAGATGAACTTATTTGGTCACATTAAATTACTGACAATATTCATGTGTATACCTGGTAAATCACAATTCCTTCTCAAAATAATACTCAATTTACATAAAACGAATAACAATTATAAACATATGTGAGGTTTATGATGTATATATGTTAAAATATTAAGCATATTAACATGCATTTACAGAAACAACAAACATATTGAAGTATTCTTGTTGCATGGATTAATAAAGACATTAATGTGATTTATGCATTGCATAATGAGAACAAATGCAATTGTTCTGACAAGATGAAAGGTTATATTCAAATATTTTAAATATTTTTTCTTAGCAACTATTAAACTAAACAGCCATGTGATTTTCATTTAAAATAATTGTTTTATTTGAAATAATCAGGCAATATAAAATAACTTAGAAAAACATTTAATACTCTCTATAATATATAATCATATATCAAAAGTCATGAATGAAATTGCATATAAACCAACACATATGCAAGGCAAATTTAATTTTTACTCAATGTATAATTGACATTACTTCATAATCATTGCTTTCTAGAAGAAAGGATTTTATAATTCAATAAAATTTCATTATATGGAAGAAGTATGTTATTTGTCATCATTCAGTTGGGAAATTCCAATGAAAACCGTAAGTCAGTATTTTAAAATCTATTCTAACTTTCAGCAAGAGTTAGCAGCATAATGTTATTGATTCATTATAACTTTGACTTTAACTTCAAATTTATGTACTTAAACTATGTATTTTGTATTTATGCTATATAATTGCCACCAAACTGACTCAAGTTTACTTCTTATCTGTCATACTTTTCAAAAACATTGCTAGAAAAAAAAATAATAAATTATCTCTATACTATTCATAAAATGTTTTTAAAATATTTGTTTTTTTTCTAGTGTTATCTCTGACCACTAGGAATATATGTGTACATGATCATTACATGAATTAGTGGTACACTATTTGCTCTTATAACAAATATATGCTATAATTCCATGCATTTATCAAAGTTTCACCTCTTGAAGTAGAGTTAATGCTATGTGCCAGTCTAATGCAAATATAGACATCTGGAAAGGGTTGTAGCAGTCTTATTTCAAAGAACTAGAGTTCAAAAAAATTATACTATTTAGTTTATAAGTTACTTGGCAATAAAGTCTTTTCCAATTTTCAGGTAATTTTCTCTTATTTTGCTCCTTGG
The DNA here is from genome assembly GCF_049350105.2 of Macaca mulatta. Taxonomy (NCBI): domain Eukaryota; kingdom Metazoa; phylum Chordata; class Mammalia; order Primates; family Cercopithecidae; genus Macaca; species Macaca mulatta. Next base: position 134,464,188 of record NC_133406.1, read on the forward strand.
GTTTTGCAAGTGCTTTAAAAAAATAGTCATAGTCATGTAGTTCAAAGAAAATTACTAAACCAGTCATGAAAATGACTTCTGGCTTTATGAGTTCAATAAATTCTTGAATGTCAAATGTCACATTATTGTGCATTGAAATTCCTGGGTATATGCTTGCTCTTGTTTCCCTAGTCAGAAATTTCAAAACTGGGTTAAATTCTCAATAAAGATTTGATTTTTCTAGGACATCTTTGGGCTATTAGAACCTTTGTGCACAAATGGATAACTCAATATTTAACAAATTGGAATCAAATCATGATTTCCTACACAAATGTGGTTTAATTTTTGTAATGATGAGGTAAGAATCATTATCTGGAAAACTTGAAAGTCTTCTTTAGTCATAGTTCAATACTAAATTCAATCCAGTTTATGTAAATATACATTTATTTCATCATTTAATTGATAATATTATTTGTCTCACTTTCAATCTATGGGACTTAATCCGTAGCTAATACAAGAAAAGGAAAAGTGACTGTAGTCACTGTTAGTTTCCTCAGGACTTAGAAAGGAAATTATTATAATTATTTGTTTTTTCAAGTACATACACAATTAGTGAAAATCCTTGTCTTATTTTTGCCAAACGATTAGGTATATGTATCTAAAAAACTAGATTCTAGAGTTTTATTAGCCATTTCTTTCTTTTGGCCAAAAAATAAGCTCCTGTAATAAAGTAATAAAAGTCAAGCTTGATTAATCATATCACATCAAGGACTGAGTAAATAGGCTAATGTATTATCATTTTATATGTCTTCCTAAGATCCCCACAAACTTACTGACACATCTACACAAACATGCTCTTTTATGTGAATGCCCTGCATCTGTTTTAAAATGCCAGCTTGTTACTTTACACACAAACAACACCAGGAGGTATTTCCTTTTTATGTGTCATGACTTTAGGTAAGATACCTCTGTGAGATTTTGGAACGACTACTTCTATCCTAAACATCTTGAATCCTGAGTTTTTACAGAAAACAATTGCACAGTGAATTGTCAATAAAACTTTTACTATAACAGCATGAACTCATATTTTTTCTTTTCATGTTTCATATAAATACTTGTCATTTATACTGATTATAGTTTATCTTATAAGCATAACCAAATTTATTCATTTTATCATTCATTCACTGAATGGCTATTGAACTCCTTGTATGAACTCACACATCATACTAAGTTCAGTGCACAGAACTTTAACTAAATCTATCATGTTTCTTGGCACAATTTTAAATGTGATGGGGAAGGCAGAAATACATAAAATATAAATAAGGCATTTAGTTAGTCTTTGCCTTCCATTTAGAGACAACATCAGGGAATAATGGGGATTTAGGCTACTCATATATTTTTTTTTATAAACAACAGAACTTAAACTTAACAATTAGGCTCTGTATAAATCAATATGTATCACTATATTATGTCTATATATATATGTGTGTGTGTGTGTATGTGTGTGTGTGTGTGTGTGTGTATATATATATATATATATATATATATTTTTTTTTTTTTTTTTTTTTTTTTGAGACGGAGTCTCGCTCTGCACCCAGGCTGGAGTGAGTGGCGCCATCTCTGCTCACTGCAAGCTCCGCCTCCCGGGTTCACCCCATTCTTCTGTCTCAGCCTCTGGACTCGCTGGGACCGCAGGCGCCCGCCATCTCGCCCGGCTAATTTTTTTTTGTATTTTTAGTAGAGATGGGGTTTCACTGTATTTGCCAGGATGGTCTCGATCTTCTGACCTCGTGATCCGCCCGCCTAGGCCTCCTAAAGTGCTGGGATTACAGGCGTGAGCCACAGCGCCCAGCCCCATGTCTATACATTTTATTCATTATTTTGTTTTAAGTAATGTGATGTAATATATATATACAGGACTACATGTGAATCAAACTAAATGACACTATCTTCATTTTTATCTGTTTTCAACCTCATTATGAGAAGCTATGAATTTCATTCATATTTTCAGTGATTCTGCTTAAAATATTTAATACTCATTTTGAGGAATTTAAGGTGTTTCTATATCATTTTTCTTTTAGGCATAGTAGGACTGCACATTGTTTTAGTGTGTTCACTGAGATGATTTCAGAAATTTACAGTTTAAAATGTTTGTATAATTATATGGTTGGGAATATCATCTTAATCTTGCAAAATTATTGATTTTAATTTTGCTTTTTTAGTGAATAAACATATTGGAATGAACAAATTATATTGGACAAGATCTCAATCTGAAGATCACTGTCTTAGTTCCACACTACTGAGAGCTAAAAAGACAAATAATTGTCATGATGTCTAAGCATCTGTCTGAGAGGAATGACAATTTAAAGGCTAATTGAAAAAGACTGGCATTTTGAGTACAGATGAATATGAATAATGTTGGAGAATAAGAGGAAAGTGGAGTGATGCCTTTTCAAGGACAGCTGAATTGACCCTCAATGTGAGAGATACTTATGGACTCAAAGACATAGACAGCAGTTATCAAAGAGCAGTAGAGCACTGTAGCTGAGGCATGATGAAATAACCTCATGATACAGGTTGAGAAAGGCAAATGCTGCAAAAAAGATAACAAACAATAGTTTAAAATAGGCCCTGAGATTTATGCTACCCAGTCCAAAACGGTGTTGTTGCAATATTGTTGGATGAAATAACATACAGAAATTGAACATTAATTATCTATTTATATACACATATAATTGTATACACCACACGTACCAAAATTGTGTAGAAAGAAAATGAGGCAAACCAATTTCTTCCCTTAATAGAATATAACTTCCATAAGAAAAAAAATATTCCTACATCGTTTATCTCTAAAAAGTCTCTAAGACTAAATAAATGAACATATATAGTGAGGATGGCAACTTTGCATCCTTTTACAGAAACTGGCTTTCAAGAAAGACCATAGCTTCAATTAATTATTTTAACTGCTCAGCCAACCAGAATTCCACTTCATAAACACATATTGTACACATTAAACATATACTGCATACTTACATTACATACCTGTTAGAAGAAGAGTATCATTATATAATCCCGATAACATTACATTGATACAGTATGTATTGGTACTGTATACTTTAATTAAGGGAAATTTTTCTTCATTATAATATTTTAAAAATATTGCTATGTATAATTTTTTTTGTAAATCTATAAACATAATTACAAACACCAAATATTGGGCAACCTTATAGTTAGAGGCTATGGCCAAAATATATTAATTTAACAGCCAAAGCTTTTCATATTATTATGAAAATGTTACATTCTTTTCAGTAAAAATTATTAATGAGTTCATAGCAGCATATTTACTTTAACCAATATCCATTTGGTTTTATTTCCAAAAGTAGTTGTATCAAGGGCAGTTTTTGTCATTTCCATGTCTGCTTGTGGTTTCATCACTTGGCAATTTGTATGGATTACCCTGCCTTTCCCCAAAGAACAGTGAGGCTTGAATATAAATTAGGTCCCACTGCATTCTCTTTCAAGTGCAGGATCACTGGGTTAATCTCTACATGAAACGGCCTGGTTGCAGAATGGAAGATCTTCCATGTGGACTAAGGCTGGCAAAGTCAATATATTTTAGTGGATTTATCATGACACCGTCTTCAAAAGTTTCTCCCTAAGAACTCTGTGTGGTCTCTGTTAATCTAGTGACTTTGATTTTCTTTGATATTTAATTTAAACACAGCTTTATCTTGTATCCTTGTGTTTTCTGGCAAACAAAGAACTAAAGAAACTGATCCCTTTGGGCCACTGCTTTTGGCAATAGACAGATTAGACTCAAAGCATGCACACCAGTTCCTTTTAGTGATTATTAGGCAATTATTGAAAGATGACGAAATATGTGATATTAGGATTGCAGCAGATTCCAGGTTAACAGCAATGGTTAGACATTTTTCAAATAATACCATTTCTAAAAATACCTGATGAATGATGTGTGATACATAAACTCATCCTTTTGATATTTCTACTTCTCTGTTGGTCAGAGGATACAAAATTTCAGTTTGACAGAAGGAATAAATTCAAGAGACCCAACGAGGTGACTATAGTTAAGAACAATGTATTACAATTCAATACATATTTAAAAGTTGCTAAGAAAGTAGATTTTAAGAGTTCTTACCACACACATACAAAAAAACAGTCTGTGAGGTAATGGAAAGGTAATTAGCTTGATTTAGCCATTCTGCAATGTATACATATGTCAAAATATGCTTCATACTATAAACACATATAATTTTTAGTTTTTAGAAAAGTAAATGCTGCACACTGGTAGACATTAAAAAATTCTCTCCTGATATGTTTTTTTTTTTAAAAAAACAAAAGAATTATACAGAACATACACAAAACAATAGGATGTTTTCTGAGAACATAGTGATATACTCCAAACTCTCTATGTAAACTAAATAGTAGTTTTCCCTGTTCATATTGGTAATATTGTTTACAGAAAGTACTAATTGTTACATAATTTAATACTGCTAGTAGTCTTTTAATATTAATAGGTAAAGACAATATCTAATGATGGCTTTTAAAAATGATTTGAAATAGAGTAGTAAAGCAGCTTTGGCCTGGATTTTTATCTAACACTCAAATTATTACTTCTTTGCCTATTACCATTGCGACCTATAGAACAATACCTGCCCCTGGCATTCACCCAGAGGAGATTCTCTAAGAATTAAATAATTAAAAATATAGTGTCTGAGACAGTTTCAGCAATGGTTTAAAGGTAAATTCAGAACACAAAGGGAAATTTTAAGAAAAAATCAGTTGGAAGAACAGGCTTTAGAAAGACATTTTATGTGATAATGAACTTACCTTTCTAAATCTTCAAAAGGTTTTCTACCCCTTTTTCTTCTATTGTACTTGTATATTTATTTTCTGATAAATTGATATGTTTTCTTCAGTCTTTCTGCTCCTCTTTCTCTTTTGTGAGTGTGTGTGTGCCTTTTTTTATTGTTATTATACTTTATGTTCTAGGGTATGTGTGCACAATGTGCAGGTTTGTTACATATGTATACATGTGCCATGTTGATGTGCTGCACCCATTAACTTGTCATTTACATTAGATATATCTCCTAATGCTATCCCTCCCCCTCCCCCCACCCCACGACAGGCCCCGGTGTGTGATATTCCCCTTCCTGTGCCCAAGTGTTCTCATTGTTCAATTCCTACCTATGAGTGAGAACATGTGGTGTTTGGTTTTCTGTTCTTGCAATAGTTTGCTGAGAATGATGGTTTCCAGCTACATCCACGTCCCTACAAAGGACGTGAACTCATCTATTTTTATGGCTGTATAGTATTCCATGGTGTATATGTGCCACAATTTCTTAATCCAGTCTGTCATTGGTGGACATTTGGGTTGGTTCCAAGTCTTTGCCATTGTGAATAGTGCTGCAATAAACATACGTGTGCATGTGTCTTTATAGCAGCATGATTTATAATCCTTTGGGTATATACCCAGCAAAGGGATGGGTGGGTCAAATATTTCTAGTACTAGATCCTTGAGGAATCGCCACACTGTCTTCCCCAATGGTTGAACTAGTTTACAGTCCCACCAACAGTGTAAAAGTGTTTCTATTTCTCCATATCCTCTCCAGCACCTGTTGTTTCCTGATTTTTTAATGATCGCCATTCTAACTGGTGTGAGATGGTATCTCATTGTGGTTTTGATTTGCATTTCTCTGATGACGAGTGATGATGAGCAGAGTGTGTGTATGTCTTTATAATTGCAGCTGGCTATGGGATATACAGAAAGACTCAATTGTTTTTGTGTTAAATTATATATCTAAGTCTATTTCTTGGTAAAAGTAATTAATTTAAAGTTTAATATTTTGAAAATAATTATTTTTAGTTTTTTTTCTTTTTAGGTTTTGTCAGTGAAATATAGAACAAAAACCAAAAATGTTTTCACTCTGTACCAAATCACAGTATTATTATTTAATGGAATTTATACACTAATTTTTTCATGATTAAAAACTACTCAGTATGGTTTTCACAAATATGTTTCAAAAAAAATCTTTATTAATATCGAATAATGTTAAGCTATCTTAGAATATTACTATGTGAAATAGCATACAATACATGAAGAGAATAGTCATAAATTTAAATAACATTTATACAGTGAATATGATAAACCTTACTACTGGATTATTCACTCATGTCAATACATGAATCTAATTATAATCTGATAGCTTAAAGAAGGGATATTACACATTATTATTATATAAAATTAACTGTTTTCCCAGAGATGCAAACCATCACAAGCTACACCAGAGGCATGGAACAGATTCTCCATCACAGCTCTCAAAAGGAGTCAACCCAGCAGACGTGAATCTCAGACATCCGGCTTCTAGAACTGAGAGGCAATGCATTTCTGTTGTTTAAGCCATCCAGTTTGTGGCACCTTGTAAGGGCATCCCAAGCAAACTAATACAATCATTTATATGTCTCTTTAAATTGTTAAATAAGATGCACATTATTGTACAGAGCAAAAATAATAGCAGAAATCCTGTTTTATTTCTGATCTTAAATGAAATTGGATGTGCCTGCTTTACTTCCATTAATTGAACTTTGTTATAATGTAAGGATCTATCATCCTCTTTTAAGAAAATTCAATCTGAATTAAATTTTGAAAATGTTTAAAGTTTTGCTATAAATATTGAAATTTATATTTATATTCTTCCTTCTTTAGTCCTTTGATATGATCATGTTAATGTTACACACACAACAGCAGCAACAACATGCCTCATTCACATAACCATTTTGCAATATCTAGGATAAACCTTGCCTGATCACAATACAAAAATTTAAAATGTATACATAAATATTTTAAAATTTATACTGATAAATAAAATAAGATTTTTACTTTTCATCCTGGTACTGTGTTTGCCTGGTTGTAGTGTCAAGGCTATATAATTACGATATACAATGAATAGTTGACTCGACTGATTTTTTTAAATTTTATTGGGACAAATTTACTTGAACATTTGATATAGCTCACCTTTACAATCATCTTAGACTAGGCTGATTGTAGATATTTACCCTTTTTAGGCATTTTAAAGTTTTCTCTTTCCTTTTATGCTATTTTGGCAGTTTATATTTTTCAGGAATATTTCCCTTATTATCTGTGCCTTCAAATGTATTGAAACATAATTGTTGTAAAAGTATTTTATAATTATTTGATTTTCCTTTTACATAATTCTTGGGATTTCCCTGTTTTCAATCTGAGTTACCTAAATTAACTTTTACTGTATATAACACTCTCCCAAAATTTGGTGACTTAAAACAAGCACCGTTTATTTTTTCACAATTTAGTTGGTCAGTTATCAGTTCTAATGTATCTGTTAGCTAGAGAGATGGGTCTTTTGATAGTTCACACATCACTTATCAATTGGTAGGTTAATTGAGGTTGGATAATGTGGGGAAAAGAAAGAGAGATCAGACTGTTACTGTGTCTAGGTAGAAAAAAGTAGACATAAGAGACTCCATTTTGTTCTGTATTTGAGATGCTGTTAATCTGTGACCCTACCCCCAACCTTGTCCTTGCAAGAGACTTGTGCTGTGGTGACTCAAGGTTTAGTGTGTTTTGGGCTGTGCAGGGTGTGCTTTGTTAAACAAGTGCCTGAAGGCAGTATGCTTGTGAAAAGTCATCACCATTCTCTTAATCTCAAGTACCCAGGGGCAGGTACACTGCCAAAGGTCGCAGGGACCTCTGCCTAGGAAAGCTAGGTATTGTCCAAGGTGTCTCTCCATGTGATAGTCTGAAATACGGCCTCGTGGGAAGGGAAAGACCTAATCGTCCCCCAACCTGACACCCGTGAAGGGTCTATGCTGAGGAGGATTAATATAAGAGGAAAGAAGGCCTCTTGGAAGTTGAGATAGAGAAAAGCATCTGTCTCCTGCCCGTCCCTGGGCAATGGAATATCTCGGTGTAAAACCCGATTGTATGTTCTATTTACTAAGATGGGAGAAATCCGCCTTAGGGCGAAAGGTGGGACTTGCTAGTGCAATGCTGCTCTTTATGCACTAAAAAGATTTATAGAGACGTTTACATATGCATATCAAGGCACAGCACTTTTCCTTAAACTTATTCATGTCACAGAGATCTTTATTCATATGTCTTACTGCTGACCTTTGTCCTACGATGATCCTGTTATCCTGCCACTTACCTTTTTCTAAGATGGTAAAGATAATGATCAATAAATACTGAGGGAACTCAGAGACTGGTGCTGGTGTGGGTCCTCTGTATGCTGAGTGCCGGTCCCCTGGGCCCACTTTTTCTTTCTCTATACTTTGTCTCTGTGTCTCATTTCTTTTCTCAAGTCTCTCATTCCACCTAACAAGAAACGCCCACAGGTGTGGAGGGGCAAGTCACCCTTCAGGATAGTCTGAAATAATCTCATTCATATATTTGGAGTTTAGTGGCTGTCATCTAAGTAACTTGGTTGGCCTCCACATAGTCCCTGATTCTCCACTAGCTTATTCAAAGAGCAGGAAAGAGGCATATTATAACGTACAAGGGCTTTTGTGTGTGTCTGTATTATTACTTTTAAATGTGTTAAAATACACGTAACATAAAACTTACTATATTACCCATCTTAAGGGTAATGTTCAGTGGCATTAAGTATATTCACTTTGTTATGCAACCAATGTGCAAGCATTTTTAAAGTTTATATTTGAGCTATGTTTGCTATCACCCGATTGGCCAAAGCAAGTCTTGTCAACACCAGAATCAGTGAGGAAGGGCACTAATCAAGAAGGTCAATAGAAGGAAGGCATTACTGTAGGCATTTTCAATATTATCTATCAAATTTTCATTTTTTTTGATTAGGAGTGAATGGTTTTATATATTTTTAGTATTTTCATTAATAACCAATAGCTCTTAAAATCCTAGGAAAAATATTACAGTATTGCTAAGTAAACTAATGTAATGTTAATGTGGTTGAAATTTAGTTTTTCTTCTTGGTCAGAATTATGGTCAATTGTAAAACACACTCTCTCTCTCTCTCTCTGTCTTTCCCTCTCTCTCTCTCTATATATATATCTCACAATAGGCCATCTGCAATACTATTTATATATTATTTATATATAATATACCTATTATATATGTGAGAGAGTTAGAGATAGAATACATATAAATATAAAATAGATATACAGATATATGGTAAATATTTATATATCTCTATGTATTAGAACTTATAACAACATATATTTCATATACTATTTGTATTGATATCTGTAACACATAGTATTATACACCAAATGTTGTGTATGTATGAAATATATATGTTATATGCCACATAGTTTTATATTAGGTTTATGTATTAGTCAGGGATCACTAGAGGGAAAGAACTAGTAAGATATATGTATATTCGAAAGGGAGTTTATTAAGGATAATTGACTCACACGATCACAAGGTGAAGTCTCACGATAGGCTGTCTGTAAGCTGAGGAGCAGGGAAGCCGGAAGTGGCTCAGTCTAAGTCTCAAATCCTCAAAAGTAGGGAAGCCAACAGTGCAGCCTTCAGTCTGTTGCAGAAGGCCCAAGAGAGTTTGGCAAACCACTGGTGTAAGTCCAAGAGACCAAAAACCAAAGAACCTGGATTCTGATGTTCAAGGGTCAGAAGCATCCAACATGGGAGAAAGATGAAGGCCAGAAGACTCAGCAAGTCGGCTCCTTCCACCTTCTTCCACCTGCTTTTTGTAACTGTGCTGGCAGCTAATTAGACGGCACCCATCCTGATTGAGGGTGAGTTTGCCTCTCCCAGTCCACTGATTGGAATGTTAATTTCCTTTAGCAACACACTGACAGACACATCCAGGAACAACACTTTGCATCCTGCAATCCAATCAAGTTGACTCTTAATATTAACCATTACAGTGCGTAAGAAGTTATGAGAACTAGTGGAGGAAGCAAAGAATAACAAAACTTTTTATGCACAATATATTGTACTATTATCTGTTAATATTACTATGTGTTTTTTTGTTTATTCCAACAGTTTCCATAAAGAATTTATCAAAACTTCAAAATAAATATTTGGAAACACTTTTTCTTTTGAGAAAATCGATAGGGCAAGAAGTAAAGATGCAGAGTAGGGAAGATATAGATATATACATATTTGATATCACAGTCTTGTCAATTATCACTTTACATATTATAATGTTAATGCATGATCATAAACATTATATCTTCTTTATCTGCTTCTCGATTAGCCTTATATATTAGCTTACTGGGACTACAACAAAGTATCATAAATTAGGTGACTTAAAACAACAGATGTGTATTGTTTCCCCCTTCTAGATACTAGATATCTGAAATCATAGTGCTGGCAGGACAACGCTTCCTCTAGGAGTCTAAGTAAAATTCCCCCTTTCTTTATTTCTGGTTCCTGGTGGTGTCTCATCAAACCTTGGTATTCTTTGACTTAAAGTTGTATCACACAAATCTTTGTTTCTGTTTTCCCGTGGTATTCTCCCTGTGTGTCTTTGTCTTTACATCACCTTCTTATAAAAACATCTGTCATATTGGATTAGGGTATGTCCTACTAACCTCATATTAACTGGATTTCATCATCAAAGACCCTATTTCCAAATAAGGTTACATTATGAGATACTGGGAATGAGGATTTCAACAAATAATTTTGGAGAACACAATGTGACATATAGTACTCTAATATGGTGTCTAAACCTCAGCACAATTGACATTTTGATTGAAATAAGTCTTTGCTTTGCAAGCTATTCTGAGCATTGTAGGAGATTTAATAGAATTCTTTTCCTCAATCTACCAGAGGTCAGAAACATGACTCTGCTTCCCACTGTGATGATCAAAGATGTCTCAAAATGTTACCAAATATTTCCTGTGGAATAAAATTTTACCTGGCTGAATATATATATATAGCTTTTCCCTTATTTTTGTTTTACTGCCTAAAATTTTGATCTGATATAAAAAGTTTATATAAGCTGTCTTAAGATTCATGTTTAATTATTATATTTTTTCTGTCCTTCAGTTTCAGCCTGAACAGAATTAGCTATACTTATGTAAAATAAAATGGACATTAAATAACAACCTATAAGAAAAGATAAGAAGGGATCTATTCAGCAAGATGATATAACAATTGTAAATATACATGTACTCTGAAGGACTTATATATATATAAAGAAAATGTTATTAGATATAAAGAAATAGACTGCAGTACAATAATAGTTGGGAATTTTATCATTCCACTTTTAGCAATTAACAGATCATCCAGACAGAAAATCAACCAGAAAAATTGGATTTAAACTATACTCTAGACCAAAAAAATTTAATAAGCGTTGATAGAAGTATTTATCCAATAGCTCCAGAATACACAGTCTTCTTAACTACACATGGAACATTCTCCAGAATAGATCATATGTTATGACACAAAACAAATATTAACAAATTTAAGAAAATAGAGACCATATCAAGTATCTTTTCTGGTCACAATGTTCAGAAATCAATAACAAGAGGAACTACAGAAAATACACACACACATGGATATTAAAAAACATGCTCCTGAATAACAAGTAGGTCAATACAAAGTTAAAAGGCAAGTTAAAAAATGGAAATAGATAAAAATAATAAGCAAAACATACTAAAACCTATTGGTTATGGCAAAGGTAGTTGTAATAGGAAAGTTTATAGCAATAAATGCCTACATCAACAAAGAAAAGCAATTTTTAAAAAACAACCTAACATTGCATCTCATGGAACTAGAAAAAGGAGAACAAACAAAACCCTGAATTAGTGGAAGAAAGAAAATAATAATGAACAGAGCAAAAATAATTAAAATAGAGACTAAAAATAACACAAAAAAAATCATAGAGAGTTTTTTTCTTAAAAATAGACAAAGTTGGCAAACCACTAGTAAAAGTAAGAAAAAAGGATTAAAGAAGTGAAATCAGAGATAAAAAAGGAGTCATTACCATTAATTCCACAAAAATACAAAGGATCATGACTGAACTCTTATGGACAATGCTATGAACACAAATTGGATAACTTAGAAAAAAAGTGATAAAATTCTGGACATATATAACCTACCAAAAATGAACTGTAGAGAAATGAAAAATCTGAAGAGACCAATAATGAGTGAAAATATGTAATCAGTAACAAAAAGTCTCCCATGAAAGAAAAATCTGATGGCTTAACTGCCAAACACTTAAGAACCAAATGTAATTCTTCTGAAACTGTTTCAGAAAATTGAAGAAGAGGGAATACTTTCAAACTCATTTTATGGGGTCAGTATGATTCTAATACTAAAAACACACAAGGAAACAACAAAAAGGAAAACTACAGGTCAATATGACTGATGAACATAGATGCAAAAATCTTTAACAAAATACCAGCAAACCAAGTTTAACAATCCACTATAAAAGTCATTCATTAGGATCAAGTGGAATTTATCGCAGGAATGTAAGGGTGGTTCAGTATACACAAATCAATAAACATAATGCAGGGCATTGACAGAAAGAAGAATAATACAATCTGATTATTTCAAAATATGCAGAAGAAACATTTGACAAAATTTAACCTCACTTCATGTTAAAAACTGCAATAAATTAGACTTAATAGGTATGTAACTCAACACAATAAAGGTCACATAAAAAAAACACACAGATGACATAGGAAAAGGAAAAAGTTGAAAGCTTTCCCTCTAAGATCTAGAGCAAGACAAAAATGCCCACTTTCACTACTTATATTCAACATAGTACTGGAAAACCTTTCCAGAGCAATTCAGCAAGAGAAAGAAATGAAAAACATCCAGATTGGAAAAGAGGAAGTCAAATCGTCCCTGTTTGCAGATGACATGAGCTTATATATAGCAAATTCCAAAAATGATGTCAAATACCTCTTGTAACTCATAAACACAATCAGTAATTTTGCAGGATACAAAATTAACATTCAAAAATTGATATCTTTTATATATACAGGTAGTAAACTATCTGAAAATAGAAGTCGCAAAAAAATCAGTTTTAAGTAAATACAGAAAAAGGAAAAAATTTAACCAAGGAGATGAAAGATCTCTGCTCTGAAATCTATAAAATACTGATGAAAGAGATTGAAGAGGATAAAAATAAATGAAAAGATATCCCATATTTATGAACTGGAAAAATTAATATTGTTAAAATGGCCATGCACCCACAAAGCTATCTATGGATTCAATATAATCTCTATCACAATACCAATGACATTCTACACAGAAATAAAAAATTAAGGCCAGGTACAGTGGCTCATGACTGTAATTCCAACCCTTTGGGAGGCCAACGCAGGTACATTACCTGAGGTCAGGAGTTCGAGAGGAGCCTGGCCAACATGGAGAAACCATGTCTCTACTAAAAATATAAAAATTAGTTGGGCAAGGTGGTGTGTGCCTGTAATCCCAGCTACTTCAAGGGGTTGAGACAGCAGGAGAATTGCTTGATCCCGACAGGCACAGATTGCAGTGAGCTGAGATCAGGTCACTGCACTCCAGCCTGGGCAACAGAGTAAGACTCTGTCTCAAAAAACCAAACAAACAAAAAATAAATAAAATGTTTATGGGTCTACAAAAGTCTATAAACAGCCAAAGCAAAAAGACCAAACCTGGAGGAATCACACTACCTGATATTAAAATATCCTGTAATGCTATTGAGAGGTGAAGTCAGCTGGACTTCCTGGGTTGAGTGGGGACTTGGAGAACTTTTCTGTCTTGTTAGAGGATTGTAAATGCACCAATCAGCACTCTGTGTCTAGCTAAAGCATTGTAAATGCACCAATCAGTGCTCTGTAAAATGGACCAATCAGCAGGATGTGGGTGGGGTCAAATAAGGGAATAAAAGCTGGCCACCCACACCAGCAACAGCAACCCACTTAGGTCCCCTTCCACCTGTGGAAGCTTTGTTGTTTCACTCTTCACAATAAATTTGCTGCTGCTCATTCTTTGGGTCCACACTACCTTTATAAGCTGTAACACTCACTGCGAGGGTCTGCAGCTTCATTCCTAAGTTAGGGAAACCACGAATCCACCAGGAGGAACAAACAACTCCGGACACGCCACCTTTAAGAGCTGTAACATTCACTGCAGTCTGCGGCTTCACTCCTGAGGTCAGCGAGACCACGAACCCACTGGAAGGAGGAAACTCCCGAAGGAACAAACTCCAGATGCACCATCTTTAAGAGCTGTATCACTCACCGCAAATGTCCACGGATTCATTCTAGAAGTCAGCGAGACCAAGAACCCACCAGAAAGAATAAATTCTGGACACATTATAGTAACCAAATCAACATGACATTGGCATGAAACTAGACACAATGATCTCTGAAAAAGAATAGAGAATTCAAAAATAAATCTACCCATCTACAGTCTACTGATTATTTGCAAAGGTGCCTTTTCAAAAATGTGCCGTATTGTGGAAAAAACAGCTTCCTCAATAACTGGTACCTAAAAAACTGGATATGCACATGTAGAAAAATAAAGCTGGACCCCTATCTTTCACCACGTACAAAAATCAGCTCAAAGTGAATTATGAACTTAAATATAAGACTTGCAAATATGAAACTACTAAAAGAAAATGTAGGGGAAATGTTTCATGTCTTTGAACTACACAAGAATTTTTGGTATAAGATCTCAAAAGTATAAGCAACAAAAGCAAAAGTAGACAAGAATGATTTTAACTAACTAAAAAGCTTCTGTACAGCAATGGAAACGATTACTAAAATGAAGCAACCTGCAGAATGGGACAATATTTGCAAACTATACATCCGAGAAGGGTTAAATATCCAGAATAAATAAGAAACCCAAACATCTCAATAGCAAAAGCACATAATTATTTTAAAAATGGGCAAAAGTCCTTAACAGATATTTATCAAAAGAAGACATAAAAATTTCCAATACTTATATGAAAAAATGTTCTTTAATAATTATCAGGGAAATGAAAATCAAAATCACAGCGAGATACCACCTCACTATGTACATATGTGTGAGAATTTTGAATGTTCCCACCACAAAGAAATGATAAATATTTGAGGTGAAAGATATAATTATACTGATTTTATCCTTGCACAATGTATGCACGTATCCACACACTACACTCTACCCCATAACTATATACGGTGTTATGTGTCAATTAAAAATATGAATAAAATAAATTAATGTACTGCAACATATAGCAGAATTTGTCTGCCAGAAATTGGAGGAAGGTGTGTAGCTAAGAAAGAAGAAATGGAAAACGGGACACAGAAGCGTTTTAGGGTGATAGAAATGTAATATATCTTGTTTCGATGCTTGATAATACAGGTATTTTGAAGCAGGTTCACCATGCACTAAGTATCAATCCATTTATAGGAAACAAAACATCACATGACAAATTAAGCGAAGCAAATTTCTTACTCACAGATAGGAAGCAAGGGACAAGAGAAGCCTAGAATTCCAGGTGAGCCAGTTTTCCAAGGTTCAGGAAAGCCATCTAAAGAAAATAGAATCTCACCTGTGCATGTTCCTCATTGCAGTGCTGCTGAAGGATCCCAGAAAGCACTCCCTTCTGGGTTATAAACCCTGGGGATAATTGGCATTGTTGGGCTAAAGTTTGGCAGGACATCCTGTTCCAGAAGAAGAAGAACAGAGTCCAGCCAGCCTGCTCTGGAGAGTTCCTATTTGTCTCAGGATGCTTCATTCATAGCACATGCTACAATTATTCTGAGAACTACAAGCAAGAAAGACGAGGGAGAACTGGGTCAGCTAAGGTAATCTAGGGACCTGTCCTGCAGGTATATATGACTGTCAAAACATTGATATAAACATTCAAGGTATATGCATTTTATTGTAAAATAAATACATGCTATTTATTGCACATCTATTAATGTTATTTTATATGTATTGCATATTATATTTTTATCAAAGTCATGGCCAACTTCACAAAAACTAAGCATTATTTTAGGTCCAGCTCAAAATCCAGTTGTTCTTCAAAATATTCTCCAAATATTTGGCCTGCACTGGTCTCTTTCCCTTCTATAAACCCCTATCTATGCCATACATTTTAACACAATATTTTATTTATTTTTATGTTATCAGCATAACTTTTGGGAGAATATAATACTTCACATTTTGTATAGCATTACATTAAGAGCTACATTTAAATTTGTGTCATTTTAATTTATAAGATTTATTAAAATATTAAGTGATTAATAAAATTAAGTTTTTTAAAAGTGATCTACATAAATTTTAAAACTTACACCTTCATAAGTTTCTTTTGAATTTTTTTTTCCAAATATTATCAGGTATACTATATCATTTAGAGTTAACAGGTAATCCACCTAAAATTTTACTCCGTGAGTTTTGTTTGTGGTATAATCATTTTCTAGTTTCGAAGTTAATTTTTCACTGTGGAAATTTAGATGTGCTTTGACATTAAATGCAATCAATCTTTTGTTCATGTTAAGCTTGGATATTAGTATAACTCTGAAATTAACACCCAGAAATCCATGAGTGACCATACTTGCCAACCATCTCTTGATACTACAGTCCTTGATTTGTGCAACATGAAAATATTTAGCAGTAATAACTAGTAAAACTAATTTTCTCCCAAAGTTCCACTGAGCTTATACTAAGTAATTTTTCTTTTATAGCCCAGGTCTGTTCCTATGTGTGGATTAATTGACATCATCAATATTTAGGCGCTGAAAATATATCATGTTGCAGAGCAGGTACACAGGAATAATAGATTACCATATTGGAAAGATTTTATGTTGATTAAAATACTACTGCAAATAAAAGGGAGGTGATAAAAACATTTTTAAATGTTTCCATTGAAGAGATTTTCAAGAAATGAAATCTGTATCATACAGCCAAGATCTCTTTACCTTTCACATTTTAAATTAATGCACATTAACACATTTACTAATTGTTTAAACATTTATTTTCACATACTTCATTTTCCCCAAACCTATCAGTCTTTGTATTTTGATATGACATTGTTGTCACAGTGTTAAAATTCTGGCATCACAGCAGATGGAATCAGTTTAGTGTCACCTGCTTCTAATATTTAATTCAGTGAATATTCAAGGAATAAGGATGCAAGAAGATAACTTTGACTTTGCTTAAAAGTATAAGCTTAATTTACTTTAATAAAATATGAAAAGTATAATTATAAGAAATTCTAACAAATTAATTAAATTGTGAAGATTTTACACTGTTGTCATATCTTTCTGTGGCTAAAATCAAAATCTGTTTGTCCAATTCCAGAGTCAGATTACAACTTGGAAAGTATGTGCTGATCTGCAAGAAACTGTTGCAGAAATAAGATACTCTTGTTCTGATTCTATGCTAAAAATGAACATTATTTTAAAAAAATAGCACAGATATAAACAGAAGTCAGGAAAACAATTTGATACTTAAGCAAAAATTGTATTCAATAATTGTTTCACTAAATAAATATTGATTTTTTAAAGTTTTTGACAAGAACAAGCATAGAACACCAAAAACATTCTAAAATTGTATTGAAAAAAGAGAGTGAACATAAGCAAAATGAAAAATTCAAAGATAAAAAAATATTTTTCCATGTGTTGTTTTATAGAGTAATGTTCATAAACTGTTGTAGAAGAAGAATATAGAGAATATATGAAGGCACAAGAAACTAATTTACAGATTATTAATCAACATAATCTCACTCTTTTCAATACACATTTAAACACCTGCTCTGTAACAGATTCTGGGATTGGCTTTGAGAAAAAAGGAGTCCAATAAATGCTCTCAAGGAATTTACCTTCTAGTTGGGGTGAGCAATACAATATGCATATTAAAGAAGACTAAAAAAAGCCCTGGTAGAGGCATGCATGAGGATATTTTCGACATTTAGCAGAGGAAACTCTACTTTTGCTATAATAAAAGAGCA
Source organism: Macaca mulatta (assembly GCF_049350105.2). Lineage (NCBI taxonomy): Eukaryota > Metazoa > Chordata > Mammalia > Primates > Cercopithecidae > Macaca > Macaca mulatta. The sequence goes on from NC_133406.1 coordinate 134,482,088, forward strand.
ATCAAGACATGCATGTGGAGGTGATTCCAATGAACAGTAGATGTCTAATGAGAAAAGAACAAATGAGTCCAGGTAGTGAGAAGTGCACCACAAAACAATGCAGCCATAAAAAGGAATGAGATCGTGTCCTTTCCAGGGACATAGATGGAGCTGGAAGCCATTATGCTCAGCAAACTAACACAGGAACAGAAAACCAAACATAGCACATTCTCACTTATAAGTAAGAGCTGAACAATGAGAATACATGGACACAAGGTGGGGAACAGCACACTGGGGCCTGCTGGGTGGTGGGAGTAGGGAGAGCATCAGGAAGAATAGCTAATGGACGCTGGGCTTAATACCTAGGTGATGGGTTGATCTGTGCAGCAAGCCACCATAACACATGCTTTTCTATCAGAAAAAAAAGTACATCCTGCACATGTGCCCCAGAACTTAAGATAAATGTTGAAGAAAATAATGTAGAGGTGGTAGTATTATTATGCATTTGGAAAAATTCAAGGGCTATTATATGCTCCGGTGAAGTGAATATAAAGCAAGAGTGAAAGATACACTAGAGAGGTAGGCAGGATTGAGATGATTAAATGCCTTATGTGCAAAGACAATGTATTTGTACTTAGTAAGGTAAAATTTATTTTTAAAAGATTTAAGTCAAAAATTGAAATACTGTTTTCTTGTTTTAGAAATATATTTCTGGCAACAATGGAGAAGAATGATAGGAAGAGAATCATATTGGAATAGTATAATCCATTGGAAGTTTGTTGTAATGAAGGCAAGAAGAAAAATGACCTTGAAGTTAACCATAATGAAGGAAAGGAGAGATGAGTTTACCAAATATAATATCAGAATTGTTCTATAAATTTCATTTCTGCTTTAGCAGCCATAAGGGCCACCATTTATTACAGTAGGAACAGAGGCAACAGTTACGTGGGTGGATGGCGGGGATAGAAAAGATTTTCGCTTTGATACATTGAATTTGACATGCTTGTTGAAAATCTTCAGATGGTGACGTACAGTAAGTTGTTGAATCTTTATTTTCCAAACATCTACACATACACAGCACACACACATACACACAAATACATGTTCATTTAAAGCTCACCACATTTGTAATCTTTAAAAATTTATATTTCTTAAGTACTGCTCTGATCAGATCAGGGCTTAAGTGGGAGAAATCAAAACTAAAAGGAGATGATCTACTATAGTACTAAAGTTTACATGAAAAGTATTCACATTATGATGTAAGATGTAGAAGTTCATGGCAAGCCAGCACTCTTAATGCAACTGCTACAAAAGACAAATAAATAAACTGTATAACTATATATTTTTAAAACTTTGAAGAACTATTAGATAAATCAGGAAAAGATAAACTTAAGCTCTTGCAGCATTTGCCCTTTTTTAGTATTGGCAGAAGCCAGGTTTTGCCTAGGCATAGAGCCTTTATGGTCAGAAAAACACAACAAAACAGTAATAATCTGATAGGTGGGCAGGGCTGGTATGAAAGATTGGAACTATTCAGAACCCCAAGTTCATAATTGGTTCTCACCACTAAACATTTGCCGATTTCTGAGGACAGATGAGAATGATAATAGGCAGAGCTGGCAAAGTGAAGGAAAGTCTCCCACAGTCTCATATTACTTGGAAAACAAAGTTCCATTAAAAAGAAGAAGATGGCTCTCAACAAACTAGTAATAGGAAAATGGTGTATAGGAGGCAGGGCTAAATTGCAACTCCCACTTAGACAGAGAGTAGCTTGTGTAGATTCACACTGTGAACTTTTGCTCCAAGAACTACTGCAGGAACATGCCAGGAAAGACAAGAGAATCCACAGGCCCTTTGAAGGAAGCAGATTGCTCCTGCAGGGCCTGGGAGACAGCCCAAACACTGTGAGTGCTCAAAGTGTGAAAGTGGGAAAAGGGGCTCTTCCACCCCCAAATACACATCCTCACTGGGGAAACTGAAGGTCCAGATCATGGGAGAAAAATTTGACCTTACCTAGAGCTGAGATAATTTAGAGAGCAAAACAAAATACAGGATTAGCGAAAGCAGCAGGAAGAGCCCTATGGGCTCTCCTGGTGCCCAAGGAAGGCATTTCTGACGTCGTTTCACAGGGGTCCTTAGGCAGAGGTGCTAGAGGAACTGGAAAAAGGCCACAGGGAGAAGGAATGCTCCAGCTGAACTTGGTAACAATTCCAACTGAACATGAAGTTTCTTGGACAGAACTCTGGGGAGGGAGCAAATCTGGTGTGCAGACACGGGCAGGCGGGGAGACACAGAAGCTCACAGGTGTGCTTGACCACTGCCTGGAAACAAACGCAGTGCAGTTAGGGGTGGGGTATGGTGGGAGTGAGAACAGCCTTTTGGATTGCATGGGAGCTGGGTGAGGCTTGTAACTGCTGGCTTTACCCCACTTTTTTGGTGACCTGCTTGACACAGCAGAGGCAGCCATAATCCTCTTGGGAACATAACTTCATTGACCTGAGACCACAAACCCCATCCTCCACAGCAGACACAGTAAGGCCCTCCCAAGGAGAATCTGAGCTCAGACACACCTAACATTTTTCCCACCTGGTTTTTCTCTACCCACCCTGGTAGTATATTTCTACCTAACCTGGTAGCTGAAGACAAAGGTCATATTCTCTTGGGAGTTCTAGGGTCTTGCCCACTGCCTGATCCTCTCTGTACTACCACAGCTGATACTAACTTGAAAGCATCGCCTCTTGGTAGGAGGCCAATAAGCATAAAACTAGTGCAATAAACAACAATAATACAACTAATTACACCCACAGAGTCCATTTTACTCCCCTGCCACCTCTATTGGAGCAGGTGCTGCGATCCATGACTGAGAGACCAGAAGATGGTTTACGTTACAGGACTCTGTGCAGACAAACACCAGTACCAGCTTGGAACCTGGTAGCCCCACTGGGTGGCTAGATCCAGAAGAGAAATAGTGATCATTACAGTTTGGCTCTCAGGAAGCCATGTTCCTAGTAAAAGGGGGAGAGTACTGCATCAAGGAAACACCCAATAGGACAAAAGGATCTGAACATCATCCCTTGAGCCCGAGGTCTTCCCTCTGACACAGGCTACCCAAAGGAAGAAGAACCAGAAAATTCTAGTAATATGACAAAACAACCTTCTTCTCACTCTCAAAAAATCTTACTAATTTACTAGCAATGGATCCAAACCAAGAAGAAATTCCTGATTTGCTAGAAAAATAATTCAGAAGGTCAATGATTAAGCTAATGAAGGAGGCACCAGAGAAAGGTGAAGTCCGATTGAAATAAATCCAAAAAATGGTACAAGTTATGAGGGGAGACATCTTCAGTGAAATAGGTAGCAAAAATGAAAAAAACAATCACAACTTCTGGAAATCAAAGACTCACTTAGAGAAATGCAAAGTGCACTGAAAAGTCTCAGCAATAGAACCAAACAAGCAGAAGAAAGAACTTCAGAGCACAAAGACAAGCTTTTTGTAATAACCCAATACAACAAAGACAAAGAATTTTAAAAAATTAAAAGAGCCTCCAAGAAGTTTGGGATTATGCTAAATGACCAAACCTGGCAATAATTGATGTTCCTGAGGAAGAAGAGAAACCTAAAAGCTTGGAAAATATATTTGAGGGAGATAATCAAGGAAAAGTTTTGCAACCTTGCAAAAAACTTCAAATACAAGAAGACATAGACATTCAAATGCAAGAAGCTCAAAGAACACCTGGGAAATTCATTGCAAACAGATCATTCCCTAAGCACATAGTCATCAAGTTATCTAAAAAAAGAACATTAAGAGTTGTGAGGAAAAAGCACAAGGTAACCTATTAAGGAAAACCTATTAGACTAACAGCAGATTTCTCAGCAGAAGCCCTACAAGCTAGAAGGAATTGGAGCCTTATCTGCAGCCTCATAAACAAAACAATTATCAGCCAAGAAGTTTGTATCCAGTGAAACTAGGCCTCATAAATGAAGAAATGATACAGTGTTTTTCAGAAAAGTAAATAATGAATTTGCCACTAACAAGCCAGCACTACCAGAACTACTAAAAGAAGCTCTAAATATTGAAACAAATCCTCAAAATATATCAAAACAAAACCTCCTTAAAGCATAAATCTCACAGAACCTACGTAACAACACAATAAAAAAAGAAAGAAAAAATATGGTATTCAGGCAAGAAAGAGCATGTTTAATAGAATAGTACCACACATCTCAATACTAACATTGAATGTAAATAGCCTAAATGCTCCACTTAAAAGAACAGAATGGCGGAATGGATAGTAATTCAACAACCAAGTATCTGCTGCCTCCAAGAGACTCACCTAACAAACAAGGACTCACATAAACTTAAGGTAAAGGGGTGGAAAAAGACATTCCATTCAGATGGACATCAAAAGTGAGCAGGAGTAGCTATTCTTATGTCATACAAAACAAACTTTAAAACAATAGTGGTTAAAAAAGACAAAGAGGGACATTATATAATGATATCAGGATCCTGTCCAACAGGAAAGTATCACAATCCTAAATATATATGCACTAATACTGGAGCTTCCAAACTTATAAAACAATTACTACTAGACCTAAGAAATGAGATAGCAACACAGTAATAGTGGGGGACTTTAATGCTCCACTGACAGCACTAGGCAGGTCATCAAGTCAGAAAGTCAACAAAGAAACAATGGATTTAAACTATACCCTAGAACAAATGAACGTAACAGATATTTACAGAACATACTATCCAATAACCACAGAATATACATTCTGTTCAGCAGAGCATGGAACATCCTACAACACAGACCATATGATAGGCTACAAAACAAGTCTCAATAAATTTAAGAAAATTGTAATTATATCAAGTACTCTTGCTGACCACAGTGGAATAAAATTGGATATCAACTCCAAAAGGAACCTTCAAAACTATGCAAATATATGGAAATTAAATAACCTGCTCCTAATGATGATTAGGTTAATACTAAAATCAAGATGGAAATTAAAAAAAAAATTTGAATTGAATGGTAGTAGTGACACAATCCATCAAAACCTCTGGGACACAGCAAAAGCAGTGCTAAGGGGAAAGTTCATAGCCTTAAATGCATACATCAAATGTTTGAAAGAGCACAAATAGGCAATCTAAGGTCACACCTCTAGGAACCTAGAAAAACAAGGACAAACCAAACCCAAAACCAGCAGAAAAGAAATAACAAGATTAAATCAGAACTAAATGAAACTAAATAAAACAAACAAAAGTTACAAAAGATAAATGAAACAAAAAGCTGGTTCTTTGAAAAGATAAATAAAATTGACAGATCGTTGGCGAGATTAACCAAGAAAAGAGAGAAGATCCAAACAAACGTGATTAGAAATTAAATGGGAGATATTTTAACTGACACCACAGAAATACAAATGATCATTCAAGGCTACTATGAACACCTTTACACACACAAACTAGCAAACTTCAGGGAGATTTATAAGTTCCTGGAAATATACAACCCTCCTAGCTTAAATCAGGAAGAATTAGAAATCCTGAACAGACCAATAAAAGCGACAAGATTTAAATGGTAATAAAATTGCCACCATAAAACAGTTCAGGACCAGAAAGATTCACAACTGAATTATATCAGACATTCATAAAAGAATTGGTACAAATCCTGATCACACTATTCCACAAGACAGAGAAAGAGAGAATCCTACCTAAATTATTCTATGAGGTTGGCATCACCCTAATATCAAAACCAGAGAAGGACATAACAAAAAAAGAAAACTACAGACCAATATCCCTGATGAAAGTATATGCAAAAATACTCAAAAAAACACTAGCTAACCGAATTCAACAGCATATCAAAAAAGATAATCCACCATGATCAAGTGGGTTTCATACCATGGATGCAGGGATGGTTTAACATCCACAAGTTAATAAATGTGATTCACCCCACAAACAGAATTAAAAGCAAAAATAACATATCATCTCAATAGATGCAGAAAAACACTTGACAAAATCCAGAATCCTTTATGATTAAAACCCTCCGCAAAATCAGCATAGAAGGGACATTACATAATAAAAGACATTTATGACAAACCCACAGCCAACATACTACTGAATGGAGAAAAGTTGAAAGCATTCCCTCTGAGATTTGGAACAAGACAAGTATTCTCACTCTTACCACTTCTATTCAACACAATACTAGAAGTCCTAGCCAGAATAAGCAGACAAGAGAAAGAAATACAGGGCATCTAAATTAGTAAAGAGGAATTCAAAATGTCACTTGACATGTTGATATGATTTTATACCTAGAAAACACTAAATACTCCTCCAAAAAGCTCCTAGAACTAATAAATGGATTCAGCAAAGTTTCAGATTAAAAAATTAATGCACACAAATCAGTAGCTCTGCTATACACCAACAGTGACCAAGCTGATAATCAAATCAAGAACTCAAACCTTTTAATAATAGTGGCCCAAAAAAAATATTAGAAATATACCTAACCAAGAAGTTGAAAGACCTTTAGAAGGAAAACTACAAAACACTGCTGAAAGAAATCACAGACAACACAAACAAATAGAAATACATCCTATGCTCATTGATGGGTAGAATCAGTATGGTGAAAATGATCATACTGCCAGAAGCAATCTATAAATTCAATGCAATTCTCATCAAAATACCACCATCATTCTTCATAGAATTAGAAATGACAATCTGAAAATTTATATGCAATCAAAAAAGAGCCCGCATAGCCAAAGCAAAGCTAAGCAAAAAGAACAAATCTGGACGCAGCACATTACCTTACTTCAAACTGTACTATAAGGCCATAGTCACCAAAACAGCATGGTACTGGTAAAAAAAACAGGCACATAAACCAATGGAACAAAATAGAAAACCCAGAAATAAAACCAAATACAGCCAACTGATCCTCAACAAAACAAGCAAAAACATTAAGTGGGGAAAGGACCTCCTATTCAACACATGGTGCTGGGATAATTGGCAAGCCACATGTAAAAGAATAAAAGTGGATCCTCATCTCTCACCTTATACAAAATTCAGCCCCAGATGGCTCAAGGACTTAAATATAAGACCTGAAACCCTACAAATTCTCTCACCTTATACAAAATTCAGTCTCAGATGGCTCAAGGACTTAAATCTAAGACCTGAAATCATACAAATTCTAGAAGATTTTCTGGGAAAATCCTTCTGCCATTAGCTCAGATGCAGACTTCATGACCAAGAGCCCCAAAATAAATGCAGCAAAAACAATGATAAATAGGTGGGACTTAATTAAACTAAAACGTTTCTGCATAGCAAAAGAAACAATCAGCAGAGTAAACAGACAACACACAGTGTTGTAAAAAATCTTCACAATCTATACATCTGACAAAGGACTAATATCTAGAATCTACAAGGAACTCAAAGAAATTAGCAAGAAAAGCCCAAACAATCTCATCAAAAAATGGACTAAGGACATGAACAATTTTCAAAATAAGATATATAAATTGCTATGAAACATATCAAAATGCTCAGCATCACCAATCATTAGAAAATCAAAACCACAATGTGATGTCAACTTACTCCTGCAAGAATGGCCATAATTTTAAAAAATAGATGTTGGCAGGGATGCAGTGAAAAGAGAGAACTGTGACAGCGCTGGTGGAAATGTAAATTAGTACAACAACTGTGGAAAACAGTGTGTATATTCCTTAAAGAACTAAGAACTGAAAGCAGAACTACCTTTTGATCCAACAATTCCACTACTGGGTATCTACCCAGAGGAAAAGAAGTCATTATACAAAAAAGATACTTGCACATGCATGTTTATAGCAGCACCATAACCAATTGCAAAAATGTGTAACCAACTCAAATGTCCATCAATCAATGATAAATTGTGATGTGTATATAAATCACTATATATATTTTTATAGTGTGTGTATATATAGTGTGTGTGCATATATGTAGATATCACTATATATTTATATTGTGTATATATGTATACACATATACATGGATTCACATGTATACATGTATGTGTGTATATACACACACACACACAAACACACATACACACACCCACCATGAACTACTCTTCAGCCACAAAAAGGAATGGAATAATGGCATATCAGCAACCTAGATGGAATTGGAGACCATTATTCTAAGTGAAGTAACTCAGGAATGGAAAACCAAACATTGTATACTCTCACTCGTAAGTGAGAGGTAAGCTATGAGGATGCAAAAGCATAAGAATGATACGATGGACTTTGAGGACTTGGGGGACAGGGTGGGAGGTGGATGAGGGATAAAAAAAAACTATGAATTGGGTACAGTGTATACTGCTCAGGGATGGGTGCACCAAAATCTCACATATCGCTACTAAAGAGATTATGCATGTAAACAAACTCCACCTGTTCCCCAAAAACCTATGGAAAAAAATAAATAATAAACAAACAAACAAAAAACACTAACAATAGAAGGAAATTACTTCCACATAATAACAGCCGTATATGAAAAGTCTAAAGCTAATGTCATACCTAACAGTAAAAAACTGAACGCTTCCCCTAAGGTCAGGAACAGGCAAGAATGTCCACTCTAACTTCTATGTAGCATAATACAAGCCCTAGGCAAAGCAATTAAAAATAAATAAATAAATAAATAAATAGAATCTAAATCAGAAAAGTAGAAGTTAAATGACATGTTTGTAGATTCCATAATATTATATGTAGAAAACTAAGCACCCAATTAAAAAAAAACTCTAAGAACTAATAAATAAATTTGCAAATTTGCAAGATATAAAATCAAAATTTAAATCATTTCTACACATTAAAAACAAACTATCCAAGAGGGAAATTGAAAAAACTGTATTTACAGTAGTATCAAAAATAGCCTTCCATTCCACTAGAAGAAATGGAATATTTAGCAACAAACTTAACCAAGTAGGTGGAAGACATACACTGAAATTTGAAGCACGTTGTTGAAAGAAATTAAAGAAGCCACAAATAAATGGAAAGGCATCCTGCATCCAGTATTCATGGATTGGAAGACTAAATAGTATCAAATATCATCATACTATCAAAAATTATCTAAAGATTCAATGCAATTTTTATCAAAGTCCCAAATACAGTTTTTACAGAATTTGAAAATAAAAATACCATTGAGGGAGGAGACCACCCCTCATATCATTCTTATGCCCAATTTCTGTCTCCAAAGAAAGAAGAAGCAAAAGCTAAAAGGCAGAAATGAAATCCACATGCAGACAGCCCAGCACCACACCCTGGGCCTGGTAGTTAAAGATCGACCCCTGACCTAATCAGTTATGTTATCTACAGATTACAGACATTGTATAGAAATGCACTGTGAAAATCCCTATCTTGTTTTGTTCTGATCTAACAAGGGTGCATGGGTGCATGCATCCTCCAGTCATGTACCCCCTGCTTGCTCAATCAATCACGACCCTCTCACATGCACCCCCTTAGAGTTGTGAGCCCTTAAAAGGGACAGGAATTGCTCACTCGGGAAGCTCATCTCTTGAGACAGGAGTCTTGCCAATGCCCCTAGCTGAATAAACCCCTTCCTTCTTCAACTTTGTGTCTGAGGAGTTTTGTCTGACACACCATGCTCGTCTTGACACACCACGATTTATACAAAACTGCAAAAATGTCCCAAATAGACAAAAAAAAAAAAAAAAAAAAAAAAAAAAAAGAGTAAGAAGAACAAACCTGGAGGCATCACATTTCCTGATTTCAAAATATATTACAAAATCACATTAATTAAAACCGTTTGGTACTGGCATAGAGGCAAACCTATAGACCAATGGAAAACATTAGAGAACCCTGAGATAAAACCATATATAAATGTAGTAAACCAACATTTAATAGGTGTGCTAGGAATACACAATGGGTAAAAGATAGTTTTTTTTGTTTTTTTTTTTTTCAACAAATGATGTTGGGAAAACTGGCTATCTCTCAGACACACACACACACACACACACATTCACACACAGAAATTTGATCCTTATTCCATACTCACACACACACACACACACACACACCTCAAAATGGTTTAAAACATTAAATATAACACCCAAAACTGTAAAATTTCTTGAAGAAAACATAGGAAAATGTTTTACATTAATGTTGGCAGTAATTTCATGGCTATGACACCAAGAGCACAGGCAACAAAAGCAAAAATGGGCAGCGGAACTTACGGAACTACATCAAACTGTAAAGCCTCTGCACAGCAAAGGAAACAATAAACAAAAGGCTACCTATTGAATGAGAGAACATATTTGAAAACCATATATCTTATAAACGATTAATATATAAAACATATAAAAAAATCTCATACAACCCAACAGCAATAAAAAACCAAATAACTAAATTTTAAAAGGGACCCATATCTAAAAATAGCTATGTCTTTAAGAAAGAAAAGCAAATGGCCAAAAAATTTTAAAAATTATATTCAATATCACTAATTACCAGGGAAATACAAATCAAGACCGCATTTATAACTATCATACATATGTTAGTATGGCTGTATTTTAAAAAAACAAAAAACAAACAGACAAAAACAACAAAAAACAGATAACTAGTGTTAGGGAAGATGTGAAGAAATTAGAACCCTGGTACACTGTTTCTGGGAAGGTCAAATGGTGACGTTGCTATGAAAAACAGTATGGAGGTTTATTAAAAAATTAATAACAGAATTACTATATGAATTAGCAATTTTACTTCTGGATATTTGTCTAAAATAACTGAAATCAGGATCTTGAAGAGATATTTACACTCCCATGTTAACTTACAGTATTGTTTACAATTGTCAATGTATGCGAACGACCTAAATGACCATGGATGACTCAGTCTTAAAAAGAAAAAGAAAATCCAGGCAGATTCCACAACATGGGTGAACCTGGAAAATGTTATTCTAAGGGAAATAAACCAGTCACAGAAAGACAAAGAATGTATGATCTCACTGATAAGTATATTCTAAATTAATCAAACTTACAGAAGCAAAGAGTAAAATGGTGGCTGTCAGGGGCTGGAGGAGGGGAAAATGGGGAATTATTCAATGCGTAAAGTTTCAGCATGAAAGATGAATAAGTTCCAGAGATCTTCTGCATAACATTGTTCCTATGGTTAGCAGTACTGTACTGTGCACATAAAAATGTGTCATGAGGGTAAATCTCATATTGTGTGCTTACCACAAAAAATAAAAGAAGCATGGGGTTTGCCATAAAAGTAAATTTCTCCTTAATAATTTCTATCACATTTTGAATCTGTATGGAGAAGGAAGGTAAAAAGTTAAACATGCAATCTCTACGTGCAGAACTTAAACACCTGCTCTTTCTCAGATCAGAAGTATAAGACACCTACCGGGGCCTCAGCTGAAAATTTCAGGAGAGCCACCCTGAGGAGCAAGGTGAACTAAATCTTACTCTGATTAACTTGAAAGAAGCAGATCCTTAGCCTATTTCCCAAACAAGTCAAAGGAGAAGTCTCTTTGGCAGAGGATAACATTTGCAGTCTCTATAGTTCTTTGTCTGGTCATGTAATTAAAAAAAATCTTGATATATGTGAAGCATTAGAAAAATATAACCAAAAATCAAAGAAAAGCTTAAAAGAAAGAAAATTTATACATAATCCAAAAATTTGAGTTAGCGGAAAGGGATTTTTTAAAAATATCTGTGATTGATAAGCTAAATAAAACAGAGGATGAGAGACGAGAACAAACTGATGAATACAGAGAAATTCAAGAGGGAATTAAAATGGCTGAAAATAACTAAATGGATATTTTAAAAGTATAAAATTTAATTAAGTACTTGCTGGATGAATTTAACTGCAGGATTAATAAACATAAAGGCAGTTCATCACAAAAATGTATAAATGGAAGGACTGAGAGGAAGAAAATGGGGCAAAAAGAACAACTAATTCTAATCTATGGAGAAAGAAGATGGAATAATGCTTAACCCTGGAGGCATACTGATAAGATTGACAAAAAGGGCCTCGTGTTGTGTTGGAAATGTTCTATATTTCAGTCTTGGTGGTTATTCCATGTGTGTAAACATATATAAGATTAATGAATAATATATGTAAATATTTTGCACTTTATGTATGTTATAAGTGTGTTTAGTTGTGAACATTCATTGTTTTTACACTTCTATGTTTACTTTTCATTATATATATATATATATATATATATATATATATATATATATATAAAACAATAGTATAAAGTGCTCAAAAAAATTTTGTTTTGAGACAGTCTCACTGTCGCTCAGGCTGGAATGCAGTGGCACAATCTCTGCACTCAGCTCAGTTCAGCCTCCAGCTCCCAGGTTCAAGCGATTCTCCTGCCTCACGTTCCCGAATAGCTGGGATTACAAGCATGAGCCACCACCCTGGTTAATTTTTCTATTTTTAGTAGAGAGGGGCTTTCATCATGTTGGCCAAGGTGGTCTCAAACTCCTGATCTCAGATGATCCACCTGCCTCAGTCTCCCAAAGTGCTGGAATTACAGGCATGAGCCACTGCACCTGGCCCAAAATATATTTTGAGTAAATTGTATTTATTTATAATACCAGTATTGGTAGGTAAGATTAATTCAATCAAAAAACTCTTGAGTATCTCTAGTGTTATAATTGTACTCAGGTAAATCCATTAATAGATTTAAAATCTAATGTGGGAAAGATATGTGATGGAATCAAATACAATAATATAATAATTTGTTTAACTATTGTAGATGCAGTGATGTGGAGGCAAAAAAGAGAAGATTATTGATTAAAAGAAGATGAATTTACTTTGCCTGCAAGGTTTCAGAAATTATTCTTAATCAGAATTGACTCAGACACACAGTCTTTTTTCTAAGGCTTTGTGGTTGTATTTTAATAAATTATTACATGTAATATATACTCTATGGTAGTTCCTTCCAAGTATTTAACAGCTGCTTTGTAACAGCACTTTGAATCATTCATTTAAAATATATAGAAAAATGTTAGTACATAAACAATTTTCACTGTCACTCTGGATCTTTCAGCATACCCTCTCAGCCTGCAGCTCTACAGGGAATGAGGCGACAGGTTCAGTCTGTCAGCACTATCTGATATTCAGGGAGGAAGACAGCTTCTGAGAATGACAAAATGAAGGTTTTGAAGTGTGATAGGCCACTTTATAACATGGCTTCATGACTGACTGTGACTGCTACTTTTATGTCACTTTCTGACATACTTTAAAAGAACAGTTGTTGGAAATGCTAATAATTCAGTCCAATTGAGAGTGTTTCTTTTCAATGAAGTACTACAAAGACTATATTCAGGCACAAAAAAATGTATACCCTGAAGGAGATACCTGGTAGGATAATCAAATTTTCTTTAAATGACTGCTTCATATATTACTTATGAAGAGGAGAGTAAAATATTAACTCAGTACATAAGATAACACAAAAATAAGTAAATTTAAAATATTCAAGGGTAGAATAGACAAATGTTTGTGTTGTTTTTTTTACCCAGTATTTGTTCTATAATCTTTTTAACAAACTACTTTTGTATTTAGATATAGAGTAGATAACTGGCCATATATTGGTGATTTATGTTTTTTAAGAAATGCATATTTACAAATATATGTTCTAGACATACTGCCAATTAATCATTCTATGTTAAGTTCTAATATTTGTATTGTAGTCTTTGAGGTGGGATCACAGCTTTATTTTGCACCCAATAGTCTGTATCTCCTTAATTCCCACTTTTTTTTTAACAGACTATCCTTCCTCTTTAAGATGAATGTTCTGAGTCCCCTTTTCACACTGGAAGCTTATCTGAAAGCCGAGCAAGGTCAGGAAACACAGGACAAATATCTAGTTAGGGGGTAACTAAGACTTTGTGCTTATTTTGTGATTGATTTTGTTGTGGGACTTTTTCTTAGTTCGGCTAAAGGCACACGGACACAAAAATTTAGGCTCACAGAACATTTGAAGGCTGAGAAAGGCACGGTTTTATTGGGTGAAAAGGGGAAAGAAAGTGAATCAGTGACCCTCCACAGAAACAGAGCATGTACAGGGAAACTACTGTTTTTAAAACCATAAGATCACATGAGACTTATTTACTATCACACATATAGCATGGGAAAGACTTGCTCCCATTATTCAGTTACCTCCTATCAGGTCCCTCCCACAACTCCTCACATTTCAAAACCAATCATGCCTTCCCAACAGTCCCCCTAAGTCTTCACTCATTTCTGCATTAACTCAAAAGTCTACAGTCCAAAGTCTCATCCGAGAAGAGGCAAGTCCCTTCCGCCTGTGAGCCTATAAAATCAAGAGCATGTTAGTTACTTCTTAGTTACAATGGGGGTACAGGCATTGGGTAAATACAGCCATTCCAAATGGGAGAAATTGGCCAAAACAAGGGGCTATAAGCCCAACACAAGTCTGAAATCCAGCAGGGCAGTCAAATCTTAAATCTCCAAAATGATCTCCTTTGATTCCATGTCTCACATCCAGGTCACACTGATACAAGAGGTGGGTTCCCATTTTCTTGGGCAGCTCTGCTCCTGTGGCTTTGCAGGGCACAACCTCCCTCCTGGTTGCCTTCATGGGCTGGTGTTGAGTGTCTGTGACTTTTCCAGGTGCACAATGAAAGCTGTCAGTGGATCTACCATTTTGGAGTCTGGAGAATGGTGACACTCTTCTCACAGCTCCACCAGACAGTACCCCAGTAGGGACTCTGTGTGGGGGCTCCAAGCCCACATTTCACTTCTGCACAGCCCTAGCAGAGGTTCTCCATGAGGGCCCCACCCCTGCAGCAAACTTCTGACTGAGCATCCAGATGTTTCCATAAATCCTCTGAAATCTAGGTGGAGGTTCCCAAACCCCAATTCTTGACTTCTGTGCACTTACAGGCTTAACACCACATGGAAGTTGCCAAGGCTTGGGGCTTGCACCCTTAAAAGCATCGCCTGAGATCTGTGTTTGCCCTTTTTAGCCATGATTGGAGTGGCTGGGATGCAGAGCATCAAGTCCCTAGGCTGCACACCTCACCAGGACCCTTGACCTGGTCCAGGAAAATATTTTTTTTTTTTTCTCCAAGGCCTTCAGGCCTGTGATGAGAGGGGCTACCTTGAAGACCTCTGACATGCCCTGGAAACATTTTCCCCATTGTCCTGGGGATTAACCTTTGGACCCTCATTACTTACTCAAATTTCTGCAGCCAGCTTGAATTTCTCCTCAGAAAACAGGATTCTCTTTTCTATCACATTGGCAGGCTACAAATTTTTCAAACTTTTATGCTCGGTTTCCCTTTTAAAACTGAATGCCTTTAATAGCACCCAAGTCACCTTTTGAATGCTTTGCTGCTTAGAAATTTCTTTGACCACATACACTAAATCATCTCTCTCAAGTTTAAAGTTTCACAAATCTCTAGGGCAGGGGCAAAATTCCACCAGTCTCTCTACTAAAACATAACAAGATCACATTTGCTGAATTTCCCAACAAATTCCTCATCTCTATCTGATACCACATTAGCCTAGATTTCATTGTCCATATCGCTATTAGCATTGTGGGCAAAGCCATTCAACAAGTCTCTGGGAAGTTTCAAACTTTCCCATTTTCCTGTCTTCTTCTGAGCCCCTCCAAACTGTTCCAACCTTTGCCTGCTACCCAGTTTCAAAGTCACTACCACATTTTCGGTTATCTACAGCAGCACCCTACTGTACTGGTAAAAATTTACTATATTAGTCCATTTTCATGCTGCTGGTAATGACATACCCAAGACTGGGAGACTGGGCAATTTATAAAAAAAAAAAAGAGGTTTAATGGACTCATAGTTCCATCTGCCTGAGGAGGCCTCAAAATCATGGTAGAAGGCAAGGAGGAGCAAGTCACATCTTACATGGATAGCGGCAGGCAAAACGAGAGCTTGTGCAGGGAAACTTGTTTTTAAAACCATCAGATCTCATGAGACTTATTTACTATCACAAGAACAGCATGGGAAAGACCTGCCATCATGATTCAGTTACCTCCCACTCAGTCCCTCCTACAACACATGGAAATTTAAGATGAGATTTGGGTGGGAACACAGTCAAACCATATTAGCTATCAATTAGAAAAGCAAAAATGGCATCATTTGCCACAGGTGATTGTTATGCAATTGATTGATCTCTCTTTTTTTTTTTTTTTTTTTTTTGAGACAGAGTGTTGCTCAGTCACCTAGGCTGGAGTGCAGTGGCCGGATCTCAGCTCACTGCAAGCTCCCCCTCCTGGGTTCATGCCATTCTCCTGCCTCAGCCTCCCGAGTAGCTGGGACTACAGGCGCCCGCCACCACACCCGGCTAGTTTTTTGTATTTTTAGTAGAGACGGGGTTTCACCGTGTTAACCAGGATGGTCTCGATCTCCTGACCTCGTGATCCACCCATCTCGGCCTCCCAAAGCGCTGGGATTACAGGCTTGAGCCACCGCGCCCGGCCGATTGATCTATTTTTTTTTTTAGCGAATTTAAATATATGTGTAAATAAATAGATAATGCATTGGAAGGAGTAGATAAGAAGTGTTAAAAGTAGAAACAGCCACAGACAAGGGAAGAAAGAGTCATTAGTGGGGGTTACTAGGTCAAAATATAATAGACATCTAATTCAAAGGCAATGGCAATATTACTAGTATACCATATCTATTGTCTGGGTCATTAAAATTGCTTATGGGTCACTAGGGATACTTTTATGTTCTGAATGATGATAAATGATTTTCCAGTGCTCTTTGATATCTTGCCCTTTTTATAGAGGGTTGATTTTCTCTTTCCCTGAGTTCTCTGTGTTCTCTAAAAATAAACACTACCACCTGAGCAACATGAGAATACCTGGGCCCCTTGAAAACTAAAAGCACAAATACAGAGGCATGATATGATTTATAATTACAATCATTACACAAATTATTCATTCAATGAATATGTATTGACTTCTCATTAGATGCCTAATATTATATTTGTCTCTGGTGATAAGGGATAAATTACAAAGCCTTTGCATCCAAAGAAGTTAATGCAACTATAGGAGAAAGACAATATGCGGGAATACATATAAATAAGTAAAATACTCTTCTGGTAGTGTCAGAGGCATTTGAACCACAGCAACTCCATTTTGAGTGATGAAAAGGAAGAGGAGGCTGAGACTTGTTGGGCTGCATTCCCAGAAAATTAGGCATTCCTAGCTTCTAGATGTTTATGGTTAAGGGAACAAATTAATAATGTCTTCTAAGACACAGACTGAGAGTGTTCAGATATTCTGATATCTAGAGAACAAAGTCATTCCTAATTTTGCTTTAAAGATAATAATATTGATTCTTGCAAAACATAGTAATTAAGAAAATGAATTCTTTATCACAAAACCTTGTAGCAGAACACATCTCCCATATATACAAACATTGTACCTAGGGTGAATATGTTGCTTCTCTTACTTTCAGGAACATCCTACTCTGTCTATGGAGTAGCTGTCCTTTTACCACTTTACTTTCTTAATAAACTTGCTTTTTCTTTGCACTGTGGACACTAAATTCTTTCTTGCATAAGATCAAAGAACCCTTTCTTGGGGTCCAGACTGGAAATACTTTCCAGTAACAGTAGGAGTGATGTTGGTGATGACAATGATAATGCACATTATCATGTAGTGAGAAAGTTCTTAAGCACTTTTATGTTATCAATATATTAATCTCCATTTTATCATAGATGCAATGTGTTCAATGTACAGATGAGAAAATGAGACACTGATAAAACTTTAAAAAAATAAATAAACATGGTAAGGAAATTTTCAGTGAATGCTGGAATATCCACTGATACACAATTGTGTGAAAGAGAAAAAAGCAATAAAAATAAAAATAAAAAAAGACCAGTGAATAAAAAGAAGAATGTAAGAGGATAGGTCCCACAGTTATGCAGTGATAGATTATGTAAAACTTTTTAGGCCATGATAAGAGGTTTAATTTTGTACTAAAATCAGTGGGAAGTTATAAATGCATTTAGAACTAGGACTACTGTGATTAAACTTTAAAAAAAATCAATCTGCACTGCTTTGTGGAAAATAGAGCTTAAAGGTATCAAACTGGAAGCAAGAAAATCAGTTAAATATTATGGTAGTGCGACCAAGCAATGGTGTGGGTAGGTGGCAAAAATAAATAAATAAATAAATAAATAAATGGAAGTAATCAAATTCAGAATGTATTTTGAAGACAGTCTTAAAAAGTACTGAAAGTTGACCAACCTGAGCCTTTTATATAAGGGGCTACAGTTCAGACATGCACAATTGGCTGTAATTACACCATCCAGAGCTAAAAAGACTAAAAAGACTTCTGAAAAGGCATGGCAATCCTTGGAAAATATCATGCCCCTTTTATAACTGCATCTGCTAAGGGATTAGAATGTAGGCTGAAGCTGCTGGAAGCTAAATATACAATATAAAGAAAGAACCTTCCTGAGAATGGAGCACGAAGGAATTAGCATCAAGACAGAGAGAGACACTGCAGTGCAATTTTTTTTTTTTTTTTTTTTTTTTTTTTTTTTGACTAACTGAATCCAACTCTGCTCCAATTCTGCTTTTCAGATGTTTTAAATGGGTTAGAACAGGGATTTTTGTCACTTGCAAGTGAAATTTTCCACACTATTTTGTAGCAGGTTAGAAAATACTGATAATTTATGATCTAGCTTCTATTATTAAACAAATGAAGTAAGTGGTATAAACTTGCTATGCCAAAGTTTCCTTCTATGTAAAATGGGAATGATGATACTATCAACATCCTATGGTCGGTTTAAGAACTAAAGGGTATAATATGCCCTTCAATCCATAACTGGCACAAAGACAGGAGAGTAAAAAATGACAATGAGTCTTATTTCTCCTTTCATGTTTTAACCAGTAGCCTACATAGAACAACAATTCAATTTTGGGGAGTTACTTTGTATATTCCTGACTCTATGCCTTTATTATGCTGTACCTAACAGCATTATTTCATGTAAGAAACATTTAATATGGTTGTGTGTATTGAGTATTGTATATTGTTAAGCATACAAAAATGAAAATATGTAATTCTTGCTCTTGACATATCCAAATTAAGTTGAAATGCATTATGACATTTATTGAATAGTATTTGTATAAGTGTGTGTGTGTGTACATGTGTATATGTTAATTATAAATGTCAATAAAAAGGAAGAATGAAGAAATATAACATGAAAGCAAAGCAGAGGAAAATGAGGGACTGGTCAATGAAACGGAGGGGAGTGGATGGAGAGTGAAGTTGAGGTACCCAGATTTCTTTGGATTTGCCCTGATTATCTCCATTCCTCTTGTGCAACTATTAAAATACTTTTGGCAAACAATTATGCCATAGACCATTTGTTAAAATTTATCCTAATAATTATGAAGACAAAAATATACTTATATGTTACAAAGAAGGAAGAAGGCAACTGTGAGGAATTTGGGAGGCCGAGGCGGGTGGATCACGAGGTCAGGAGATCGAGACCATTCTAGCTAACACAGTGAAACCCCGTCTCTACTAAAAAACACACAAGAAATTAGCTGGGCGTGGTGGTGGGCGCCTGTAGTCCCAGCTACTCGGGAGGCTGAGGCAGGAGAATGGCATGAACCCAGGAGGCAGAAATTACAGTGAGCCAAGATGGCGCCACTGCACTCCAGCCTGGGCGACAGAGCGAGACTCCGTCTCAAAACAAAACAAAACAAAACAAAACAAAACAAAAAATATATATATATATACACACACACACACAAATCTCCCATTTGCTATTTTATTGGTCAACACCCATCATCCTGAGATTGTGCATAATGAATTACATATTATGAAATAGTAAATAGTTCTTCTTTTTCTGTGCATATTTTTGTAATTTTTAGATTGACCCTTGATTTGGATGTCCAAAAACCATAGATGCAATAGAAGAATGGAACAAATTTGTACACTTTGTCAATAAAAACTTTATCTTCAGCTCCAGACTTTAGACACCTATATGAAGCTTCCAGGGATTGCTTTTGCCAGTTTCTCTTCCTGAAATACTCTCTCTTGAATATTTGAAATGGTCACTCACTCTCCTAAAATATTTCTCCTCATAGATAATTTCATCATCATAATCTTATCAAAAATGGCATCATCTGGCAATATCTGATCCTTTATCTCACTTTATTTTCTTGTAAAGCTGTTATCAAAACCTCTTCACTGACTTGTTTTCTCTCTCCTAATATGTAAGATACTTGAAAAAAGACATTTTGATTTTTTTCCACAATTTTAACACCAAAGTTCAAACACCATATTCTTATTAGATACTTGAGCCATCTGTGGGCAACATAGTAGCTGCCAGGAAAAAAAAATGATGAATAAAAATAAAGTAAAAAAAAAAATCCTTAAAATATTTTATTTTGAGACAGTTGTGGATTCATATGCAGTTTTAAGAAATAATTGAAAAAAAAAATTTTTACGCTAAACACCAGATAACCCAAATGTTTTCCCATTTTATAAGGTAGTCAGTTTTCGTAGTCAGCTAGTCTCTTCACCCTTTAAAACTACTGGAAAAAGAGCATTACCATTCAATCAAGCTGAATCTACTGTTTATTTATTCTTATGTCACATTCCCCACCCTTCATGTGTTTGCTCAATCAAATCAACTTAACACAATTATAGAAAAAATAAATCACACTCCAGATCATAAACAGAAAAATGAACAGTATCTTCTATTCTTGCACATTTACATGGACATATTTTGTAAAGATACAAAGAAAATGGTCCAGGTGAGGAGGTTCCTGCTTGTAATCCCAGCACTTTGGGAGGCCAAGGCGGGCGGATCACTTGAGGTCAGGAGTTTGAGACCAACCTGGTCACCATGGTGAAAACCCATCTCTACTAAAAATACAAAAATTAGCCTGGTGTGGTGGCATGCGCCTGTAATCCCAGCTACTCAGGAGGCCGAGGCAGGATAATCGCTTGAACTTGGGAGGTGGAGGTTGCCATGAGCCAAGATCACGCCATTGCACACCAGTTGGGGGACAGAGCAAGACTCCATCTCAAATAAATAAATAAATAAATAAATTTATTAATAAAGCACGAATGTTACATGATGTCAGTTCATTTTCAGATTTCTTTCTCAGTAGATGATTATCATAGACATTTTATTACAATGCAAAGAAGAGAAAAAGAAATGACTTATAGAAATAGAAGATACATAGTATTTTTCACCAAAACTCTCAAAATATACATTATAAGGATATAATTTGTTTAAAACAAAACTTTATTGCCTAATGATTCAATTAGTTTATTTTTGGAATCATTCATTTATTGATTCACTAAATATCCATGCAACATGTTTATATTGAACACTTAGAATGTGCCAGGCACTATATAGGGGTTGTATGCTTCAGAGAACAAAATATCTTGTTTTCATGAATTCTAAGCTCTAACTGGAGCATACACACACACACACACACACACACACGTGTGTGTGTGTATACCCACAGAGACAAAGCAATAAAATATGTAGTCTAGTGGTGATACATCTATGCAGGAAAATAAAGCAGTGAAGAGAGTAGAGAAGCATAGGGCACTGGGGAGTGAGCAGCTGTAATTTTAAATAGTAAAGTAGAATGGCGAGAGAAAGCCTCCTTTGAAGTGATTTTTGTTTAAAGACGTGAAGAAAGTAATCAGAGAATCACATTCTGTCCTTGGGAAAAAAAAACTGGCCAAGCAGTAGGAACAGCAAGAACAATGAACATGGGGCAGTTATGTGCCTACTATGAAAGAGCAGAGTGGGTAGAGAAGCAGGAGGCTTGGTCAGA
This sequence comes from Macaca mulatta, assembly GCF_049350105.2. Lineage (NCBI taxonomy): Eukaryota > Metazoa > Chordata > Mammalia > Primates > Cercopithecidae > Macaca > Macaca mulatta. Next base: position 134,503,857 of record NC_133406.1, read on the forward strand.
GAGGAAATAGGAGCTGCATAATTTAGGGCTTTGAAAGCCAGTGTGACACCTTTGGCTTTTGCCCTGAATGTGATGAAAGGGACCTGTATATTTAGAGCAGGGAGTATCATCCTTTTACTTTTGCTTCTTTGGATCACTCTAGCTGCCAATAGAGAGGCAAGGGCAAAAGCAAGGAGACCATTAGAAGTTGTAAATTGCAAAGAATTCTTAAGCCATTATCAATCTGTAAGAGTTGACAAATGAAAATATAAAAGCTTCCCATTCATATATATATATACACACACACACACACATATATGTGTATGTGTGTGTGTATATATATATGGAGAGAATAGTTAATATCTCTGAAGGCTTTCAATAAGTATTAAGTAGCTGAAAAAATTTCCCTGGAAGAAAGCTCCAGGCTGCCCCTTTCATCATTGCCCTAACTCATTCACTATACAAAACTTCACACATACTCTCCTTATCTATGTGTAAAACACTGATATTTCTTTCTCTCCATTGTGTTCACCTTTTTGGTTTAAGGAAATGTAAGTGTTAAGCTTCAGTTATCCTTTTTTCATCTTTTAAGGCTTTGTGCATTAAGCATAACCCATACTTTGAATCATACATCAAAACAATTAATGTACGTACTGAATTATAGAGTTGAATATAAAAAGGAACTTCATCTCCACTTGATGTACAATATATGTGAAATTTCCATTTGAATTAATGGAATTCATACACAGGCTCTGTGAAGAAATACTTTTTAGGAGCTTTTAGAAGATTTATCAGACTATGTGTATAGCTCAATTTTTTCCATATATCTATTGACTTTTTTGCTTAATTGGTTAATAAGAGTGCTTAAAAATTGACCTGACCACAAAACTCTTAATATTTTAATATAAAACAGAGTATCTTCAAAATTATATCTGTAAGACTAATTGCTAAATGGCTGACTTATGCATACACGAATTCTGTTCCTGTGAAATTATTTTTCTAATCTTCCACTTAGTGATCACCATCCTCAAATGCTTACTTTTTCTAATGCTGTTTAATTTCAATGCCCTCTTTCTAATGCCAGCCAATTTTAGATGGTTGTCTGCATGTAAGGAAACTTACTAGCTATTATGGAGCCATAAAAAGTGATAGAGAATCCCTACCCTGAAGGAATTTGTAATTGGTTATTTTAATGCAAATTTGAGTATAGTAACTGTTATACTCAAGGTGTGAGTTTAGAATTTTTTCTATACCAGATAACAACTGAACTAGACGAGAAGAAAGAATAAGAGTTCAATAATCAGAGATGAGATGTACTAATCACCTGCACCTTAAAGATAACCTATCACTTTTGTGGCTTTGTTTGAAATAGTTTTTAAACAATCACTAGCATTTTTATATTTGTAATTCTGTAAACACCTCCGCATAAACCAATATTATGTATTTAACATATATTTTTGGAATGCTAAGTATATACCAGGTGCTACTTAAGAATATAACATATATCCACTCATTAAATACTTATAACGATTTTCCGAAGTAGGTACTATCTTTATCCAACTTTACAAATTAGTATCTTGTACACTTATTCCCCTACAGTCCTTTATTTCACACAGCAGTAAGCCACTCAGAGCACACACCTCCCTGCTCTAAACTCTCCAATAGATGCCCAAACTACCTAAAGAAAGATCAGAATTTCTGATTGAAGTCTATAAAATATTACATAATCTGGCCCCTGTCTAATTCTCTGTTAGTTTCTTCTACATTTCTCTCTATCACTGTACCCCAGCCACATAAGCCTTCTTCTGGTTCCTGCATACAGTTAACCGATCTCATTCTCCTCTTAGGTTTTGTGCTTATTCTTTCCTCTGCTTGCAATGTTGTGACCACATATCATCCTATAGCTTGTTCTTCTTTCTCATAACCAAGATCTTAATAAAATATCAAATTACCAGAGAGACACAGCTCACATATTCTAAGTATTTGTCACTTTCTATTTTACTATTTTTCTATTTTACTCTCCTATATCAAATTATTTATGCTCTTAAGAAAATAAGTGTTTTCCATTTCAATTTTTGTTTCTAAGATCCTAGTCTGTGTCCCCCACTTTTGAGATTTAAGCTTAATGAAGGCAGAGAGACCTTGTTTATTTTACAACACAGAATTCTTGCGGCTATAAAAGCACTATGGCCAAAAGTACTCTTGGTAAATAGCTGCTGAATGAATAAATGGTTACATAAAGTAACTTCAAATCTATTTTTAAGACTTTAGGTTTCTATACAACTTTTCATACTTCCCAATCTATGCTCTTAATTGGAAAATGTTCAAATTAGCAGACAACGCATCTGCCAATGACTTAATCTTAAATTTCCAAGCTTTCAGAACTGTGAGAGATAAAATTTTGTTATTTGTAAGCCATCCAGCCTATAGTACTTAGTTATAGATGCCTGAACAAACTGAGACGAAGAGCTAAATTATTGTCTAATAGAACATAGTCAAATAAACTGAACTGATGGTATTTTAGCACATTCCATCTGGTTTTTGAGCTAATAATCTAGATGACCCTGATATACCTTTTTGTGTGTAAATATTTACTATCAAGATTTCCCATAATTACTTGCTTTTATACTTGGCATTTGTATTGTAGGGAAAGAGCCTTAAATATAAAGCATGTCGTTGGGTGGAGGTGATATATATCGCCACACCGAGGGCATTACCAGGAGGGGTTTCCCATCATATCTCCCTTATTTTCCTATTAGGGCCTACGAGGTCATGTGTTTCAGATGGAATAGCTTCCAGAGGGAGGACAGCTATAAAGCTACATCTGGCTTTATACTAGGAAGAAAAATAAGCCTAAATTTTGTTGTGTGTCTGTAATCTGTAAGTTAATTTATCATAAAAATGCAGCATAGTCTAGTTTATCTTAATAACATGAGCAAATTATAGTTTTGAAAACTACGCAAGTATTTTCTAAAATTTGTAATGTCTGTCTAATAAAACTGCATGATAATATAAACAGACTATAGTTTTTGAAAATATGTTATTATTTTCTGAAACCTATGTAATGCCTGCCTAATAGAGCCACATATAAGTGGACAAATTAATTAGCAAGCAACATGATATATTTCCATTCCTTCCACTCACAGTCTCTTGGCCACAATTGGTGAAAAGGGAACAATCTACCTGCAAGTGAAATATGAAGGAGCACACTGAATATGTGATGGTGAGCTCTCACTGTCTAAACCAGAGTGTTATATTATCCGAGGAGATACTACGACACAAACATTGACCCTAATCATATTTAAGTAGGTATAAAAGATTCAAGTATAAATTCTAAAATATTTTTTAAATTAGCTACTACAAAAAGGATTTCAGGTAATAATCCACCTTGAATTTGTTATAGCTAGAAATTATCCTTAGACCAACAGATATTTTAGCTTTCAGAAATAAAAATACACAAGACCTGGATAATGAATGAAATGTTAATATACATACTTAAGTTATACCTTTGCTGCTAGAACTCACTGGAAATTTGCAGTGTAATGGTATTTATAATTACACAGTAGCCATTGTAAAGTCAACTTGCCATGGAATCCACACATCTAAAAATGTAATTCTCTGAATGTAATTATTACCAAATGAAGGGATTCTAAATTGTCATGCCTTCTTGAAACGACATTTATACCAATGTAAATCAGTTTATCTAAATTTTGGTATTTTTGTGGCTATTTAATATATATTATGTGGCTACAATGTGCAGGTCTTAAAAACTGAACATTCTAAACTTCTTTGATGGTATTGCAGACTCCTTTTGTTAAAATTAAGAAATTGTTCAATGGAGTAAGACAATTTAGAAAACATTTAAAAAGAATATACGTGATTCAGAAATATGGCATTTATTCTTCCTTTTTCAAAATAATTATTTTCGAGAACAATTTTTAAAAATAGTTATCAGTGAGTCAGAGGTAAGACAATACGCCTTTCTTGTTTTGACTCTAGTCAGGCTCCTCTAAGACCTCTAGACCCGGACCTTTGTGTCAGTCATTGTAATGCCTACATTTCTTAATTTTGGTAAGGAATTTACTAAGTTAGTTTAGGGAGAATCTCTCATCCTTCATATATGATCCCCTAAATATCTGATCAAATTCCACAACCTCACATTTCCCCACGTGATATCTGATCACCCTGATTTAAGTTCAGCAAGAATCCTGTTAGGTCTTTATAACCAGAATCTCCCTCAATGCCTGATATTTCTTCTTAGTAATTTTTCCATCCACTGATCCACACCCTGATTCTTGGCAATAAATCCTCACTTGCCCATCCTATATTGGGAATTCAGCCCAACTCTATGCTGAGATCTCTTTCCCTCCACTGCAATAGTTCCTGAATAAAATCTGTTTTGTTTGTTTGTTTGTTTGTTTTTTAATTTGTTTCTTTGTTTTTTAACTGTCCAACTGTGGTTTCCTTCAACAGTTAGCAACCATAAATACAGAAATCCTTTCACCAATAAAAAATGATAATTAAAATGCCAAGTGGGTAATAGAAAAATAAGTGCTAATTTGGTAAATTAGAGTTAATTTATTTAGATGAAGGAAGCTAAATATGAAATTGTAGCAGTGGAGAAAAGAATTGTTTTTCAGGACACAGAGAGTACAACATCAATATAAATGCGGAGATAAAACAGAAATGATATATTCAGGTGAACATTAAAGGACTGATTTAGCTGATACTGCGGTTTTCATAATAGGCATAATCCTATTAGTTTTAATACAAGTTAAAATGTATTGAGCGTACTGTTCTAAGTGCTTTGCAGGTGCTTTGTCTTTTAATCCTTATAAGCACTTTATGAGGTAGGGACTATTGTTATCCTCATTTTAGATATAGTTTTAAAAAGTAAAACTCACACCAAAATGGAAAATAAAACATGAATGCTCATAAACCAAGTACCTTGTGAAAGTCAGGATTGGGAGGAGGCCTGGAGAGAAAAAGAAACCATGGTTTTAGGAGGCAAGCACGTGCAGAGGCGATGCATGCCAATAGAGTTATAACTTCTGTGATCAAATCCCTTTCAAAACCTCTCATTATTAGCTTGTCTAGCTTGCTTAAGTCAGTTCTTTTTAAATAATCAGTGTTCACCTGTTGTTTTTCATCTCATTATTTAATCTTATTTCCTGTAACCACACTTCCCTATGGCCCTCGTGGTGGTGACAGCCTCTTTGTTACTACCAGCAGGATAGCCATATCCTTTGGTATTTCAAAAGTTTTCCTGCACCCTAAAAATAGTTTTATAAATAGCCCCTCTGTAGTCTGGCAGGGAGACCACATTAAGGTTAGGAAGAGGGACATCCCGTTTCCTAAGCCTTTGGACACTCTTCTACAGTGTGCCAGGAAAGTTCCAAATTTTACCTCATTCAACCATAGGCCATATTGAGTCTAGGCCTTAATTAACTAACACAGCACATGAATTACTCCTCTCCAAGGTGTTCAACTCAATTCACTAAATTTTAAATACTGTTGCAAGAAATGTGTCCCATTAAGCCTTCTATTTTGTCCAACTTGCTCAATCATTCTTCTGCTCTCCACATATACACTATATGCTCCTGCAGAAATAGATTTGTGAGACTTTATCTTTTCTCAATGGTTGTCTCCTCTTACAGGCCTTTACATCTTATGAGAGATGGTGCTGGAGTGAACCTCTTTAATGACTTGCAGCCATAAGAATGTCAATGGTAGTTCTGAGGTAACTAAGCTTCAACTTTTTAGGCAATTTCTCCAGATGAAGTTACAGAAAGACTTCTATGCAGAGGAGGAACTGGCTTCTTCAAAAAGGGGAAGGAGGTCTGCCTCCAGTGGCAAGTGAGGTTTAGGGAAACTTGGAAATTCGAAATTCTTGGCCTTATCTATACCTGCCAAAATGTCCTTGTGTTCTAAGGTCCTATTTATTCCTTACCAGTGTGCTTACTTTAACATAAGAGTTGTAGAGTGTGAAACATTTGACAATCTATGTATTTCTTAATCTTAGATTCAGTCTGAAACTCCCAATTATTACAGGAGACAAGGGATATTTAAAAATTCCCATGGAAGTGCTTAATTGTATGTCAATCACTTTTAATTTCTCTTTTCTTCATATATACACTTCAACACCTTTCTAAGAAGCCAGATGACTCTATAAATGTAATAAATACTATTTCTAACACAACAGTGGCATAGTCACTTGTACTCTCAGCATATTGATCTGAACCTATACCATATTCCATACAACCAGTTGATTGATTTGTCATAATCATATTGCTTATCATGGATATCTTATGTTCCATTTTCCCCCAGCTTGGTGGTTATCTCTGAACTCCTTTAATAGGTGAACAGCCCAATCCAAGAATTCCATTGGGAGGGTTTGTTTCCTAGAAACAATTTCAGTACCAAGTACTGTATTAAATGAGTTAAATCACAGATCAGATACATTCTGTCAAATTAGGATAATTTGAGGGTTTAATGAAGTATGAGCAGAAAATAGAGAAAACATAGAAAATTATGCAGCATACTGAGATTAAAAACTATAGAATTACAAACACTCAAGACCCAAAATGTTTAGGAAAGGAAGCACTATCCAAAACTTGAAAAACAATAATAATATAAAATTATTGTACTGGGTGTCAGAGATTACAATGATCCAAGATTGCACCAGTGCACTCCAGCCTGGGAGACAGAGCGAGACTCCATCTCAAAAAAAAAAAAAAAAAAAAAAATGAAAGAAAAAAGAAAAAAAGGTTACCCCGAGAACAGGAGATACTTTCATTTAATGAGCACCTAAAGCTGGATATGACCCTAGTGGGAGTAGAAATAATAAGTACCCATAATTACTCAACTTCTTCCTTCTCTTTTCCCTCTGGGTCTTCCAACTGGCTAAACCAAAAGAAAAACAGAATTCCATTGTATATATATACTACATTTTAAAAAATTCCATTTGGTCACAAAAAAAGAATGAAATCATGCCATTTACAGCAATGTGGATGGAACTGGAGGTCATTATTTTAAATTAAATGGGCCAGGAAGAGAATGACAAGAATCATATGTTCTCACTCATATGTGGGAGCTAAAAAATTTGTTCACATGGATGTAGAGTGGAAAAATAGAGAAGAGAGACTAGGAAGAGTGAGTAAGGAGAAGTGGGAGGATGAAGAGAAGTTTCTTAATGAGTACAAACATACAGTTCAATAGAAGGAATAAATCCAATGTTTGATAGCAGAGTAGGGGGACTGTAGTTGACAAAATTGTATTGTACTTGAGTGATGGACGCCTTAAGTACTCTGACTTGATCACTATCCATTATATACATGTAGCAAGATTCCACATGTACCATATATTTGTACAAATATACAGTGGAAAAGAGAGAGAGAGAAAAAAGGAAGTTTGGGCACAGAACAAATTGGAAAAGCATGGAAAGCCAATCTGGAGGGGCAAGTGAGTGATATCTCACAAATAATACATATGATGACCTTTCTCTCCTTAATATCTCTGCTCAGGTATCTAACGGGTTTTTCAAGCTTATCAGGCGAAGTCTAAAATCTGCCCCTCCTGGGTTCTTCCTAAATCAGAAAAAATATCCTCACTGAATCATGTGTTTAGACAAGCAAACTCAGTGTCATCTTTGACTCTTCAAACCCTATCATATATTGTATCAGCAAAATATACTCAACCTACCATCTGAATCCAGAAATACAGGCTGACTCTGACTAGTTCGTGCTTTCTCTGCTGTGACTACTCTAGTCAAAATGACCACTGAAATAACCTTCTTGATATTCTTTCTGCTTTCTAACCTTAAACACTTGTATAATATTTTATAATTACTGTGATCCTATAAAAATAGGCCATTTCATCTTTCCCATGTTTAAAACATTAAGAAGACTTCCCATTGTATTTAAAATAAAATCCAAGGTCCATATTATGGCTGATAAGGCTCTAAAATCTATAAAATTTAGATATCTTTATATCCATATTTTCTATATCTTTTTGTCTCAGGCGTTCTACTTTAGTCACCCTGACCTGCTTCAATTTCCTTGATCACTACCAAGCAAATTCCTGCCACAGGGCCCTTGTCGATCCTCTACCTGGAATTCTTTCATTCCACATATTCAGAGGCTTTCTAAATTCATATGTATCTCTGCCGAAATATCACTTTCTCAGATAGCTCATCCCAAATTACCCTATATAAAAGTATATGTATGTATATGTGTATGTGTATATATGTCAATAGATACTAAGATAGTATGATGTGGCCAAATGATCTCAATAGTGATTCTCAAATGTTTATTTGTTTATTACAATGTAATTAAATTATAAAATATAGTTTTATAAAAATACTTTAATTGAAACATGTAAATATAAAGCACATTCTTCTCTTACAGCAAATTTTAAAACTATTAACATAAATGAAAGTGTGTATAAACTGTAAGGTATTGACAGATTGAAAATAATTTTATAAAACATATTTTACTTATATCCTAATGACTTTTTCTTTAATACTAACTCACCCCTAATTTTGAGGTGGAATTTCAGCCATTTTTGTTTCTTTGAAACTTTTTTAGTAGCTAAAATTTACACTGGAGCGGAGGTGGAAGAACTTGCTCAATGGCATTAAATTATGTCCAGTATTTTTCTTTGGCTAAATGCTTCCTATGACACCTTAAAGTTGTGTGAGAACATTAAAGAGAAAATCTTGCTTTATGCTCTCAACTTTCCTATTTTAGGGTTTACAGTTTGTTTGTTTGACATGCAGAAAATAAACAAAAGGAAATACAATAATAATTCTGCATATCATTATTTACAGGAGTACATATTGTGACAACTTTCTAGATGTTTTAAAAATATGTATACTCTCAATTGCTATGAACTTTGATTCTGCATATAAATTCTATTACAAAATATGTAATACCTAGAGAAGGTTTTCTGAGACATATACTTTTACAATTGGTCAAGAGCGGTGCCTCACGCCTGTAATCCCAGCACTTTGTGGGGTCAAGGAGGGCAGATCACCTGAGGTCAGGAGTTTGAGACCAGCCTGGCAAACATGATGAAACCCTTTCTCTACCAAAAATACAAAAATTATCTGGGCTTGGTGGCAGGCACCTGTAGTCCCAGCTATTCAGGAGGCTGAGGTGGGAAAAATCACTTGAACACAGGAGGTGGAGGTTGCAGTGAGCCGAGATTGTGCCACTGCACCCCAGCCTGGGTGACAGAGCGATACTCCATTTGGAAAAAAAAAAAAATAATAATACAATTTAGGAATCTGTCAATTCAAGACTGCTTTAGAAATAAAATATATTTTAAAAAATCTCTTTTTTGTGAGCATGCATTGTTTTAAAATAAAGGGGGGATGGTAAATTATATATAATCGAGATTTCTTAACACAGAAGCTTTAATTGGTTTCATCATAGTTGCAAACTTACTTTTCCTATGTAGTGATCATTAGAGAAAATAATGGCATTTTTCTCAGCGGAAAATTGATTTCCGAATTTAGAAACTAGGTGTAATTTGACATTTTACTAACACTGTTGCTATTTACATGACGGTGATATAGATGTTGAATTATATTTTACCCTGAAGGCAGCAAATGGAAACTAATAGTTTCAGGTAAAAAGTTAGCGGAAGCTCGCAGTTTCACAGATGCCCATGTCTTCTTTCTCTTGCTCTCATTATGGAACAACAAATATCAAGTAGAACTGAGATTTTGCCTGAGTGGTCGTGGTGACTCAGCCTTGACTTGTGAATGTGAAATAGGCTTCAGTTCAGAGACTTTTCTGCATCACATTGTGTGCTATTTGGTGCTCTGACTCACAATATCTTTTTGTAAGAGTGAAAAAAAGGCAGTTGTACTCACAGTTCTCATCATCTCTAATTTCACAAGCCTTCATAGTATTTGCTTTGTTCCTTACTAGTATGAAATATCAGGCCTCCATACTATTTACAAAGACAAAAATAGAAATGTAGACAGGTGAATTCAGAAAGAAGCTGATTTAGCAAAAATATGCAATGGGAGATAATTCAAACAGAAAACAATATTCTTACCTCTGTTCCTTTAGTGATTTGCAAACAAGTTGCGAGACTTGAAAGACCTGTGACCTATGTAAAAAGCAATTTTCACATGACTATTTTATTCATTAGCTGCCTCACTTCTGGTTGTTTCCTTTTGTAGATGAAACAGAAAATATTCTCTTAGACTGATATGTTTATAGGTTTATTTTTATTTTCAAACCTGAAATGTATTTAAAAGAAAACTTTCAAATTACAAATTTTAATGCTTAGAATGTATTTAATGTAGTATATAAGAATCTCTTATGTATAATGTTCATAATATTCTTCAAATTTAAACTTTTTAACTTATTGCACTCATTGCATTCATTGCACTTGTCAAAAACTATTTTGCCTAAAATCTGAATGGATTTTAATTTTTAAGTTAATATTTGATAGAGTTTGGATATTTGTCCCTGCTAACATCTCATGTTGAATTGTAATTCCCAATGCTGGAGGTGGGGCCTGGTTGTGAAGCAGGATTTTACCCTGACCCCTACGTGGGACTCCAATAGGGTGCCTTTGTTGCTCAGCCCACTGCTCTCCATTTCTTGTGGGAGGCAGCACATAAGCAAGGACTGGAGTGCTGGAGTGCTGGAATCAGCTGGCTGCTTCAGTGCTAGCGCGATCAAGCTCCACTCATTCTGATCTGCTGCATTCCACCCTTCTCCGGAGGGAGCACACAGGTGAGTGGATGCAGGAGCCACAGCAAGTGCTTTTGAGTGCTGGTGGGAGTGAACTCCACGCGGGCCCTGTGGCAGCGTCCAGGCGGGGCGCCTGAGACTCACAAAGCCCCGGGGTGCATGTTACAGTGCTCTCTCAGCTCTGCCCCCCGCGGATGGCTTAAGTGTTTACAGCTCAGTGGGCCCTCCACCATTTCCATGAGGCAGCTGTCCTTCACCATCAAGGGCAAAGAGACAGTATAACATCCTTTTGTATTTGTACTCATGGCTCCTGAGCTCTCGTGCGGTGTCCAGGAAAAATGAGGTCATAAGAACGAATTAAAGAATGATAAATGCAGAACATTTTATTGCCTCTGAAAGTGGCTGTCAGTGGGTAGAAGAGCTAAAACAGGGATGAGGTAGGTAAATAATGTTCACCTGGAGTCTGGCCATCTCAGGCGAGATTTGTCTCTGAAGTTACGCCATCAAGCTGTTCCTCTGAAGTCAAGCTGCTCCTCTAAAGTCAAGCTGCTTCTCTGCAACATCCAGCCATAGTCTCTGACACCCAGCTGCTTCGCTCCTCTCTGTCGGCTGACTCTGGGGTCTTTATAGGCACAGAATGGGGGTGGGATGGGCCATGAGTAGCTTAGAAAAAGGCAACATTCTAGCTGGAAAACAGGGATAGAATTTCTCACTTTGGGCCACGGTTTCAGGCCTCTCTGCTTGACGGTGGGGTTGTGTCAGGGACTTGCCCTTTTCTGCCTAAAATTTCTCTGCCCTGTGTCCCTATCATTTCCTCACTATGAAGAGGCACATCCAACTGCCGTTAGAATATGGATAATGACTGATCTTAGCTACTTTCTGCTGATAGGGGGGCATTGTTTTGGGGAGAATGACATTCGGATTTCTCCCAGACGTCTACTTAAGGGTCCCTGGCAAAAGAGAGCCATCATCTGAGGCTCCAGTTGTCTGACTCTTTGGAGTTTGATGGCCTCTAGGCAAGAAGAAACAAGCTTTACAAGTTTAAGTATGCATGGATTAAATATGCGTATTGCACAATAAGGGGTTAAAAAGAGAGAATCTAGTACCAAAGATTTTAGAAAGAAGAAATGAAATATGATAATCATTCTGAAAATGACATAGAACAGAACAAAGGTAAGAACAGCAAGCATAGACAAGACTATAAAGAGGAAACTCATGGGAGATTAATTATTAATACTTCCTTTTGTGATTTTTTAGCTTGAGGTCCCTGATCTCTTCACATTGGTACTTTGAGTGTTCTTCTGGGTTGACAGAAGTAACTTTGTCAGCTTCCCAGGCCTTTATTCAGTTACGATAAATCCAACAATCTATTATAGTGACTTCACTGCCATAAGAGTAGAAGGAAGTAGAGTATAAGGTCCCTCCCAATCTGGACTTATAGAGGGAGAAAGGGAAGAAAGTACCTTTACCATTACTAGGTCTCCTGGGTTAAATGGAGGTGGCCCTAGTTCAAGGGATTGGGCCTTTGGCAGTTGTGTCAGTTCCTGTTGGAAATGGGCCAAATAAGTTATATGTTTAATCAAATCACAGGTTTCTTGATCTAACAATAAGCCATTTTGGAGAAGAGGCCATCCGTACATTATTTCAAAGGGACTCAAACCTATCTTTAAGGGTTGTTTCTAATATGTAGTCGGGCTATGGGGAGAAGGGTTGTCCAGGGGAGATGAGACTCCTGAGACCGTTTTCTGATGTGCTTTTTGATAATATCATCTGTGTTTTCTACCTTTCCTGAGGATTGTGGTCTCCAAGCTCAATGACAATGGTACTGTATCCTTAGTGCCTTTGAGACCCCCCTGGGTGACAGCCACCTTGAAAGGAGACCATTAATGCTCTGGAGCTACTTAGGGGGTGCAAAGCAAGGACTCATCTCATTAATTAGTACTTTTATCACCTCAGAGAATTTCTCTGTCTGACATGGAAATGCTTCTACCCTGTTAGTGAAGGTATTCATCCATACTTACAGGTACTGGATGCCCCTTGCCTTTGGCATATGGGTAAAGTCCTCTTGCCAGTCTTTCACTGAGTAGCCTCCTGTCCTTTCAGATCTGGGGAAAGAAGCTGTCACTTAAGGGGATTATTTTTAAGGCAAATCTTATAAGCATTAACTACCTGTTTAACCATTTGTATCAGGTTTTTTACCTGCGAACAATCTCTGGGCCGCTTGACAGGTTTCATTTTTACCTGGGTAGAAGACCTGATGAAGGCTTTTAAGAACTTTCCATTGCTTGGCAGCCAGTAGAGGAAGCTTGCTGTCTTCCGATTATAGCCATCCTAAGGACTGAAAGATGTATCCTCAAGAGGTGGCCCATTCTACTTCCTCAGGAGAATTTTGAGGTTTTATTTCTCTTATGGGGCCCTCCCAGGTCAGTGGGGCTTCGAGTGGATGAGAAATCTGGGACCTTCTCACAGCTGATTTAGCTGCTTGGTTCACCAATCTATTTCCCTCAGCTACTTCATCCATCCTTTTTTGATGGCCTTTACAATGTATTACTGCCATTTCCTGTGGAAGGAAAACCAAGGATAATAATCTATTAATTTCCTGATGGTATTTAATGGGAGATCCATTAGCTGTAAGGAAGTTTCTTTCTTTTCAAAGAGTGGCATGGACATGGAGGACTAGGAAAGTGTACTCAGAATCAATTTAAATGCTAACTGCTTTCCCTTTGCTTAATTCAAGCACCCTTATGAGGGCAATTTGCTCGGCTAGTTAAGCATTTGTACCTGAGGAGAGAGACATGCTCTCAACAATATCATTCAGAGTAACTATCATATACCCTGCTTTATGGATCCCTTGTTCTACGAAAGAACTTCTGTATGCAAAGAGAATCCAGTCTGGGTTCTCTAGGGGGGTTTCCTGGAGGCCCTCTCTGACCCCATAGGTTTGTACTACTACCGGTTCACAGTAATGTTCAAGCTCCCTACCTTCCTCTGGGAGGAAGGTGGCTGGATTTGAGAAGAGACAGGTTCTTAATTGGACTGAAGATCCCTCTAATAGCAGAGCTTGACACCTGAGGAGGTAGTTGTCCATTAGCCAGAGACCGCCCCCAAGAAGACAGCAGTCCTGCCACATTATGTGAGGTTCGGGTGGGTTCCTCATGATGCCTGGGCAATCCTTCCTAAAATGCTCTGGCTTACCGCATCTGTAGCAGTGAATAGGTGCACCTTGGGAATTGTGAAGTTTGTGGGCTTGCATGATGGCCATTAAAGCCTTTGCCTCTTTACTGTGTTGCCTTTTTCTCTCCTGGCCCTCCTTATATCTATTATAAAATACCAAGGTGGCCACTTTCAGCAGGTACTCTAAAATACTGTCTGGTCCCAGGGCCTATTTCTGCAGGTGAAAGGACACAAAGATGTGTACCCGCCCCCCGCCCCGCTACACCCTATTGCTGAACCCTTTGCTCTGCTCTCTAATCTTTGCACATACCAGAGATTTCGTAAGTTCTGTGAGTACCTGTTTTTCTGCACGTACCAGAGATTTTATAAGTTCTGAGGCAGGGTCACAAGACGTGTTTAAGTAAGATAAACTCTTGCTGCCATAAACCGGTTGTGCAACCTGACGCAATATAATTAACTGCCTTTGTGTAAAACTGCTCTCCCGCCTCAAAGGTTGAACCGAAATATCAGAAATGGCGGGAACCAATCATAGTTAGCCAAATCGCCTTGTTCAAACACTAGCCAATCATACATCTGATTTGTATAATAATTCTATGCCCACTTTTCTTAGACTATATAACACTGTTCGGGGCTCAGTGGGGGAGCTCTCTCCTGCCCGTCTCGTTTCGCGAGCGAGTGAGAGTTCCAGGTTCGAACCTGTAATAAAGATCCTTGCTGCTTAGCTTTGACTCTGGACTCTGGTGGTCTTCTTTGGGGAATAAACGGTCTGGGCATAACACAGGTTCTTCCTGATATCAGGGGCTCCCTGCATAATAAATTTATCCTTTAGGATAAGTTGTCCCTCTACTGAATCAGGAGATAGAAAGGTGTGTTTTACTAAGGCCCCTCTTAGGCTTTCCAGGAAGGCAGTGGGGTTCTCATCCAACCCCTGGTCTATTATGGATAGCTTGGTAAATTTGAGAGGGTTAGTTCTAGTCCTACATAATCCTCCATTATGCACGCCTGAAAGTGTCTCCTCTTCCATTCTCCCATGTCATCGCTGGGATCCCATTTAAGGTCATCCAGGTATACTGTTTCTCTTCCAGTTGGATAAAATTCAGGCCTTTTCTTGACACTATATGTAATACGAATCTCATCCCCAAATCTCTCTGCCACCTGCAGGGTGGCCTGCTTCTCAGTGTTAGTCAGGATTTGATTCAAAAATAACATAACATCTTTCCAGGAGATTTCAATACTTGGGTTAAATTCTGGAAAGCCTCTATATATCTGTCAAGATCATCTGAAAACTTGTCAAGATCCCCCTTAATTTGCCTTAACTCCTGTAGAGAGAATGGGACCTGGACCTTACTGGAGGCAAGTTCACCAGGCACCTGTTGGAGGGGTAAGAGGAAGACTGGGGCTTGTCTTCGGTGAGGATTTCTAGGAGTGGGCAAGTGAGAGAGAGAAACTCGATAGGGAGGATGGGGTGGACCTGGAGGGGCAGGGCCAGAGGGAGTTGGCTCCCCTGCTGGAGGTGCCACTCAGTTTCATTTCTTTAGTTTCTTGGAATTGTCCCTTGTAGCGTCTCCTGAGATGGCAAACAGGAGGGCTGGATCAATCCTACACTGTGAGCAAAGGTCTGGACTACCCTTCAAGGTAAAGAAATGCTGCACATATGGGGCCTCAGACCATTTGCCCTCAGGTTTACAGAATACGTCTAACTGCAGGATGCTATCAAACTTTATGGTTCCTTCCTGAGGCCAAGACACTCCTTCCTGTAGATCATTATTTGGCCAAATCTCTTTACAGAGGGCTAAAGGCATTTTTTTTTTTTCTTTAGAGTCTGAGGGCCAAAGCAGTCCCAGTGATCCAGGATACCCTACAGATGAATATAGACTGAAGATGATGAAGACAGTTGATTGCCCATACTGAAAGGAAGGGAATCATGTCCCTTCCCTCTTTCAGCAAAAACTTAGGATGTGAGGAGAAAGAAAATGGGCATTCCCATTTATCTCTTTTGTCTTTTTTTCCCCCTGAGTCCTGGTACTCTTAGATGGATGCCACCCATGGGTGCCATTGTGATCTGCACCCATGAAGCAGGGAGGGCCTAGAGAATAGGAATTATCCACACTCACCTACACCTCCATGTTCCCTACTGTTGGCAACGTTTAGGTTCCCTGGCCCTTATCTCTGCCATGGAGCATGGCCTCCTTCCATGAAGTGGGACCTTCATTGCCAGAAATTAGTCCCGCCCCTTTACATTGTGCGTGTTGCCTGGATCCCTCAGATCTGACTTTCCTTCTTAGGGCTTCAACCCAAAGTTTAGAATTGAATTTGGACCAAACTTGTTTATCAGGGAGTACATAGATTGATTGAGATTAAGTCCCAATGGGGCCCTGTCAAATTACAGCTATTAGCCAGTGGGGTCATTCCTCCACTGCTTCCCTATGATAAGCAGAATGCTGAAGTAGGGAAGAAAAGCCCCTTTGCATAAAAAACATAAAATTAAAAAACAAAACAAAACAAAACAGCTTAAGTGTGGGGAAAAAACCACTTGCTCTATGAAAATGGGTTCCTTTAATTATTGTATCATTCCTCTGGCTCAAACCAAGCTGGATCCCTTGGTCAGGGGAGAAAAGACCTTATGAGCCCATAGCAGGAGGGGACAGTGTGCAAGAAACACTGGCCAACTGCATGGAGCCCCTGGCCCCCAGCATTTCCCTGGGGCCCTGGTGGCAGCCACTGTTCTTTCC
This sequence comes from Macaca mulatta, assembly GCF_049350105.2. Taxonomy (NCBI): domain Eukaryota; kingdom Metazoa; phylum Chordata; class Mammalia; order Primates; family Cercopithecidae; genus Macaca; species Macaca mulatta. Next base: position 134,520,454 of record NC_133406.1, read on the forward strand.
TGCCCCATGTAGCTGTTGGGCACTTTCAGGCTGCAGACCCTTCCAAGCACCCCAGCTGGGATGGGAGGGGGTGAGCAGGAAAGCTGCTGTGCACCACACATGCTTGCAGCTGTCGGGATTGGGGTGGTGGTCCTACATCTAAGGACAAATGGAAATCTTATTGTTCTGAATTGCATATCTGGTGGCTGGGCCAAACACTCATTCTAATTAGTAATATTTTTTCAGTTTGTAGCTAAACACTTATCATTATAGGAGAAAAAATAGAAGCCATTTCAAACTGTGAAAGAAGAAAGAGAAAGATATCATAGAAAAGTCTGGGTGTCGTGATTGACACTCTAATGGGCAGTCAGGGACAAGGCCAGTCTAGGGGCCTTCTGGCAGCACCAAGGAGTGGCCTCATCCAGATGCTTTTAGTTGCCCCAGGACTTTATTTTGGTCCCACACAATGGCTAGATATCTATGTAGGGAAACAGAGCCAAAATTCCTTCTACCCAAAGATAGAGATAGGTGGCAGGGTTGCAACCTGTCCTCTGCAAATGGCACAGCTCAGGGAAAAATCTGAGGACAAGAAGTTTTGAAAAAAAGTGAAGAGTCTGATCCAGCCAATCCACATTTACTCACCCTTCTTACAAATTCCAGATGAGCTCCCTTATGAAGCAGGATATTTCCCTGACCCCTTCATGGGACTTGCAACAACGGTGCCTCAGTTAGTCATTCTGCCGCTCTCAATGCCTCATGGGAGTGAGTACATGAGTGAATGAGCTGGAAAGTGGAGTGCATGAGCTCGAGAATCACCCAGACACTTCAGCGCTGGTGGGATCAAACTCCGTTCACTCAGATCTGGTGCATTACACTGCTCACAGGAGGGAGCACACAGGGGAGTGGGTGCAGTAGCTGGAGCGAGTGGTTTTTGGTACTGGCAGGAGTAAACTATATGCAGTCCCCAAGGTAGCATCCAGGCGGGGTGCTGGAGACTTCTGAAGTCCCAGGGAGCATGTTACAGTGTTCTTTTAGCTCTGCTGTCTGAGGAAGGCTTAAGTGATAATAGCTCAGTGGGTCCTCCACCCTCTCACATGAGGCAGATGCCCTTGGCTAGTCAGAGCAAAGGGTCAGTGTGACTGCCTGTTGTATCCACACTTGTGGTTCCTGAGCTCTTGTCCAGTATCCAGGAATAATGAGATTACATGAACAAACTGAAGGATGGTAAATGCAGAGGATTTTATTGACGATGAAAGTGGCTCTCAGCCAGAAGAGGATCTAAAAAGGGGATTGGGTAGGTAGGTAATTTTCCCCTGGAGATCAACCCTCTCCAGCCAGATTCTTCTCCACAGTTACACTGTCAAACTGTCCCTCTAAAGTCAAGCCACAAGTACATTTTATGCTTCTCTTCAACATCCAGCCATAGTCTCTGACATTCTGCTGATTCTCTCCTTTCTTCTGGTTGAGGGTAGGGTCTTTATAAGCAAGGGATGGGGGAAGGTGTGGGCCATGGGTAGTTTAGGAAAAGGCAACATTTGTGCAAAAAAACAGGAACAAAGTTTCTCACTTTGGGCCACAGTATCAGGTCTTTTGTCTTGAGGGTAGGGTTTTGTCCTTTTTTGCCCAGAATTTCTTTGTCCCCAAACTTATCACTTCGAGGTGATTGGATCATGGGGGTGAATCTCTCAGGAACGGCTGGGGCCATCCCCTTGGTGATAAGTGAGCTCTTACTCTGAGCTCACACAAGATTTGGTGGTTTAAAAATGCATGACACCTCCTCACTCACTCTCTCTCTTTTGCTTACTCATGCTTCATCTATGTGAACTGCCTGCTCCTGCTTTGTCTTCCAACTTGACTGTAAGCTTCCTGAGGCCTCCCTGCAACCTGACACCAGAACCATGAGCCAATTAAATCTCTCCTTTTTTAAATAAATTACTCACTGTCAGGTATTTCTTTATAGCAATGAAAGAAAGGCCTAATAAAATAATGTTAATAATCTGAGTCACCCATATTTTTTGGTAAATTGGTTAAAAGACCATATAGTTTTACAAAGTAATAATTCAGTGTTTTTTTACACTATAATCCCATAGTGTCTGTTTAAACATCAGACCATCCTTTAAACTAGTCTTCTGAAAGTCCTTTTTTGCAGCCATTTCAGTAGTTGTTCATATTTATTACTTGTATATGAAATAATAGAATGATATTTAAATGATACTTTGGGCCATGAATACATTTCTCAGAAAGTTTTTTTGTTGAAATTTAACATAATCAAATTACATTGATTAAATTATTTATGGTAAAAATTCCATCTACCACTAGGAAAAACTTAACTCTGCATTTTTCAAAGTGTAGTTATTTCCCAAATAAATAAAATATGGCAAAAAACTGTGCATTTTGTGGGTCAACATATATGCTATGTCTTCTACAGCTGTTGTCTTCTGAATTACTTTAGGATGAACCATCCTGTTTCATACATAAGTATCTAAAATATGTAAATTTTTTCTCTGAATACGTGATTAGTTTCTTTCTAGTCAAAGGAGATTTCCCCCATGATCAAATTCAATCATCTTTCTATATTTTGGAATTCTGCTTGAAATATGCTTATTTTTATTTATGAAAAATGTGCCAGAATATCTGCAAGTGCAATTTTGTAACACTTATTGTAGCATATTTTCCAATTTAAAATCGAGTTTACAGCTAGAAATAGCAGAACAAATGAAAGAAATATCATTATGAATTTTTAAATGCTGTGAATTCAATAGCATGGCTAAGAAAACTAATAACAATGCTTTGGCAATATTTTTATTTTAAGATCATAGTAAGAGTGGACAGAACATGTTTAATAAATGAAACTGATATAAATCTAGAATATATCATTTTAAAGGTTTTTCACTCAGCACACAATAGTTCATATTAAAAAAAACATTTAAAACTGAATTTGGATAAACTGCACATATTGATATGGTCCTATGGTCTTTCATTTTTAGATGTTTTCAATGCTGTGCCAGTTATTGATTTATTGTCTCTAATGTATAAATTTCCCCTTTTTACCTGCTCTGTGAAAATAAATCAACCCTTCTAAACATTTTTCTGTTAACATTTTACACTGAAGCTTTGTCAATAAGCAGTGGTGAAGAAACATTGAAGAATATAAAGTTTTGTTTTCTGCTCTTCTTGTGTTCATTTGGTATGTTCCTGCACTGTACCTGGCTTTTCCTGGCACTAGGCTCCTGTAGTGCCTACAGCTTCACCACTGCCTTCCTCCTGCTATGCATGGAGGCCAGCAGCATTTAGCAACCAGTTGCTCTCCTCTGGTACCACTTTTGGCTGGTTTTGTAGAAAACTGCCCCTGGTGAGACACACCCCCATGAATTACTTTCACCACACCTTGGAGAACATTTTTCTGGCAAGTCCACCATAGCCATTTCTCTGCTCTTCAGTGAGTCACAGCTGTGTATTCTCCAAGAAAATTTTGTAAGACACATATGTGTCTTTGGAGAAGGGGGTGTTATTTCTTGTATGTCCTGTCTCAGCCATAGAGTAATAATTCTTATTTTGAACTTTTTTTCTATAGTCAGTGAATTTACTAGAGATTCTGGGGTATGTTAGCTTATGCAGGTAGATATATCTCCATTCACAAATTGTTTGGTTGTCTGAAACTTGGACTCAGCCGTAGACTAAAGTTAATGAGACTGAATTGCCAGATCATCTGTGGCATAATTCAGAGCAGGAGATGTAAAGGATTAGGGAGGTAGAGCAAATGAACTGAATTTATTATCCAATTTTCATTTGTAGTTTTGATGCTTTTATTGGAACAAATTACCATAACCACTGTTTAAGTTTCTTGTGCTTTAAATTTACCAAAAACTTTGTGACTGAAAACCTCATACATGTATCATCTTACAGTTCTGGCAATCAGAAATCCAAAATAAACCTTAGTAAGCTAACATCAAGGTATTTGAAGTGCTCAGGTCTTTCTACAAATTTTAGTGGAGAATTTGTTTTGTTAGTTTTTCAGCTTTTAGTGGTCACCTATACTTCTTGGTTTGTGGTCTCTTTTCATGTTCAAAGCCAGTAGTATTGAAGCTTCTCTCCGAATTGAATTCTACATCTGACGGCACATCTTTTCTTTATGATTCTGACCCTTCTTCCTCCCTCATACAAATACCTTTGTGTTTATATTGGGAGTCTCTGGATAATTCAGGATAATCTTCCATTGTGAAGATCCTTAATTTTATGAATGTACAATGTACTTTTGCCATGTAAGGTAACATGCTCATAGGTTCTGACATTAAGACATGGGCATCTTAGGGAGACTGTATTTAGTTTATCAAACTCTCCGTTACTGGTATGAAGCTGTTGATCTGATTAATTCCTTATTCTCCATACTAATCTGCAAGTGGTTTGCTTTTACCCGGTAGGCCCAACAGTGTAGTTCTAGAATGTTGTTTCAGGGCTTTTCCAATTCTTTTCCCTGTCATAATATAGTCAATAGGGAGATTGATCATCTTGACAATTCGAGAAACATCTAAGTGGTCTACTAAGCTAATGACATTCTACTGATTAAACCTGATAAGGAGGAAGTCACAAGTACATTTTATGAAAAAGAAGGTGGAAAATGTACCCAACACAGTTTCATAAACCTGCCCTCCCAGTGTAGATTTTGTTATTTCAGTGGTCTGGAGTATGTCAAGATAGCTTCTCCAAAGAGAAAGGCAAGTTGTCATACTTCTCATTATCTACTATGAGCAAAGTATGCAATACTTAGTAGTCTATTTTGGAATTTTCAAGTATTGTGTACTACATTTTAGTGTACTACTTTGGCTCATCTACAGAATTGTACACAAGAAGTCCATTTATAAGTGAGTACAAGAGGAAAAGAAGATGACTCCACAGCAAATTCAGATTCAGTCTGTAATATAAGGCATTCTAATACTTGGGCCTTGTAATTCAACAGATTTATTAATATTTACAATGTATGCAGCATATAGGAATGCTATATAAGTCTCTAGTGAGCAGAAATAGAAAAATTGCAGAGAAAATCTCCAGGATTTTGAATAAAATCTGTGCCATGTTTAGCATATGATACTATTCTCTTTCTGAGAAACAGAATCTGATTTTGCTACTGGGTCTTGGTAGAGAATGAAAGCCCAACCATGGTGGAACCTCAGATGATCAACATACCTTAGCTTTGTGTCACTTGTCACAACATTAGGCATGATCAGGAATTCATTTCAGACCAAATAAAGTGCTGATATAAACTTGTATTCGTGTAATGAATTTGTTTTACCACATATTTCATCACCTGAAGAAGCTGGTCTATTTGAAAGATACACTGGCATATTGAAGACTCATTTTGACACCAGTTGAGAAAGAGATGCCTAAAAGGATAAAATGTATTCAGAATACAGTATGTTTTAAATAAAAATTCCTTATATAGTATGGTTTTCCACACAGCCAGAATGCTTGAGTCTGAAAAAAATAAATGTGAAAATGGGAGTACCTCCTACCATAATATACCTAAAAATCTACCCAATTGCAGAATAATTGTTTCCTACGTGGTAAGCTTGAGCTCAGTTTCTTTGGAGATATTAATTCTCAAAGTGGAATGAATCTAGAAAGAAAACTGAATTAATGGTTTTGCTAAATTGAAAGAGGAGACTACCTCCTGGACTTTTGGGGCTCCCTATGCCATTAAACTAATGGGAAAAAAGGAGAATTAATCTACTGGATGGAGTGATTCACTTTAATTTTTAAGTGAAAATGTATTCCTTCTACATAATGAAGTCAAAGTAGACTATATGTACATCCCAGGAGATTCTCTGGTGCACTTTCCAAGTATATTCACTCTCAACTGTAAACATTGATAGAAAATTGCAGCAATCAGAAAAAACAACAAACAAACAAACAAACATAAAACATCCTGAGGGTTTCAGACTTTCTGAGAATGACGATTTAGGTCAGTGCAGAAAAGAATCTTGACCAGAGGAGGTGAACTCAAGGGCAGGGAAATGCTGAAATGGTAGTTAAAGAATGAAGCCGTAGATGTCAATTAAGGCCTTGAGAACAATTACAGAAATCAAGATTGGTAACTTTGGATGTTTTCTATTTTTCTCATCACATATGTGTATTTATTTGTATATATTAATCATCGTTTCCTTTATTCTTTACATTTTCATTTTTTATACAGCAGCAGAATGTCTGCATTAGAAACCTCTACATGAAGGGCTTTCCTCAACACCATGTGGCAAATTCCAAAGGAATGATTTTTAGGAAATTTCAGCAGTGCATCTCTACAGTGACTGCTCTGTCATTCAGCAAGCAATAGTCTTGACATCTCCAAGATGAATCTTCAGTCTTATATCTTTGAACTGCAGGCAAAGGCTCTCCTATAGCTCAGTCCTATGGGAAATGACTATGACTGTTACTTCAATAAGTTTTGGGGGTATGTTTACTTCTTACTAACCAACTTATTATAACTTCGACTCCTGTTGTAGTTAACAGTTTTTTTTTTTTACAGTAAACTGTTCAAATACTGTGTGGTTACTATCTCTGGATTGGTCATATATAGATATATATATAATAAATTACATTGGTTCTATAATATTGAACTGATCTTAAATATCTGGTGTTAACCTCACTTGGTTATTTTGCATGTATTTATTATACTATTCAATTTTCTAAATTTATGTTACCTATTTTTGCATCTATATTTACTTTGGATATTAGTTGGGGTTTTTAACCAATCAACGTTAGTTAACACACGTTATATCTACCAAATTGGCTTACAAATAAAAGAACACTCATAAATTAAGTAAAAAATCCAAGAATTATCATGTTCACATGACTTAAGTAAGCCTTTAATAAGCAAGCTGACTTTAAAATTATTGATAAAATAAAAATGAAATATCCTCAGAATTGTCAGCATACACTTTTGTCTGGGTTTTATATTTGTCTTTGCTAGATATTTTGAGATATCAGTGTTTGTCACAGAAAGTTCTGGAACCATAAATCTAGTCACAGCAAAACAATTTTTGAGTGAATTTTTTGATAAGTGAAACTGATTTAATATTGTCGATTTAATGAAAACTGCTGAATATTCTGGTGAAATAATTTCACTGGTGAAAATGTCCATGTAGTAAACCTTAATTTTCACAGAATATAAACTGGTTAACAAGAAAACACGTAAATATTCTAGATAAACTCTTAAAAATATTAATGTATAAGCTCTGTAGGTGAAGTTTTTGTGTTGTTTAAAATATTCTTATTAAATGGTTAGGTCATTTCTAATTCAGAAAATGTTGGAAACATGTTCTAAAAACTGTAGAATTCTTCTCATTCATAAAATGCTAATACCTGTTAGGCAGCTTAGGATTTCTTGCTTCCTCAGTTTTCACTAAAACTTACTTCCTTGATTTTCACTAAAATTTAAGGTTACTAAGGATAAGAATTATAGTTTTTGTATATATATATATTTATATATGTAATATACCTAAAGATGTGTTATTGCTGAGATAAAGAATAATGTTTTCTAATTCAGGAGTTATATTAAAGTTAATTTAAATTATAGGCTTTTAAAGGTTATTTATGAAACATAGTAGTAAGAAACTTGTAAGTAGGGGAGAGATATGTGACAAAAGTAATGTATGTGAAAATGTATTTTTGGTAAGAAAAGTTATTAAAAAAGATAATTTTGTATAAGAAAAGATGTCATATGGTTAATTTTTTGACCTGGGATAAAATGACTGGTTATTTAAAGAAGAAGGAGAAAATCTGGGATTGAATGGAAAGTCGAGACATGTTGTGGATAGTCTGTGTAAGTCATATGTAGTTTTTCATGTTTCTCTGTGTATCTATCTTCAAGCACATATGGAGAAAACAGAAAGTTGAAAAAGTTTAGATAACAAAACATTATTTAAAATCTGATAGACAACTGGAGAAATTTCATTAAACTTTTCATAGTTAAAACTCTTAGTCTTGATTAAGTTAAAATAAGAAATATTGTAAGGAAATGTACTAGCAGTTTAGCAATTATTTTTTAATATAGTTAAGCATGAAGCCAGATTTAGGGTGGAGCCAAATCTCACATACATGCTTGCACTACTTCATATTATGTTTGCTATTTTGCATGGATAGTTCTAGCACTGTAGTAATTACTGGTCACGTGCCTAGAGTGAACTTCTTGATTGCACAGGATGTGTGGTAATGTTGGTGCACTTACAAACACTGAATTGTGTATTAGGAATAAAATATTAATCATATGACTTTTAGGCTCTAAGAAACATTTCAGCCTCCAAGGTAAACTGAGTTGGAAACATTTAGGGTTAGTTTCTTGTTTATTTGTTTTTGCTTCTGATTTTCATTTCTTTGCTCTTTTTTTTTTCTTTGGGTTTATGACTTGTCTAAGCATAAATATAAGACCATTGATGAGTTTTATTTTCTAGTGGAAGAATTTTATTTGGTTCTGTGAAGAGTTACTTTGTTTCCTGTGGATTTCTAGCAAGTCATCATTTGCTTTATTTATTTATTTATTTTTTGAGGCAGAGTCTCACTCTGTCACCAAGGCTGGAATACAATAGCATCATCTTGGCTGACTGCAACCTCTGCCTCCTGGGTGCAAGTGCTTTGCCTGCCAGAGTCTCCCGAGTAGCTGGGGTTACAGGCACCTGCCACAACATCCAGCTAAATTTTGCATTTTTAGTACAGGTGGGGTTTCACAACGTTGGCCATGCTGGTCTCATACCCCTGACCTCAGGTGATCCACCTGCCTCAGCCTACCAAAGTACTGGGATTACAGGCATGAGCCACCGAGCCCAGCCCATTTGTTCTATTCATCTAAAATTCCTCGGCTACCTTTGTTGGGCCTGCAGGAATTGATGGAGCACATCAACCACTTGGAATTTGACTGGTTTTGTTTGCTTCTGATTATTAAAAACCATTATTAAAAACAAGTGACATTCACTTGAATGAAGTAGAAGTAAAAATGTGAGACTTTCTAGTGAATTTTGATCCCAACCATTTTATTACTTATGGGCCTTCATGTGTGTACTCAAAAACAAAATATGTGCAAGTATTGCACTGGTTTGAAGATTTTGGTGTTAAAAGTTAGCAAATCAGTTGTCAGTACTGTATCTAGAAACCAATCTTGGAAGTATGCAATGATGCTCTTTTTAAATAGTTGAAAATAAATTATTTTGTTTTTTTCTTACTTTTTCCTTGTATTGTTGTATAGTATTTAAGTGAAAGGAGATAATTTATTCTTATTTCACTTACCAGGTTTTAATGATGGAGAGAAAAAAGTGAGTTGTCTTACTTTGATATGTTTCACATGGGATCTATGACATTTTTTATGCTTTTGGTCACAATTCTGTCACTAGAATGCTAGTAATTAGATGCATGCAGTGAATAACCTAACTACTTTTATACAGTAGTTTGAAATTCTGCAGGTGCTAACTCCTAAACACCAAATAATAGTGTTTTAATTTGTAACACATCAGATGAAATGACAGGACTTTCAGTAGTTAAAATATCTTTTTAACTAACTTTGTGCTGTTAAGTTACAGGACATTGACTCCTGGGTCTGAAAAAGGCACTGACTTCTGCTAAATTTTGATCATCTGCACTCCAGCCTGAGCGACAGAGCGAGACTCCGTCTCAAAAAAAAAAAAAAAAAAAAAAAAAAAAAAAAAAAAAAAAAAAAAAAAAAAATTTTGATCATCGACATCACTTGAAGCATCATCATTGGATTTGAGAGAAAGGAACAATCAAAATCAACTGCTTTTGCAAGACACAAGGCCATAAATTAAAACTATTCAATTCCTCTAGGATCAGGGACTGTTGGGGAAGAGGTAGGTGAGTGATATTGTAAGGGTTGATTTTGAGAGATAAGATTAGTACAGAGGTTTTTTTAATAAGTTAATGTCAAAAACACACTGATGCAAGGCCAACCTCTGGGCCCAGGTGTTGGGATAACAAGTCTTTCTTGGAGCATTAATCCACTTTTTACTAAAAAAAATGGAAAAGGTTCTAAAATGTTATGGAAATCTTACTTTGCAGCCAAACTGATTAAAATTAGATAGATTTGCTTATAAGGTTATATTGAAATTGCTTTAATATTAGCAACACATCATACAAAGGTAAGCTTTAGTTTTCTCTTTTTAGCAAAGTGTAATACTAACAGACAAAATAATTTGTTTACCTTTGAGAAAACTGCAGGGAGAAAATGGAGGGGGATCAGACAGATTTAGTTGGCCTCATGCTGTCTTAAGTCTTAGGTCTTATTGTTTGGGAAACTGAGTTTGCTCTCTATCAAAGAGTAAACATTTTTGTTTTATCATTTTGGCTAATGAATGACTATTTTATAATGACTTGTGATCCTACTTTGTGCCATCAAGTATCTTAAACCTTGACAGATTTTCCAACAGCAAACTTTGAAGTTCTAACTTAAGTCTTTTTGTCCTTAAAATAACTTTTTTTTGATATTAATTTCTTTGAAGTCAGAGAGGGAGACATAGTAGTAGGCTTATTAGGATTATTTCTTATGTTAGTATTAGGCAGGATGCATTGTCAAACATGAGGTGGTGCTTAGCTTCCTTTGGGTTATATTTATATAGATGTGTTATTAATATGTGTTCCAAGATTGTATGAGATTAGTAAAATTTTAATATGTTTTGATATTTATGTTGTCGGTAATAATTATGATTATGTCAAATTGTTTTATGCTGCAAAAAAAAAAAAAAAAACACATTTTCTTGTCAACTGTGTCTTTAACTATGGTTGTCTAAAGACTTTTGTCATCCACAATTGACTGTTTGCTTTGATCTTTATTAAAAAAAAGTGACTCATAATCAGCTACAGTCCAAGCCTGCTTCCTTGGAAGAGTTCATGAAAAGTACTCTTGAATGCAGGTTTTTGATAACTTTGGAGATTTTTCCGTTGGATTAGAGAGAAAACTTTCAGGGCACTAACTGAAAGGCTGATGTATTTGTGAAGATTGTTAACCCAATATGAAGCAGAGCAAGAGTTCATTGCATGGGCTAAACTAATGGAGGACAGAAATAATTTTTATGGCTTTTGTTGTTTGAAATATTGCTGATTCTTTTTCTTTTGGTTTTCAAAATCTGGAGAATCTTTTTCTTTTGGGCTATTTATAGCCTTGGAATATACTTTAAGTGTATTGTGTATACTTTTGTAAGCATAATTTGAGTCATATTTCTCTTTCTTTGCCCAATTTCTCCAGAATTTGTAAACTATTTGTGAAACTTCCTAATTCATGGCATTGTGTTTGTTTGCATACAGTTAATAACCACAAGTTTTCTTTTGTAATTGGACACGTTTGAAGGAACTGACTATTTTCTCAGAGCTCTGACCAAAATGGCCTTGTGAGATGTTTCAGTTAAGCCAGTTAGGGAGAGTCTATATGGATAATGATTCTTGTCACATTTTTTGCGCATAATCAAGCCAAGTACATGGGACTGAAGCTAATTTTTCAAGTAGATTGATCCCTGTTTGATTTGCCTTTGGTGGAAGTGGTGGACTGAAGAGAGAACTATTGTATGTCAGAAGAAAACTCTATATTAGATTCACTTTTGATTCCTGGGTGGCTACATGGTCAACCATGGTATGGAGCTGCTGACAGCACCCCTCCTCAACATGAAGCAGTCAGAAGGATTGACAACTGGATTCCTCATGACTGAGGAATTGATAAATAGAAAGGGAGGATTGAAACCAGCCCAAGAGTCCCATAAACAGTTGTTGTTGGATAAACACAGAAATTGATCTCTGGTGTTTCTGTAACAACCCCAAAGAGTGAAAAAAGAAAATGTGGTACATATACACCATGGAATATTATACAGCCATAAAAAAGAATGAGTTCATATCTTTTACAGGGACATGAATAGAGCTGGAAGTCATTATCCTCAGCAAACTAATGTAGGAACAGAAAACCAAGCACTGCATGTTCTCACTTTTAAGTGTGAGCTGAATGATTAAAACATATGAATACATGGTGGGGAGCAACGTACACAGGGGCCTGTTAGAGGAGGCTAGAAGAGGGAGGGAGACCATCAGGAGGAATAGCTAATGGATGCTGGGCTTAATACATAGGGAATGAGTTGATCTGTGCAGAAAACCACCGTGGTACATGTTTACCTACATAACAAACCTGCACATCCTGCACATGTACCCTGGAAGTTAAAATAAAATTTAGACAAAAAAGATAAAGGAATATTTAATATTGCTTTCAAGTTACACATATATTTTTTTTCTTTCTTTCTTTCTTTTTTTTTTTTTTTGAGACCGAGATCTCCCTCTGTCACCCAGGCTGGAATGTAGTGATATGGTCTCGGCTCACTAAAACCTCCACCTCCTGGGTTCAAGGGATTCCTCTGCCTCAGCCTCCTGAGTAGCTGGGATTACAGGCACCTGCCACCATGTCTGGCTAATTTTGTTGTATTTTTAGCAGAAACGTGTTTTCACCATGTTGGTTAGGTTGGTCTTGAACCCCTGACCTCAAACAATCCATCAGCCTTGGCCTTTCAAAGTGCTGGAATTACAGGCACATAATTTATTACTATAATTATTATTCATAAATTATTATTGGCTTTTAAAAATTGAAAATAAAACATCAAAAGATAAAGCAATAAGGGCCTAAAATATACATTTGTGGTGTATAAAAAAAATGAAAAGTATTAAGTAGACCTTCAATACATATTAATGACATGCAATTTAAAGTAGTTTGTAGTTAATAAAAGCATAAAATATGTAACAGAAGAGATTAACTATTTAAATACAATCAATGATTGATTAACATTATATTTATTTTATATTGCTATACTTTTTATTATAATACAACTTTACTTAGATTATAATTGTAATGAAAGTATGCTATTACATTTGACACATATCATTACCTCTCATGGCTAATAACTTATTCTATAATCAGAAACATTTTAGGGTATTGTTCAGATTTCCATATCTATGCATATTGACATTGTTAAAATAAAAACAACTTCTCAGATTAACAGTTTACCTTTAGTAGTGACAGATATATTTGAGGTTGACTTTAATTTTCACTGTTCAACTCAAATTGCCTATCAGAAATTTGCTAATTTAATTCTGAATAATTAAAACAATTATTAGTATTTTTGTGAATAATCATAAAATGGAGTATTTTAGCTAAATTAAACTTAAGTCAAAATGTAAGCTTCTTCATATCAACAAATATACAGGTTTTAAAAATGGTATAGATTGGGATGTACCTCATATAATAAAATGTTAATATTCAATTTAAGAAATATTAGTTTTATAAATAAAATTTTATTTTAACACAGTCTCAGTCATATCGATTGTATGTCTACAGCTGATTTCACACTACAACAACAGTTACCATATTGCTTGCAAAGCTTAAAATATTTTCTGTTTGGCCCTTTACAGAAATTTTTCTTAGGTTCTGGCGTAGAGCAATGCTTGGCCAAATAATTTACTTGGCAGCTCCCAAGTTGTTAATATTTATTTCATTTTCTTTCATTTGCTCAACGAATTCTCACTGTGCCTCTAATATCTGGGTTTCATAGTTTGTAATTGGGTAGCCCAGTGTCTGACTTTAGATTTACTTATATTTGTGAACATCAGCAGGGTTATGGGCCTTACTAGGTCTCATTAAAGCTGATTAATGGTAAGTCTACTAAATAAGCAGACTCAGATAAAATCCTTGGTGTGTGATTTGTAGTTTGTCTTGGAATGCAGTTCATGAAAACTGAAGAAAATTCAATAACACAGAGGTGAAATATTTCAATAGTAATGGCAATATACATAAGAAAGGCAGATTGTTTTCTTTATCATAGCTGCCTTCTCTTATCATTAGTTTTTCAGAGAATATAATAAAAAATGAAAGCATTTTATGTGAATTTTTATTTGACCTTTCAAAAGAAGTATGAGAAAACTGTATTTTTTAAAGGTATGTTGATCAGAATAAGCTAAATTTTGCTTTGATCATAAACGGCTCCCAATTCTCATCAGCTTGTAAGAACCAATGTGTGTCACTTAAGTTAAATGTTCATTGAGGGTCAGCTTTTGCTCTATACCACATTGCCTTAATTCCATATCTGTAATAGGCAGAGCAGCTCATATCTAGAATATTGTTGGTGTTGTGGAAAAAGAAACACGGCAAACTAATGAGTTCTTAAAACATCAGCTCTGAAGTGACCCAAAAAAGTTATCTGGCCATTCCTAGGTTCAAGAGCATAGGGAAGTAAAATCCTCCTGCAGGTAGAGACACTAACAAGCCCACCATAATTTCTTTTTCAGGGATAGAAAGCAAATACTTAAATGTTTTGATCAGTAATTTTAAAACACTTTGGCATATAATCTTGGATTCTTAGTAGATACGTGTGTGTATAGGATTCTGTAAATATGTGGGTAACAATATGATAGCAAATCTAATTGGGGGTGGGAGAGGGATATAAGAAACAACGAACAAATCACCTAGGTCAGAATAAGGTTGCTTCTAATAAAAGGGTTTTGAGAAAAGTCAGAATAACTTGCAAATAGTTATATAGAATAACTTGCAAATGTTATGGTAAACAAAAGAGAGAGATTCAAAGAAAATTCTGAGCTCAAAAATTAACATTTTAAATGTATTTCCTATGTGGTGTATATTTTGCAGTATGATATACTATCACTGTCTTTCAACTCTAATGTCTCAAATTATTTGGATTTTTGATAATACTATATCAAATATTAAAAATGATCAGAGTCTTTAAATTTTATGGATGAACAAAAAACATGGCCTTGGTATATAATTTAAACTCTTTATTCCAACTTTATCCTTGGAGAAATTAAATTTCAGCATATTGAGGGAATCACAATTGCAATTCTGAAACAGCAAGTTTTCGAAGATATTTTTGTCAGAGAGTGGGTGCCCTTGTATCTCTTAGCAGCAGGCTAAAACAAATGGCCATACAAAATATATAACCTGTCTTTCTTTTCTTGAAACTGAATCCAGGCAGATATCATTGGATCTCTTCAAAAGAAACCCAAATAGAACATTTGCTGAATGTGATCATTAGAGGAGAGGCAAATTCTCTTGAGTTTCAAATATTATAAAAAAGATTCCATGAGTTGAACTTTAGTGTAGCTGCTAAACTCCAGGGACAATGAATATATGCTACAAAGTTTCAGAGGGGAAATTTGAAGATTTTTAAAAGAAAAAAAAAAAAATCATACAATCATTGAATCTATCACTAATGACTCAATGTAAAAAACTGTGAAAGACAATCTATAGATACTTGAGGGGAAGAAAACAAAACTGTAATGTCAGAATCTTGCACTCATCAGAAATAACATACATCTGTTGAAAGGAGCAAAGAAAGACATTTCAATGAGCTTTATGTGAGGATGGAATGAGGTTATCATCAGATCTTCCCTAAAAGCAATGATCAAACTAGAGATATTTAAATATATATATTTATATATATATATATATATATAGATAGATAGATAGATAGATAGATAGATAGATATAGATATATATATCAGAGCACTGGTAAAGATATACAAAGACATACAACAAATTTAAAAAGATTTATACATGAAAACTACTAAACCTTGGTCCAAAATAATATGAGACTATGGCATTCTGGTTTTTTGTTTGTTTGTTTGTTTGTTTGTTTGTTTGTTTTTTGAGATGGAGTCTCGCTCTGTCGCCCGGGCTGGAGTGCAGTGGCCGGATCTCGGCTCACTGCAAGCTCCGCCTCCTGGGTTCACGCCATTCTCTTGCCTCAGCCTCCCGAGTAGATGGGACTACAGGTGCCCGCCACCTCGCCCGGCTAGTTTTTTTGTATTTTTTAGTAGAGACGGGGTTTCACGGTGTTAGCCAGGATGGTCTCGATCTCCTGACCTCGTGATCCGCCCGTCTCGGCCTCCCAAAGTGCTGGGATTACAGGCTTGAGCCACAGCACCCGGCCGAGACTATGGCATTCTTATCTGAGTCTTCCTTTATTCCCTTAACTCAGCCTCAGTTACTCAGTTATTCTACCAAAGACCAGTCATGAAAAACAAAACACCTCATCACTAAAGAGAGCCCATAGTGACCCTGGATCTCCAGATTCAGAGAGGAATATATTGTGAGATTTACAGTAACATAAGTGAGTTTAGAGAGAGTGAATGACAAAGGCCAGCAGATCCATTAGCCAGAGGTTGTGATTATGTATGAGAAACAATGGACCAGATTTAAAGTTTGGCAGATTAGCCAACAATTTAAAAGAAAGATCCAGGAAATGAATAACCCTAAGGGGTTATAATAAACACACCATACATTCCCATGGTTGGCTGTAAGGCTGTGTGTTTGTAGGAGAAACTAAAGTGGGCCTCATCTATCCATACATTCCTGGCTAACTGTGGGAATGTGCCAACTTCAGAAAAGATACAAGATGGTCAGCCAAAGTGAGAGTGAAACATACTTGTGAAACACCTTGAATCCATTATTTCAACACACACACATATAACCACTAGTAAGGGTGGTAGCCTTTAGACTCAAGATGTATAAGTACAACTTTTGCCTAATCATGACATGAACACTAAGCTATATAAACACAGAAGCAATCCCTAGGGACTCAGGCTTAAAAATTTAGATTTAAATTCCAAAAATTGATTAGAAATATCTGTGAACTAATGTCATGAGATTGCTCAGATTTAATCCAGGCAAGGTGCTAACCAATAACAACAACAAAAAAGAGCAACAAAACAACCCTTGGAAGAGAACTTAGAATTCACTAAAAATATAGTATCAAAAATGACAATTTTTCAGTGAAAACTTAAGAGACAACAGAACATACGACACACACACCAGTATGTTGTGGGCAGTCAGGGACCCTGAATAGAAGAACCAGCTGAAGCCATGGCAGAAGAACATAAACTGTGAAGATTTCATGGACATTTACTGGTTCCCCAAATTAATACTTTTATAATTTCTTATGCCTGTCTTTACTGCAATCTCTGAACATAAATTGTGAAGATTTCATGGACATTTATCACTTCCCTAATCAATACTCTTGTAATTTCCCATGTCTGTCTTTACTTTAATCTCTTAATCCCGTCATCTTCATAAGCTGAGGATGTATGTCTCCTCAGGACCTTGTGATGATTGCATTAACTGCACAAATTGTTCAAAAAGCATGTGTGTTTAAACAATACGAAATCTGGGCACCTTAAAAAAAGAACAGGATAACAGCGATGTTCAGGGAACAAGGGAGATAACTATTAGGTCTGACTGCCTGAGAACTGGGCAGAACAGAGTCATATTTCTCTTCTTACAAAAGTGAATGGGAGAAATATCACTGAATTCTTTTTCTCAGCAACGAACAGACCTGTGAAAGAGAATGCATTCCCAGGGGCAGGTCTCTAAAATAGCCGCTCTGAGAATGTCTGTCTTACATGCTTGCAGATAATGGATGAAATAAGCCCCAGTCTCCTGTGGTGCTCCCAGGCCTATTAGGACAAGGAAATTCCTGTGTAGTAAATTTTAGAGCGGTTGTCTGCTCTCAAACCCTATCTCTTGATAAGATGTTATCAATGACAATGCATGCCTGAAACTTCATTAGCAATTTTAATTTCACCCCGGTCCTGTGATCTCTCTCTGCCCCCATTTATCTTGTGATATTTTATTGCCTTGTGAAGCATGTGATCTCTGTGACCCACACTCTATTCATACACTCCCTCCTCTTTGAAAATCACTAATAAAAACTTGCTGGTTTTGCAGCTTGGGGGGCATCACAGAACCTGCTGACATGTGATGTCTCCCCCAGACATCCAGCTTTAAAATTTCTCTCTTTTGTACTCTTTCCCTTTATTTCTCAGACTGATCGACACTTACGGAAATAGAAAAGAACCTACATTGAATTATCGGGGGTGGTTCCCCTGATACCATTAAAATGCTGCCAATAGAAAGTGTTTGATATTAAAACTAGCAGACAAAGCTTTTAAAGCAGCTATTATAAATATGTTTAAAAAAATGAAAACCATCTTCAAAGAATTAAAAAAAAAAATGATGACAGTGATTCATCATAGACAGAATGCCCATAGAGAAACTAAACACTAAGAGAAACAAATGGAAATTCTGGAGTTGAAAAGTAAAAAGACTAAAATAGAAGATTTTCTAGAGGTTTTCAATAGGTGATTTGAAATGGCAGAAGAAAGCATCCATATACTTTAAGATACAGAGATAGAAATCTAAAGAACATAAAGAATATAATACATATTATCTTTTTTCAGTAAATCAATGCCTCTGTTTGGAATCCTCAGTACCAGTTTTTTGTATTTCTCAGACAGGTCAGCCTTCACACATCTCCCCTGAAACCAAAGGGCTTTTTTCAAACAATGGTCAACGATTGCCATTGCATCTTCTCTTGTCTCCATCTCAATAAAAGCCTGAATTTTCATCATCATCAATATGTAATTCTTTATTTTCCAATAAGGCTCAGCAAAGTTGAGGACAACACTGTCAGAATAGCCAGAATGGGGAAAATTGCTGTGATGTATCACATGTCCAAGCTATTGCTTTTGATCAAACTTCTGATCTGGCTCTCCTTCAGGTTTCTTTATTCTGTTATACTTCTGGGATAAATGAACTGCCAATGGCTTGCCTAATACTAATGCTGATGTGGTTGTATCATAATCCATTGTAACCTGAGCATCCTCTGTGGTTGCCATTTCAATAAATGCCTCATTAATTTTATTTAGAATCATATGATTTGAAATGACTCCAAATGGTTCTACTAGGTATCTCAAGTTTTTCCCTTATTGAAAATCCATGATGTGAACAACTCTGCTAGTTTCCACTCTGCCTTTTTGCATGTGTCTAGGTCCTTGCAGGTTTCTATTCCCAGCACCCAGATTTCCTCTTGGTCCAACTGTTGGTCCCCCAAGATGAAATGAGGAAGGTGGAGGGTCTTAGAATTCCTGGCACTGGATTTGTAGACTACTGCAACATGAATGGATCACCCATTGTGTGTCCTGTATCATTGTTAGGATTCCATTCTGGGTAGATTTCAAGAAGAAGCTGGCATCGATGACTATGACTTGCTCCATTGATATGCTGACTCCACTCCTTATTAGAATGAACTGGCAACTCACATATAGAGCACAGATGGGGATATCCCTTTGGTAAGAGTCTATGGAAGTCTTCAATATTGCTACTTGGAGGAGCGCCCCTCTTTTTCTCAAAGAGAGATCTCTCTTGTAAGGGGCCAGGACCACATCCCATTCTCTCATATTCACTGTCAAATTTATGATAATTATGTGAGATCTCACCAGAAAAAGAATCATCACTACACCTTTCTCCATCTCTTAATCTGTCATCTTCATAATTCATTCTGTCATAATAACCAGATTCTTGAGAATGACTTCCATGGTCATAATCAATCACTGGGTTAAGACTAGGAACACGATCATCAAAACTCTTCTAAAGTGCCTTTCTTTTCTTCCCAGTCATCCTTAGGTACTGTGTATGGTGGCTCCCGTGTAGCAGACCTGCCATCTGTACCATAACTCAAGGTAGGGCCTTCTTCAGTTCTCCTCCTTTCAAGCTGTAGAAGGATTTGGGGCAAATTCTCAGGAGTAATCTTGTCCTCTGGATAATGATTCAGTTCATCTAAATCTCTAGCAAACAGACCAAAGCTGGCCAAAATGTTACTGGCCTGGTCTGCATCTCCACAGTGTTGAGAAGATAAAGGGAGTGGACCTCTACTTCCAATGTTAAATATAGACTGCAAATGATGGGAAGAAGTACTAGCAGAAGACAGTGCACTATGAGCTCCTTGTTGATTCAATGAAGAACCCATTCCAAGATTCATTAAACTAGCAAGGCACGCAGTACCCTGGTCTATCCTTTCAAGAGATGCTGGCATACTTAAAATACTGGGTAGCAGCAGCAGGAAGGCCTATTTCTGCCGCAGACAGGTCATGCCCATGACCCTGTGAGTCCCTACTGAGAGATGACTGCTGGAATGACTTGGACTTCTTAGAACTAGCTCTTGTCTATTTTATAGATTAAAAAACATTTTTTTTTAAGACGGCCAAAAAGAAAGCTCAAACTAGAAAGCTAGGTTAACTTTGCTTCAAAAAATTGTAATGCCAAGAAAAAGGATCAATAAGGACTGCAGAATCTTCTTCAAGTGGAGCACCAGCAGACAACTCTCCCAGAGAGCTGATCGCGGCGGCTCCTACAATCCGCCGCAGCAACGGTGCTGGCGAGAGGTGGCAGCAGCGGCTGCAGCCCAAGAACTCTCCAGATGACAAAGAATCTCCAAGTGACAAGAAATCCAAGATGGTTCGCAGAAGACTGAAAGTTCAACCGAAGGTAAAGAACAAGAAGAGAAGTCCGGTGAAGACGGTGAGAAAGACACAAAGGATGACCAGACAGAGCAAGAACCTAATATGCTTCTTGAATCTGAAGATGAGTTACTTGTAGATGAAGAAGCAGCAGCTGCACTGCTAGAAAATGGCACTTCAGTGGGAGACGAGACCGATCTTGCTAATTTAGGTGATGTGGCTTCTGATGGGGAAAAGGCACCTTCAGATGCTGTGAAAAAAGATGCAAGTGCTTCAGCAGCAGCAAAGAAAAAAACTTAAAAAGTGTCGTTTCCCAGGGAGTATGGAAGGATTTGTCACTCTGGATGAGGTTGGTGATGAGAAAGATTCGGAACTTCAGAAACTTCGTAAATAGGTCATGGCATTTAAATCTGGTGACAGAAATGATAGGTTGGTTGAAATTAAGGTGGACAAGATCGAGGCACTTGATCAAGAAAATGAAGCAGCGTTGGAAAATGGAATTAAAAATGAGGAAAACACAGAACCAGGTGCTGAATCTTCTGAGAACGCTGATGATCCCTACAAAGATACAAGTGAAAATGCAGATGGTCAGAGTGATGAGAACAAGGAGGACTATACAATCCCAGATAAGTATAGAATTGGACCGTATCAGCCCAATGTTCCTGTTGGTATAGACTATGTGATACCTAAAACAGGGTTTTACTGTAAGCTGTGTTCACTCTTTTATACAAATGAAGAAGTTGCAAAGAATACTCATTGCAGCATCCTTCCTCGTTATAAGAAATTAAAGAAATTTCTGAATAAATTGGCAGACAAACGCAGACAGAAGAAGGAAACAAGATGTGCAAGAAATTTGATGATTTCAAAGAAAATAATGGTTCTTTGTTTTTAATGTTAACCTTTTTAAAATACAATACTGATAGAAGAAAACTATTGTACTCTTTTGTTTTAGTGGAGAAATAATAGATGTCTGTTCATGTGTTAAGTGTTATAGCAAAAAAAAAAATACACATATGGTTAAGTTAATGAATATTTTTTGTTTTATCAGAATGACAACAGACAGAAGTACTTGGTAGAGATTGACTTCCTAAGCTACTTAAGACAACTTGCACCATTAAGAAAAAAAATGAAGAACCATTTGGAAAAATGAAATTCAGTAGTTCCAAGTTTCAAAGAAATGTCAACATTTTATTCCATTCAATAAAGAACAAAACCAATAGTATTTTTGTTACTTTCATCTGAAACATTCCATGTTTTAATCTGAGCCTTGCAGACTTTCATTTGGAGTTTGAACGTGTTTTGGTTGCATTTCATTTTTGGAGAACTTCATTAACGTGAGATTGGCAATTCAAATGCAGGTGCAGTTTTCTGTTAATGTCATGCTATTGTTTGGGTAATAAGAAATATTAAGTAATTGCCTTTAGACTTTGTAATCTTTCCCTTGAGTTCCTGCTAGATTTCATATTCTAGTAGCCAATGTATTTTCAGTGAAATATAAAAATATTCCCGTTCTCTTTGACCAGTATTAATTTTTGAGATCTTATTGCTTGTCATTTGATTCCTGTCATACATCTCTGGTATAAGCAACATTTGATTTTTGAAGTGTGTAACCATCTCTTCATATTTTCAAGAGGTAATTTTACATTTCTGCATTTTAAAAACGGTTTGGCCATAATCCTAGATGCACACTTCTAATTTATGTACCTGCACATGTGACCTTTGTGAACTGAAACTTGCATGTAAAATTTGTGTTTACTTGTAACTTTCTGGTTATATACTGTTTATATCTGTGGATTCAAGTTACTGAAGTGAATACCAATAAAAAGAAAATCCCTGGGTCATGTTCACTGGTTATACATGTTTGGAATGTTAACCAAAAAAAAAAAAAAAAAAAAAAAGAAAAGAAAAGAGAAAAAAGAATATAATATATATTAAGAAAAATTAACAGTATTTCAGAAACCTGTGAGACAAAGAATCTAATTTTAAAAATGGGCAAAGGATATGAACACTTCACTGGAGAATATATCTCAGTTTTAATAAGTACATGAGAAGATGCCCATTTAATCATTAAGAAAATGCTAATTTGAACTATAATGAGCTAGCATTATATACTTATGAGAATGAGACACAAGATATCTCTTCTCATATACTTAATAGAAAAGACAAATATAATAAGTGTGAATAATGTGGAGAAACTACAACCTTCACTCATTGCTTTTGGGAATATTCAGTTATTCAGTCATCTTAAAAAGAGTTTCACATTTGTCCAAAAAAATTAAACATAAATTTACCATATATCCCTTAGTAAATGCCCCTTTATTCAATTTTTGGGATTTCCACAAAAGAAATAAAAATATATGTCCATAGAACATTCTTGTATGTCACTGTTTGTATTAGGGTCCTCTAGAGGGACAGAACTAATAAGATATGCATGTATATGATAGGGAGTTTATTAAGGAAGATTGACTTACACGACCAAAAGGTAAAGTCCCATGATAGTCTGCTTGCAAGTTGAGGAGCAAGGAAGCCTGTAGTGGCTCAGTCTGAATCCCCAAACCTCGTAAGTACTGAAGCCAAATTGGAGACTTCAGTCTGTGGCCAAAGGACTGAGAGCCCCTGTTGGTGTAAGTACAAGAGCCCAAACGCCGAAGGACTTGGGGTCTGACGTTTGAGGGCAGGAAGCATTTGACAGGGGAGAAATAGGCAGGCCAAAAGACTCAGCAAGTCTGCTATTCCATCTTCTCCTGCTTGCTTTATTCTAGCCATGCTGGCAGCTGATTAGATGGTGCCCATCCAAATTGAGGGTGAGTCTGCCTCTCTCAGTCCACCGACTCAAATGTTAATCTCTTTGGAAATACCTCAAAGACACACCCAGGAACAGTACTTTGCATCTTTCAATCCAATCAAGTTGATACTCAGTATTAACCATCACAGTATCCACAGTATCCAAAATAGTATTGTTTCTTACAGTTCCAAAAAAGGCATTATCCAAATTATCAATATTCATTTCAAATATTTCATTCATGAAATACTCATCTACTTAACTCAATTAAACTAAAAAATATACAATTGTTTATAAGGAGATCTGTTCTCACTATGATGAAAAGCATTTGACATGAAAAAATAGTCCAAACAACTTCAGTAAAGTCAAATATTTTTAAATTAGGTGCCTATATTTTTTATACTTACCATAATCCTTAAATTGCTAGAACTTTTAAGTAAAGTGGGAGTGGTGACTTACATCTTAATTCCAGCACTTTGGAAGGTAAATGGGTGAACTGATAAGTGGATGAACAAAACGTGGCATAACTAAATGATAGTGTATTATTAAGCAATAACAAGAATAAATTATGCATACATTGTGTTATATGAATGAATCTCAGAAACATTAAGTGAAAGGGGCCAGGTGCAAAGGACTCTCAAATGATAACTTTTTAATAAAATGTCCAGAAAGGCAGATTTATATAAACAAAAAGCAGAGAGAAGAATCAAATAGACACAATAAAAAATGATAAATGGGATATCACCACCGATCCCACAGAAATACAAACTACCATCAGATAATACTATAAACATCTCTACTCAAATAAACTAGAAAATATAGAAGAAATGGATAAATTCCTGGACACATACACCCTCCCAAGACTAAACCAGGAAGAAGTTGAACACGTATGTTTATTGCTGCACTATTCACAATAGCAAAGACTTGGAATCAACCCAAATGTCCATCAATGATAGACTGAATTAAGAAAATGTGGCAGATACACACCATAGAGTACTATGCAGCCATAAAAAAGGATGAGTTCACATCCTTTGTAGGGATATGGATGAAGCTGGAAACCATCATTCTCAGCAAACTATCGCAAGAACAGAAAACCAGACACCGCATGTTCTCTCTCATAGGAGGGAATCGAACAATGAGAACACTTGGACACAGGATGGGGAACATCACACACTGGGGCCTGTTGTGGGGTGGGGGGAGAGGGGAGGGATAACATTAGGAGATATACCTAATGTAAATGATGAGTTAATGGGTGCAGCACCCCAACATGGCACATGTATACATATGTAACAAACCTGCACATTGTGCACATGTACCCTAGAACTTGAAGTATAATTAAAAAAAAAAAAAAAGTAGATTAGGGGTTGCCTCTGGTTGAGGATAGAAACAGGAACTGACTAAAAAGGCACAGAAATGAACTTTTTTGTGTGATGTAAATGTCCTAAAAATGGACTATGGAGATCATTTTGTCAATCTATAAATTCTCTAAATGTCACTGATTTTCAATGAGTGAATTTTATGGTATGTAAATTATATCTCAATCAAGATATATAAAAATGAAAACATCCAAATAAAAGGAAAACAATTTGAACATACCATGACTCAGAATGTAGCTATTTACATTCTTTCTCTGAGAAAAATCATTAAATATGTATATACATGAAATGAAAATTCAGTCAGAAGAGAAATCCTGTGGGAAGGAAGAATAAATGATACAGGAGATTATGTAAAATACTCCCCTCTGTTTTTTATATCTTTTCATTTATCTGTCTCTAGCCTTCTGTCCACTCATCCATCCACCTTTCCATCTATATCACTATATTGAACTCTGTAGAGTACTTTCAATAATACTGCATTTTTCTCCCATGACTACCTTCAAAAATACAGTTTCATATCTTTCCTTACTCATTAGAGAAAACTTCAGCAGGTCCTCTAGCTGATGAATTACTTTCAACTACGTAAGTAGTCTAATAGGTATTAAAAAGTACAAAACCTCAATAAAAACCTAAGTCTCAAATCCACTTATAACTTCTTTATTTTATTTACTTCTTTTGAGTTGGAGTCTTGCTCTGTAACTCAGTCTGGAGTGGAGTGGCAAGATTAGGGCTCACTGCAGCCTCCAACTCCCAAGCACGTGACAACCTGCCCACCTAAATTTGTGGAGTTTTGGTGGAGATATGATTTGGCCATATAACTCAAACTGATCTCAATCAGATTGAGGTTGAGCCAGATCTGATCTTACCCAGATTGAGACTCCTGAGCTCAAGCAATCCACCTGCCTTGGCCTCCCAAAGTGCTGGGAATTAAGGTGTAAGTCACCACTCCCACTTAAAAATTCTAGCAATTTAAGGATTATAGTAAGTATAAAAAATATAAGTAGCTAATTTAAAAATATTTTACTGAAGTTGTTGGGACTATTTTTGCATGTCAAATGCTTTTAATCATAGTGAGAACAGATCTCCTTATAAGCAATTGTACATTTTTTAGTTTAATTGAGTTAAGTAGATGAGTATTTCATGATCAAATTTAGATTTTCTAGAAGGGATAGCCTCAATATTAGAAATTCAAACACATAATTCATTCCATCAAATTATTATTTTTAAAATAGAACAATTAGAGCTATCTCTATTCCATATATAGTAAAGAGTTAATGGTTTTTTAGAAATAACCTGTTTGTTTTAAACAGAGAGCAAATGAATCATCATGGTATGAAAAAAGCTAATAGCCTCTTTAGAATTTAGGGAAAACATGTACTGAATGAATCTCTTTAACATTCACTAACTCTGTATCTAAGACCACTAGACACTGATAATAACATAACCTAATTTTGTTCAAAACTTCAACCTAAGAAAAAATACATACTGAATTATAGCAAAAGAGAAGAATGGGATCTACTGAAATATTTTCCTCCAGACTAAACTCTTAGTCTCAGCTTCAGACCTACAATTTTGTTATAGATTTTACTGGATTTAATGGAGAAAACAAAGCTAAAGGAGCATTGTTTTTGTTTTCTACTTTTGCATAACAAATGTACCCAAGACATAGAGGCCTAAAAAATCACATTTATTATCTCCCAATTTCTATAGTCAGGAATCCAGACATGATTTAGTTGGATACTCTGTTGTAGGGTTTCTCACAAGGATACAAATATAATGTTGGCTGGGCTATGATCTCATTAAAAGGCACAGTAAGCTCGTTCATATGGTTGTTATTCCTCAAGGGTTATTGTAATTAAGGACACAATTCCTCGCTGGCTGTTGGCCGGAGGCCACCTTAAGTTCCTTGTGACATGGATCTCTCCATACAACACAGTGTGATATAGAAAGTGTGAGCAAACAGAGGCATAGTTTTTATAGACGTGTTTCAGAAGTGAAATGACAAATTTTTCACATCTTATTTTTAAAAGCAAGTTACAAGGTCTGGCCCACACACGAGTGAAGTGGGTTGTGTGAATGCATTGGATACCAAAAAGCAAGCAAAAATTATTGGGAGTCATTTTGAAGCTGATTAGCATAAACCCCTGTGATAATAAAATTTAGTACTTATTTCCTAGGCATTCTTGGTACCCTGTATCTAGATAGAGTGCCTTCATCCATGTAGACTGCTATGGTAAAAATACCATAGACTGGGTGACTTATAAACAGAAACTTATACTCATAGTTCTGGAGGACAGGGAGTCTAAGAACAAGGTTTCAGCAGGTTTGATGTTTGGTGAGGGCGTGCTTCCTGGTTCACACATGAGTATCTTCTCACTATGTCTTCACTTTACAGAAGGGGCAAGTCAGCTTTTAACTCAACTTGTAGAAGTTAATTTTCATATTTATTAAAATATTAATTTCATTATAGGTATTTATACTCATATCCAATTAATAGTTTAAAATTTTATCATGAATTGATTTTTTGAAATTATTTCAAATACTATATTTCTATCATGATTTTCCAAAATTATTTTCTTCTCTTTGATTTGATCTATCTAAAAGACTCATTATTACTTTTTGAAATCTATAATTTTTCAATCTCCTATTAATTCACTTTTATGATATAGGACTTGTATTTACAAATGATTGTGTTTGATCAGAAAAGTTATACTTCTGTGTACTATAATGTACACAGTGGGCTGGCAAGATGGGTGAATAGGAACAGCTCCAGTCTGCAGCTCCCAGCAAGATCAATGCGAAAGGCAGGTGATTTCTGCATTTATAACTGAGATACCTGGATCATCTCATTGGGACTGGTTGGACAGTGGGTGTAGCCCATGGAGGGCGAGTCGAAGCAGGGTGGGGCATTGCCTCACCCAGGAAGCACAAGGGGTTGGAGAATTTCCCTCCCATAGACAAGGGAAGTCATAAGAGACTGTACTGGGAGGAATGGTGCACTCTGACACAGATGCTGCACTCTTCCCACAGTTTTCACAACCAGAAGTCCAGGAGATTCCCTCTGGTGCCTACACCACCAGGGCCCTGGGTTTCAAGCACAAAACTGGACAGTCATTTGGGCAGACACTGAGCTAGCTGCAGAAGATTTTTTTTTTTTCATACCACAGTGGCACCTGGAATGCCAGCAAGACAGAACTATCCACTCCCCTGAAAAGGGGGCTGAAGTCAGGGAGCCAAGCGTTCTGGCTCAGTGGGTCCCACCCCCACGGAGCTCAGCAAGCTAAGATCCACTGGCTTGAAATTCTTGCTGCCAGCACAGCAGTCTGAGGTTGACCTGGGACACTCAAGCTTGGTAGGGGGGGTGAGGGTTCACCATTGCTGAGACTTGAGTAGGCGGTTTTACCCTCACAGTGTAAATAAAGCTGCCAGGAAGTTCAAACTGGGTGTAGCCCACTGCAGCTCAACAAGGTTGCTGTGGCCAGACAGCCTCTCTAGATTCCTCCTCTTTGGGCAGGGCATCTCTGAAAAAAAAAAAAAAAAAAGCAACAGCCTCAGTCAGGGACATGTAGATAAAACGCCATCTCCCTGGGACAGAACACTTGGGGGAAGGGGTGGTTGTGAGCACAGCTTCAGCAAACTTAAACATCCCTGCCTGAGAACTCTGAAGACAGCAGCAGATCTATTAGCACAGCTCTGATAAGGGACAGACTGCCTCCTCAAGTGGGTCCCTGAACCCCATGTATTCTAAGAGACACCTCCCAGTAGGGGCCCACAGACATCTCATACAGGAGAGCTCTGGCTGGCACCTGGTGGGTGGCCCCCTGGAAAGAAGCTCCAGAGCAAGAAACAGGCAACAATCCTTGCTGTTCTGCAGCCTTTGCTGGTGATACCCAGGCAAATAGGGTCTGGAATGGACCTCCAGCAAAATCCAGCAGACCTACAGCAGAGGGGCAGCAAAATCCAGCAGACCTACAGCAGACGGGCCTGAGCTTTAGAAGGAAAACTAACAAACAGAAATGAATAGTTTCAACATCAACAAAAAGGATGTCCACTCAGAGACCCCATCCAAAGTTCACCAACATTAAAGACCAAAGGTAGATAAAACCACGAAGATGAGGTGAAATCAGTGCAAAATGGCTGAAAATTCTAAAAAACATAGAATGTCTCTTCTTCTCCAAAGGATCAAAACTCCTCACTAGTAAGTACACAAAACTGGACAGAGAATGAGTTTGCCAAATTGACAGAAGTAGGCTTCAGAAGATGGGTAATAACAAAGTACTCTGAGCTAAAGAAACATGTCTCAACCCAATGCAAGGAAGCTAAAAGTCTTGAGAAAAGGTTAGCTGAATTGCAAACTAGAATCACCAATTTAAAGAAGAACATAAATGACATGATGGAGCTGAGAAACACAGCACGAGAACTTCATGAAGCATACACAAGTATCAAAGTATCAATAGCTGAATTGATCAAGTGGAAGAAAGGATATGAGAGATTGAAGATCAACTCAATGAAATAAAATGAGAAAACAAGATTAGAGAAAAAAGAGTGAAAATAAATGAACAAAGCCTCCAAGAAATATGGAACTATATGAAAAGACCAAATCTACAATGGGTGTAGCTGAGAGTAACAGGGAGAATGGAATCAAGTTGGAAAACACTCTTCAGGATATTATCCAGAGTACTTCCCAAACCTAGCAAGGCAGGCCAACATTCAAATTCAGGAAATACAGAGAACACCACAAAGATACTCCTCGAGAAGAGCAACCCCAAATACACCTAATATTCAGATTCATCAAGGTTAAAATGAAGGAAAAAATGTTAAGGGCAGCCAGAGACAAAAGTTGGGTTACCCACAAAGGGAAGCCCATCAGACTTAACAGTGGATCTCCCTGCAAAACCCCTACAAGCCAGAAGAGAGTGGGGGCCAATATTTAACATTCTTAAAGAAAATAATTTTCAACCCAGAATTTCATATCCATCCAAACTAAGCTTCATCAGCAAAGGAGAAATAAAATTCTTCATAGAAAAGCAAATGCTGAGAGAATTGTCAACACCAAGTCTGCCTTACAAGAGCTCCTGAAGGAAACACTGAACATGGAAAGGAATAACCAGTACCAGCCTGTGCAAAAACATACCAAATTGTAAAGACCATTGACACTATGAAAAAACTTCATCAATTAACAGGCAAAATAACCAGCTAGCATCATAATGACAGGATCAATTTCACACATAACAGTATTAACCTTAAATGTAAACTGGCTTAATGCCCCAGTTGAAAGACACGGACTGGTAAATTGGGTAGAGTCAAGACCCATCAGTGTGCTATATTCAGGAGACCTGTCTCACATGCAAAGACACACATAGGCTCAAAATAAAGGGAGGGAGGAACATTTACCAAGCAAATGGAAAGAAAGAAAAAAAAAAGGAAGGATTACAATCCTAACTATCCTAAATATATATGCACCTAAGACAGGAGCACTCATATTCATAAAACAAGTTCTTAGAGACCTACAAAGACAGTGAGATTCACACACAATAATAGTGGGAGACTTTAACACCCCACTGTCAATATTAGACACACCAATGAGACAGAAAATTAACAAGAATATCCGGGACTTGAACTTAGCTCTGGACCAAGCGGACCTAATAGACATCTACAGAACTCTCCACCCCTAATCAACAGAATATACATTCTTCTCAGCATCACATTGTACTTATTCTAAACTTGACCACATAATTGGAAGTAAAACACTCCTCAGAAAATGTAAAAGAAAGGAAATCATAAAAAAATCATCTCTCAGACCACAGCACAATCAAATTAGGACTCAGATTAAGAAACTCACTCAAAGCCACACAACTATGTGAAAATGGAATAACGTGCTCCTGAATGACTACTGGGGTAAATAATGAAATTAAGGCAGAAATAAAGATGCTCTTTGAAACCAATGAGAACAAAGACACAACATACCAGAATCTCTGGGACACATTTAAAGCAGTGTGTAGAGGGAAATTATAGCACTCAATGTCCACAAGAGAAGGTAGGAAAGATCTAAAACTGACACTCTAACATCACATTTAAAAGAACAAGAGAAAGAGGGCAAACAAATTCAAAAGTTAGCAGACACAAGAAATAATTATGATCAGAGCAGAACTTAAGGAGACAGAGACAAAAAAAAAAAAAAAAAAAAAAAAAAAAAAGCCCGTCAAAAAAGTCAATGAATCCGGAGCTGGTTTTTTGAAAAGATCATCAAAATAGATACACTACCAGCCAAACAAATAAAAAAAAAAAGAGAAAAAATCAAACAGATGCAATAAAAATGATAAAGGGGATATCACCACTGATCCCACGGAAATACAAACTACCATCAGAGAATACTATAACCACCTCTATGCAAATAAACTAAAAAATCTAGAAGAAATGGATAAGATCCTGGACACATACACCCTCCCAAAACTAAACCAAGAAGAAGTTGAATAGCTTAATAGACCAATAACAAGCTCTGAAACTGAGGCAACAATTAATAGCCTACCAACCAAAAAAAGTCCAGAACCAGGTGGATTCATAGCCAAATTCTACCAGAGATATGAAGAGGGGCTGGTACCATTCCTTCTGAAACTATTCCAAACAATAGAAAAAGAAGGAATCCTTCCTATCTCATTTTATGAGACCAGCATCATCCTAATACCAAAACCTGACAGAGACACAACAAAAAGATAAAATTTCAGGCCAATATCTCTGAAGAATATTGATGTTAAAATCCTCAATAAAATACTAATAAACTGAATCCAGCAGCACATCAAAAATCTTGCTCACCATGATCAAGTCGGCTTCATCCCAGTGATGAAAGACTGGTTCAACATATGCAAATCAATAAAATAATCCATCACATAAACAGAACCAATGACAAAAACTACACAATCATCTCAACAGATGCAGAAAAGGCCTTCCACAAAATTCAACAGCCTTCATGCTAAAAACTCTCAGTAAACTAGGTATTGATGGAACTTATATCAAAATAATACGAGCTATTTATGACAAACCCACAGCCAATATCATACTGAAAGGGTAAAAACGGGAAGCAT